>NC_138539.1:80731587-81464087 GCF_964234715.1 Podarcis melisellensis
TACTCAGCAGTGCAGGGCTTTTTAATTCCCAACTTCACCATGTCAAATGTTCTTTCAGCTTTGGTGGCCTGCATGTGGAGAGGAGATGGGGAACCTGCCCCCCCAAGTTGCTGGACTATACCTCCCAGTTATGGCTGAAGGCAGCTCTGACGCAGGTTGGGTACTTCTGCAGCCTTGGTGTTTATTTGGTTCAGTGGTTATCCCCAGTCTAATCATGATCTTAGTCCTGCAGTCTCCCCATCATCTTCTGTCCACCTGCTAGTATGCTAACTTCAAAACTAGTAACAGGAATAGAAGTTTCTTCCCATTGTCCCCCATTCATTGGGCATTGGAGGAAATCCCCATCGGTAACAGTCCAATCAAACCAACAGAAATACTGTCTCCCCTTACACTGAGTGTGACTGCATGACTAGGACGATTAGGATTGAAATGCATTACAGTTTCAGTTTATCAGTCAACAAAACAAGCCTGCATCTCTTTGTGGTTAAACATGGCACCAAACGGGATTTCGAATAGTTCCTTGGAGAAAATCCAACGTTACTTATGCATGGGAGAGATGAACCATAAAGAAGGCTGATCACCGAAGAATTGATGCGTTTGAGTTATGGTGCTGGAGGAGACTCTTGAGAGTCCCATGGACTGCAAGAAGATCAAACCTCTCCATTCAGAAGGAAATCAGCCCTGAGTGCTCACTGGAAGGACAGATCCTGAAGCTGAGACTCCAATACTTTGACCACCTCATGAGAAGAGAAGACTCTCTGGAAAAGACCCTGATGTTGGGAAAGATGGAGGGCACAAGGAGAAGGGGACGACAGAGGACGAGATGGTTGGACAGTGTTCTCGAAGCTACCAGCATGAGTTTGACTAAACTGTGGGAGGCAGTGGAAGACAGGAGTGCCTGGCATGCTCTGGTCCATGGGGTCACGAAGAGTCGGTTACGACTAAGCGACTAAACAACAACAACAACAACATGGCATGAAGTAAGGTCGCTTCTGGAACTGCAGGAATTGGCCACACAGTGTGCTTCAGAGACTCTTGCTACTCTAAACAAACCAGGATCTTTCAAACAAAAATGCAGGTGACAGTACTAAGTGCGCAGAGAACATCTCCGGAGAGGAAATTTCACAAAAATAAAAATATTTGTGAAATTTTTGAGTCTCTCCTGTTCCATTCTAGTCCACACTTTGGGGTTCCCTTTTCAGTTTTCATCAGTTTAGTTTGGTGGCCTTTTGGAAACCCAAACTTCTTAGCTTAGCACTTTCCCCTAATGTTTGCATTCCTTTTTTTTTTTTTTGGTCTCCCACCCTACTCCACAATGAAAGACAACAGATAATGATACATTTTAATTGATGAGAATATTATAAAAAATTTAACCCTGGTTGATGGATTTCAGTTAGAAATCAATCACTGTCTCTTAATTCTCTAATGAATCCAATGATATAAGAAATGAAACATTGCTAAAAGCGCCCACACAGGAGATCCCATATGACGGGAAGCCTTTTGATTTATTATACAACAGATAAGATCGGCATGATACTGCATCCTGATGGTTTATGAGCCTATGAAAATCCTAGTAATGAAGGTTATTCTCAAACTCATAAAGTTTCATATTCCAGTGTGTACTCTATCATCGGCCTGTAATGTGAAACTCAGATTGATAAACATATTAATTATACAAAAAAATTGTTGGGTTATCAGAGAAGAGACACTTTGCAGATGGGAAGTTGAATGCAAAGGAGTACCAGTGGCCACAGAGGAGAACGGTCTGATATAGCAGTCAATATTTTATCATCTAAGTACTGGAAAATGGAGTGGAACATTTCACTGAGGATTTATTATAGAATGGCTGGTGAAATTCCTGCCCACACCAATCAAACTAGTCATATGGATGGTTTGACTTCAGAATCTCTGTGCATTCCCTTCGCACAACTGCAATGAAGACCAATGAGGAACAATCCACAATCTACACAAAATTTACACAAATTCTGCGGCCTGATGAAATGATGGGAATCAATCAAATTTAAACAAGAAGCACAATGTCAAATTGCTTCTAGTAGCCATGAAGAGGGAAGGACTATACCATCCACACAGCAGTGGGACAGCGCAGGGACATAGTGGAGCACTAAGGGAAGGAATTCACAGCTCTTTCCCTCCAGACAACATTAGGTACAGGAGTCTTTGCAGAGTAGGCAATGACAGGAATCCTTCTGAAGGCAATTCTAGGATTTCAGGTGTGGAAGGAGACACTGGCAACACCCACCCTCCCTAAACCAGCTTGTATTTTGGAGGGTGGGTGAAGTCAGGCAACGTGTCCCGTTCACTGCAAACTTGGAAGTGAGGGCATGGGAGTCAATATTTTATATCTGTCTCCTCCAAGATTGCAGAGGAGTGGAGGACTTGCTGTTCAGGGAAGTTTTTAATGTGTGACATTTTAATATATTTTAAATCATTGTTGGAAACCGCCCAGAGTGGCTGGGGAAACCCAGCTAGATGGATGGGGTACAAATAAAAAAATATTATTATTATTATTATTATTATTATTATTATTATTATTATTATTATTACTACTAGTACTACTACTTTATTTCTCTTCAAGTAATCCTAGCCAATCAGGGATCACATGCCGAATGTGATATGATGCTGTGATGCCAGATATATGTAGCTATTAGCTGATTCACTGTGTGTACCGTATTTTTCACTGTATAAGATGCACCAGACCACAAGACGCACCTAGTTTTTGGAGGAGGAAAACAAGAAAAAAATATTTTGAATCTCAGAAGCCAGAACAGCAAGAGGGATTGCTGTGCAGCGAAAGCAGCACTCCCTCTTGCTGTTCTGGCTTCTGGGATAGCTGCGCAGCTTGCGTTCGCTCCATAAGACGCACACACATTTCCCCTTACTTTTTAGGAGGGAAAAAGTGAGTCTTATAGAGCAAAAGATACAGTAAATGAAGTCCATTTGGATGGAGAGGAATGCTTCCTATAGAGGTCATATGGGTGACCCTAGTCAGAAAGGGATCACAAGATCATGAAACTCACAACTGTCTGCAAAACTGCCAATTTAAAGGACTGAATAAGATTTTGTAAGATTTCCACAAAACAGGTCCCCTTAGGCATCAGTTACATTGAAATCCACAGGAGCCGTGTGATTTCCATTAGTTCCATTAAGTGAGCCTCGCACTGTTCCCCCTTAAAATATTCCTAAAAAGGTGCACTTTTGGTTGAGTTAAATTTTAGACTTTAAAATATACGAGTGCAAGAACAGCCATCAGGTTTCAAGAGGCACTTAAAAGCTGCTCTCTGCGTTGGCCTTCAGCTGTAGAAAATACATTTCACAGCGAGAGAAAAGCCCCTTCTGTGAGCGGAGGAGAAGAGATGCATTTGGGACTCTGCAAAAATGATGAGCTGCATGAAAATCCCATCTGATGTTTAGATTGATTAGTTATTCAATATTTCTCCATGCCAGTGTGCATGAAGTTCAGCTTCCACCCCCCCTCTTTCCTTGGGAGAATGGGGAAAGGTTTCGTATTGTAACAGACAAGGCATTGTCAATTAAGTATCACCTTCAATTTCCTTGTTTATGATCCTGTGGCTACTAAGCATCAATAATTTCTGCCCTCCAAGTTGTCACGGGGAAGATTGATTGTGTATGTCATTCTTGATATGAAGACATTTAAATGAAATCACACCCTTCTGTCTATATCAACCTGGCTTTCTGCAAAGCAAAAACAACTCTTTTCACTTACAAATGGACAACTTGCAGAGGGGAAAGAGGCAATTCCTTTAAGCATATCCCCTTTGTATGCACGGTGCATGTTTTATTGGGCTTAAGAGATGGAAGTGTGGACCTGGGAGTTTCTCATTAAAGTTTTGCCTATGTGTTGAACACATACAGTGGAGTTTTGCCTGCCACCATTTCCCAACCTTAGTCCATGCCATACAGTTTGCAATTTGAAGATGATGATAGTGAGATGCCAATACTGCTATTATTATTATTATTACTAGTAATAATCATACCTGTCTTACAGGGTTATTGTAAGGAGTACTAAGATAAGTAGTTAGTTCCTCCTCACCACAATTTATTAGGGTATCACTGCACACCTCAAATTCTGACTCTATACAGACATTTGCTCCTGTGCTTTGACCGTATGACAGTGCAGTCTCTTTAAAATATATATATATAATTTTTATTAAATTTTCTATTTTACAATTTCAAATACACATTTTACATCCTGAAGATATCAATGACTTCACTTCTTCTCTTTCCATGGTTCATTTTACATATCTTAAATCCCTGCATATTTTACAAAAAAACAACAACACCCTATAGCAATTGGTTTTCCATCATTGCATCCATCAAAAATTATTTACACTGTTCAGTTTATCTAAATGCTGTCAGCATTTTCAGCTTTACACAATTATTTTCCATATATTCAAGAAACGTTTTCCAATCTTCTTTAAATGTATGTCGTTCTTATTGTGAAATAATAGGGCCAATATGTGTTTAGCCAGTTAAGTGTCAAGCTAGACACTAGATTTTAGGTACAGTGGTGCCCCACAAGACGAATGCCTTGCAAAACGAAAAACGCGCAAGATGAAAGGGTTTATCGGTTTTTGCGTCACTTCGCAAGATGAATTTCCCTATGGGCTTGCTTCGCAAGATGAAAACATCTTGCGAGTTTGTTCGCTTTTTTCCTAAAGCCGCTTGAAGAGGCGCAGTTGCGACGGACCGTGCTTCGCAAGACGAAAAACATCACAAGACGAAAAGACTCGCGGAACGAATTAATTTCGTCTTGCGAGGCACCACTGTACAGTGGTACCTCAGGTTAAGAACTTAATTCGTTCCGGAGGTCCATTCTTAACCTGAAACCATTCTTAATCTGAGGTACCACTTTAGCTAATGGGGCCTCCCATTGCCGTTGCACCACTGCTGAGCGATTTCTGTTCTCATCCTGAAGCAAAGTTCTTAACCTGAGTTACTATTTCTGGGTTAGCGGAGTCTGTAACCTGAAGCGTATGTAACCTGAAGCGTATGTAACCCGAGGTACCACTGTAGGTTTCACATGCCTTGCAACACATGCTTTACAACACCCACCAATAGTGAAGAGAGTCACTTGACAATTCAATGGCTCCCCTCCCAATGCGAATGTGTAAAAGTGTTTGGGTGAATGGTGTGAATTTTTCATTGGGGCTGGTAGAGTCCTAGATTAACTTTCAGTTTAGCCTCATAATGTTAAACTGCCAGTAGTCCTTTTGTACATGCATCTAGGGGATTGTTGGGAATGGGGAATTCTCTGTAGGCCAGGCATGTCCAAAGTCCATTTTGGGGGCCTAATCTGGCCCACTGGTCAGTTTAATCTGGCCCCTGTGGCAGTTTATTTCCTGGGGTAAAGTCCTAAAAAAACCTCCACCCCACAACTTCAATCCTTAAAGAAGCTCAACAACTTCAACCCTAAATAAAAGGCCAACAACTTCAATCCTAAAAAAAGATCAACAACTTTGGTTGGCCCTCATAGCCCTTCATTTCATCAAATCTGGCCCTCTTTGAAAAAAGTTTGGACACCACTGCTATAGGTGTAGGTCAACTGAGATACGAGTTTTTGGTTCTAAAAAAATGTCTTGGGGTACTCTCATTTTCTTACTCATATTGAAATACTGCCCCTCAATGAGGCCAAACTTAGATTCACAAAATATTTAGGGCTATGCGTACCCCTGTGTCCCCCCCAGAAAAAAAACACTGGATACGGGTATGTTTAGTGGGTGTGGATATTGTAAGTGTCATCCTGTTTTATGGACTTTGAAGTTTTATCCGTATTTATATTGTATAATTTATATTATTTAATTTTGTCTGATTTATTTGTGAACTTTTTCTGATAAGAAGTACACAGCCACTTGAAATGAAACAAAAATATTATTTTCAGCACTTTTTTATTTCTTCAGGCATTTCAGGTGATGATATTTTGAGCTGGCTGGAGGTTTTTATTCTTCTTAATTTTACTGGATTGCTTCCAACACAGTGCATGGGGAGTTCTGCTCACGCAACAGGATTTCCCCCTTTGACTCCTCTCTCCCAACACACCCTTAAAATCTGCTTCAGAGCATCCTTCAACCCTCTAGAGCAGACTCTGAGGGTGCACTGGGTGCGAGGGGGCTGCAGAGGAGAAGAGAGGTGGGGAGAGCTTCACTGCAGAAATTGCTGGATACAACCCCTTTGTATTGTTAGTTGAGTTTTAGCATTTCTCTGTATAAATGAAATGACACATAGCTGGCTTGGGGGCTTCTGGTTTTGTTCACCCAAGACAGGGGTGAGCAACCTTTTTCAGCCGTGGGCCAGTCCACCGTCCCTCAGACCATGTGGGGGGCCGGACTATATTTTGAAAAAAAAAATTGAATGAATTCCTATGCCCCACAAATAATTCAGAGATGCATTTTAAATAAAATGACACATTCTACTCATGTAAAAACACGCTGATTCCTGGACCATCCGTGGGCCAGATTTAGAAGGCAATTGGGCCGCACCCGGCCCCCGGGCCTTGGGTTGCCTACCCCTGACCCAATACATTTTGTTGAGCTTTCTGAGGTGGCAAAGAAATTCAGGGTGAAGAGGCGCTCAATCAAATTCTCAATGCAGCAAAGCACCAGGCATCAGATGAATTTGTATGCTGAATCAGGTAATTATGGATTTCAGTACGATCACTACAGAGGGATGGCTATTGCTTTTTCAAAGATGATCTATCTGGCTGCTTCTGTACATGAATACTGGACTTGATCTAACACAGCATGGCAGTCCTTATGTGTTAACTATCATTGCTAAGAGCTATTAATGGAGCTCTACTCTATGGCTTTGCCCCCAACTCTTTTTATAGAGTCATCAAAGGTAGTGGCTATCATATGTTGTACTAGTGAACGAGCTACCGTATTTTTCGCTCTACAAGATGCACTTTTCCCCTCCTTAAAAAGTAAGGGGAAATGTGTTCCTCCCACTACCCTGAAGAGGCTTCGCAAGTCTATCCCAGAAGCCAGAACTGCGCAGCGATCCCTCTTGCTGTTCTGGCTTCTGGGATTCAGAATATTTGTTTTCTTGTTTTCCTCCTCCAAAAACTAGGTGCGTCTTATGGTCTGGTACGTCTTATAGAGCAAAAAATACAGTAAGTATTCTGCAATAGTACTTTTGTCTGCATTGAACCTACCACCAATCCAGTGAAGTGGGTGATCATCAACTCCAGTATTACAATACAGCGAGAAAAATGTTTCTCCACTTTCTCCACGCCACGCATCATTTTATAAAATATCCCCTTTATCCCACCCCTCATTTGCCACTAGTTATTTCCTGAACTGAAAAGCTGCAAACGCCTTTGCCTTTCTTTCTTGGGAAGGTGCTTCTCAGCCTTGATTATTCCGGTTGCCCCTTTCTGCACCTTTTCCAGTTTTTTATTCTCTCTTTCGCCTCTCCGTGCCTCACATGCCATCTCCCTCTTGGCGTCTTCCTTCCTCGCACCACCCCCCCAACAGATTAAAGGTCATCATGGTTTTTATTCCAAAAATGAATGAATCTCAGTACAATGTAATCCCAAATCTAGATTCCTGACCCTGTTGTTTTATGAGAGCTGGGGCCTCCCTCCTTTCAGACCTGGATTCCTCTGACTTCTTTGACACGCTTCACTAGAGCTAATAGCTTCCTATTACCAGTTACAATTTAGCATCTGAGCTAGGAGCTGGAGGAAGAAGGGGTGGGGGGAGAGAAAAGAGTGTAAATTATACGGCATTGCGGTGAACAAAGGTTTTATTTCTCCTGAGCACAACTCTTTGATAGGAAAACGGGGGAGACAAATGTGTTGCTAATTTAATTAAGTAGTATGAGATTGCAAGGTCTGCAGATGCCATTTAGGGCTGGATTAATCAAGAGCAGGTGATGAAAATGAATAGTCACACATAATGTTAGCATTTTTAACAATCCGACACAGTCTAATGGAATCAAGTGTCAGTTAACAACAGGGCTCAGTTTTGCTTGCTAATCCAAATTTATCTCCACTTTCTCTCTGCACATCCATGTGAATCCAGGACTCGACACTCGTGCTCCTTCCCATACATTTATCTGGGGCAACCTTAGCTATTTTTAATGTTTGCACAACATCAGGGTCTCCCCCATGCCCCACCCCAGTCTTAAGCCTGAAAGGACAAAATTGAATATGAAGGCATCTCAGATAGTAATGCATTAATATGCAGTAAATTTAGCATACAGCCCATTCTGTTTAGGTCAAGAGGGAAGAGTGGGGGTCAGGGCAGATCCCTTTGGTTGAAGACCAGATTTGGGATGGAAAGGTACCTCCAGTTTATTCCCACTCCGCACCACAAAGCTTTTGAAATTGCGACGATATGAATCCATTGAGATTGCCTTGAGTGCATATGTCGAATCCAGATGACATTAATCCATAACCTTTGCATCACCATGTTTTACTTGCTGTTGGTGACTGTGTGTGCAATCACATGTCTCCATTCCACTCCTAGATCCTGCTTGCCCCTGCTGTCTGAAGAAGCTGGTGAAACTGGAGTCTGTCCATTTCAACAGCCTTCCGGGGAAGGGAAGAGGATCTCAGGATGTGAAGCAGGAAGCGTGGTCCCCAGACCATATCCAAACAGCCCAGTTGCGGCATAACTGAAAAACAACACACTACCTTATGCTTGTTGGAAACAGCTGGGATGAAGGTGCCTTCATAGATGCCTTCGCATTGCCTACAGCTGTTCTTGGTGGGGAATAGCCTGGTGAACCAAAGCTGTCCCCTAGTTGTCCTTGGCCCAGCCCAATATTACCTCTGTTTCTTTCCGCAGTAGCTCACTGCGCTCATTTTAGGGCCGCTACTGCTACTATCAGATTCAATTATTACAAACCTATTCCACCAAAAGAGCTTCTGGGAGTCATTTATCATCTCTTAAGCCATGACTTTCCCAGGTGGCCCTCAGCATTAGGCACACCATGCTGAATTCTGTAGTCCAATACATCAGTGACTTAGCTTTCTTGAGTAGAATAATTGCTGTTGATCTTCACTGGTTTGAGCTACTATTGACCACATTCTGTTCCACAGTATTGGCTATCTCAATGTAGCCCAGGGGTCGGCAAGGTTTACCGGCCATGGGCCAGATCACTCCCACGGAGATCGTCCATGGGCTGGACTGGCGCAGCGTGGCGCCAGAAATCGCTTCTGCGCATGCTCAGACGCCAAAAATCATGCCTGTGCAGAAGCGATTTTTGACACCTGGACATGCTCAGATGCAATTTCCGGTATTTGCATATTTCCAGTGCCGCTTGGCAAGTCCCCGCACCTCACTGCGCCGGTTTAGCAAAGCGTGTGGGGGACTCGCCGAGTGGGCATCTCGGTTCAGGGCAGCTTGTGGGCTAGTAAAATGGTCTTCATGGGCCGCATCCAGCCCAACCAGACCCCTGATGTAGCCCTTAGTGAGAGGTAGAATGTCACAAATTAATGAGTGTAATGACCAGTGATTCTCATTTTTTCCCCCTCTGGGCCACACTTTCAGAATAAAAATCTGCTTTCACCACACCAATCTTTTTTTAGAAATATACAATCCTAGTTGTGTTTTCCAATGTATCACTTGATGCTCTTGCTCTCATTTTGAAAAATGAAGAAGTGTGCATGCACATGAAAGCTTATATCCAGAACTAACTCAGTTGGTCTCTAAGGTGCTACAGGACTATTTTTTAATTTTTTATTATGACTGTGTCAGACTGACATGGTCACCTACCTGAATCATTTTGAAAAGATATCTATCCATATCCTGCAATTTTTTTAAAAAAAACACACTATACTACCTTGAAACATGATTGTCCTGGAATCTTCTCACTACATTTGCTATTGTCTCCTGCCACACCATTGTGGCTCACCAGACCCTTGGAGAACCACTGGTTTAGACAAACTTATAAATGTATGCAAGCCCAGATAACTGGGAGTAGTATAATGGAGGGTTAACTATAATTTTTTAAAAATCTGCTATTGAAACGCCTCAGTAGCCCTGCGTAGTTTCAGTCAGAGTCTGTTTTTCCTTTGTCGGATGTGGCTATTAAGTCCATTAGCAAATATACATGTATTTAAAATAATCATTAGATGTATTTTGAACTTCTCAAGAAAAGAAACAGACAATGCCAATTAATGTTTCCACTGAAAATGTAAATAAATGGTGCAATATGCCCAGTGTCTTTGCTAGCCTCATTTACCTGAGTAACAACAGAAAAAGGGCCTCAATTACCGTGAATGCTGTTAAGAATTTGTGTATATATCCAAAGAAAAACTGACAACATTGCAATGCCTCTACTGGTGAATGCGTTGCTTTTTCTTTTCCTTTAAGGAAAACGTAGTCAGATGATCGCCCTGCACGACATCACAAATCTCCCATCTCTGTTTTGTTGGTCTTATATGCATGAATAATTTTCCCAGTGCTTGTTTGTAGCACAGCCAGAGAGAGAGAGAATTACTCCCTCACAATCTCTTGTTGTCCTCAATCAGCATTCTGTTGGCTTGAGCTGGCTTACAACGGTGTAAAGACATCGGTGGCATGTGTTATAATATATTGAGCATTGTCCTCTTGAAGAACGCACGAAAGAAAGAACATTGTTCAACCAGGGAGCAATTCATTGGGTTTTTCCCAGAAACTCTTGGGTCAAGTTTTTATAGGCCTATTTGATTTTCAAATTCTTTTTCCTCCCCTTTTTCCTCACAGTGCGCCATAGTGTCCAAACTTGTCTACATTTACTTCTCATGTTTTGTGCATGGTAGATGTCCTTTAAAAAGAGTATCTCAAATAAGTCTTTATTCTTGTTTTGTTGGCTCTTCTTCTGTGTTTTCATGAACTCTGGCCCCGGCCATGGCAACTGCAAGAAAAATGTTAACATTGATTGACAGGATTGAAAAAGCCTCCGTCCCTATCCGCATTTCAAACACTTTGAGAACAATGGGGTTTGGTGTGATTGAATTAATGAGATAGCGCAGACTGTCAAAAGAGCACACATACTTTACATAAACCTGATTATCTTTACATGGCAGAAATGGAAAAGAGAGAGAGAAGAAGAAGCAGGGAGTAGAGGTTTGGCTTTCAGTCTTACCTCCAAAGGAGCCATCAAAGTGGATGCCCGGGCACAGGGAGTGATGTGCCGACTTGGTTGGCCTTTCTCTCCCCAACTGAGCCTGCTTAGCATACATCAGCCATGGTCTTTAACAAGTCTATTCAGGAAACTAGGCCTCAAACAACACTCTTTTCACTGCTCAGCACCTCTCTTGCTGATTCCCCTCCCCTCCCAGGAGCCATTGTTTAACTTGAACTAAGCATACATTCCAACAATTAGACCTGATCTGGATCCTCCTGCCCTAACTTAACCCCCAAAGACTGAGATCACTCATGACTATAACACACATTTAAAGAGGTGAGCCCCAGCTGGTGCTTCAGAAGAATAGTGGGAAGAAGGCTGGAGAGAAAACATCTTTCCATGCCCAGCTTCAAATTATATTGGGCTCCTCTGGGAAATGTCTCAGCCACCATCAAGTTCTAGGGGTGCAAGCAGAAAGAATGCCACGCCGCCGGCTTTTAAATGGTGGCAGAACGGCTAGCGTTTGCTTTCAAAATGGTGACCTGGGCAACAAGTAGCTGTGGCCCATGAAACTGTCCATCAGTTGTGTCTGTCTACCATTTGTTGTCTGTCTGAGACTGTAAAACCAAGTGGGTTGTCGAGAACTTGGCAGGTGAACTGGGTTTGGCTAAATCAGACACAGGTTCTGTAGGCCTGCCTTAAAGTTTGAATATATTTGTACAATATATTTGTACAATTTCTATCCAACCAAGTGGAATGACATTTACTCATGCAATGGAACTTCCCTTCTGATTTTCTGCTTGTGGTGATGCCTTGTTACCATATGCAAGTCTCTGCTTAATACTGTTTAGTTAATTTGTCTTACTTTTTATATCCTGTCTTCCCTCCAAGGCACTTAAGACAGTATACATGGTGATTTGCTTACTGTAATATTCATATCCAATGAGTAAAATTGTTGCCTGTCTATTTCCACTGCCATGCATCCCTATGATCAGGCACATGTGAAGACCAGCAGAAGACCTGCTGAATCAGATCAAGGGTTCATATTGGCCATTAATCTGCCTCCCACAATGGCCTGCCGAAACCATTTGGGAAGCTTACAAGCAGGCCATGATATGATATCAAAGGTTTGTTGGTGTGGATTAATCTGTGAGGGCTGCAATGATGAACATTGGTAAGAGAACCAGCCTCCATGCTTTTGCTCAGTTGATTGGTTGGTAGCACCACATATTTTCTAAGAGGGCTCTAAGCACGTAACCCAGGATTGAGAGTGGGCAAGGGGACAGTTTGATCTGTAGGAATCAGCAGTCTGGAAATCAATACTTTGTCAACTGCCAATATAGTATTCAGATCAAGCTGCTCTTTAAAACACAGAAGAAGAAGCCGGTAAAAAGTTGGTAACTCTAGCGAGATTTTGACAAACGTTTTCTTTTGGATCACCCTATCCTGTTAGAAAGAATAAAAGTGTTATTTCAAGTGTAGATATGAGTGTATCTGCATAGGGTGAGATCATGTCTAAATTAAAAGTTGCTGCTTGCACCAACTAAATAATTTTGTCTGTTTGATGTTTACTTTCCTGTGTGAGATATCAGTCTTTATTTGAGATTTGGCAGCACTAACAACTTGCAGGAGCTTTCTTTATCGCAGGGGTGGTTTTCTTTGCCACTTTGCTTTCTGCGAAGAGCATTCTTCGCACAACAGACCTAGTATCCTTGAGTAACCGGAAATCATTAATAATTATAATTATCACTAGTGGCGCAAGAACAGGGGAAGCTTTGAGGCTGGCACAATGTCCTGGCCAAATATGTTTGACTGGATGAAAAACATTTACGGAGATTAACACCCGCCGAGCTCGGTCGCTGGTGGGTTGTCGCAGATTAATGGAAATGTGCGACAACAGCCAGCAACATTAGCAAAGCCTTTATCTTGGAGGCTCATAAATATTCTTCTACACCTCTGCTAACACCCATGTTTCAGGCTCCCCTCCCACCTCCAAGAAAGAATTAAGATAGCTAACTCCATGCTTATTGTTAGCATTATGCAAACTTGGTTCAGGTCTCCCACCTCCTGCCCCTCCCCCTTGTCTGGATCTCTCTCACTCTGGGGATACTAATTTTTTAAAAAGAAGGTAATGCGGCTATCATCTTGCTAAGGAGTGGGAATACTTGCTTATACTATACTATTTGAAGAAGGGTTTCTCCCCTTTCCCCCCAGTAATGAAATAGTGGGCTGAACCCAAAGACTGTTCTTTTAGGGGAAACATTTCACTTTTGGGGAACACAGAAAGAGCTTTCAGTGGGAGGGTGACAAGCTTCTTATTAATGTATAAACGTCCATTCTTGGGTATGTTCAGATATGTGCAGTTTCCCTACGGGAGCATTTATGCTGTGTAACTTTTAAAAATATCATCAGAAGCATTGCCCTCATCTGCAACTAGGGAGAGTGAGTTCTGCAGTCCAGGTTCCTGGAGGTCAATGGCTCAAGTTGAAATCTGAGGTGCAAAGTGTGTCCTCCCTCAAAGAGGGCACATGTTGCGGTGAGACCTGGAGACTGACCTTCTTGTTGTGGGTGGGTTTATAGGACAGCCACAACACCCGACTGGTAGGACCCTCATTGCTGGGTTTAATATGGCCAATGGGGTGCTGTCTCAATGGATCGAGGGACCTATATATACCTATGCACGAGACCCAGAGTGTCCTCTTTTGGCTTGTGCATCAGAACACCTGCCCACCTCTCCCTATATTTAGGGCATTTTGTGATTGACCTTGCTATGCCATCATGTGTCATCTGTCATTGGGACAGGGGCACGGCAGGAATTTTCCCCACTTGGTTGATTGGCTGTTGCCATTTTGGTTTCGCCTGCCATGTAGCGAACCATCACAATTTGTAAGGTTGTGGATAGGCACTGGTTCAGGTGATAGGGATGGGGGAACGATCTCGCCATCCGTATGTGAAGGGTATTCTGTATGTGAAAGGAATCCAGGGACTCAACTGGATTGGTCAACCCCCGAGAGGGGGTTGTGCCAGTGCCTGAGTCCAGGGGGACATTTGGGTGGCGGAGATAGCCTGTTCCCGGCTTTTCGCCTATGCAGGTGTTCACCCTTGGCTGACCTATTATAGAGCTCTGGGTCAGTGCTGCCTGCAAGGGTGTATGGAGCTAGTCGAACCAGAGCTTATGTAACCAATCCCTTTCTGTAATCAATAAAGTTGTGGCCTAAATTCTGCCAAAAACCAAACTAAAATTTGAGTCAAATGTGTTTTTATTTAGGGGGGAGGTCTCTGGGTCTGAACACGCAAAAAGTGTAAGTCCCTGATCTGTTGACAAAGGAATAGAAGAAGACCAAGCCTTCTAGTATTTCTACTAACATTGTGAATAAACTCAGAACAACTCTCCCACCCACTGATTTTAAGGGGATGAAATGTTTTTTCATGAGCCACTCCCAAATATAATTTTCCAGTTTTCTTTTACTCCTAGGTAGCAGCCTATAAGGCCTTTCTTTCTTTTTCCATCTATGAGTCCCCCCATCCAAATCAGGGTTGTCCTCACAGTCACAAATAGAGAAAACACCATGCTAATCTTCTCTCCAAAATGCATTCAAATGTGCATTTTGATGCACTTCCAGACACACAGCTGGGCCACTGCCACCTCTTTTGCTGCATTGCACTATGACACTTTCTGTGCCACAGCATCACATGCCAAACAGGGAGCATTGGCTTGGTTGGCATGGAAACCATATATACCCACATATACACATCCTTTCCAATAACTTCTCCACAGTTGCCAAGATGTGCAGTGGGCTTGTCAAGGGGTCCAAAAACTTCTGCAAAACTTTTTTATGCAAAGGATTTGTGCCGTTGACATGAATACCATGAGCTCATTTAATTATTTGAAAGAATGACCACTGGCTGTGTAGAATGAGTCTGCTGGCTTGGAATATAAGGGTTAGGAAAAACATAGCATTTAAAGCCATTATAGCAGGTTCTTCATCTGCTCATGAGACTAGCTTTCTGCTGGCTTCACAGATAACATGACAGACAAATATTTTATACAATCAAATGCTGGGCCAGACAGCTGTCAGTCTAGACCTTACTGCATTCTCCAGGTGAGCTACTACTTTTTCAAATAAGTATAATATGACGTGAATCCATTTTTACAGCCATTCTTGATAGGAGAAACATACAAGGAGGTTTTAGGCAAGGAGGTGACACAAAAGGAGCTAGCCAATCAGCAATGTCTAAAGTTGGCTTTTATTTGTAGGATTGATTTAGTTCAGAGCTTCACCCTGGACAAGATAAAGGTACCATGTTCGAAGTGTATATAAGGGTGTTTTCATTCTGGCCCACTGATCTACAAAGGTTATATCTGTTTTTAACCTATGAATCCCTGAGGAATAACCACATGTGAGCTGAATCATCAGGGTCAGTGGTTTCCCTGTGCTCCCAAAATTGCGCCCCCCCCTTCATACAGAGCATTTTCTGTGCTTGTTTTGCTTTTTAAACAACTGCTTCCCATAGCATGAAGAAAACAAAGCGGGGAAGGGGTTAAGGAGATACGCTGACTGCAGTTTCTCAATCAGCTTTGTGAAGCCTCAGGTCACCTTTGCTCATAAAAACTCTGCACAAATATTTCTTTTTCTATCAAAAAAGAAAAGAAAGAAAAGAATTCTAATCTGCACAGACTGGTGCCACTCCGATTATTACACATTATTAAAAATTAATTTTTTTGGGGGGGAGAATTGTCTGGTATTCGCAATCTCATGGGGAGATGCTGTGACAAAATCCTCAGTCCTATCTTGATTACTTAATGCCTAAAATATACTTTTAATACTCTTAATTCATTTCTTTTGTTCCCTACTTCCCAGCGCATTGCTGTTTTCACTGGCTGAAGAACAGTTGTTGTGTGTGCTTTAACTAAGGCCCTCTGACATAGTATATATTAAGGATTACACTTGCAAATTAATTGTGTAAATTAAACAAGAATCAATCAAGATTACTTCCCCAACCTGATCGTCCGCATGTTTACTTGGTGAGACATATCAGAGGTAAGTGTGCAATCCAGCTTCCTCATCATGGAAGCATGTATAGAAAGCAGCTCACCGATTAACTACCCATTTAACCCAAAGAGAACCTTCCCCAGCACCTTCCTGTCATCATGGCCAGCAATTCATAGCCATGATTGTGGCCTCCATCCCAGCCAGGCCCTTGACCTCTGCAGGGTCCTTAGGACTTAGCTTAGGACGTGGGTGGCGCTGTGGTCTAAACCACTGAGCCTCTTGGGCTTGCCAATCAGAAGGTCAGCGGTTCAAATCCCCGCAACGGGGTGAGCTCCCATTGCTCGGTCCCTGCTGCTGCCAACCTAGCAGTTCGAAAGCATGCAGTGCAAGTAGATAAATAGGTACCACTCCAGTGGGAAGGTAAATGGCATTTCCATGCCCTGCTCTGGTTCGCCAGAAGCAGCTTAGTCATGCTGGCAACATGACCGGGAAGCTGTATGCCGGCTCCCTCGGCCACTAAAGTGAGATGAGAGCCACAACCCCAGAGTCGTTCACAACTGGACCTAACAGTCAGGGGTCCCTTTACCTTTAGGTTTCATTTGTTTGTTTGTACAGTTCAATAAGGAAGGGTCACTTCCATCATGTTGAAAACCACTGAGAGTCTTTCCTCACTCCATCAAGCAGTATACAGTGGTACCTTGGTTTTCTAACATAATTCATTCTGGAAGACCGTTTGAATTCTGAAATGTTCAAAAACTGAGGTGCGAAGGGTGGTCTGCAAATTTAATAGAGAAAATTGAGAAAAATACAGTGGTACCTCAGTGGAAGCCGTTTAACGTTTGAGGCGCATTCGAAAATGCAAGAATTTACTTCTGGGCTTACGGCGTTAAAAAAACGAAACGTTCGTTAACAGAGATGTTCGAAAACTGAGGTACCACTATATAAATCTTGGTAAATATATTTTAAAATCCATGAGTGGTATTATTTCTTCCCCTTCAAAAGAAAATCTTTTTAAAGATCATTTTATCTGTTCTCATTTTACAGAATTGAAACAGTTACCGAATGGAATAGATGGTGCTTCCTTAAGCCAAACTGGGTCATTGGTTTGTCTCGCTCAATATGGTCTACTATAAATGGCAGTGGCTCTTCAAGATCCTTCCTAAGCTGGCTATCTGAGATCCTTTAACTGGAGTCTGAACCTGCTACCTACCACTGAATTGTGTAGTCCTGAGGTGGGGGTAGGCATTGTGTTGTCTAGGCAACAGCGGGCATGGGTACCAAAGGCCCATGCTGTGAGCATTGCCCATCCTCCCCCCTACACACAGGGAAAGAATCAACCAACTGGAGTGCGAGGGGGTGCTGAACTTATTTCTCCTCTCCTCAGCAGGTCGTACTATTCTTATCTGGTTAGGTCATCCACCCAACTACTTCTACCAGAACCGGGCCATATTTTTTCAAACTTGGGAATACCTGGCACCCTGGTCACTAACTCTGGGGCCCCCTGAGGGCCAAGGCACACACAAAATGTCTGTCCAGTCAACCCAACACAGTGTGCGCATGATGTCACACGGTGCGCTGAGGCCCGATGGGTTGTGCCGCACTCTATGAAAGGCCAAACAGGCTCATTGCTGCTGTGGGAGGGTCTTGTGTGATCCCTGGGGCCTTTTGGAGGGCCTTGGTGTGCCGTATGTCATGCATGTGCCACAACATGTCATGTGACGTCATGCAAGCGACACACATGATGTCACAAGCACACGCCAGGCCCCCACAATGTGGGGCGGAACCTGGTGTGCTTGCCTGGGCCAACTGATTGCCCAGGAGCAAATCCAAGGTGCAGTTCTGTAAATTAGTCAGGAAGCCTAGAACAATGAATAACTAGGATTTTATGTTTTTTGTGAAAGCATGGAGTACCGGCATCTATTTTAGACATCTATGACCTGGCCACTGCTCCATGCAGTGAGTTACTGGACTGGATTATTGCAGTGCACTCTGTGTGGGGCTGCCCTTGAAGATAACTCAGAAAATTCAGCTGGTCCAAAATGCAGCCGTTGGATTACTGACTGGAGTTCCATTTAGGTTTCACATAACCTCTGTTTTAGTATAGTTGCACTGGGCCCAATTCAATGTGCTTAGAAGATAGTGCAATTCTTTATGTGCATTATTCAGAAGTAAGCTTCACTGTGCACAGTGGGTCTTAATCTCAGCTAAGTGTGTGCTGTGAGCCGCTCTGAGATTTACAGTTGAATTGAATAAATATACAAATTTAATAAATGAAATTGATGAATACAAATTTAATAAATATACAAATTTAATAATTGAAATTGATGAATACAAATTTAATAAATATACAAATTTAATAATTGAAATTGATGAATACAAATTTAATAAATAAAATTGATGACTACAAATCTAATAAATATTGTTATTTCATTTATTCAATTTGTATATTTTTAAAATTTGTATCAATCAATTTTATTTATTAGATTTGTATAACAATTGCAGCCTAATAATGCAATCCTGTATATAAATGCTCAGACATAAGTGCCATTGAGTTCAGCAGAACTTACATCCAGGGAACAGTCCATAGGATTGCAGCCTAGCTGAGCTAGAATGCTCGCTCACATTATAAATGCCTCTCTTTTACGCTTTCTGTTCCACATCAACCATGGTCACGAATGCAGGTAATTAGAGCAGGGCAGGTTCAGCAGCAATTTAAATATTGTGTGTGAAAAAGTTAAATGGCTTTCGTTTCGGGATGAAATTAAACATAGCAGAATTCAACAGCATGCAAAGCGGCCATTGCTCCATGTCTCTGGCCTCTTTCTCATGCATTGTACTTGAACACAATGTGAGCCAATACACTGGGATTTGGCCTGCCCCTTCTACAGCATGCTGACATCACAGAATACTTTGTACTGAATGAGACATTATGAGGAGGGGGGGGGGCAAGCGACACGGACTGAGAGCAGCTCCATGTTGCTCGTAACATCTTGTTGCATGGTTTGGGTCGGTAGCTTTGGGGTTAATTCTCAGTGGGAGACTGAAAGCAAGGAAACAATCTGGAGGCTAGTTTGTAAAAAAACCCGAATTTTCAGTGCCTAGCCCACAGACGATCATTGATTGCGGTAAATAAATAAAGCCACTTCTGACTTTTATTGTTGTAGGGAGTAATTATAATTCACACAGCCAGACCTTTTGTGCCACCGAAAGCTTCGTTTGTGGTTTGCATGAGCAGATACATTAACTCCTGTAAGCTCTTTTCATTAGAACGCGATTACTCATTGAGGACTGATCAATATATCATCTATACAACATCTTGAAAGTGGATGTCTGGTCTCATTGTGAGCTTACTGATAATGACTTCTTTATTCAAGGCAGCTTGTACGAACAAGAAGATAAAGAAAAGAGGGGAGAATTATAGCATATGCTTGTGGAAGTATTGTAAAGGATATAAACAAACAAACAAAAAAGGTAATAGGAGAGTTACAGGGTAGGGGATGACAATTCCGGAGGAAGAAGAAAAGAGGGCAAGGGAGTAAAAAGTTAAAAAGAGAGGGTGTGTATGGTTTGTGACCATTTCCAAGAAGTATAATACACAGTGAACAATGCTTGGTGGAATCTTCTTTTGAATAACAGCATATTTAAGTGGAGTACATAATCTTTTCGATTTCAGCATTAGAAACCATGCTTGGTTTGATGATAACGATGATGATGACGACAACGATGATGATG
Organism: Podarcis melisellensis; assembly: GCF_964234715.1. NCBI lineage: Eukaryota > Metazoa > Chordata > Lepidosauria > Squamata > Lacertidae > Podarcis > Podarcis melisellensis. Next base: position 80,751,408 of record NC_138539.1, read on the forward strand.
ATGATGGTGATGATAATAATAATAATAATAATAATAATAATAATAATAATAATAATAATATCCTGTCCATCTGGCTGGGTTTCCCCAGACACTCTGGGTGGCTTCCAACAAAATATTAAAAATACAATAATAATGGAGTACATAATCTTTTCAATTTCAGCATTAGAAACCATGCTTGGTTTGATGATAACGATGATGATGACGACAATGATGATGATAATACATTATTATTATTATTATTATTATTATTATTATTATTATTATTATTATTATTATTATTATTATTATTATTTCCACCTGTCTGGGTTTCCCCAGACACTCTGGGTGGCTTCCAACAAAATATTAAAAATACAATAAAACATTAGACATTAAAAACTACCCTAAACAAGGCTGCCTTCAGATGTCTTCCAAAAGTCAGATAGTTGTTTATTTCCTTGACATCTGATGGGAGGGCGTTCTACAGGGCAGGCGCCTCTACTGAGAAGGCCCTCTACCTGGTTCCTTGTAACCTCACTTCTCATAGTGAGGGAACTGCCAGAAGGTCCTTGGAGGTGGACCTCAGTATCCGGGCAGAATGATGGAGGGGGAGACAATCCTTCAGGTATACTGAGCCGAGGCCGTTTAATAATAATAATAATAATTTATTATTTATACCCTGCCCATCTGGCTGGGCCTTTAAAGGTCAGCACCAACATTTTGAATTGTGCTCAGAGCTGAAGAGCCTTCAAATGGAAATAAAATGGTCTTCTCCAACCACAGCTGCTTTTCTCCAACACACCCCTTCCCATTTTTTACTCTTTGCTTATCTCATTTTTATTTTATTTTATTCTTCTTCTTCAAGGAGCATGATCAATGCTCTTTCGGAACCTCCTTCATACCAAGTTTGACATCTGTCCATCTGGTTGAGTATTGTCCCCTCAATGACTGCCAAGGTTTCAGAAGGTGCATTTCCGGGGACTTCCGGAGGCGGCGCGAACGGCAATGGCTGCCAGCTCCTGAACGGGAGAGGGTAGCTCCGTTGAAACGGGTCGCCCGCTACGGCGAAGCGGGGACCCATCCAGAAAAACCACAGGCAGCAGAAGCCTGTGGTCCTGAGACCCGGCGGGCGCCAAAAGCAGCCCCTAAAACGAAGAAGGGACCCCGTAAGGGGCTCCGGACCGCGGAGGGGGTAGCGGCGCTGTGGGTCGTTGCGCGATCAACGGAGCGAAGCCGCGTCGCTGTTGCCGGTGAGCGCTGACCTTTCTTCTTGAAACTGCTAACTTTGGAAAACAACAACCCGTGAGTAATTTGGACAATATACCTCTAAAGCCTCTAAAAATTGTGAATTTGGCTGAAAGCGGAGTGACGAAAAACAGGAAGTCCGTCTTCCGCTGACACTGAACTTGAAAGTAAAGAGCAGGAGGAGTGGAGACAAAGAGTAACGTTTTGCATTGACTGATCTGGCATCTATTTAAACTGTTGTTTCTGGCTGATTTAAAGACTTTAAGTGGCTGATTTTTGGACCTTCATTGAGACAAGGGTACCTGTCTTCTGTTGATCTATTGGATTACAAATAAAAGTAAGAAACCCAGGTACTGGAGCTGCCTGAGCAACTGAGCAGTCAGCCTGCAGGCTTTGGATACTTTGAATCTGAACTTTGGAACATACTGAGTTTGAATTTGTTACTTTGAAACACTTGTGGTCTAAGCACTTTTGGAAACAATGTTTGGCTTTAAGTTTTAACTCTGCTAAAATTTATCTTTGTGAAGATCTTTGGAGATCAATTCAGACTTACTAATTTTAATTGGATTGGACTTCCTCCCCAAAGACATTCTAAGCTCCACCTAGAGGATTTTTGGATTTACAGCAGTGACTTTGTTTTATTTTCTCTTTCCCGGCCTCCTGTTTGAGTGTTACCATCTGGGCTCTTACTTTCTCATGGGAACAATTCAGTTTGACCTTGGTTTTTAGATAACTTTGGAATGAGTGGAACAAGAAAAAGGGGAAGAACCAGACAAACAACGTTAACTTTACCGACAGTCTCACAGCGTAGATCATCTGTGCCTGCTTTGCCTACTACTTTGCCTCCTGAGGCAGAAGCGGCCTCCCTGTTACAATCAGGGGAGGGAGAAACTGAGGAATTACAACTGGAAGATATGGCCTCAGGAGCAAGTGGCACTATTTTGGAGAAAATTTTTGAAAAATTGGAGGCTCTGGACAGAAAGGCTGACCAGCAATCAGCTAAAATTGACTTAAACACAGAAAGTTTAAATAGACTAACTGGACAAGTTGCACAGAATGTTCAATCTATTGGAGAATTGAAGGAGGCTGTAGGTGAAAATCGGAAACTGGCGGAAGACACTAGCCAAAGATTGGGACAGCTTGAAAAAGAAGTAAGACCACTCAGCAAACAAGTAGGAGAACACCAGATCTACTTTTCCATGACAGAACTTCGGAACAGGGAGGCCAATTTAAGGATACGCTCAATTCCAGAAGTGGAAGAAGGTAACTTAACTGAGTTCCTTACCAAAGAATTTTCCAAGTTTTGGAACTTAGAAGAAAAAGACTTTAAAATACTATCTGCTTTTAGGCTTGGAAGACTTATAAAGAAGGAGAAGCCCAGAGACTGTTTGATAATATTGAGATCAAAGGAGGAAAGGGACAAGATTCTAGGCCTGCACTACGGAAAGTCACTGGATATTTTGGACAAAAGAATTGAAATTTATAAGGATATTCCTAAACAGCTGTTGGATCTTCGAGCAGACTACTCGGAATTAGTAAAATTGCTAAGGAGCAACTCAATCATCTTCAGGTGGGAGTTTCCCCAAGGTTTATCGTTTACTTTCAGAGGGAGGAAGATCAAAATTAGAACGCCGGAGGATAGAGACAAGTTTTTGGTGGCACACGGAGAAGATCTCCATAAGGGACTTGGATTACCCCCAGGGCCTGAACCTCCGGGGGTTCCTGCACCCTCGGACCCCCAAAAATCTGAGAATAAGGTACCCCCACAGCAAGAATAACCAGATATATTCAGGATGTCTCTGCAACTTTTGAGCTGGAACATAAATGGCTGTAACATTCCAGGAAAAAGGAGAAAAATCTTTCACATTTTAAAAAAGGAACATTTGGACATTATTTGCTTACAGGAAACACATGTGACCAGGCTCCACAGAAAAGTGTTAACAAATAAAAGACTTGGTCAGGAATTTATATCTTCGGATACAGTTAAAAAGAGAGGTGTGGTAATTTATGCAAAAGAGAGCCTTTCACCTAAATTTTTGTTTAAAGATGAGCATGGAAGAATTTTGGCGATAGAAATACAACATCAAGGGGAAAAAATACTGATATTAGGAATTTATGCTCCAAATGAAGGAAAATCGGAATTCTATAAGAAGTTGCATGAGACTATGCTGGACTATCTGGACTACAACAACATCATTATGATGGGAGATATGAATGGAGTTGTATCAACCAACATGGATAAGTCACAGAGCCAAAAAATTTCTAAAGATGGGAGACTACCAAAGACCTTCTTTGAAATGACAGACAATATGGACTGGATTGACATTTGGAGAGTGAGAAACCCCTTGGGAAGGGAAGGAACATTTTTCTCTGAAGCCCAACTGACTTGGACAAGAATCGACCAGATATGGATAACTAGAGGTCTGGCACCTAAGATCAGAAAGGTGGAAATCTGCCCAAAGACATGCTCCGACCATAACGCACTGAGAATGGACATGACATTGATTCCAACCGGTTCCTTCAGATGGAAGATGAATGATGGCCTGTTTAGAGATCAGGAGATTACTAAGAAGGCCCAAAAAGCCCTAAAGGATTATTTTGAGATCAATATGAACACCACAGTGGAAAAAAGAACTATCTGGGACGCAAGTAAGGCCGTGATGAGGGGGTTCCTGATACAACAGAACACAGTAAAGAAAAGGAAACAAAACGAAAGGAAAGATAAAATTTTGGAAAAAATCAAGGAGTTGGAGAAGAAGTTAAGACTTAATCCGAAGTCCCAGCCGATTCTGAGAGAAATCAAACTTTACCAAGCACAATATTGTAAACTGATAAATCAGGAAATAGAATGGAAAATCAAACTAATGAAACAAAAAACTTTTGAGTCGGCTAATAAATGTGGAAAACTGCTAGCTTGGCAGTTGAAGAGGAGACAAAAGTTAAACACAGTGACAAACTTAGAGATTGAAGGAAGATGTATCCAGAACCCCGGAGAGATTAGAAAGTGTTTCCAGAGATATTTCAAAAAATTATACACTCAAGGGCCACAAGATGAAGCAGCGATTAAACAATTTTTAAAGACAAATGGACTGGCAAAGTTGTCAGAAGAAAATAGATCAATTCTGAATGGCAAAATAACACGACAAGAGATTGAGCAGGCCATCCAAAACATGAAACAGGGCAAATCACCAGGACCAGATGGGCTGACCTCCAAGTACTATAAGACATTGAAAGACTATTTGATACAACCACTGATGGAGGTCAGCAATGAAATTTTAGAGGGGAAGAAGGCGCCAGAATCGTGGAAAGAAGCTTTCATCACATTGATACCAAAATCGGAAACTGAAAAGACACAGCTTAAGAACTACCGTCCCATCTCCCTTTTAAATGTGGATTACAAAATATTTGCAGACGTTTTGGCAAGTAGATTCAAGAGGGTTTTAAACAAAGTAATCCATAAAGACCAGGCAGGCTTTCTCCCAGGTAGACATATGTCTGCCAATACAAGGAACATTATAGATATATTGGAGCTTTTACAAACAGACATAAATACTAAAGCTGTTTTAATTTTTATAGACGCGGAGAAGGCCTTTGATAACATATCCTGGAAGTTTATGAAAGGGAATTTAAAAGAAATGGGAGTGGGCCGGGGGTTTGAGAATGGGATTGATGCAATATATTCAGAACAAAAGGCTAAATTGATAGTTAACAATGTGGTTACAGAAGAGTTTAAAATTGAAAAAGGAACACGACAAGGCTGTCCGATTTCCCCGTTATTATTTATCTCGGTCCTGGAGGTGCTCTTGAACACGATTAGAGGGGACAGGTTGGTGGAAGGGATACAGGTCGGAGCGAAACAATACAAACTTAAAGCGTTTGCAGATGACTTAGTTCTGACATTACAGGAGCCAGAATCTAGTACGAAAAGAGTACTACAACTAATCCAAGATTTTGGTCGGGTGGCGGGATTTAAACTAAATAAGCAAAAAACCAAGGTGTTGGGAAAAAACTTGACAGATATTGAGTCGGAACGGTTTCAGAGAGAGACAGAGTTAACTGTGGTTAAGAAAGTTAAATACCTAGGGGTAAACATAACAGCAAAGAATTTGAGTCTGTTTAAAGATAATTATGAAAAATGTTGGTCTGAAATTAAGAGAGACTTGGATAGCTGGTCAAAATTGAAACTTTCATTGTTAGGTCGAATAGCTGCTATTAAGATGAATGTATTGCCAAAAATGTTATTTTTGTTTCAGACATTGCAGATTGTAGATAAAACGGAGTGCTTCCGGAAGTGGCAGAAAGATATCTCCAAATTTGTCTGGCAGGGCAAAAAGCCCAGAATTAAGTTTAAGATATTAACGGACGCAAAAGAAAGAGGGGGCTTTGCCCTGCCAGACTTAAAGTTGTATTATGAAGCCGCAGCTTTCTGCTGGCTAAAAGACTGGCTACTTCTGGAGGACACGGATGTGCTGGATTTGGAAGGTTTTAACAATGCATTTGGATGGCATGCATATTTATGGTACGACAAGGTTAAGATCAACAAGGTCTTTAAGAACCATATTGTCAGAAAAGCAATATTTAATGTCTGGACAAGATACAAAGACTTATTAGAAAACAAAACACCGAGGTGGCTGTCACCTTTGGAGGCTAAGGCCCGAAAAAGACCCAATATGGAGGCCAATTGGCCAAAATATTGGGAAATACTAGAAAGGGATGGAGACAATTGGAAACTGCAGAGTTTAGAGAAAATGAAAGATAAAGTGCGAGACTGGTTACACTATGCTCAGCTTAAGGAAGTGTTTAAGATTGATAAAAAGTTAGGATTCCAGGTGGAGAAATCGAAACTGGAGACAGAACTGCTAGAACCTAAGACCAAGGTACTTTCACAAATGTATAACTTGCTGCTGAAATGGAACACACAAGACGAATTGGTTAAATCGGCTATGATAAAGTGGGCCCAGGATATTGGGCACAACATTATGTTTGAGGACTGGGAAAGGTTATGGACCACCGGGCTGAACTTCACAGCATGTAATGCTCTGAAGGAAAATGTAATGAAAATGATATATAGATGGTACATGACCCCAGTGAAATTGGCTAAAATATACCATTCGTCTGATAACAAATGTTGGAAATGTAAGGAAAATGAAGGAACATTCTTTCACCTCTGGTGGACCTGCCCTAAAGTGAAGGCCTTTTGGGAAATGATATACAATGAGTTAAAAAAGGTATTTAAGTATACCTTCACCAAGAAACCAGAGGCCTTCCTTCTGGGCATGGTCGGCCAGAACGTGTTAAAGAAGGACAGAACATTTTTTATGTACGCTACAACGGCGGCAAGGATACTTATTGCTAAGAGCTGGAAAACCCAAGATCTACCAACACTGGAAGAATGGCAGATGCAGCTGATGGACTATATGCAACTGGCTGAGATGACTGGCAGAATCCGCGACCTGGGAGAGGAGAGGGTTGAAGAAGACTGGAAGAAATTTAAGATTTATTTACAAAAGTATTGTAATTTGGTTGAATCCTAACAAGGAAGCCAGAGCAGAAATAACTGTCTACCATTAAATTATAATTTTTTATTTGAGTTTAATCTAAATATTGTACTTAAGAGCATAAACAAGATGATAATTTGCTTGGAAAAATTCGTTTTTAATGATGAAAGTGGAAGCGGGAGACGTGAGGGAGTCCGCAATAGAACGAAAGGATGTTATGAAACCTATTCTGTTTGTTAAATATGTATCTGTAAAAAATCTTAATAAAAATTTTTATAAAAAAAAAAACAGAAGGTGCATTTCCAAGGGCTAGCTGGAGATCTGAGGACTTGAACCGAGAACCTTTTGCATGCCAAGAATATACTCTACCACTAAGCTATAGCCTTTCCAGTCTTATGCAACAGAGTCAGCTCCTTCTCTGAAGAAGCATACAATGTTATCACTTTGATTAGCCAGTTCAGCACTGCACTGACTGCACTACATGGAAGCTGTGGCCTGGGATTGAAACGCTTATGTACCTACAGTGGTACCTTGGTTTTCAAACTTAATCTGTTCCAGGAATCCATTTGACTCCCCAAACTGTTCGAAAACCAAGACATGGCTTCCGATTGGCTGCAGGAGCTTCCTGCACTCAAGCAGAAGCTGTGTTGGATGTTTGGCTTCCAAAAAATGTTCGCAAACCGGAACACTTATTTCTGGGTTTGCGGCATTCAGGAGCCGATTTGTTCGACAACTAAGCCATTTGGGAACCAAGGTACCACTGTATGTGCTAATGGAGTTCGCCACAAAGCATAATGAGGTCTGGAAGAGTATCACGTCCACATTGGCTGTGTGCATGTATTGCTCATGAGCAACCAGGACAAATGTTTCATAGGCACCAATCTGAACAAAATATGGGGGGCACCCTCGCCCACACTTCTCCCCATCTCCACACTTCCTCTGCCTCAGACAACTGGGTGGAGGTCTCGCCTTCCCCCCAACTGCTTGCCTCCCACCTGTGCACTATACGTTTCTGCCGGCTTGCTCATTGTCTGAAAAGGTGGGTCTTTATATTCCTTACAATGGCACCATCCATGCACAACTGGGAGGTACCAGCAGACTCGGGGTTAGCAGACCCAAAGTTAGCAGAAGTACAAAAGGGTTTTCAGGGTTTTTAGGAAGGTGGAGACTGTGGGAATGTTCAGGGATGCAGGAGAGGATATATTGTCTGATAATAGCCTTTCCAACTTGTGTTAACAAGTTCACAATTTAGCAGAGTAACATTCCCCTTTTTAAACGCAGCGGATGCGTTTGCTCAGGCTCGCTAAAGCCTCTATAATAACTGTTCTGGTATTTTCCCCTTATTCCCTCATAAAAGATAACACACGACACAGTATTCTATGAAAGTATAAAAAGAGTTTACTCACATATCATTCTGTTCACAATTGGATCCCAGAAGGCAGACTTAGCTTAGAAAAATAACATATACCTAGAAACTATCCTAAGAAGACAGTCCCTTTGTCCTCTCATGGCTGGAAGCCAATAGGGCATCCTTGGCTAAGCAGATGTTGCTTCTTTGATGCATGTAGTCAAAAGGGAGAGAGATGGCTGCCCTGCCCTGTGCTTTTGTCATTACCTGCACAGGTGAGGCCACGCCCACCTCTAGTCAAATGCAGAGGAAGTCTGTCCCAGCCCAGAAGGAAACAGGAAGTTTACCTGCTGGCTGGACAAACATTCCTCCCCATGTGTAAACATGTTCACTCTAGGAATGTTGTACTTGACTGCTCTTGTGTTTCACATCCCACATAGACCCACTGAGGACTGAGCATGCTCAGCGGACAAGGGATGCTGTCTGTGGGAGTGATGGAAAACCTGGGATGGGGAGAGGAAATGGAGTTGACTGATGGAGAGAAAGCATGGTTAGATTTCTGGAACACTGAACAGGAGTAATCCACGCTGCTTGGGAGTCTGGTAGTTCCCAGGTGTGAGCAGTTCAGTGCTGAGTTTTCCTATGTTTATGACTTTAATCTAGCTGATGATGTACTATAAACTGACCCAAAGTTGAAATGCATTGCTTTACAGTGGAACACAGTTGTGTTTTATCACAGGTCCTTCCTTTTATAAACTATCTTTCAGAATCAAATAAAGCATGGCAGGGAACTGTGCGTGCTATAAATTATAGAAAACACTAGTCCACAGATATTGCTTAATGAATAAATTAAACATTCAATCATAAGACCAATAACAGAGGCAGAAAGAAATTAAGAGATGTAAATACAAAAAAAAAAAAAAAAAGCAGAATGAGGCCAGATATTAAATGGATAACTGGTAAGGCAGAAGCATAGGGTCCTAGAGGCAGTCCAGATCAAAGCATCAGAGTGATTGGAGAAAAAGAAAGGTGATTTGTTTTACATTTCTTGCATTGGGGTGTCAGGATAAAGTACAAGTGTCAGAGCTTAGATTAGACCTGGAAGGTATTAAGAAGCTGTAGGGACTTACAGACTGAACAAAAGAAGGTGTGCTCTGTTGACCAGGCTGGGGCAGAAGGATGGGCTCCTAGTATTTATTCCAGGCCTGGCCAATCTGGAGGCTGCCTGCTGCCTGCCAATCTTATGCAACCTTTCAGTATATGAGGAGGATTCTGAAACCTGAGTATATGCACTCCTACATAGATGCAAAGGGATGTGCTTGGTTCATTTGTGGCTGACATTTCTACTTGTTTATTAGAAGGGTTAACTGAGTGCCTTCTTACGCTGATTTTAAATTTATAAATGGATTGTGGAAACTTTAATCAATTTTATCAGTAGAGTAGATTATATCCCACCCTTTTCTCACGGCAGCTTACAGCTAAAATCCCATTCCATTTATCTGTTGAAGCTACAGTGGTACCTTGGGTTACAGACGCTTCAGGTTACATTCGCTTCAGGTTACAGACTCTGCTAACCCAGAAATAGTACCTCGGGTTAAGAACTTTACTTCAGGATGAGAACAGAAATCGTGCTCCAGCTCCACAGCAGCAGCAGGAGGCCCCATTAGCTAAAGTGGTGCTTCAGGTTAAGAACAGTTTCAGGTTAAGAATGGACCTCTGGAATGAATTACGTACTTAACCCGAGGTACCGCTGTATGTTGTACACAACCTCTTCCCTCACACATTTTTTCTTTACAACAATCCTGTGAGGTAGTTTCAGCAGAGAGGTTGTTAACGGGCTAAAGGTGACAGATGTATGTGTGTATTTGACATACATGCATGCAGGAGATCAAATGTGGGAGAAAATTCCTGATGCAGAATAGAAGGTCCCTATTTTCATCTGAGAAATGTTGGAGGGTTTGTTATTAGCAGCATAATGGGAAGTGGGTTTCTAGGACCAAGGTGAAACTGCCATGCTCCCTTGTTATTGTTGTAAAACGCTTTGAGGGGTTTTTTCTACACTCAAGTGGTATATAAATTTTATGAAATACAGTGGTACCTCGGGTTAAGTACATAATTCGTTCTGGAGGTCAGTACTTAACCTGAAACTGTTCTTAACCTGAAGCACCACTTTAGCTAATGGGACCTCCTGCCACGCTGCCGGAGCACGATTTCTGTTCTCATCCTGAAGCAAAGTTCTTAACCTGAAGCACTATTTCTGGGTTAGCGGAGTATGTAACCTGAAGCGTATGTAACCTGAGGTACCACTGAAAACTAAATATTTTGCTACTGCCAGGAACCACAATGTTGCCAATATGACCTTGTTATAGTGATAGTACCGGAATATTTATTTTAGTATATTCTTATATTTGCTAATGTGTTCTGATGCTATGAATTTCTTTTTGCACTGTTTGATTTCAAAATGAGTTCCTATATTCATTTTTGTAAGCTGCTTTGAGCATGTTTCTTTTTTGTGGAATAAAGGTAAAGGTAAAGGGACCACTGACCGTTAAATCCAGTTGCGGACGACTCTGGGGTTGCGGTGCTCATCTTGCTTTACTGCCGAGGAAGCAGGCGTTTGTCCGCGGACAGCTTCCGAGTCATGTGGCCAGCATGACTAAGCCGCATCTGGCGAACCAGAGCAGCGCACAGAAATGCTGTTTACCTTCCCACCAGAGTGGTACCTATTTATCTACTTGCACTTTGATGCGCTTTTGAACTGCTAGGTTGGCAGGAGCAGGGACCGAGCAACGGGAGCTCACCCCATCACGGGGATTCGAACCGCCGACCTTCTGATCAGCAAGCCCTAGGTTCCGTGGTTGAGACCACAGCAGCATGCAAAATGAAAATTATTAATGAATGAATGACTGTCACAAATATACACACTTCGCTTCTCAAATTCAGTGAATGTGGCTCTTGCTTTCAAATCGGATGGAAGCTGGTTTGAGAGAAAACACATCAAACAGCTGTATGTCTCAAGAAACTGCAGAGCAAATGTGGATTGTGGATGGGAGCACACTGGATCCGGAGTAAATGCTAATGTCTACGTGGTCCATCAAGGACAGCTGTTGGGGCTGTTCTACCATAGTCTTGTCCTCCTCCCCCCCAAAACCAAAAATTGCACCACTCAAAAGTAGAGACATCACCTTGCCAACAAAGGTCCATATAGTAAAAGCTATGGTTTTCCCAGTAGTGATGTATGGAAGTGAAAGCTGGACCATAAAGAAGGCTGATCGCTGAAGAATTGATGCTTTTGAATTATGGTGCTGGAGGAGACTCTTGAGAGTCCCATGGACTGCAAGAAGATCAAACCTATACATTCTTAAGGAAATCAGCCCTGAGGGATCTCTGGAAGGACAGAAGCTGAGGCTCCAATAATTTGGTCACCTCCTGAGAAAAGAAGAGAAGACTCCCTGGAAAAAACTCTGTTGTTGGGAAAGATGGAGGGCACAAGGAGAAGGGGACGACAGAGGACGAGATGGTTGGATAGTGTTCTTGAAGCTACCAGCATGAGTTTGACCAAACTGCAGGAGGCAGTGGAAGACAGAAGTGCCTGGCGTGCTCTGGTCCATGGGGTCACGAGGAGTCAGACACGACTAAACGACTAAACAACAACAACAACAACAAAGCTGTTTGGAGAGAGTAGTGGCTTCTCACATTCTCCTTTCCAAACAGGTGGCCAGGATTCTCATCCATTTTTTCAACACAGCTGTATGCTTTCATTCCTGTTTCCTTTGATTGGATTGCAAGCAGGGACTTCATACAAACCACCAATGAGCAGAGTTCCTTACCTAGCTAGGAAGATACATGCTCTCTTAGTTGGTTGCAGGAATCAAAAATTACGATTTGTAATCCCCATGAATTTTGAAAATTTCAATTTGATTTATGAAGATTTTTTTTAAAAAAATAAAATAACATAAGAAAGCTTGGCAAAGAGCTGTTAAGTGAATATAATTTGGCCTCCTTTCAGAAAGCTCTTGTGTAAACTGGCAAATTTATGCATTTTAATAACTCTCCAATTTGTTTATTTATTATATTTGTCTCCCATGAGCTTAGGGTGGCTTACAGCAATTTCATCAGAGTTGTAATCTATCACTGTCTGTCCCCAAAGGGCTCACAATTTAAGTAATGGCTTGAGGAAACAATGCCCAACTCTCCCGTTAAAATCAGTGGGACTTATAATCAGCTGTCATCATTGGCCAAGACCAAAAGAGATTCCTCAACCAATGCAGCCATTGGAATATTTGATTATTTTCTGTTAACACCTGACCCTCATGCAATGCCACATTTTACTTCTGAAATTCTTCTCAGTTTCAAAGTAAGTTTTCCACATGCCTCATGAGTAGGCCACTATTTTGAAGAGAGAGAGAGAAAAACAACAACAAGAGAACAAAGCTCCTTTGGGTGTACAGTTACCTAAATTGTGAGGTTCTGATCATTCTGAATATCTTCAAGCACAATTATTTGGTCAAAGTTAATCCAAAATTGGTCAACGGGAGAGCTTTAAGCTTATGAAATCAGTAGGATGTGAAAGGACTTAACCCTGGTTTACTTATTTATGAATATTTATGAACCACTTACTCTTTGGGGAAGAAAATCCATAGTTGTGTACAACTTTTATAAAATATACAATATATAAATAAATCTATGAATATATTCTCTCTCTCTCTCTCTCTCTCTTGCTCTCTTGTTATAGAAATAGGGAGGATCTCCCTAAACCCTAGAAATTAATAAGTGCTCGGATTTGGGGTTCTTTGTGATATGAAGCTGCAAGGGGCTTCCTGGCCTGCCTTTACGCAAACCAGTCTGGCTGGCTGACGGAAGAGCAGAGCTGTTAACATTACAGGGTAACTGCTCTGGGGGAGGGCAAAGGGATTCTGGGAAGAAGAAGGGGGAGATCCATCTTGGCGAGGGTGAAGGAAGGACTGCTGGCACTGCTGTGGGCCATGCTGTAAGATCTGGACCCCCTCCATGCATGTGGAAGGTGTAAATAGGCAAATAAACCCTATTTCTCAAAACTCAACATCCTCGGCAGTGTCTTCTGTTCTCCGAAGGGACACAGACCCCGTATGTGTGCCTGTGACCCCATGCGCTCTGGCCACTGCTTGGCAGAGAAAGGGGGTAGGCACCGGGCTTTTTTAACAATATATATATTGTACACACAAATAAATTTGTACATTGCATTGTTGTTGCTTAGTCGTTTAGTCATGTCTGACTCTTCGTGACCCCATGGACCAGAGCACGCCAGGCACTCCTGTCTTCCACTGCCTCCCACAGTTTGGTCAAACTCATGCTGGTAGCTTCAAGAACACTGTCCAACCATCTCGTCCTCTGTCGTCCCCTTCTCCTTGTGCCCTCCATCTTTCCCAACATCAGGGTCTTTTCCAGGGAGTCTTCTCTTCTCATGAGGTGGCCAAAGTATTGGAGTCTCAGCTTCAGGATCTGTCCTTCCAGTGAGCACTCAGGGCTGATTTCCTTAAGAATGTATAGCTTTGATCTTCTTGCAGTCCATGGGACTCTCAAGAGTCTCCTCCAGCACCTTAATTCAAAAGCAACAATTCTTCGGCGATCAGCCTTCTTTATGGTCCAGCTCTCACTTCCATACATCACTACTGGGAAAACCATAGCTTCAACTATACGGACCTTTGTTGGCAAGGTTATGTCTCTGCCTTTTAAGATGCTGTCTAGGTTTGTCATTGCTTTTCTCCCACGAAGCAGGCGTCTTTTAATTTCGTGACTGTTGTCACCATTGTTATCATAACTACAGTTCAATGTCTGGGTGCAGATTTAATTAGGGTTTTTGTTTCTTTTAATGCAACCATATAAATTAAAATGTTTCAAAGTAATACTTGCAAAAGCAGAGCAACAGATGATTATAACCCACCACCACCACCGCACAGCCAGCCTAAATCCCTCAAAACAACCATTTTTTTACTAGTTTGGACAGCTCCACCATAAAATACCCTGCCACCCAGTTCCTTCTGTGGCTCCATGCCTGACCCAACACCAGTGGCGTAGCGTGGGGGGTTCGGGGGGGGCCGGCCGCAGCGGGCGCAACATCTGGGGGTTAGGGTTAGGGGGCGCAAATCCACGGGTTAGGGGGCACAAATCCATGGGTTAGGGGGTGCAAATTACTTGCCTTGCCCCGGGTGCTGACAACCCATGCTACGCCACTGCCCAACACATTATTCCAACTCCAGTGCTGATCAGATAAGCAGAGCCCAGGGAAGAACCTACATCAGTTCCTCCCTCAGGTCCACTTCCGGGGGCTGTACCATTGAAATAAATACTGGCATGCAACCATATGCAAAACACCACATATTTGCTGCTGCCAGGAGTGTTGGAAGGAAAACCTGCTCCCTGCTACAAGGCCAACTTACATCTGGCCTAGGCAGTGAGACTCACCCTGAACAGCTAAAAGAGGCTCCTGTGAGACTGGAGGGACATTGCTGGAGCAACTCTTGGGCTGGGACAACAGGCTAAAATGTTTTAAAATGTGTTTAATGTTTTTAATTTTGGTTCCTCTGTTTCATTGGGTTGGGGTTGGCAGTTATTTTAATTTGGGTAAAATGGCAAAACTCCTCCTCCTCCTCCTCCTCCTCCTCCTCCTCCTCCTCCTCCTCCTCCTCTTCTTCTTCTTCTTCCTCTTCTTCTTCTTTTGATTTATTGGTTTATTTATTGACTGTATAAGATATTATGTTTTTTTAATACAAAAAAATTCCTTCCAGTAGCACCTTAAAGACCAACTAAGTTAGTTCTTGGTATGAGCTTTCGTGTGCATGCACACTTCTTCAGATACACTGAAACAGAAGTTTCCAGACCCTTCTATATAGTGAGAAGGTGGGGAGGGGTATTACTCAGAAGGGTGGTGGGAATGGGTGATTGGCAGATAGCTGTGATGAGCCTGTTGACGACTCTTAACGACTGCAATAGGTCTTACAGGAAAAAGCAAGGGGTGAGAAGGTGAAAAATGGCTTTGTCATGTATCATGAGATAAGAATCCAATGTCTTTGTTCAGACCAGGTCTCTCAAAGGTTTTAAGTTTGATCATAAGTTTCAATTCAGCAGCTTCTCTTTCCAGTCTATTTCTGAAATTCCTTTGTAGTAAAACAGCTACTTTGAGATCTTTGTAGTAAAACAGCTACTTTGAGATTTTTTTTTAATGTTTGATGTTTTATTATCTTTTTATATATGCTGTAAGGAGCCAGAGTCGCTGGGGAAACCCAGCCAGATGGGTGGGATAACAACAACAACATTCCTGATTCACACACAATCTATCCCTGCCTCCTGCCCCACACGTCTTCTCCTCACCCCTCCTAACTCATGCCTCCCTGCTAGTAGCAAAGTAGAAACTGTTGCCTGAAATTACAAAAGTTGTAACGAGTACCTATATAGTTGCCCTTCCTCTTCCCTGCCCCTCTCTTCATGTTTTCCCCTACTGATGGCATGCCTAAAGATTTGTAAGTCAGAGCTTTCAGATAGAGGAAAGACAGTGGAGGGAAACACAAACCAATGCGATCACACCGACAATTCAAGCAGAAGTTTGCGACAGAGGAAAAACAGAAAGGTTGAAGGAAAATGATTAGCTGACAAAGACTTTGTAAAACCATAGCATGTGGAACAAAGACTAATTAGCTGTTTTATGCACATCTGGTTTGAAGGTAGTAATGCTGTGTATTAGTACGTTCAGCAGAATATTCCGGAAGGTTTTCCACAAATATAAAAGTAAAGCATAAATCATTATTACTAGGTGACAGGGTCACAATAGCATCAGATGTTCATTCAGTGCGTTTTTATGACCGGGGAGGGGCAACAGCACACAAATCCTTTCTCTCATTTTCTCACATACGTAATTAGGCATTCAACCTCAGTGAATGCAATATGCAAGGGGTGTTTATGATACTGTAAATTTAGGTAAAGGTAAAGGGACCCCTGACCATTAGGTCCAGTGGTGCCCGACTCTGGGGTTGTGGTGCTCATCTTGCTTTATTGGCTGAGGGAACAGGCGTACAGCTTCCGGGTCATGTGGCCAGCAGGACTAAGCCACTTCTGGCGAACCAGAGCAGTGCACGAAAACACCGTTTACCTTCCCGCCAGAGCAGTACCTATTTATCTACTTGCACTTTGACGTGCTTTCGAACTGCTAGGTTGGCAGGAGCAGGGACCGAGCAACGGGCGCTCACCCCATCGCAGGGATTCGAACTGCCAACCTTCTGATCGGCAAAATCCTAGGCTCTGTGGTTTAACCCACAGCGCCACCCACGTCCCGGTGTTTAATCATAGAGAAGAGAGTGGTCTCTCTTTCACTAATAGTGAGAGTTGGCTGAATCAATAGAATTTGTGCTATCATTTCATCCTATATATTTCAGAGAGGAAGCTAGTCTGTTGAGCCCTGTGGTACCAAACAGACCATTTTTGGAGGTGACAAGTTCTGTGGACCAAAATCCAATTCATTAGAGGCATGGCACATTCTCTTCAGTATAGTGATATATGCATCTATCCTCTATCTATCTATCATCTATCTATCTATCTATCTATCTATCATCTATCTATCTATCATCTATCTATCTATCTATCATCTATCTATCTATCTATCTATCTATCTATCTATCTATCTATCTATCTATCTCTATCTATCTATCTATCTATCTATCTATCTATCTATCTATCATCTATCATCTATCTATCTATCATCTATCTATTTATCTATCATCTATCTATCTATCTATCTATCTATCTATCTATCTATCTATCTATCTATCTATCTATCTATCATCTATCTATCTATCTATCATCTATCTATCATCTATCTATCTATCTATCATCTATCTATCTATCTATCATCTATCTATCTATCATCTATCTATCTATCATCTATCATCTATCTATCTATCTATCTATCTATCATCTATCTATCTATATCTATCTATCTATCATCTATCTATCTATCTATCTATCTATCTATCATCTATCTATCATCTATCTATCTATCATCTATCTATCTATCATCTATCATCTATCATCTATCATCTATCATCTATCATCTATCTATCTATCTATCTATCATCTATCATCTATCTATCATCTATCTATCATCTGTCTATCTATCTATCTATCTATCTATCTATCTATCTATCTATCTATCATCTATCATCTATCTATCTATCTATCTATCTATCTATCTATCTATCTATCTATCTATCTATCTATCTATCATCTATCTATCTATCTATCATCTATCTATCTATCTATCATCTATCTATCTATCTATCTATCATCTATCTATCATCTATCTATCTATCTATCATCTATCTATCTATCATCTATCTATCATCTATATCTAGGTATGGAGAACAAAACATTTCTAAAGTGTGGTCAAAAGGCTTTGCAATGATAAGAGCACCTATTAGACTGCTATGCAGAACCAAATGTACATCAGATAAGAACAGCAATCGATTGTTGTAATATAATCTTTCTTTCTCGCTCTGCTAATCACCTAAAGAGGAGCAATTATTTCCTTTAGGGTGAATGATAACCCCCAATCTCACTTGAGTCTGAACTTAATAGATAGAATCAAATTTGCTAATAAATTCTAAGCAGATTCATGAGATAGCATCAGTCTGAAGTGTTTTTGTTGAACTTTGCTGCCAGCAGTAGAAAGTCTTGGGAAACTGAAAGATACTCCCACTGGTATCTGAATGTTGCTGTTTTTAAATTTCAGATTTGTGTTCACATTGTCTTCTACAGAAACTGACCTGTTTCCTTTAGTGGGACATTGTTGGCAGCTGATGGCATTTGTAATATCAGAGGAAGACGGAGCCTCTGATTTGCATAGCTGATGTTATTTGGTTCTGTAGCAGTGTTGCTCAAGTAGAGAGACAGCATCATGGGTGCTCAACAGTATTGGAAGGGACCTCAAAGATGATCTAATCTAAACCCTGCCTGTTCAGGAAACCCAGTACTACAGTATCCCTATGTAATAATATTGATGATGATGGAAGTATTTATAACCTGCTTTCAAAACAGCAAGAATGTATAGCAAAATTTTAAAATAATGCGTGAAAACAAAAAAGTGTAAAAACAAGGATTAACCAAACAGCTGAAAGCAGTGCAGCTAACTTAACTGAAAGATTTTCTTTAAAAGACAGGTTTTGGATGTTCACCAAACATATGAATCTGTTCATATGCAAACATACGAATCTTTGTGGGAAGTGGATTCTACAATGTAGGTGCTACAGTCCATCCTTGGTTCATCCCAGGGTAGGGTATGAAGGTACATGAAAGAACCACTTTGCTGAAACTAGGCAGCCAGTGCCAGGTGAGAGACTACCTGGAGTTTTCATGTACACTGCTTTATGTTCCAGGATGGAAGAAAGATGGTGCCTTAGACCTGGACCATGAACTCTAGTCTGGGGTGACGTGGGAACTAGTAACTGGAGCCATGGAACCATCAAGAAGCATGCACTGAAGAACAGTTCGGGATGGGATGGCAAGCCAGGAAGCAGGACTGAAGAATAACCAAGGTGGCATGAATGCATCAGAGCTCAATTACTGAAGTAAGGCTCAACAGAGAGAGGAAGCCTTCATTCTCCTTTCTGTACAAGAAGATCCAATGACCAGCTTGGGTGGGCAGAGTCAGGCAAGTGCTGGGTGGTTCTCTGAGAAGGCTGCCACCGCACTCCCATGGGGCAGTGGCCTCATCAGTTCCTGACTGTGGGATATAAATGAACCAGATCTTTCTTCCAACACACTTCTTCACTCCACACTTCTCAGCCTCCTGAGACTCCACTCAGGACTCCACTCATCCTGGAGAGCCAGCGTGGTGTAGTGGTTAAGAGCGGTAGTCTCGTAATCTGGGGAACCGGGTTCGCGTCTCCACTCCTCCACATGCAGCTGCTGGGTGACCTTGGGCTAGTCACACTTCTCTGAAGTCTCTCAGCTCCACTCACCTCACAGTGTGTTTGTTGTGGGGGAGGAAGGGAAAGGAGAATGTCAGCCGCTTTGAGACTTCTTCGGCTAGTGATAAAGCGGGATATCAAATCCAAACTCTTCTTCTACGCCATCCACTTTGGCTCTCACCTAGGGCCCAAACAAACTCAGAGCACCAGCCCACCCCAAATGTTAGAACAAAGAGGAGTCTTGGAACCTACGGAAACCCACTATGTCTGAGAGAGCTACTTCAGGCTGCCTGCAGCTGAGCTGCCGATTTGTTCGACAACTAAGCTGTTCAAGAACCAAGGCACCACTGTAATAAATTAAATAATGAACAATCTGCTGCCCTTTCATGACATCCAAAATCTGCTGCCAGGGGGGTTTGGAAGAAACTCACCCTACATTACAGTAGGGTTGCCCCTTCCATGGCCGATATTTTCTGCAGCCCTGAAGAGAAAGAGTGATATGGTAGAGAAGCTGGAACCACCATTAACAATTTTCATGGAGGGACCCAGATAAGCTTCCCAGAAAAAGGCAGGGTGTTAGAAAGCCACTGAGCGGACGGATAAAAACGCAATCTGACGAGGAAATGGATTCTAACCTTTATTTTAAGCGTGCAGCAAAAGCGCTTGTAAAAAACACCGCACCCCATTAGAGCTGCTTTGGAAGAGCTGAGCAGACAAAGGCTGTGCTATGCAAAAATACCCAACCGGTTGGCGAAAGTAAAATATTCAATGCTCCTCAAATTCATCTTTTGCTGCTTGCAAGGAAGGCAGGAGAAGGAAGTAGTTTTCAGATACATAACCTCCAGCTTTTTGGCTCACCTGGTGGGCTCCCCTTACCCACCGTGCCCTGAGTGGATGATTAAAAAGAAATGGGGGGCTTAAGTGAGGGGTAAGTGCAGGGCCTCTGGAGCTTTGCAGAGCACTGAACCATGCTGCTACAGCTGTCTTCCAAACAAGCCCGACATTCTTTATTTATTTGTTATGAAATATTTATGGATGTTATGAAAGGTTTAAAATAATGTGTCTGTCTCTCTCCTTCCTATTCCCCCCCTCCCGTCTCTTTTTGCCCTAGCACACGCTCTTTCTAATGCATAAATAATTCTGGCCTGTGGACAGTGGGACAGCACATTAGGTGGGATGTTTTCGCTGTATCACATTCTTTCTGCCTGAGAGAAAATATCATTCCTAGTAATTTTCTACACTTATACAATCTGCGTTGACAGTAAATAATTGATGTATGAATTTAGGACTAAACTCCAACACAATATGACTTTATGTCAAAGGGTTACTCCCAGCAGATTTTGAGCTAAATCATCTTGCAAAATGGGTTCTTTCAGTGGGAAAAAAAGGCTTTTTGAATTATTTTAATGGAAAGATGGGACCTCTGCGTAGCTTTCCTTTTGATGAGGTCTTGTTTTGCATGACTGGTAATAAAACCAAGCAATCTACCCATTATAAGATTGGAAATGTTTCATTTGTGATCACAAATGGATTTTTTTTTTAGACTGACACAAGCTGTTTTTGTTCCTTTCATTCTCCCCCCCCTTTTTCTATCTATTTTTTTTTTTATATATTGTGGTAAGAGAGAGTTTGCATGTGATAGGGTGCCCTCTGCTTTTCATCCCTGTATCTTCTGCACAAAGTACAATTACATTTTAAATTACAAGCCAGATATATTTGCAACTTAAAGATACATAACAGGGAAGAAAGGCTTCAAATAAAAAGATTACAAATCTCCTCCGATTGCCTCAATTAAAATCCTTTTCATCCCTAAGGGAAAGTAGTTACCATCCAACAGAGGCTAAGAAAGCAAAAGAACAGAGAATGGAATCTTTCATGATACAGTTGGAAGTAAAGCGTTCTATACCTATTATAGACAAGACAGGAAGATCAAAGGAAAGACATTACTTGAATGACCCATAGTCAAATACTATTTTTGCATTTTTTATAAAATGTACAATAGATAGAAGAAATGAATGTTCTGGATTTCCTTTTAATATTCTGCTTTTGCATCATTGCTGATGCAGCAGGAATATGTAGAGTGGGTGGTTTTTTTTTTACATTAAAAATATAATTACAGACTTTGAATAAATGTCAGCATTATTATCTTTGTCATGATTTCTTTGCTGCTTAAAAATTGTAATGACACTTGTTCACTTAAGTTAAGCCTCCACTTACAGGAAAATAATTGAATTTGTTGTGACAGGTAACCTGCATGCCGGCAAAAGTACCTATTGTGAAACTGGACAAAATTGCCTCTTGGGACAATAACAAAACAAAAGCCTTGCCTTTTCTTTATCAATGATGGAGGAAATATCGAACCAAGACCATGTGCGGTAGATGGCAGTCCTACCTCTAAGGAAAAACAACAACAATAATAACAATTTGAGCTTTCATCAAGAAGAAAGGAAGAATACCCTGTCCCATTTACTTGGAAATGCAAACCAACTTTTGCAATATAGCAACCCTACAGGAAGCATCAAGAAACATTTCCATGTTTTGATGATTCCACGTGGTGACCATAATGTGTAAAGAGCTGGTCTTTTTTTGATTTGTTCCGTTGCATAGAAAAATTCCTTCCTTCATGTCACATTCCTGGGAATGATCAGTGCTGACATAGCTTAGAACGAAACATAAATAATCCACATGGTGAGAGGCTCCCATGTACAGTGGTACCTCGGGTTACGTACTTAATTCATTCTGGAGATCCGTTCTTAACCTGAAACTATTCTTAACCTGAAGCACCACTTTAGCTAATGGGGCCTCCTGCTGCCACCGCTGCGCGATTTCTGTTCTCATCGTGAAGCAAAGCTCTTAACCCGAGGTACTATTTCTGGGTTAGAGGATGTAACCTGAAGCGTCTGTAACCTGAAGCATATGTAACCTGAGGTACCACTGTATTACAACTGTTGAATGGAACCACAGCCACGCAGAAGAGTTTTCATCAGCTTCCATGCAATGAACATTATTATGTATTTAGTCTTAGAATTTATGTTGAGAATTTCCATTCCACCTTAAGGAGCAAACATGTGGAACTGTTGCATGTCACATGTCTGTTTACATTCCAGCACAGCTTGCTGGGAACTTCTGTTGTGTATAGCTTTTGCTTTTCCCGTTCACTCCAAGAAGGAGAGAGAGAGAGAGAGAGAGAGAGAGAGAGGACATGTTTCTTTGTCCTGATTTATGATTAACAAATCTGTAGTTGTAGTATGCTTCCACAAGCCTCATGCCTATTCTGTGTGCGCAGTTCGCTCTGCTGATAGTGTGCCATGGCTTTCAAGCCCGGGTCGCTGATTTACATCAGGCAGAGGCCGATAGTCTTTGCAGAGGGACAACTGGAATGGGATGGCTCAGCTGAGACTAGCCATCTGGCCTCTCGGCCCTCTGCATGCCAACACTTCTCACCATGCTATCAACATTCAAGGCGGTTTTACATATGAGTAATTTTCTACAGGACTCTGGAGTCATCAGATACATGGGAAGGTCTTACTTACATCATGAATGCATGGGCTGTATCCATAGCAGCATGGAGTCACATTCCCACCAGGGCAGAGACTTTCCCCTTGTTCAATGAGACTTTCTACCCCTCTCATCCCCCTGTGCACCCTCTCAAATCTGTTCTAGAGGTTCGCAATGTCACAAAGTAGTGATCTTGTGAGCAAGTATTGCTGGGTGGGGCCCCTCAGGCCAGTGGTAACAATTAGTCCCCAAAGTGGGAGCATGTGATGGGGTTGGTTAGTTGCCAGCATTCCCCCAGTTTCTATAAATCTTTGAGTTAACCTGCCAAGGGAGGGAGAGAACACACCGTGTTTTAAACTTGCTGCTCGGTAGCTGGTGCCAGAGAAGTCAGTAAAGCCTGGTAACCCGTTTGGTGCCTGTGTGTGATTGATTAGTAGCTTGGAGGAAGGACTCGGGAAAGCGACTCCCTCCTTGACACCCCAAACCCCACAGAGCAGATTTGGGGAGGTGCTCAGGGCACGCAGGGAGAGGAGGAAGGCGAGTCCTGTTATGCAAGCAGAAATGCTTGCACTGATGAGATGTGTTGGTTGGATGCCACCTGATATGTTAAGGCCACAGTTCCCATGAAGCAATTTACATGTGGTGCTTACATTGCTCACATGCCTGTTGAGACTGAAACAGACTTAATGTATGGAAGATTGCAGCTGTTTGCCCCAATCTATCAAGGGATATCTGTGCATACGCCTGTTGGGCAGATGAAGGATTATGTCTAATATGGATGACACTAGGCCTACACAAGGAAACACAAGTTCCCAGTCTAAAAATATCTTGGTTTGGGGGAAGGTGAGGGTAGGGTGGTGGCTGTTCAGCTGCAGATGCTCTTGAAGCAAGTGGATTA
Source organism: Podarcis melisellensis (assembly GCF_964234715.1). Taxonomy (NCBI): domain Eukaryota; kingdom Metazoa; phylum Chordata; class Lepidosauria; order Squamata; family Lacertidae; genus Podarcis; species Podarcis melisellensis. Next base: position 80,774,808 of record NC_138539.1, read on the forward strand.
CCTGATCACAATCCAGTCTGAGTCCAGACCTGGTTTTAGGACCAAATTGTCCTTGGTCACCTTGACAGGTGTCCTTTACTGAGGAAGGGCGAGGCAAAATATGACTCTGCTGCTTCTCCCTGATCTTTCTGCAGCTTTCGATATACCATCAACTATTACAATCTTACTGGATCAAGTCCATGGGTTGTGGAGGCCCTGATACAGTGGATCCACTCCGATCTACATGGTTGGTTCCAGAAGGTGGCATTGGGAGCCTATTCCTTGTACTCCTGGCTGCTATGCTGTTGGGTTGCAACAGGGTAGCATATTTTCCCCAGTGTTGGTCAACATGTACATGAAGCCATTGGAACTGGCCACTGGATTATCTAGAAGTGTCACTATTATGTTGATGAAACCCGGTTCTATTTCTCTGTAACATTCAAATCAGGTATGATGACAGAGTAGATCAGGGGTCCCCAAACTAAGGCCCACGAGCCGGATAAGGCCTGAGGTACTCATTTATCTGGCCCATGGTGACCCCTGCCACCCGCTGCCACTGCCCACTCTTACCAGTGCTGCACTGCGCAGCTGCCCACTTCTGGGTTGGAGAAGCACTCGAAATAGCTTGTGCGCATGCGCAAGTGTTATTTCCAGTGCACATCCGGGTTGGAGGAGGCCCGTGCACATGCACATAAGCTATTTCTAGTGCTCCTCCGACCCGGAAGTGCACCGGAAATAGCGTGTGCGCACGCGTATGGACACTCGCTCCCCCGCCCTTCGGCCTGCTGCGCGATCGGTGCTGGAGACACTGGCCTGAGGCGCGGTAAGTTTGCTGACCCCTGGTGTAGGTTCTAGATTAGTGCTTGGGTGCCATGGTGAGCTGCATGAGGGTCAATAAGCTGAAATGAATCCTGACATGATGGTGACCTTAGAATCATAGAATCACAGAATTGTAGAGTTGGAAGAGATCCCAAGGGTTATCTAGTCCAACGTCCTGCAATGCAGAAATCTCAAATAAAGCATCCATAACAGATGGCCATTCAACCTCTGTTTAAAAACAACCAAGGGTTGAGAGTCCACCACCTACAGAGGGAGACCATTCCTCTGTACTGTCAGAAAATTTTCCTGATGTTTTGTCAGAATCGCCTTACTTATAACTTGAAGCCATTGTGGGTGGGCAGTTCACTGGTCCAGAAATTAAGCAGATTGCGGGTGCTGGACTGCAGTGTTCATGCAAGAGGCCTGATTTGTGTGATTTTTCCACAGATAAATATATTTAAAAAATCATAATATTTCAGCTTCATTTGTGGCAATGTGAGGGTTTTTTTTTATTCTGCTTCCTGCAGCTAAAGATAGAAAAGAGGACTGATGAAAATCTGCTAATATCAGGCAACTTTCCTTTAAATTAGTTCCATAACATCGAACCCCAAATGAAACAACATCTTATCTAAACTCTTGTCTAAGCAAGTTGCATTTACTGCTAAACACTTGTGGGGATGGCCCTATAGAATATCCACTAAATTAAACAGGGCAGGTCTGGGTGCAACTTGGTGATCAACTATACTGAATGTATCCCACCAGCTCTTCATGGGTGATTCTCCTCCTGGCTTTGCATATGCAGGCAAGCTGTGAAAAAAAAGGCTGGTTTTTACTTATTTATCATACACTTGGTAGCCCCTGTAATTTGATTTGGCGGGTCACACACTGTGTAGGCTTGGACCAGACTCTGCTAGTTTGAAAGGATTTTTTAAAAAAAACTCAATGCATTAGGAATAAAGCTTTTTTTATCAGTTAATTTCTTCTAAGATCAGAAGAGGGGGCTGGAGACAGAAAATCCGAAGCTCTGTGCAATGCAGCTCACTCAAACCTTGCCTGGATAGCATGTGTTTTTCCTGAAGAGAGGACTGTGACTCGAAAGAGTGGGTGGAACAGCTTGATGTTTTCTGGGAATGTGGCACACTTAGGGGAGGTTTGAGCTGTAGAAAAATTCTAAAAGATTTAGAGTAGAGAAGAACTGGGAAGAAACTTGGCTAGTTGGTGGCTTTTGCTTTAAAACGTCTTAGAAAACAAACGCTGCCAACAAAAAAAAGTTTATTTCATTGTGTGGTCTTTAGCCTTAGACCAGCTCAGCTACCATACAGAACTGTTTCTATTTGCATCTTAATAACAGGAGATATTAGAGATGTTAGTGATGTATGGAAGTGAGAGCTGGACCATAAAGAAGGCTGATCGCCGAAGAATTGATGCTTTTGAATTATGGTGCTGGAGGAGACTCTTGAGAGTCCCATGGACTGCAAGAAGATCAAACCTATCCATTCTGAAGGAAATCAGCCCTGAATGCTCACTGGGAGGACAGATCCTGAAGCTGAGGCTCCAAGACTTTGGCCACCTCATGAGAAGAGAAGACTCCCTGGAAAAGACCCTGATGTTGAGGAAGATGGAGGGCACAAGGAGAAGGGGACAACAAAGGACGAGATGGCTGGACAGTGTTCTCGAAGCTACAAACACGAGTCTGACCAAACTGCAGGAGGCAGTGGAAGACAGGAGTGCCTGGCGTGCTCTGGTCCATGGGGTCACGAAGAGTTGGACACGACTAAACAACAACAACCCGCTCATGAGGAGGACTGAAGCAGCTGCCTCAGGCGACGGAATACTGAGGGGCACCAGAAGCTGCCAACACTTGATCCTGTTTAGTGAGAATTTGGTGAGGGAGGGAGGGAGACAGCACCTTTGCACTTTCACCTCAGGTGGCAGAACAGGATAGGCCACCCCTGCTATTCAGACATCCAATGTGGATGGTATGGTCCAGTCTTCTTCAGCTGCCTCTCTAACTTCTCCTTTGTGCTCAGGAAAAGACCCTGGTGTTGGGAAAGATGGAGGGCACAAGGAGAAGGGGACGACAAAGGACGAGATGGTTGGACAGTGTTCTCGAAGCTACAAACATGAGTTTGACCAAGCAGCAGGAGACAATGGAAGACAGGAGTGTCTGGTGTGCTCTGATCCATGGGGTCGTGAAGAGTCGGACACGACTAAACGACTAAACAACAACAATTAGAGATGTATCAGGAGAGCAGGAGTGTTTTGTCTGCAATCAAAGGGGGTGGCAGATGAGCTGAGCCGTGCCATACTGTTGGTTTCAGTAGAGTATGGTGAAAGAAGCAGTGTTGTATGGATATTGTTCGGATGACCTGCTTACAACCCACCAGTAAGCACACCAGCCCTGTACTGAAGCCTGTTGCTCCTCTCTCTCTACCCATCCCGAGCAAAAGAGGAAGTTTAATGGAGCTTCTGGCTTCGTGGACCACAAATTGAGGCTGAGGGCAGGAGAAAGTCCTGTCTCATGCACACCTCTTTGAGCTTCTCAGTGGAAGGGCAAGGTCAGTGCTGGCTCCAGGGGGTGACAAGTTTGTGCATTTGCTGGGTCCCCAAGACCAGGCAAGGACTTGTTGCTCCAGGGCCACCACCATTATCACTGGGCATTGAACTTCCCCCTAGATAGTGAGAGCCAGCATGACAGAATTATTGGTTTGCATATCCTGACCAGGGTTGGTCCTATTATTAGGCCGACAAGAGGCAGCTGCCTCAGGTGGCAGCTGCTGAGTGGCAGGGAATGGCAAACCTGTGTGTACTTCATAGCCTGCCCTTCACCCTCTAAACCAGAGGCTCCATCTTGTTCTATGTCTCAGGAGCCATATCTGGGGGCGACCCTGGTCCCACTTGAGGCTAAGAAGCCCCACAGAGGACACCTTTCCTTTCCTGAGACCCCACCCTGACCTAGAACTGGTACTGGACAGGATACAAACAGTATGCTGTCATTTATTGTTCTCTCACAACCTCAGTCTGATAGGAACCATTAGCTGCTTCTGTTCTCTGTTTGGTTGACTGGTGCAAGGCTTCTGCCATTCAGAGCCACAGGCAGTCATCAAAGGAAAAAGGAAGTTCAAGCTATGGTAGCTGAATACATGCAACCACAAAAAAGCATCTGAGGAGAGCAGAAATACATTGATTGCTGCGATCTGTGTCTCTCTGTGATAGAAACTGACTGTGTCATGTAAACTAGTCAGTCAGTATGGCCCCCTCTCCTCTCCACACCCATCAAATGGGCCTCATTTCATCCCTTAGCAAGCAGAAATAAAGAACGATCCCAGGTGTGAGCATCCTCCTCTAAGGTGTTGGATCAATGACCCATCTTCAGCATTCGTTGCTTTCTCTCTTTGTCAGTCTCTCCCTTTGAACACTTGAGCATCTTCAAACCTCTCTCCCCAATAAATGCTAGAGGGCAAAGCCTTCTCCCCCTTCCCTTTTGAATGTTGCTGATACACCAAGTTCTTTCCAATCTCCAATAACAGGCCCCCTACAATATAACTGGAAGGGCCTGGCTGCCAATCTATAATGTTCCTGGCCATGATTAATCTGATAAATAATAAATATATCAATCTAGTCTTTTAGACAAGGACAAATTCTTACCAGCGGGGAGGCGCGAAGCCTCTTTTACAGCTGCCTGTAGTGCTGGAATTAATTATTTAATGCTTAATTCTTCGGGAAATGAGAAAGTTTTGATTAATGTTGTCCAGTGTCATTTCTTGCTTGTTTGATATGTGTCAGATAATTTTTTCCTTGGCAGTCGCTCTGAAGAACCCAGAGGCAACTGTCACCGGGATCAGACACTGAATTTCGAGAGATTAATTGAAGTGAAAATTTAGTAGTTGAATGTTCCGTTAAGTGCTGGCCTGAACTAACCTTTTCATGGGCTAAATTTAGCCTTTTGTGTGGGTGGGTGTTAACATTAGCCTCCCATTGCCCATTTTCCAAAATGTTTATATTAAATGCTTCAAGAAATCATATTTTTCTTGTTGTACTTTTGAAATGGCTTTGTGTCCACATGATTTATCTATTCAGGCTGGAGTTGCCGGCATTTTTCCAGGAGTGCTGGTCCTCTGAGTGGGAGCCAGAGCAAAGAGAGATTCTTAGCAGAACTGAGTAGATAAGAGACAAACCTGTTGTGAATATGGTTGCACTCTGGTAGAATCTAGTACATCATGGCTTGATGATTACTGGCTTTTCCAGACCCTAAGCATTAGGGATGGGAGAACCTGAGGGGAGAGCAGGATTTACTGGACCCACCTTCTCAACCACATCACTGCCCCACTACCTTGCTGCCCTCCATGTGTTGGAGGAGAAGGTCTAAAGTGAGGATCCTAAGGTATATACATTTCAGACACGTTCAACCGGTCGACTACAATCAACAGGAAGATCCCTGGGGTGCTCCAGGTCAATTGCAGGATTAGAAAAAGTGATTGGCTGTGTGCTCCTGATCGATCGTGCCCCACCCCATTGCTATGTCAAATTATTATTATTATTATTATTATTATTATTATTATTATTATTATTATTATTTATAGCCCGCCCATCTGGCTGGGTTTCCCCAGCCACTCTGGGCGGCTTCCAGAGGGCCTTCTCGGTAGTGGCACCCACCCTGTGGAACGCCCTCCCACCAGATGTCAAAGAGAAAAACAACTACCAGACTTTTAGAAGACATCTGAAGACAGTCCTGTTTAGGGAAGCTTTTAATGTTTGGACTACTGTATTATAATCTTTTGTTGGAAGCCGCCCAGATTGGCTGGGGAAAGCCAGCCAGATGAGCAGGGTATAAATAAATTTATTATTATTATTATTATTATTATTATTATTATTATTATTATTCCCCCTAAATAGTCAGTATTTAGCAGACAGCATTTAGGCTGTCACCTGAAGCCAAGTGCTTTGAGACCTAGTGCATTTTGGAAGTGGTTTTATTTCTCCCAATTCACTGCTTGAGAAACAAAAGAAATGGGTAAAAAATTGCTGGTATAGTTGCTCCTCTACCGTGGGTTTAGCCTGCAGAATTAAGGCAAATGCGTCTAAGGGATGTTGTGCTGGGCATTTTCCAAGCTTTGGTTTGTGTCTGTTTTTTTAAAGAAGCATTAATAATTTGGGGTTGGTTTTTTTTTTGCCAAAGTGGATGAAATTTCCAGGCATGTTTGACCTGTTGCAGGAGTTGTAACCTATCAGATTTGAAAAGTGCAGTTTTCCTGCACTGGCAGCCTATATAGTTTGGAGATGGGGAAAAACACTGATCACTCAATGCCCTCTACTTTTGTGCGGGTCAATTGGGCTCAAAATTGCAGAATCAAGAGAAGAGTATCTAGGTAAGGAAACTAGAAAAGTCCAGACAAATTAGTCTACTGGTTTTTGTGGTTTTAAGTAAGAAGACAGGCAGGTGGATACTATACTAGGGCTGGTAGGCTGTCGGAGCAGTACCCTGTTCAGCCTCGACTTCAATTTGAGATGCTTTTCAACATCTTTATGCGCCCCCTCGCCCAGCTTGTCCGGAGTTTTGGGCTGGGTTGCCATCAGTATGCCGATGACACCCAACTCTATCTGTTGATGGATGGCCATCCTGACTCGGCCCCAGACACACTGACCAGATGTTTGGAAGCTGTGGCTGGATGGTTACGTGGGAGCCGGTTGAAGCTAAATCCTTTGAAGACAGAGGTCCTGTGGCTGGGACGGGACGATATGAGATTGGGGGGGGGGCAACTCCCATCTCTTACGGGGGTGCAATTAGTGCCAGCACCGTCCGTTAAGTTACTTTATTGTGTTTTGTTATACTTTTTTTTTATTGTGAATTGCTTTATGGCTTGGTCCTGAAAATCAGCTTTGGAGAATAATATGCAATAAATAGATGAAAGATTTTAATATTGAGATTATGCAATATTATGAACTCTGTGAATATGATATAAAAGTATGATTTGGGGTACAACCAAGCCCAGATTGAGAAGTTGGAAGTCCTGTTGATGTGAATGATAAAGGCTTAAGCCTGTGTGCATCTCTCCAACTGAAGTTGGTGGGATTTTAAAGTGCTTAAATTTGGCAGGATTGTACCTTACATTTCCTGTACCCAGGGCTGGATTTAGGTTTGATGGGGCCCTAAACTACTGAAGGTAATGGGGCCCTTTATATGTCCAGTTGTCCTTTGTCAACAACTAATTGTTGCTGGTTTTGTGTTGAATATATGCTACAGTGATACCTCGGGTTACATACGCTTCAGGTTACATACGCTTCAGGTTACATACTCCGCTAACCCAGAAATAGTGCTTCAGGTTAAGAACTTTGCTTCAGGATAAGAACAGAAATCGGGCTCTGGAGGCGCGGCAGCAGCAGGAGGCCCCATTAGCTAAAGTGGTGCTTCAGGTTAAGAACGGTTTCAGGTTAAGAACGGACCTCCGGAACGAATTAAGTACTTAACCTGAGGTACCACTGTATATGGTAATTTATGGACCTAATAGGTATCTCAAGCCATTTGCACACGTTGCCATGCAACCAGTCCATGCAGAATGTAGGCACCCTATATATAGAAATGAGCAAACCAGTGATATTTTAGGGAGCAGGCTAGCAGGCGGGACCCATTACTTACATCATATGAGCCTACACAACACAAAACACGGTTGTCGTATGTTGGTTTTATTTTATTTGTTTTTGGAAATGTACATCCAGTTTTTTTCCTTTAAATTTTTTTTTGGGGGGCCCCCAAGAGAGTGGGGCCCTATAGCTTGTTTAGCTTAAACGTAAATCCGGCACTGCCTGTACCCTATGAAGATGGATTGTTCTTTACCCCATATATGGAATGATGCACATAAATAGTTTAGAACTGTCTTTAGGCATGTTTTGTCACGTGGATTTATCTTAACTCGGCACAGTAGAAAGCACTCTGATACAAGTTTAAACATTTAACGACAGCAGAGAACAAATCAATGCGTATAAACATCTCTGTATATTTTTGACATAACCCCCCCCCCAAACCTTTGTGAGATCAAATCTGTTTCTTGTGGCTCTCTTCGGCAGAAATGTGTACTTAACGAGGGTGAAATTCTTAATCATGCAGAGACACAAACTGGGAGCCAACCTTGGAGCAACAACAAGTTCACCTTTTCTAAAATAAATAAAGCCCGAGAACAGAAAAAGGAAAGATTTGCAATGTGTGAACGCGACTTCAAAAGTTGAATCTGTTTAGGGAATTTGTATTTTCTGTTCCTATTTGCATTTTAAATAATTAAAACATTAAAACTGAAAAATTTATAAATGAGGGCTGCTAAGAGAATCCTGCTTGGCAGACAATAGAAAATAAATTATTACCCTGCTAGGTTTGCTTTAATGTCATATCCGTCACTCTCCCCAAGGTGGGTTTATTACCATACCAGGAGCCCCCCTGCCAATCCCTCCCCCCCCACACTTTCACTCTCTGCTACTGAAGAAATCCAGGTCTCTGGGGGACTTTGATCTCATTGTGCAAACTAACCCAAACCAAACCTCTGCTGTTCTCAATATATTTTTTTCCCTGTTAAAAAAATTGGGTGTGTTTGCAGGGGTGTGAATTCATGTGAAGAGTGACAGAACCCTTTGTCCGGCACAGCTTTGGCTGGTTGTAACAAGCATCAAGACATTAGACACAACAAAAGCTGGATTGACAGTATCATCAATCACAGGACTGACAGTCGACTTCAGTTTGTTTGTTCCACTCTGCATAATAAGTGATTGGATCAGGTTTAATTAGAAATTGGGTAATCAATCATTGCCAACGAGGCAACTCAGCTTGGGATCTAGATGTTGCAATGGGGGGGGGGAGGGAAAACTTCCCTCTAAAGGTGAGTTTATACACAAACGGGGAAGGTCTTCCGCTGACGCTTTGGAAGAGAGTATGAAGATGTCTACACAGTGGCACATCATAGAGTCACCCGCATCTGTGCAGTTTCCATTGGACATCTGTGTTTTGACATTTTACTTCCACTGCAGAAACACTTTGCAGGAGAATATAATGTATGAACCTGTGGGAGAAAGACAAAACAATTCAATTTATGCCATTGAAACAAAATAAAAAGTCATCTTCTCCCCCTCCAAAAAAAGAAAAAAAGAAAAGGAAAAAAAGAAAGAAGACCAGATGCTGCTGCCCTGATGAGTATTTAATAATAATAATATTTAGCATTTGGATTTTTTAAATTTCTCACATATACTATATCAGCTTTCCTGACAACAACAGACCCACAAAGTAGATGCGTGATATCATCTCCATCGTGTAGTGCCTACAAAGACTGATGGTGCGAAAGCACCTAATAAACCTCCCCTTAAGACATGGAGGGATTTTGTAGTAAAAAAAAATGCAATCAATTTCACACCTAATGAGAGTTTGGGCAGATATACACTAAACATTAGAAGCACGTTTGACATATGTTTAAAGCATGTGATTTCCCACAATGAATTCTGGGGCCTGTGGTTTGTTCAGGTTGCTGGAGATGGTAGCTCCCGGGTTGGTTTCGATGGTTGTTTGAGGCAGCCACAATATATGGAGTGTAATAGGTAGATGGCGCAGCATTTACTGGGATGAGATGTGGAGAGGTGAGAGGGCAATGAGGTGGCAAGAGATCCCAGTGCTACCAACCTGGAGCTCTCAAAACCCCACACCAGTGGTCAGTGGCGTAGCGTGGGTTGTCAGCACCCGGGGCAAGGCAAGTAATTTGCGCCCCCTAACCCGTGGATTTGCGCCCCCTAACCCGTGGATTTGTGCCCCCTAACCCTAACCCCCAGATGTTGCGCCTGGTGCGGCCGGCCCCCCTGCACCCCCCACGCTACGCCACTGCCAGGGGTGCCAACTTGAATAAGATATTGGAGGGCAGGTAAGCCCCACGCTGCATAATTGACACATGATGGGACACATGCACACCATTTGAATGGCAATGCCAATCAACTTTCGGGGGACAGGCCCCCTCAAATACTTTATTGGGGGGGGGCAAAGATCCCTCAGCCCCTAAGAATTGGCTCCTATGCCCCACACCACCTTGCTTTATTAAGGTAAACGGTGTTTCTCTGTGCTCTGGTTTCCATCACAGTGTTCTGTGAAGCGGTTTAGTCATGCTGGCCACATCACCTGGAAAGCTGTCTGTGGACAAACGCTGGCTCTCTCAGCCTGAAAAGCGAGATGAGCACTGCCACCCCATAGCCGCCTTTGACTGGACTTAACCTTCCAGGGGTCCTTTATCTTTACCTATGAAGTGGGCTGAGAATTATTGGGAGATTCCTCGTGGAGTGACAATTCCCTGCATGTTTTATATTTGTGCTTCGAGCCCCCAAACCCATCCTGAAATAAAGACACAGTGGAGACAGAATTTAGTTTAAATGTTAATGGGCAAATTTTGGGCACAACTTTATTGAATGCACAAATGTGACTGGTATCATTGGTATCAAACTATATCTGGCTCCTGCCCCACCCTGCAGGAAGCCTGGAAGGGTAAACAACCAGCAGGGGGATCTCCGTCAGTGTATATTGACTGGTGCCCACCCCTGGGGTTCCCAGGGGTCCTGGCATGGCCCTAGCCCCTGTCTGGGCTTTGGACGAGATCCGGACCCCCAGATTCATTTAATGGGATACCCTATTCATTGGAGGGTCAGGTGATGGCTGCACCTCCCCTCCCCACATCCCCCTAAACCAATGGCTAACCGCCAAACCTTACAAAGTTGTGACGATTGCTAAGAGGTAGGCAAAAACCAAGTGGCCACAGCCAATCTGCCACATTGGGAAAAATTTCTACCTGGCCCCCATTCCAAAACAGGCGACCAACCAAAGTCCAAAGCAAGGCCAAACACGACCTAACTAACTAACGGGTGGGTGGGCGGGTGTTCGGCAGCGCGAAGCAAAAGGAGGTCCCTACATCACGCTGCCAAATAGATATCCCCAACCCCCAACCTTGCCATGCTGCTGATTGGCTACAGGCCATTGGCATAACTGTGGCACCACCGGCTTGGAGCGGGGCAAAACATCCATTTTTTATTTTTAAAAAATCATTGATTTTTATCCACCCTGCTGGATACACAGTCAAGAAGTGTGTCCATAGCAGTGACCACAGAAGAAATGGCCACTTGGAGGTGCGCAGAAAGAAGAGATGCTGTGTTGCATCTGCAGCAGCACAACTGGATGCCTATATCTGCCTCAGCTGCAACAAAACATGTCTCTCCCGCATTGGTCTCTAAAGCCACAGCAGGTGCTGCAACCTTCCAACAGCTTGACCTCACCCCCAAAGGCGTAATTCTCCATTGTCTCCTAAGTCAGACTGATGCCAGCAATGATAGGCAGAGTGTGGTGATCTCTTCAGGTAAGGATGGAGAGATCTGTCAATTTCACCTCTCTCAGTTTCTCGTTCTTCCAATTTTAAATTCAGCTCTCCACACATCTGTAGCAATCTGCATTTTTAAAAAAACAATCCTCGTGAAAATGTGTCAGTGTTTTTGTGCAAATTTCTCCTGATAAACCCATTTGGGTATTCGGTTTTGACTGATATACATTAAAAGCAATGGCCTTTAATATAGTGCATTATTATACCTAGACAGCATCTTAAAAAGTAGAGACATCACTTTGCCAACAAAGGTCCGTATAGTTAAAGCTATGGTTTTCCCAGTAGTGATGTATGGAAGTGAGAGCTGGACCATAAAGAAGGCTGATCGCCGAAGAATTGATGCTTTTGAATTATGGTGCTGGAGGAGACTCTTGAGAGTCCCATGGACTGCAAGAAGATCAAACCTGTTCTTTCTGATGGAAATCAGCCCTGAGTGCTCACTGGAAGGACAGATCGTGAAGCTGAGACTCCAATACTTTGGTCATCTCATGAGAAGCGAAGACTCCCTGGAAAAGACCCTGATGCTGGGAAAGATGGACGGCACAAGGAGAAGGGGACGACAGAGGACGAGATGGTTGGACAGTGTTCTTGAAGCTACCAGCATGAGTTTGACCCAGCTGCGGGAGGCAGTGGAAGACAGGAGTGCCTGGCGTGCTCTGGTCCATGGGGTCACGAAGAGTCAGACACGACTAAAAGACTAAACAACAACAACATTATACATTATTTTCACCAATATATTCATCTCCCTGTACGCTTTCCTCTACTGTGTGCATTTGTGTAAGCATGGGTTGGTTGGTGAGCTGCATGGCAACATTCAGATAAGTGTGAATTTCAAAGGGCGGCTGTCTTCTGGTTCGCATATTGCTCTGGAAAGTGCAAATTTGACAGATTCGCCTTTAAATGCAAACTGAATCACATTTCTCCCCCCGTCGCACTAGCCTGAGGCAAATGATTCTGGCTGTAATGAAAGGGCAGTACATCATTAGCTATTTGCTTTACTACTATAATATTTTTACGGCCGCGAAAAGGGAGAGGCGCTGGTGGGATTTGCTGAATTAGGTGCTAAAATAACAACCTGCCTTGGGTACTGTGTATTTTAATGGTGGCGGCATTTGCTGCTCTGCCTCAGGTGGGAAAACATCTTGAGCTGGCTCTGGCTACATCTATCTTCACTCTAGAGAGATGTGAGTGAGGCCCCAAATGGGGAAAACCTAAGCACAGAAGATGTGAGACTGAGGAAGTGTGAGCGGGTGCAAAACCCTCATGTAAACCAGCCCTAAGAAGTTGCATCAAGTTGGAAAGAATGAACAGGGAGAGAGACTGGCTGGAAGCCAGTCATGGACTTAAGGCAAAGATGGTTAGAGGCCTCATGGAACTGAAGAAAGGAGGGACAAGGAACAGTTGTGGCTATGGATTCATGTTTTTCCACCTGACTACTGGTTTCCCCAGTAGTGATGTATGGAAGTGAAAGCTGGACCATCAAGAAGTCTGATTGCCGAAGAATTGATGCTTTTGAATTATGGCGCTGGAGGATACTCTTGAGAGTCCCATGGACTGCAAGAAGATCCAACCTCTCTATTCTGAAGGAAATCAGCCCTGAGTGCTCACTGGAAGGATAGATCCTGAAGCTGAGGCTCCAATACTTTGGCCACCTCAGGAGAAGAGAAGACTCCCTGGAAAAGCCCCTGATGTTGGGAAAGATGGAGGACACAAAGAGAAGGGGACGACAGAGGATGAGATGGTTGGACAGCGTTCTTGAAGTTACCAACATGAGTTTGACCAAACTGTAGAAGGCAGTGGAAGACAGGAGTGCCTGGCATGCTCTGGTCCATGGGGTCACTAAGGGTTGGACATGACTAAATGCAAGGATGGTTAGAGGCCTCATGGAGCTGAAAAAAGGAGGGACAAGGAACAGTTGCAGATGATACCCAGCTCTACCTCTCTTTTAAATCAGAACCAGTGAAGGCGGTGAAGGTCCTGTGTGAGTGCCTGGAGGCGGTTGGAGGATGGATGGTGGCTAACAGATTGAGGTTGAATCCTGACAAGACTGAAGTACTGTTTTGGGGGGACAGGGGGCGGGCAGGTGTGGGGGACTCCCTGGTCCTGAATGGGGTAACTGTGCCCCTGAAGGACCAGGTGCGCAGCCTGGGAGTCATTTTGGACTCACAGCTGTCCATGGAGGCACAGGTTAATTCTGTATCCAGGGCAGCTGTCTACCAGCTCCATCTGGTATGCAGGCTGAGACCCTACCTGCCTGTGGACTGTCTTGCCAGAGTAGTGCATGCTCTAGTTATCTCCTGCTTGGACTACTGCAATGCACTCTACGTGGGGCTACCTTTGAAGGTGACCTGGAAACTGCAATTAATCCAGAATGTGGCAGCTAGACTGGTGACTGGGAGCGGCCGCTGGGACCACATAACACTGGTCCTGAGAGATCTGCATTGGCTCCCCGTATGTTTCCAAGCACAATTCAAAGTGTTGGTGCTGACCTTTAAAGCCCAAAACGGCCTCTGTCCTGTATACCTGAAGGAGCGTCTCCACCCCCATTGTTCAGCCCGGACACTGGGATCCAGCACCGAGGGCCTTCTGGTGGTTCCCTCATTGCGAGAAGTGAGGTTACAGGGAACCAGACAGAGGGCCTTCTCGGTAGTAGCGCCCGCCCTGTATCTTCTTTTTAAAAGACATCTGAAGGCAGCCCTGTTTAGGGAAGTTTTTAATATTTAATGCTGTATTGTTTTTAACACTTGATTGGAAGCCGCCCAGAGTGGCTAGGGAAACTCAGCCAGATGGGCGGGGTATAAATAATAAATTATTATTATATTAAATTATTATTATTATTATTAGTTGTGGCTATGGATTCGTGTTTTTCCACCTGACCAGTAGAAACGAGCCTCAAATATGGAAGGGACAGTTTCTTATATTTCTTGGTTGATAGCCCTTGCACAGATTTGAGTACATGAAGATCTCTGGCCAGCACAGATCAAGGGCAAGGACCTTTTCCCAGCCTGGGGGCCCCATTCTGTTGTGAGCAATCATCTAGGAGCTACATTCCTGTGGCCATGGTGACAGCTGTCATGGCTAGAGGCAACAGAGGGTAGAAAAACGGGTGCAATCCTTAATTTTGTATAGCAGGCTCCATTTCAGCCATCCAAAGTCAGAGGGTTCGACACGCTTTATTGAGGGAAGCAAGCGGCACCACAGCAGTAAAATATAACATAAAATATAACAAATGTCAAATGTGGATATCAAATACAGTTGTACCTTGGATCCCAAACGCCTTGGTACTCAGACGTTTTGGCTCCCAAATGCTGCAAACCTGGGAGTGTTCTAGTTTGCGAATGTTCTTTGGAACACGAGCGTCCAACAGGACTTCAGCGGCTTCTGATTGGCTGTACGAGCTTCCTGCAGCCAATCAGAAGCCGCGCTTGGGTTTCTGAACATTTTGGAAGTCGAATGGACTCCCAGAATGGATTCTGTTCGACTTCCAAGGTACGACTGCATCTGATTAATATTTCAGAGAATATTTAACATTTTAAAAAAAGAAAAACAACAACACTGAAGATTTTGTTTTAACGTCAACTTATTTCATCTCTAACAGTTGCTTTATTGGGACCCAGCAACACTATACATTTAAAACAGCACCATTCCACATTAAACAGCCATGGCTCCCCCCCCCCCAATAATTGTAGCCATTGTAGTTTGGTTGCTTATTTATTTAATTTCTATATCTCCCTTCATACGAGGATTAGGTAAAAGGTAAAGGACCCCTGATGGTTAAGTCCAGTCGCAGACGACTCTGGGGTTGCGGCACTCATCTTGCTTTACAGGCCGAGGGAGCCGGCGTTTGTCCACAGACAGTTTTCCCGGGTCATGTGGCCAGCATGACTAAGCCGCTTTTGGTGCAACGGAACACCAAAACCAGAGCAGCGCACGGAAATGCTGTTTACCTTCCTGCAGGAGTGGTACCTATTTATCTACTTGCAATTTTTTGGGGCATGCTTTCGAACTGCTAGGTTGGCAGGAGCTGGGACTGAGCAACGGGAGCTCACCCTGTCATGGGGATTCAAACCGACGACCTTCTGATTGGCAAGCCCAAGAGGCTCAGTGGTTTAGAACACAGCGCCACCACACTTATTCCCAACAGAGCTGAGCTACAATTCCAAGAGTGGTTTAACAATCAATCCCTCTTCCCAAGGAACTCTGGATATTGTAAATACAGAGCTGAGTAGCAACAGTTTAGCAGCTTTAACAAATCACAGCTCCCATGATTCTTTGGGGGAAACCATGGCTGTTAAAGTGGTATTTACTGATTTAAGTGTACAGTGGTACCTCGGGTTAAGAACTTAATTCATTCTGGAGCTCCGTTCTTAACCTGAAACTGTTCTTAACCTGAAGCACCACTTTAGCTAATGGGGCCTCCTGCTGTCACCACGCCATCGAAGCACGATTTCTGTTCTCATCCTGAAGCAAAGTTCTTGACCTGAAACACTATTTCTGGGTTAGCGGAGTCTGTAACCTGAAGCGTCTGTAACCTGAAGCGTCTGTAACCTGAGGTACCACTGTATTATGCAGAGGGGACTTCAGTGTCCTTTGGTGTAAATGTTTCAGAGGTCTCTAGTCCATTTCGGCTAGGCAAGTAATAGTACATCTGAGGGTGGAATAATGTTCCAGTCATTTATATTTATCTATTTTAGACTGATACTTACAACTCCATGGATTTCTACATCATGGATGAATCATTTTGTACCTGAACCAGAAACATTTTGTGGAACTGGCGGAAATGACTGGCAGAACCCGAGATCAGGGAGAAGAGTTGGTGGAAGAAGACTGGAAAATTTTTTAAGATTATTTACAGAAATACTGTAAAATCAATGAATGTTAGAAAAATGTTGGAATGAAGTTATATGGCTTTAGCAGAAATGTTATAAGGAACTAAGTACAAATAGATTGTTAATGCATTAAAGGGAAAAATAAGGTTAGAATATGTTAAGATAAACTACAGGACAGAAAACAGAGGAAGATGGAAAGGAATTGCTGAAACAGTTAACTGAAGTGGAATACAAAAAGGGAGGTGTGAGGAGGTCGCCGAAACAAGTGAATGAAAGATAAGATATTGAAATTATTGGATGTGTTTTTAATTGTTTTGTTTTGTTAATTCAATGTTTTATGTAGTGTTTTTGTTTTTGTAATGTATTGTCTTGTTTAATTCTTTTTCTTCTTTTTGTAACCTTTAAACTGTTAATAAATATTATTTTTTTAAAAAAGAACCAGAAACATTTTGTCCTGTCGGCTTGCTGACTTTCACCAGATTCTCAGTTCAAATATAATTTCTGTTCCCTCTAGGCCATGCTGGTTAAGGGTTTCTCTTGGTGTCCTCACAGCTCATTTTCTTTAATCCAGGATTAGCCTTGTTGCTCTCTGCTACCTTTTCAAGTACAGTAATGACTCTCTCCCCTCCCCTCCAATACAGTTTGAGAAAAAGAACCTATTACCCATTTTGACCAAAGCAATTCTTAATCTTAGTATAACCTCCACAAACATTGCATGGGCCTATACAGGCAGAATGCTTTTTCTGCACCATCTTGACATTATTACAAGGAAGTTGACTTTTTCACAGAGAAAATTTGACCTCTGTGATATTGTCATTTCTTTTGTATGTTTGTTTCCAGATAGGATGACTTTGCTGTCCAGTGCTAAATAGTATGGTAATGTTCCCTTAATTTGTGAAGCGAAAGGTTCCCTAAGAAATACAAGAAAATTTTAAAATCAGAGTCAATTGACTGGAATATGGGCACTGTGTTGAACAGTTAATCCTCAAAGCTTTGCACATAATCCAATATGACTCAGATATTCAAAATAGATTCTGATTCCTCCCCAACCCCCATTTATCTCTGCAAGTTTTGGTTTATTGAATGGCATGTACGTTGTCCTCTTGCTCCAGAGCCTGGTCTAAAAAAAATTGCTATGGAGGTAAAAGTCTGAACTGCGCCCCTTACCCCCGATTGTGAACTTCAAGCAACTTTTTTTTTTTTTGCAATAAATTCCATTTCTCAATTTGCAGGCATTCATTTTATCTGAAAGAATGAATTGTCCACATCTTGCAATCAAATTACTATACATTTAAAATATATATCTTACAGGTATAGGTCTGTCATACATTTGTAACAAAAGATAGTTTCAGGGGTTGTGTACATATGGATGCCTCATTTTTGGTATGTTGCCTAAACTTGGCCATAAACATTAGTCAGAGCTATATTATTTGCCAACGCTCGTTATGTGGCAAGTTAACTGTGTGACAAAATGGAGGGACGAGGCAGGAGTCAACTCACTGCAACATTAAAATTCCAACACATCTCTTTTCTGTGCAAAAGATGCTCAACAAAATTTTCACATTCACTTTTCCCAATGAGAACAATCACAACTAAGCATAGCTGAAGGACCCCTGACCATTAGGTCCAGTCGTAACCGACTCTGGGGTTGCAGAGCTCATCACGTTTTATTGGCCGAGGGAGCCGGCGTACAGCTTCTGGGTCATGTGGCCAGCATGACTGGCGAACCAGAGCAGCGCACGGAAACGCTGTTTACCTTCCCGCTGGAGCGGTACCTATTTATCTACTTGCACTTTGACCTGCTTTCGAACTGCTAGGTTGGCAGGAGCAGGGACCAAGCAACGTCACGGGGATTTGAACTGCCGACCTTCTGATCGGCAAGTCCTAGGCTCTGTGGTTTAACCCACAGCGCCGCCCGCATCCCTTACAGCAAAGCTGAAAGAATTGGCTAAAATCTCCTGTTGGTGTGAAAAATTCACAGGACGAACAGGTTCAGTACCGGGCAGAACCTTTCGGTCTCAGACCTTTGGTCATATGGTTCTGAGAAACAAAACTGTCTTTGAAAAAAAAAGGTGTCATTGACCCCTGCCACACAGGTTTAATGGTGGTTGCCGGACAATAATTTAGGCTGTGAACCTCTGACATGTACACTTTTACATATGATTGTAATGATGGCCAACTCCCTGGGTGTGTATTAATTATATCAAATTTAATAATGAGTGTCAATTAAATGAATGACATACAAGCTATAAGAATTTTGAGGACTTAAATATTGTAAAAAAGAATTCAGATTAAGATATGACAGTGAGTAAGTAAAATGAAGATTTCAATTGTTAGCAAACCAATAATTTTGCAACCCCGCCAAACGTGCCCGGGCTACATACCCTTTTTGTCCATGCCCTCTTGGATGTCTTATCTTTTGGTGGGAGCTTTATGTCTCTGGAATTAAAAAATCAAAACCAGTGGAATTTCTCTGGGGAAATCCAGCACCATCATAGTTTCTGTTCACATGACTTAAGCTTGTTTCTTTTTTTATAGAAAAATACCCAAAACAAAACTAGAAGCCCTGGATTCTCTATCTAAAAGCATCAAAACTTAGTATGCCAGAAACATATAGAATTGTGATTTCCAGGTGAGAGGACGCAATTGACAGGCAGATTTGGGTTCCCACAAATTTTATTTTAGATCGAATGCAACATATGCAAGAAGGCTGCTTAAAATTACTGCTGGGTTCTGTATCCAAATACAAGCACATCAGAGCGTCTTTTTCTTGTTTTTGCTGATATTCTTTTCATACAAGAAAACAAGCTTTAATAATACCAAAATCCCGATTCAAGTCTTTTAATGATGGTAGCGAGGGCAACATACAAACTAAAAATAGGCAGGGTGAGATCTTGCACTCGTGCCACTAAACCGGCAGCTGGCGTCGATGAGACGGTGTTACAAGTTTCCCAACAGCTGCCAACTAATGTTTGATCAGGGATAAAATATGCCAAGGTGACAAGATCTCGCTGCCCTGCATTTCAGGGACCATCATTAAAAATGCAGCAAGCCTCATGCAGGCCCAGAAGGTCCCATGTTCTCTCAAGATACAAGGGAGAGAGACAAGTTCACAAGATGTCAAAAACAATATCCATTTGTGTTTACTATGCAAACCCGCTGAGCAACCTTTTGATGCATGTTTGTACGAAGGGACCATTGAGACTCTTTTTTTTATAAAGGGGGTGGTCTATTTAGGCTATTCATGTTCGGGAAAGGCAGAGAGGTTGGCAGTCAGGCCAGAAGGGTCAGCCCTGGAACCACAAAAAGGTGGCTGTAAATCTGTTTGTGAACCGGGCAAAAGATTTCCTCGCTCTCTGGGTTCTTTGGGGGAAAACAATGCAGAAAACAGATGCAATGTGTATGGCAGGCTGTAGTACCATTGCAGGTTTGTGCCTGTCTCCCCCTCCCCCTTTAATAATATATTGATGTGAGCAGCTTGGGCACGCCAAGCAAATTCTCAACGTAAAAAGTCAACTGTCGGAACGAGGCTCATCACTCTGGCAAAGTGCATTCAGGTAGAACGCCTCTCGAGGCGCAATCCCTGGCAGCCATATTGTTCAGAGGGAAAGGGATTGCTCCATCTAATGAGCTCATAAATGTTTATTAAAGAATGTTTCTGCCAGTTTACAGAAAAAGCAGCTGGGTTGCAACTTGGCGGGTAATTGGCTTTGAAGCGATTCGGTGATAAGGTTCCCATAGGGTAATTGAACTTATTCTTGCTACTAATCTAACGCTGAAAAAAACACTTGGGAAGGCAGAGAAAGCTGAAACTCCTAGAATCGCTGTTGCAGGGATGCCAGAGGTATTTTGAGAGGTGCCTTTTTGTTACTGTACCCGCTTCATTTCCCCCCCTCGTCACTTAATGGTTTGTGTAAACCCCACAATATATATATATATATCAGTAGATTTTTTCCATACTCTTTCTTCTCACAAGGAGGAGCCTTCAGTTTTTGCCTTAGATGAAAACTGACGGCAAGTCTCTTCACATAGCTCTCATTATTTTGCCTCCTGCGTAAAGAGTTCCTTCAACAACCTGACTCACAACAGGAATCTCAGTAGATGGAGAGGCACAGAGGACAACACTCACAGCGTAGCTTGACGAACATCCTGTGTTAATGTTGTCCCCACAGAGAGATACTTGGAACCCACCTGAAAAATACGGCTCATTTTTTTAAAAGATCAGAACTCCTGCTGTGTCAAAATCTGCCCTTCAATTTCTTGGAAGTTTTCTTTCCCTTGTAAAAGAGGCTTCCAGTCTTCTGCCCTGTTCTCAGGGATCTTGAGAATTCCTTTAGAGTTCCTGTGGGTTTTGGGCTTAGCTTATTGATGCAAGGTGGCTGAGAGAGAGAGAGAGAGGTGTGTGTTTTCTTCCAGCAAACATTTCCCCACCAACCTGCAGCCTCCTTAGCTGCCCATGCTTCCTGACCTGAAAAAAAGGCCCAGTGGGAGGAGTTACCCCATGATGTCTCTCCCGGGCTTGAATGGAAGTGTGGGCCACCAGGAAGGCTGCAGACTGCAGACTGCCGCTGCTGCGATCTGTAGAATGAACACGAATACACCCACAAACACCTATCAGCCACTATGAAAGTGAGGAATGCATGACAAAAACAATGCACTCCACACATGAAAATTCCACTGATATTTTTTGCTGGCCTTCCAGAAGTTTTGAATGCTTCCCTCCTCTGACCCCCTCATAAATCAATGGAGACTGGTTTAAAAAAAAAATGTAGGATAAATTTTCAGCACACCACTGATCAAAACTCTTTTTGTATCTTTCAAAATTCCCCAGGTGTTTCATGGAATCAGAAACCTCTAGCCTTGTTGTGGGGTAGGGAAGGAGGAATTGATAGGAAATTCAGCACTGTGCTGCCCTTACAAGTATTTCCTGGACATTCATGTATTAAGTCTGATGTTGCTGCCAGTTAGGTGGCTCCTAATGATATTCACGCATTGCTTTTCTGTTTTAAGCTACAAGGTTAATTGCAATTAACCTTCCACACTACTGGGAGTATTTCACTTTTTCTGCATATAAATCGTCCTATATTCCACCCATACCAGTAGGTGCTGTGGGTGGCGCTGTTTGAAGTTCCACACATGTTCCTTATAGTTCTTGTGGTGGGGGTCATTTTATGGCTCGAGATTATTATTTTTCAAAAATTAATTTTTAAATTATCGCTAAAATGTTTCTCTCTCCCTATTCTTCTCTATCATCTATCTATCTATCATCTATCTATCTATCTATCTATCTATCTATCTATCTATCTATCTATCTATCTATCATCTATCTATCTATCTATCATCTATCTATCTATCTATCTATCTATCTATCTATCTATCTATCATCTATCATCTTTCTATCTATCATCTATAGCTTACGGCCCCACTCTCTTGGGGGCCCCCCAAAAATGGATGTACATTTCCAAAATGTAAGATAAAAAACACATACAGCAACAGTGTTTTGTGTTGTGGAGGCTCCTATGATGTAAGTAATGGGCCCCGCCTGCTAGCCTGCTCCCTAAAATATCACTGGTTTCCTAATTTTTATATACAGGGTGCCTACATTCTGCATGTGCAAATGGCTTTAGATACCTATTAGGTCTATAAATTACCATATAGCATATATTCAACACAAAACAGTGACAATTTATTGTTGCAAAGGACAGCTGGACATATAAAGGGCCCCATTACCTTCAGTGGCTTAGGGCCTCATCAAACCTAAATCCGTCCCTCTGTCTATCTATCTATCATCTATCATCTTTCTATCTTATCTATCTATCTATCATCTATCTATCTATCTATCTATCTATCTATCTATCTATCTATCTATCATCTATCTATCATCTATCTATCTATCTATCATCTATCTATCTATCATCTATCTATCTATCTATCTATCTATCTATCTATCTATCTATCTATCTATCTATCTATCTATCATCTATCTATCATCTATCTATCTATCTATCATCTATCTATCTATCTATCTATCATCTATCTATCTATCTATCTATCTATCTATCTATCTATCTATCTATCATCTATCATCTGTCTATCATCTATCTATCTATCTATCTATCATCTATCTATCTATCATCTATCTATCTATCTATCTATCTATCTATCTATCTATCTATCTATCATCTATCTATCATCTATCTATCTATATCTATCTATCATCTATCTATATCTATCTATCTATCTATCATCTATCTATCTATCTATCTATCTATATCTATCTATCTATCTATCATCTATCTATATCTATCATCTATCATCATCTATCATCTATCTATCTATCTATCTATCTATCTATCTATCTATCATCTATCTATCATCTATCTATCTATCATCTATCTATCTATATCTATCTACAGTGGTACCTCGCAAGACGAATGCCTTGCAAGACGAAAAATGCGCAAGACGAAAGGGTTTTTCGTATTTTGAGTTGCTTCGCAAGACAATTTTCCCTATGGGCTTGCTTCGCAATACGAAAACGTCTTGCGAGTTTGTTTCCTTTTCTTAAAACCGTTAATACCCAGGGAATCTGCGCTTCGCAAGACGAAAAAATCGCAAGACGAAACAACTCACAGAACGAATTAATGTCGTCTTGCGAGGCACCACTATATCATCTATCATCTATCTATCTATCTATCTATCTATCTATCTATCTATCATCTATCTATCTATCTATCTATCTATCTATCTATCTATCATCTATCTATCTATCTATCATCTATCTATCTATCTATCTATCTATCTATCTATCTATCTATCTCTATCTATCTATCTATCTATCATCTATCTATCTATCTATCTATCTATCATCTATCATCTATCTATCTATCTAGCTATCTATCATCTATCTATCTATCTATCGTCTATCTATCTATCATCTATCTATCATCTATCTATCTATCTATCTATCATCTATCTATCTATCTATCTATCTATCTATCTATCTATCTATCTATATCATCTATCTATCTATATCTATCTATCTATCTATCATCTATCTATCTATCAATCATCTATCTATCATCTATCTATCTATCTATCATCTATCTATCTATATCTATCTATCTATCATCTATCTATCTATCTATCATCTATCTATCTATCTATCATCTATCTATCTATCTATCTATCTATCTATCTATCTATCTATCTATATCTATCTATCTATCATCTATCTATCTATCATCTATCTATCTATCATCTATCTATCTATCTATCATCTATCTATCTATCATCTATCTATCATCTATCTATCTATCTATCTATCTATCTATCTATCTATCTATCTATATCTATCTATCTATCTATCTATCTATCTATCTATCTATATCTGTCTGTCTATCTTCTACCACTGGGGGCTGCCCTGATCTGTTGTTCACAACCCCTGCTTACACCCCTACTGCCACTCCTTCCCAGCCCCTTCCCAGAAGCTCATCCAACCCCACATCCTCTCACAGCTCACCCTACTTTCTCTCCTTCCCAGAGCAAGAGGCATGATGGTGGCAGCAGCAGCGTTGGAGAGGGGGAAATGAAGGAAACCTTCTTTCCTTTGTTCCCCTGCTATCACACGTGCTAGTGAAGGCAGTGACAGGGCGTGCATGGCTGCTGCTGTTGAAAGGAAAGGAAAAAGACTGAATTTTAAAATCCTCCCAACAGCAGCTGCCACAGTGATCTCTTTCCCCTATTGGTGGCTTTGCAAACTGCAGTGTGATGACAGACTTACAATGTTACTATATACAAAGATGTTTATAGGTATAGCAAGTGCTTTTTTCCTGGGGGGACACAGGGGTTCGCATATCCATAAACATTTTGTGGATCTAAGTTTGCCCTCATATTTCAATATGTGTAGGAAAATGAGAGTACCCCTAAACATTTTTTTAAAGAAAAAAAGCTCTGGGTATAGCACCATGACACCACCTTATTTCAAGATTTATTTTTGTATAATGATGCTACAGTGGTCCAACATGATATCACAATAATGTTTATACACACACACACACACACAATGTTAAAATTATAAAAAAATTATAAAAAACATTTTCGTCCCTTCCACTTTAGCAACATGGTTAATGCTGGTGACTGGCAAGTTGTTAGTTTAAAAAAAAACCAAAAAAAACTTCTTAAATTGTGATAATTAAAAGGCAAATAAAGTCATAAAATGGCAGCCACTACAAAAGTTAAAATGAAGGTGTTTTGAGCTGTGACACATTTTCTTGTGCTTCCCCT
Source organism: Podarcis melisellensis (assembly GCF_964234715.1). Lineage (NCBI taxonomy): Eukaryota > Metazoa > Chordata > Lepidosauria > Squamata > Lacertidae > Podarcis > Podarcis melisellensis. Next base: position 80,799,103 of record NC_138539.1, read on the forward strand.
TTTTATAAGGTAAAGGTAAAGGTACCCCTGCCCGTATGGGCCAGTCGTGACCGTTCTAGGGTTGCGCGCTCATCTCGCTCAAGAGGCCGGGAGCCGGCGCCGTCTGAAGACACCTCCGGGTCACGTGGCCAGTGTGACGAAGCTGCAACTGGTGAGCCAGCACCAGTGCCGCACACGGAAATGCCATTTACCTTCCCGCTATAAAGCGGTACCTATTTATCTACTTGCACTTAGGGGTGCTTTCGAACTGCTAGGTGGGCAGGAGCTGGGACCGAAGGACAGGAGCTCACCCCGCCGTGGGGATTCAAACCGCCGACCTTACAATCAGCAAGTCCTAGGCACTGAGGTTTTACCCACAGCGCCAACCGTGTCCCTGACTCCCCTTTTTATACCACTACCCATATCAAAATTTCAGCCTTTCCAAAAGATGGGAAAGTAGCATTAAAGGCATCTCTCCCTGTGGAGGCTGCTTTTGTGTTCCCTTCATCTGAAAAAAGTCAGACTAGATGCATCCTATTTTAATCTAGAACCCTTTTAGCAAAATATGAACTAGCGCTGTGGTGAAGAGATCTCATCTGAAATACCACTAGAAGGCCTTTCCCCATGCCATGTCTTCGTAGGCCTCACAGGGCAGCTCATTTTGGCACCGTTATATCACTGCCAGTTCCTTCAGTATTCCAGAGCATAAGACCTTAGAAACATGAGCAACATCAGGACCACGTGCTATGATAACCTACTTCAGTGATACATGTTAATTTTACTTTGGCCAGTTCCCTGTGGCACATCTATTCCCTCCATTAAATTCAAGAACAATATCCTTCCTTCAGCCTTAGTTTAATTAATAGGTTTCCCAGGAACTTGCCCTTTTTGCAACTGGCAGCTGATTTTTTAATTTCTAAGAACCTGAGGTGCGAGCCCACAACCTTGCATTCTAAATCCTCATCTAGAGATGAACTGCTGTAATTATATGTTAAATATGCTTCAAATCTGTAGGGAGCAGTAACTCAATAAAACCATGAGCAAAATTTAATGGGAAGCTTAATTATAATAATAATATCATAAAATCCTAATGAGGAGAAAAATGCAGCTTCATTTTATTTTAGCTTGGACACCTAATATAAGAAGGGAACTTTTTTTTTTCTCCTTTGGTACAATGGTAATATTCTCTCGAATTTTTGGAAAGATTAGTTTTCTCCCCTATGGTAATGTGTCTGGTTTTCAATTACTTTCTTATGAATGTAATAAAATATTTGGCAAACTCTTAAGAGCACATGCAGAAACAACTATATTGGAAAAATGGATGGCTCAGTTAAAATAGTGCACTCTCACGCACACACATACTGGCCGTACAAACTGACTCACTCACCTGTTACCTGTTACCTGTGTACACAGAGGTATTCCAACACCTCATTCCCATGTGGATTTGAAGTTGCTTGTGTCTCTATTTTTTTTGTTTCCACCTACTTGACACCCACACCATCCAACTGGCAGTCCACACTTCCCCCCATTAAATTTGGGAGAGGGACTATGCTACCACAGCAGCAAGGATCCTCTTAGCAAAGTATTGGAAGACACAAGAACTACCCACACTGGAAGAATGGCAGACAAAGGTGATTGACTACATGGGACTAGCGGAGATGACCGGCAGAATCCGTGACCAAGAAAAAGAGACGGTGGAAGAACATTGGAAGAAATTTAAAGTATATCTTAAAAATTGTTGTAAAATTGAAGAATGCTAAAATGTCAGGGGAAAGGAAAATATAGAATTACAGCTGTAACTGATTAAGTGTTAGAAGAAGTTTAAAAAGAAAATAAGTAATTAATTAATTGGTCTGAAGAGTTGCTGAAAAATTTTTTAAAACAAGGATGCAGAAAAGGGGAGGTAAGGGGAAGTCCAAGAAGTAAGGTTATGAAAAAAAGGTTTTTGAAATTATACATGTTTATATGTTTTCGTTTGTTTATGTGAGTGTGTTGTTTTGTCTTTTATTTGTGTTGGAAAACCAATAAAAATTATTATTAAAAAAAAAATTGGGAGAGGGACAAAGCTCCATTGCACAACTGGAACATATTGTCCAGGGCTTCAAATTACGGGACTTGTTTGGTTAATCCCACCTATTATTTCTATCCTGCTGTTTTGCGCCAATCTTTTGGATTGAAAACTGTGTTTCGAAACTATTTTTAAAGCTGTTTTGCCCACTGCAAAACATGACTGAAACATGGGAGAAGTTTAATGTTGTGCATTTCCACAGACATTTTTTTAAAAGATGTTCACGTCTGCAGGTAAACAATAACCTAAATGCAGGTAAAGCAATGAACCTCAGTTTTTCAGAATGTACAGAGGATGGGGAAGCACCATGACTATGAGAGAAGGAGAAACCTTCTCATTTTATATCGCTCATATCATCTTCTGTTCGCTTCCAGTCTGAGTGACAGAGAGGTGAGTTGCGAAAGGCTGCTTAACCCTTCCCCCTCCAGTTGTTTCTCAGCTCAGAATTGTTCTCCCAAATTTCCTCTCTCTCAGCAAGGGAAAATAAACAGGGGACCCTTATCTCTCACCTCTTCCAATGGGAAAAACCATATGGCTCCAATTTCAAGCAGATGGAAGAAAGGGTTAAGCAGGCCTTCTCCATTGCTGTTCTTCATTTTTCAAGTGCAGCCTCCACACCTGCTTTTCAGTACTGGGGGGCGGGGGGGGGGGAGAAGGCACTACTGAACGTTTGGGATGAACACAAATGGAAAGTGGGTGGAGGGCACACAAAAGCTCCACCCACCCCGATGGCTCTGTACCACTTCAGACCTTCTCACATTCTGCAAAAAGGATTGAAGGAGGGTCATGGGGTCGTCCGCTTTGGAGCGGGGGCCTGGTAGGAATTTTGCCATTTGGCTGATTGGCTGGTGCCATTTGGTTTTTGCCTACTGCATAGCAAATCGTCACAACTTGTAAGGTTGGCGGTTAGGCATTGGTTAAATTGGTGCTTGGAGGGGTAAGTGCCTATCCCTCCAAATGATGCAGAAAGGGAATTCCGTTAAAGGAATCCAGGGGCTTGCCATTCATTTCGTCCTTGTCCCTGGAGTCGGACTTGGGCCGTGCAAGCCCCACAGGAACATGAGGGTGAGAAGTGAGGGACTGTTGCCCAGCTTCATTTTCTCACCCAATACTTGTTTCCCACGCTGGCTTCCGCTGGAATCCGGAAGTCAGCTCTGTCCCTGGGGCAAGGACAGATAGTCATAACCAATGCCTAAGCAACCACTCACATTTTTTGTATTTTGAATAAAGTTGTGGCCAAAATAATGCCAAAAACCTTAAACAAAAATTGATGTGTGAAGTGTGAATTTTTGGGGGGTGGCATTGTGGGACTCAACACGCAAATAGAGACACTTGTAGCATATGTAGTCATTCTGCTGTCCGATTTTATGTATTACCATAGGTGTAGCAGCATAGGGGTAAGGAGGAGAGTTTATACTCCTACTGTCAGAGACATCCAAAATGCAGTAATGTTGATTAGAATGGAGATGCATTGTTCCCCTGCATGGCTTAAGCGACACTTTGAGAAGAATACAGCATACCAGAGCATCCATTATTATCTCGGTGGAATAAAGGATGGCAAAACCAGTCTTTCAATAGACGATTACTTATTTATTATCACAATTTCCAACTCTTTCCTTTTAAAAAAAACACACACCACCCCAAGTCCATTACAGCAATTATTTGTAAATAAGCACAACATTCCTGAACACTCAGTCCCGCTGGTGGAAGAAAAGGTTTAAATGTGGAGTACATTAGCAAGGCATTGAGATTGTCAATAATGCATGCTTGACACCATTTAATTATTTGGGAAACATCTGTTGAAGAGAAATATGCTCCAGAGAGGTAGAAGGAAGTCAAGTGCATTAGTGGCTGTGTTAACCACATCACACTCTGAAGAGAGAGAGAGAGAGAGAGAGAAAGGAGAGGGAAAACCCTTCAAGGATAGCACAACAGTCAGGAACATTACAAATGCCTTCCTCGTTTTTTGCACATCTGGATAAACACGACAGTGGCCTATTTAGTTATTTCCTGCTCTTCCTTTCAGAAAGCTCTTTGGGCTTTACATGGGACTCCCCAGCGGTCTCCCATCCAGACACTGATCAGGTCCAGACCTGCTTAGCTTCATCAGTGCTACAGCATCTGGCGCTCTTACGCCGACCACCCCCTCGTGGGATATTCCTCGGTTTATCTGAATACAGGGCAATAGACTGGGTTGTAAGAGGAAGCCATGCAGGGAAGTGATTTTGGCAGCTATGTCACAAAGATAATTTCACCCCTCAAGGAGACTCACCAGAGTCTGAGCCTAAGTATCTCTGGAAACGCTGCAAGATTGCCCTTTTTGGTGGAGCAAGAGTGCAGTGTACTCTGCCTTGAGTGGACAGTTCAGATTTCATGTCTAAAAACTAACGAATAAAACATCTTTTTTTAAAAAAATGAAATTGGGCCTTATTGGTTAGTAGGGGGCACTGGCAGCAACTCCAGGGGGACCTGGGCACCCACAAATTTTTTGCTGTGGGTGCCCGGCCTCCGCCTGTGCCGCCACCATTCACCGCCACCACCTGCCACGCACTGCCACATCTACTTAATAATAATAATAATAATAATAATAAATTTTATTTATATCCCGCCCTCCCCAGCCGAAGCCGGGCTCAGGGCGGCTAACAACACTAAAACAGTACAACATTATAAAACATTATAAAAATGAATTAAAATCAAAACTGATGGCAACCATAAACTTAAGTTTTGTAAAGATTGCCAAAGGAGGGAGTCAGGCTGTGCCCTGACCAAAGGCCAGGTGGAACAGCTCTGTCTTGCAGGCCCTGCGGAAAGATGTCAAGTCCTGGAGGGCCCTTGTCTCTTGTGACAGAGCGTTCCACCAGGTTGGAGCCGCAGCCGAAAAAGCCCTGGCTCTAGTTGAGGCCAGCCTAACCTCTCTGTGGCTTGGGACCTTCAAGGTGTTTTTATTTGAAGACCGTAAGTTCCTCTGTGGGGCATACCAGGAGAGGCGGTCCCGTAGGTACGAGGGCCCTAGGCCGTATAGGGCTTTGAAGGTTAAAACCAGCACCTTAAACCTGATCCTGTACTCCACCGGGAGCCAGTGCAGCTGGTATAGCACTGGATGAATGTGATCTCTAAGCGAAGACCCCGTAAGGAGTCTCACTGCGGCATTCTGCACCCGCTGGAGTTTCTGGGTCAGTCTCAAGGGCAGCCCCACGTAGAGCGAATTACAATAATCCAGTCTGGAGGTGACCGTCGCGTGGATCACAGTGGCTAGGTCAGGGCGAGAGAGGTAAGGAGCCAACTTCTTAGCTTGGCGGAGATGAAAAAATGCCGCCTTTGTTATAGCTGCAATCTGCGCCTCCATGGAGAGGGAGGTATCGAAGATTACACCCAAAGGACGGTGCTGGCACTAATTGCACCCCCGCAAGAGATGGGAGTTGCCCCCTCAGTCCCATGTCGTCCCGTCCCAGCCAGAGGACCTCTGTCTTCGAAGGATTTAACTTCAACCGGCTCCCACGTAACCATCCAGCCACAGCCTCCAAGCATCTGATCAGTGTGTCTGGGGCCGAGTCCGGGTGGCCGTCCATCAACAGATAGAGTTGGGTGTCATCAGCATACTGATGGCAGCCCAGCCCAAAACTCCGGACAAGCTGGGCGAGGGGGCGCATAAAGATGTTAAAAAGCATCGGGGAGAGTATTGTACCCTGGGGCACACCACACACCAAGGAGTGGCGGGATGACAATTCCCCCCCAAGCGCCACCCTCTGTCCCCAACCAGAGAGAAACGAGCGCAGCCATTGAAGGACTGTGCCCTGGATCCCCACGTCGGCAAGGCGGTGGTCCAGGAGTTCGTGATCGACCATGTCGAAGGCTGCTGACAGGTCTAGAAGAATCAGCAGCCCCGACCCGCCTCGATCCAGCTGCCTGCGGAGATCATCTGTTAGGGCGACCAGAGCCGTCTCGGTCCCATGACCAGCGCGGAAGCCGGGCTGGAATGGATCCAGAGCTGATGTTTCATCCACGTTGCCACAGAAAAGAGGAAATACATCATGGAAAATGAGGATGTGAAAACTTGCATCAAATTTACACATGCTAATTTATATGCCTGGCTATATAAATTTAGAAATAATGGCTTCAGTTTCAATAGAAGTACAATACACCTTGCCATAGTGGGGGAAGACTGACCAGCTGACTGCTGGTGTGCAACATTAAGTCCCACTTTACACACTCCCTTCTTTGTTGTTGTTTAGTCGTTTAGTCATGTCCAACCCTTCGTGACCCCATGGACCAGAGCATGCCAGGCACTCCTGTCTCCCACTGCCTTCTACAGTTTGGTCAAACTCATGTTGGTAGCTTCAAGAACACTGTCCAACCATCTCGTCCTCTGTCGTCCCCTTCTCTTTGTGCCCTCCATCTTTCCCAACATCAGGGGCTTTTCCAGGGAGTCTTCTCTTCTCATGAGCTGGCCAAAGTATTGGAGCCTCAGCTTCATGATCTGTCCTTCCAGTGTGCAGTCAGGGCTCATTTCCTTCAGAATGGAGAGGTTTGATCTTCTTGCAGTCCATGGGACTCTCAAGAGTCTCCTCCAGCACCATCATTCAAAAGCATCAATTCTTTGGCAATCAGCCTTCCTTATGGTCCAGCTCTCATTTCCATACATCACTACTGGGAAAACCATAGCTTTAACTATACAGACCTTTGTCGGCAAGGTGATGTCTCTGCCTTTTAAGATGCTGTCTAGGTTTGCCATTGTTTTTCTCCCAAGAAGCAGGCATCTTTTAATTTCGTGACTGCTGTCACCATCTGCAGTGATCATGGAGCCCAAGAAAGTAAAATCTCTCACTGCCTCTATTTCTTCCCCTTCTATGGCCATGATCTTAGTTTCTGGTCATTCAAATAGAAGACTGTCAGCCCTTCAAACAGACGGCTGTCAAGTGGGACACCCTAATAATTAAACAAAAGTTGGCAGAAAGCAACATTATTTAAAGGCTAGTCCACATGCAACATCAGCCAGCATCCAAGTGGCCACTGGACATGGTGTCCACTGAATCAGCAGGCCAAGGACACAGTCGATGCCAATTTCTATGGACATAGCAGCTATCGTTTTCCAGTTGCCAAATTCATCACAATTGCACTGACTATATCCATGATTTGTGGTTTCACACGCTGTATCTCTCCATGCACACAACACATCCAGTGCTTCAAAGCCCTCCATGCAGAGGGTCCCGGTGGAGCCAGCCCCATAACCGAAGTACTATCTGTTCCAGCACAATGATGTTGACAAGAGCCACTTCCTGGTGCTGATTCGTGGGAGTGCGTCGACCCGTTTTGTACCTTGCGTGGTCATGCAAATCATGGCCAGGAAGAAGTGGTTTGTCGAGCTAAGTCAGATAAGGCAGTGGAGGGGGGGGGGCAATTGAACGTTGCTGAGTGTCGTTCAGAAAGGTCCAAAACACTCATCAACAAACAGAACAAGAGAGAACTGTCTCAGGATTGGCTGAAAACTAGCTTTTGAAAATATTTGCTCATCAGATCTCTTTTGATGAATTCCCCTCCAAATATTTACTAGTCATTTGTTTTTATGTGTGTAGTTGGGAAAGTTGTTTAATGCAATTAACTAAAGCAAAGGCATTTCACTTCAAAAGGCAGGCAGGGAAGAAAACCCTTTGCTTTCTCTGAGCTTTAATAATGCCCTTTGCATTACTGGTACCCAGGCTTTCTTTACCCATGCATATTCAAAGAGTGTTTATGCCATTTAATTCTGGCAATTGAGGACAAAACAAAACACAACCATGCTTGACTGTGGTGTGAGAAATTGTCTCCTCATTCCAATGAGCAGGGAAGTATGTTTGTGTGTGTGTTGGAGGGTGTGTTGATCACACAAATTCTTATACAGGCTTTGATGTACTAATTACCCTAGGCGGTTACATTCTTAATTGTATGTTACCTTAACAAAAAGGGGACTGACTCTCACAGAACCTGGAAAAAAGCACACTTCTTCAACTACAGTGTTACTTGGAGGGGTTTTTCCCTTGTCTTCTGTCTGGAAGGCACAATGCTCAATAATTCAAGAGGAGCAAGAATCAACATATCTTACAGCATATTTGATGTGCCAACAAACAGACTGAAGACTGTTTCATTTCAATTAGCTCCTTTGTTGCCAACAAAAGACTGACAAACACACTGAGTGAGAGAGGCCAGGTGTTGGTTGCGCACTCCTGGTTTTTGCCTGTTGCTGTTTGTTTTATGTCAGTCCTCCAAGTATCCCTGCTCTTCCACCTTTGCCATATTTTAAGCATTCATTGTTCCCCATATATCCTCTTACCTGGGATCAAGTGATTCCGTCCCGCACAAAAATAAAAGATTCGGACTCGTTTTTCAAGACCCTTCTGATCTCCTCAGCTAATTGGCTCAGGTGTAAGCCAAGCCAGCAGGCCTGTGACTTTGATGTGACATTTTAGAGCTGAGCACCTGGTAACATCCTTGCTTGTGTGTCAAATACCAGCCGGCCTTGCCTGCTGCTTGAGCCCGGCTAATAAAAATGCTAGTAATCACGTTGTATTACAAGGCTCAATTTCATGCTGTTACTTTATTGCGAGGTTGTCATTAATTTTGCAGGGTGAACCTGGAATCTGATCTGACCTGTTTTTAATAAGTGTGGGTTTGTGCGCAAAGTGTGTTTGCAAGTGACAGAGAGGTGACTGCCAGCTGTTCCTTCTTTACATGCGATGCTACCTTCGCCTTTGATCAATAATGCTGTTTCACTTTAAAAGAAAGTTTTTTTCCATCTTCTGCAAGGAGGCAGAAAAAGGGGCCTCCTTGTTCCTGTGGTTTATTTATAAAGAATATACAATTATGCAAAGGTCAGGCAATGGAAAATAATTTCTCTCGTGGCTTTTCTTGACATGACTCTGGTACTCTGCCCTGCAAACAGCTGGGCCGCTCATTGTTCAGAAGCCTCCATGCCTGTCCTGGACAGTGCTATTGGGATGGCAAGAGAAGAGCCTTACAAAAGAGGAACAGGGCATTTTGAATGCCACAAACGGAAATATTTCCCAGAGAAATGCACTGGCTAGACAAGAATGGAACTGGAGAGAAAGTCGGTCAGGCACAGGTCCTTTCAGAGAGTCTGTAACAGAAATCTGTCAGGGCTATGGTGAACCCTCAAGTCCTTCTTCCTTGGCACATGGTAGTTCCCCTCCAAACTGTTTAAAGGTTTGATCAGCTGGGGAGAGTCTTGAAGGCCCTCACCCATCCTCTTCCTTCTCCAAAATCTGATGACCTCTGTTACTTCAACCACTCACCGTCCCCACTCTTCAACTTTCCTCTTCTGGACCAGGGATGCAGAACTTGTAGGCCTCCAGATGTTGCAGGTTTCCAATTTACACCAGCCCTAGACAGCATGACCAGTGGTCAGATATTATGGAAGTTACAGTCCAGTAACACCTGGAGGGTAAGAAGCTCCCCATTCCTGCCGTAAACCCCTTAGAAGTGTTTTTGTCCAGTGCCCCAGGATTGATCTTGCTGCTTCAGGGGTGCCAACATGAATAAAATATTGTGGAGTCCCAGGTAAGCCCCGACCCACATAACTGATCACACAACACAATGCACACACACCATTTGAATGGGAATGCCCATCAACTTTGTAGGGGCCTGGCCCCCTCAAATATTTTATTGTGGGGAAAAGCCCCCATGGCCCCTAGGAGTTGGCTTCTATGTGCTGCTTAGTCTACATCAATTTGTTGTCTACAACTTTCACAGTAGAGGCAGATCAGCCATGTTCTTAAGATAAAACAGAGCTTTTAAAGAGACAGAAGCCTTTGATGGGTGGAGGCTTAGCAACCCTACTGATATCCTTCAGCATTTCACAGATAGCCTTTTTTAATTGCAGTGCCCCTTTTATGGAATATTCTCTCAACAAAGAGGCCCACCTGGCACCTACATAATAATATTTTGGAGGATGGATGGTGACTAATGGCTTGAGGTTGTATCCTGACAAAACAGAAGTACTGTCTTGGGGGGTAAGGGGCAGGTAGGTGTGGGGGACTACCTAGTCCTGAATGGGGTTACTGTGCCCCGAAGGACAAGGAGCGCAGCCTGGGGGTCATTTTGGACTCACAGCTGTCCATGGAGGCGCAGGTCAATTCTGTGTCCAATGCAGCTGTCTACCAGGTACGCAGGCTGAGACCCTCCCTGCCAGCAGACTGTCTCACCAGAGTGGTGCATGCTCTGGTTATCTCCCACTTAGACTACTGCTCTATGTGGGGCTACCTTTGAAAGTGACCCGGAAACTACAATTAATAGAGAATGCGGCAGCTAGACTGGTGACTGGGAGCGGCTGCCGAGACCACATAAACACCGGTTCTGAAAGACCTACATTGGCTCCCAGTACGTTTCTGAGCACAATTCAAAGTATTGGTGCTGACCTTAAATGGTCTCGGTCCAGTATACCTGAAGGAGCATCTCCACCCCCATCGTTCAATTCTGGTGGTTCCCTCGCTGCGAGAAGCCAAGTTACAGGGAACCAGGCAGAGGGCCTTCTCAGTAGTGGCACCCGCTCTGTGGAACGCCCTCCCACCAGATGTCACAGAGAAAAACAACTACCAGACTTTTAGAAGACATCTGAAGGCAGCCCTGTTTAGTAGGGAAGCTTTTAATGTTTAACAGACCAGATGGGCAGGGTATAAATAAATTATTATTATTATTATTATTATTATTATTATTATTATTATTATTATTCCAAATGTTTTTATCAGGAGAAAGTCACACTAAAGTGCTGGTGGTGAATATTCAAGATAATTTTTATTTTATTTTATTTTAGTTGCAAATTTCTGGTAAATGCAGAGAACTGAGTGTAAGATGGGCAAAATGAGAAACTGAGAGAACTGAAATTGACAGATTTATCCATCCAGGGCCGGCTCATGCGTGAGACAATGTGAGGCAGCCGTCTTGGGCGGCAGGATCCACAGGGGTAGCAAATTCAGACCCCAAGCAGAGCATCACTTGTTGCTCAGCAGCTCACCCTGCTCTCACCCCAATGCTGCCTTTATAGCAGTCTCTCAGTGAATAGGAGGCACTGCTGATCTCCTCCCACCCCTAGGGAAGAAATGGCAGGGACTGTCTTCTGGGGTCCCCTGGACTGTGTGCCTACCTGGTGAGATTTAGAGCAGGCCTCCCCACTCCCCATGATGGGTTTTGATTCCCACTTCAGTCATCAGGTAATGTCAGGAATGAGCCAGCTCCAAGTGAAGAAAGCAGCCAGGAACAGAGAGGCTTAGAGGTAAGTCAGACAGGGGAGAGCTAACAGTTGCAGAATTCGGCTCTTCCTGACCTTGTTGAGCAAGCTGATAAGACAGTAGCTGAAAACAGGCTAGAACACAGCCAAAGCTCACCGGAAGCACAAAACAGCACGAGAAAACTCAGAGACAGCCTATCTGAAAAGGAAGAGGTAGGAGCTGAGCCAGTAAGTCCACACAGCCGGCGAATGGGAGGGTTGCTAGACCGGAAGCAAAACAAGAGACGTAGGGTGTGAAAGTTCAACATTTTCTGTAGACATAGGAAGGAGTCTTCAGAAGGGTCATCTTGAGCGATGATGCCAGAGGCTTTGTTAGAGCCGTCCAGAGCTATTTGTTTGTTTTTGCAATAAATCCTCCTTTTTAATTACCTACGCTTACTGCGTTATCAAGCTGAGAATTGGAACTCCTGACAGGTAAGGTGGATTTGATCCCTCCTACCATGACCCTGACGTAGGTCTTTATTCATTGCTTGTAGATATTCACTCACCCCTTCTTCTCTAGCAGGGGAGGGCACCATTTTGTGGTTCGCCTCATGTGTCAAAATGTCTTGGGCCAGCCCTGCTTCCATCCCCAGCTGTAGTTATTAAATATATATATATAGTTAGAAGGAATGTATTTTTCAGCTGACTTCAGTCAGAACAGAATGAAGCATTTCCACATTCGCTGCCAGGGCCAGAGAACTGTGCATTGCAATAAGACCAGGTCATTGGATAAGTTACTAACGTAACACTAGATATTACGGAGGAGGAAAGGGAAAATTGGCATAAGGCTGCCTTTTCCAATGGCAGTCCCATGTTTCTTGTAATGTTTCATTCTGCCTGTAGCAGAAAACTTGTTCAGTCCTGCTAGTGCCAATTACTGCTAGTTTAACTGTCAGGAATTACAGCAGAAATCTTTGGTATGGTGATATTAATTTGGCCACGTACACACTTACAAATATAACATTTCTAAAGAGCAACAATGCTTGAGCAGGGTCCAACACGCTGCATTTTCTCATCCCCTAAAGGTTCCATTCTAATGGTGTTATTAATTTTATCAGCAAAGAAACATGCCAGATGTTCTAATCATTAATATGGTACAAATTTAGAAAGACACCGGAGCATCTTTCTGGGACAACAACAACAAAGATTTTACCTAATTGCTCAGGTGTTCCATCCACATTTAAATACTCCTGCTGTGGGAGTACTTCTGTTCCTATATTCCCTATCACTGAAACCCCCAGAAGTGTAAGAAATAGAAGAAACTTAATGATAATGAATTCAATTGGGCACATCGAAAGCGGAACTGATTGGCAGGATGCCGGAGACAAAGAGATCCCTGACGATTGTTAAGAAAACAAAAGTAATTGGATTACACAAAGAAAATAAGATAAACATTCATTAAAATTACAGTAATAGACTATGATTAATGAACACATATGAGTGCAAACAGCACATGTTCTTTAAGCCCTGCAAGGCCTACCTGCAGTGGTGTAATTAATAATTTTTAATCTTTCAGTAAGTAATTGTTATGCGCGCTGCAGTTCAAAAGATATGCGCTTGTTTTCCCGACACTGATTTTATCTGTGGTTGCTGTGGAACAATCAAAGCTATCATAGCAGCTAATGAAATTGTTGACTACCCTCTTGCTGGAAATTTTAAAGTTGTGATATCTACTTTAAAGTAGCTTTAATGCAAAGAGAAAAGCATGTGCATTGGAGAAGCAAGATGTTTCTTGGACTGCTCCAGTTTTGTATGGAAAGCTTAAAATTACATGTACTGAGTTCGGTGGGACATATTCCCAGGTAAATGTGCATCACACCATTAATGTTGAATACTGGGCTGTGAAAGAATACAATGAAGAAGGATATACAGACGGTGTAAAGCAACGGAACAGCTTTTCAACATGGGCCTGTGAAACCAGGGTTCAGTCCCACCTTAATCTAGAAGGCAACTAGGGGAGAAACAGCCAACAAAAAGGAAGCATTGCTGCCATTGTGGTGCTGGCTCAAGAGGAAGTATTGGGAGATGACTCAGAGTGAACGGCTGACAGTGGTGGTGGGCCTTGGGGTCTCAAATTTCAGCAGCGCCCCATGTGACACCACAATTCAGCACCCCTCTGACTCTTGTTCTTCTTGTTGTTGTTTAGTCGTTAGTCGTGTCCGACTCTTCGTGACCCCATGGACCCCACGGCATGCCAGGCACTCCTGTCTTCCACTGCCTCCCGCAGTTTGGTCAAACTCATGCTGGTAGCTTCCAGAACAGTGTCCAACCATCTCATCCTCTGTCGTCCCCTTCTCCTTGTGCCCTCAATCTTTCCCAGCATCAGGGTCTTTTCCAGGGAATCTTCTCTTCTCATGAGGTGGCCAAAGTATTGGAGCCTCAGCTTCATGATCTGTCCTTCCAGTGAGCACTCAGGGCAGATTTCCTTCAGAATGGATAGCTTTGATCTTCTTGCAGTCCATGGGACTCTCAAGAGTCTCCTCCAGCACCATAATTCAAAAGCATCAATTCTTCATTGATAAGCCTTCTTTATGGTCCAGCTCTCACTTCCATACATCACTACCGGGGAAACCATAGCTTTAACTATACGGACCTTTGTTGGCAAGGTGATGTCTCTATTTTTTAAGATGCTGTCTAGGTTTGTCATTGCTTTTCTCCCAAGAAGCAGGCGTCTTTTAATTTCGTGGCTGCTGTCACTATCTGCAGTGATCATGGAACCCAAGAAAGTAAAATCTCTCACTGTCTCCATTTCTTCCCCTTCTATTTGCCAGGAGGTGATGGGACCAGTGGCCATGAACTTTGTTTTTTTATGTTGAGCTTGAGACCATATTTTGCGCTCTCCTCTTTCACCTTCAATAAAAGGTTCTTTAATTCCTCCTCACTTTCTACCATCAAGGTTGTGTCATCTGCATATCTGAGGTTGTTGATATTTCTCCCGCAATCTTAATTCTGGCTAGGGATTCATTCAGCACAGCCTTTCGCATGATGAATTCTGCATATAAGTTAGATAAGCAGGGAGACAATATACAGCCTTGTCGTACTCCTTTCCCAATTTTGAACCAATCAGTTGTTCCATATCCAGTTCTAACTGTAGCTTCTTGTCCCACGTAGAGATTTCTCAGGAGACAGATGAGGTGATCAGGTACTCCCATTTCTTTAAGAACTTGCCATAGTTTGCTGTGGTCTACACAGTCTGCAATTTGGTCTCTGGTTCCAAATTGTAAACATGCGTTGGATTATGGAGTAAGCTAGAGAGTTCCAGAAAGACATCTACTTCTGCTTCATTGACTATGCAAAAGCCTTTGACTGTGTAGACCACAGCAAACTCTAAATCATAGTTGTGGTGCCCCTGAGGCTCCACACTCAGTGAGAGCAAACCAGTTGTGGTCCCTTAAATCCACCTCTGCTGAGAGGGGACTCAGGAAGAAGGGATGGGGGTTTTTGACCTCCAGCATCTGTCACCTGACGCAACCATCTCACACTGCCTAATGGTAAGGCCAGCTCTGGGTGTGTAAAGGAGAGCCCATCATTGCTGTTGATGCTAAAAAGGCATTTTATTGGTTTCTTGTTTATTTGGGAGAAAGTAGTGGAGATACATAAGAAGGTGGGGATCTCACAGGTGACCATGCCAGAGAGACAAACAGGAAGCTCTGGAGAGCCAGTGTAAATTCTTCAGACTTGTTTAACACCACTATACTTTAAAGAGAGTCTTATGGATTTCTGATTAGCTGCCACATTTTCCTTGATTGAACTAGATATTTGTCGTGGATAGGGGGGAGAACTTCTTCTCCTTCTCAAACCAAACCTTTCCCAAAGGAAAATACCACCCTAAAATATAACTCTTCCTTCCATGAGAAGCTCCCCCCCCCCCTTTTTGACAAACATTTGCTTTGTGTTGGGAAGAGGGTTGCTGTTAAGTCGGTTTGTGGCTTACATTAATTGCTCCTTGAAGCTACAGTGCATTTTTGCTCTCAGGTGCTGATGCTGGCAAAGACAAGCGTGCTTTGTTGAGATGCTTGCCAATGAAGGCATTTTACATATCATTCTTAACTGTAAAACAAATCTAGGAATTTCCCTTTGCTAATCTTTAGCATTTCATCTAATGCCCTCCAGCAGAAGAGCCACTCCCTCTGCTGGGGATAGTTCTATATACATCACTTTGTCCTTACAATGGAAAAGATGTAGGCTTGTTCTGGAAAACAGAAGATGACAATTTAGATACCACCAAATGCTTTAAATGATAGCTAGAGGTACAAAATGTCTACGGCCGTCTGCAAAACAAGCAAACATAAACCCAACCTTCTATAGCAGATGGGGGCTAGCTGAAGAAGAAAGCTAATTTTAATTTAAACCATGGTAAAAGATTGCTCATAGGTTCACACGTAAGGAAAAGTTGTGTGGAATCTCCCTGAGGGATTTTTATTACATACTATAAAGCTTTATCCTTATCTTGAGGATATAATCTTAACACAACGCCCTAGCTATGCATGCAAGCATGTGACAGTAAAGCTCTTCCTGCGGAATTACCCTGATTTTACTTTACTATGGCACTTGACCACCCACAAAGGGGTCCATTGGTGCCCAAAGGCTGGAGAGTAAACATTGGCCAGGCTTCTTCTCTGCTAGCATCCCATTGTTCAGTTATCTGTTTGTTGAGCTCCTGAGCCACTTTGGCACTGGAAAGCTGAGTAGGAAGGGAAAGTAGGAAGGGAAAGCCATGAAGTATTTGGGAACCTGAGGTTTCCCACCTAAGAAAGAACCTTTCCCCCCCAAGGAACTGAGTGTAGGAGCAGCACTAGGCATTGATTCATTTGTGACACCAGCAGCCATAGAGGCTATGGAAAGGCTGGACTGGAGGCTTAATAATAATACTAATAATAATACTCATAATATATTTTGTTGTTGTTGTTTAGTCATTTAGTCATGTCCAACTCTTCGTGACCCCATGGACCAGAGCACGCCAGGCACTCCTGTCTTCCACTGCCTCCCACAGTTTGGTCAAACTCATGTTCATAGCTTTGAGAACACTGTCCAACCATCTCGTCGTCCGTCGTCCCCTTCTCCTTGTGCCCTCCATCTTTCCCAACATCAGGGGCTTTTCCAGGGAGTCTTCTCTTCTCATGAGCTGGCCAAAGTATTGGAGCCTCAGCTTCACGATCTGTCCTTCCAGTGAGCACTCAGGGCTGACTTCCTTCAGAATGGATAGGTTTGATCTTCTTGCAGTCCATGGGACTCTCAAAAGTCTCCTCCAGCACCATAATTCAAAAGCATCAATTCTTCGGCGATCAGCCCTCTTTATGGTCCAGCTCTCACTTCCATACATTACTACTGGGAAAACCATAGCTTTAACTCTATGGACCTTTGTTGGTAAGGTGATGTCTCTGCTTTTTAAGATGCTGTCTAGGTTTGTCATCGCTTTTCTCCCAATCATAATATATGTGGGGGGCCTATTTGGACTAAGCACCGGATGCTTGCTTGCATGGATCATAGCTGTCAACTTTTCCCTTTTTTAAGGGAAATCCTATTCGTAATAAGGGAATTTTCCTTTAAAAATGGGAAACGTTGACAGCTATGGCATGGATGTGTGGCAAGGACCAGCACAGAGCTATTGAAACTCTGAGACAATAGCAAAGCATCATGTATTGTGATTTTTCAAAGCTCTTAAACGATTGTTCATTTTGAGTCATGAAGATTTCTTTCTGTTTCTTTAAATTTTACACTATCTTACCGGTAATTATTATTTTTCCCTGTTACTGCCCCCATTCCTGGGAGGAAGCAGAATGGAGAAATAGTGGCTTCCCCTCCTAGTGTTCAGGAAATCGAGAGTTTACTGACAAGACATAATTTGCAACCTACAGAACAACTGACAACCTGAGCAAAATGCTCACACTCTCCCAGATGTTTCAGAGGCTGCAACACCTGGAAAAGCTGCAGGGAAGAAAGCAGGGTGACCTCTGCATTTACTCTAGCAGCAGCTGTATATTCAGCAGGCAGGATGCATTGCTATAAACTACAGTTATCTATCAATCCCATGCTCTCCTAATTTATAGCACTAGCCTGGAGAATAAGCGACTGAGAAATATGTGCAACAATCTCTTGGGGCAGCCTAGACTTCAAAATAAACTACATCGTAACTTTCTGAAAACTAGATTGAATATAATAAAGAGTAACTTGTTTGAATATAATATCAAAATTATTAAGGTCTTGCAGGTACATACATTATTACTCCTGCCCCATGCATGAGCAAGTTTCAAGCACAATGTATTTTCCTCTTAGAGTTGCCAAGTCTGGGCCTAAATTGGTAAAGTGTTTAGCAATTACACTCTTTTATAAGCATTTCTGAAGTGTGGGAGGCAGACACCAGGAATCTGAGTTCATTCAAGGCTTTGATTAGACGTGGAATGTGCAGAGGACTTGTCTCTTTCATACATTCTTTGCTGTTAGATCTTCCATTTCCTTCCCTTCCTTCTTTGAAATTTGCTCGGAACAGATCTTGGATAATGCACAATGGAGGAAAACTATAGCTTACTCCCTCTTTTAGATCCGTCTCTGCAACTCTCAGAGAAATTTCTTTAAAAATAACCCGCGGATGGTTCTTGACTCCAGTCTGCTTTTGCGCATATAACTAAAGTTGGTTCCCCTTTGTTTTGGAGGGGATGTCATGAAAGAGGAACCTATTGGCATATGTGGTGGTCTTGCAGACATGTGTGTAAATTTTGGGAAGAGATACTGAAGGAAAATTCTGATATAATAGGTGTACCAGTGCTTTTAAACCCCAAACTGCATATCCAGGTGGGTAGGGTATAAATAATAGATTATTATTATATCCCCCCCCCTCATTTGTAGCTGCTCATTTTACCATATCACAGGGCTGGAAGAGGTCTTCTGGGGTTTTTTTAATCACATATTTGCTTCCATAAAGTAATGTTTACTCTCCCAGCCCCATGACTATAATTTAAAGTTACAACTTGTCTCACCATAGTGGGTGAGACCACGACCTGTGCACCTGCACAGCCTGCTATCCATGTACTAACTGTTGATGGAAAAATCTTCTCCCTTCTTAGGGCTCTTTATCTTTAAACTGAAAATCAGTAAGTAGTAAATACTCACCCCAAAAAAGTGATAGGCCTATGGCAGCCTGCAGAGAGACTTTCTATACACCATGGGTTAGGAACCCCAGACCCAGGGGCCTCTCTGCCTGGTTCTTAGGCCTCTTCTAAGCCATACTTACTTTTGAGCCATACCTCTTACTGGCTTTCCTTTGCACCATCCCTAAGTGTTTTTTCCTAGTTGAAACATGTCCTTGAACTCTGATCATGCAAGATAGAGGGATTTGTGAAAGTCTGTGTCAGTAGCAGGTGATGTGGTGGGTTGGAGGTACTTACCTGTCCTCTCAACAACTGTGCTACTGTTGCTTTCTGAGATGAAAAGGTGAAGGGGCAAGGTGATGGGGAGGGTGGTATGGTACAAATGAACTGGCAAGAGTGCTGGATCAGCTCCTTTGGTCCACCATCTCACCCTTCCCATGACTCAGCTGTTGGGAGATCAGGTTGGGCAAGTGCCATTGCCACAACTTGCGGCCTACTTTGTGTAGAAGCTAGCTTGGTGTACAAAGTCTCCTTCTGAAGGAAAGGTGGGCTGGAATAAATAATCAATATATACAGTTCACATTTGTTACTCTGCGCACTTGCGCCTATGGCTGCCGCTACCACTAACATGTGGCCCCTGCAAGGTTGCCCAGAAGCAGATGTGGCCTCTGCTATTGAACGTAGCAGCAGCTGTCCTCCAGGTACCCCCAGAGAGCTCCCATTTGCCTCAACACTGCAACCCTTCCTCATTCATAGTCCCTCTGTCAGCACCTATTTTCTAAGGGCACACAGGGGTCAGGGGGTCAGCTACCCAGTTACCCGTTCCTTCTGCTGTTAGACGAGTGGACAAGCAAGTAACAGTCCTAGCAGGCGACAACAATGAGAACAGGAAGGGCAAGTGCATCACCATAGGTAAAGGTAAGGTAAAGGGACCCCTGACCATTAGATCCAGTTGTGGCCAACTCTGGGGTTGCGGCGCTCATCTCACTTTACTGGCCAAGGGAGCTGGCGTACAGCTTCTGGGTCATGTGGCCAGCATGACTAAGCCACTTCTGGCGAATCAGAGCAGTGCACGGAAACGCCGTTTACGTTCCTGCCGTAGTGGTACCTATTTATCTACTTGCACTTTGACGTGCTTTCAAACTGCTAGGTTGGCAGGGACCGAGCAACGGGAGCTCACCCCGTTGCAGGGATTCGAACCACTGACCTTCTGATCGGCAAGTCCTAGGCTCTGTGGTTTAACCCACAGCGCCACCCGCGTCCCTGCATCACCATAGGCGGAGTTATAAATTCTTGACAATTGCTGCTATAGTCACCCAAAAGCCTCTAAAAATGTGACAGACAGCTTTGCAAGCTGTGATGTCCACTGGAGTTCTAAGGAGTAAAAAAACTGGATGACCCATGAGGTGTTAAAAGTGGGGCAGGCTCCACCCCACCTGAAATCAACAAGTTTCCCTTGGCACATTTTCTTGGTTTGGGGACTCGGCCTTCATTACAATGTGCATTTGTTGTATAACAGATGGCATTATTTCGACAATGTATTCATTCTATAAATGTTGGCAGACTCTCAGAAAAGCCTATTAAATCCAGGTCCCTCTACCTTCCCTCCCCTTTTAGTTGTTTTTGTTTGGAACTGTAATAAAGTCAGTTGTTTGCTTCGAGCAGTACTAAGATTTAAAATAGGAGCTCCTTTGAAGCAGCATGGAGCTGCACCCAGCCTCTAGGTTATTAAGCGTGTTCTCTCTGTTCAGCTTCCTACACATGGCTTATTGTTTAGGAGAGCTACAACTGGATGTTTCCATAATAGACATTTCAATTTGTCTTACTTTAGAACTATGTAATTACACATACACAAAACGCCACGGCATACTGAGGAGGTTACAAGGAGAGGCAGATTAGAGACTGTACAAGAAAAAGCCACAGCAGGTTTTCAGGAACAACATGTAAAGAATGCCTCAGAGGGGAAGGGGGGAGAGAAATAATATAGCACTGAACTGATTGCCTCAGAGTCAAGAGATGGAATGTTCTGGTCCTTGAACTTCATAACTAAGACCCCCGTTGGTGCAATGCATACTTCTTTCAGTTTCTCCGAAAGAATTCTGGGAACCGTGGGTTGTTAAAGTGCGGAGAGTTGTTAGGAGACCCCCTGTTTGCACTTCTGAGAAGATGGTTTTTTGAGGGACACAGGTAGCACTGTGGTCTAAACCACTGAGCCTCTTGGGCTTGCTGATCGAAAGTTTGAAGTTTGAATCGGTGCACTGGGGTGAGCTCCCGTTACTCTGTCCCAGCTTCTGCCAATCTAGCCGTTTGAAAGCATACCAGTGCAAGTAGATAAATAGGTACCGCTGCAGCGGGAAGGTAAATGGTGTTTCCATGTGCTGTGGCTTCCGTTATGGTGTTCCGTTGCACCAGAAGCGGTTTAGTTATGCTGGCCACATGACCCAGAAAGCTGTCTGTGGACAAACACCGGTTCTTTTGGCCTGAAGCGAGATGAGCACCGCACCCCATAGTCACCTTTGACTGGACTTAACCATCCAGCGGTCCTTTACCTTTACCTATTCCCATCACAGAGTTACAGTTCCCCGGGTTCTCCAGGAAGAGGGATTGACTGTTAAACCACCTTGACAACCATAGCTCCATAAGAGGAATAGAAGTCTGTTAGCAATACACAGCACCTGTAACAAATGATAGGTCCCAGGATTCTTTGGGGGACGCAATGACTGTTTAAAATGGTGTGACACTGCTTTAGATGCATAGCACAGATGAGGCCCAGATTATGGTCAGGCAACTGATGGCCCTTGGCCCCCATGTGTCCCACAAAATCAATTTTAGCTGTCCCTTTGCAAGTTTACCATTTTGCAAAAAACAACAAGAAGAAGATGTGGTAAAATATAGTCCACTTGCCAGGAAATGAAAGCCACATTCGAAAACCACGTGAGAGAAAAAAGATTTCACATTTTAGGGATAAACCCTCACCCCATCATACCATCCTTGTTGGAGAAATGATACTACACTTGTTAAACATCTGTTGGCTTCTCTCAAAATTCACCAGCTATTTTGCCTGAAGAGAGCCCTCCACGTTTGCTTGGAATTTCACTTTTGGTGAAAGCCGGTGATAGCTTAGGGCAGGGGCAGGCAACCTAAGGCCCTTGGGCCAGATGTGGCCCAATTGCCACCTCAGTCTGGCCTGCGGACAGTCTGGGAATCAACGTGTTTTTACATGAGTAGAATGTGTCCTTTTATTTAAAATGCATCTCTGGGTTATTTGTGGGGCCTGCCTGGTGTTTTTACATGAGTAGAATGTGTGCTTTTATTTAAAATGCATCTCTGGGTTATTTGTGGGACCTGCCTGGTGTTTTTACATGAGTAGAATGTGTGCTTTTATTTAAAATGCATCTTTGGGTTATTTGTGGGGCATAGGAAATTGTTCATATTCCCCCCCCCAAAAAAAAAATATAGTCCGGCCCACCACATGGTCTGAGGGATGGTGGACCGGCCCACGGCTGAAAAGGGTTGCTGACCCCTGGATTAGGGGATGTGTGGGATTGCTCTGAGGAATTCCAGTAGCCTTATGTAAAATTATTTTTTTCACTTTCTGTTGAAATTCCTAGAATTGTAGAAATGTGGAGTTGGAAGAGACCACAAGGATCATCTAGTCCAGTGTTTCCCAACCTTGGGCCTCCAGATGTTTTGGGACTACAACTCCCATCATCCCTAGCTAGCAAGACCAGTGGTCAGGGATGATGGGAATTGTAGTTCAAAAACAGCTGGAGGCCCAAGGTTGGGAAACACTGATCTAGTCCAACCCCCTGCAATGCAGGAATCTGTCACCCCACGTGGGGCTCAAACCTACAACCCGGAGGTTAAGAGCCTCATGCTCTGCCGACTGAGTGCTTGATGGAGAAATGTTGAGTGGCAAGGAGGCAAATGGATGTATTTCAATTAGGGAACTGCATTAAAAGCTTCTGTTCAGAAACTGTACTATATATATGAAAAGGAAGGAAGGTTGTTCTCAACATATGGTATACAGTGGTACCTCGGGTTAAGTACTTAAGTCGTTCCGGAGGTCCGTTCTTAACCTGAAACTGTTCTTAACCTGAAGCACCACTTTAGCTAATGGGGCCTCCTGCTGCCACTGCACCACCGGAGCACGATTTCTGTTCTCATCCTGAAGCAAAGTTCTTAACCTGAAGCACTATTTCTGGGTTAGCGGAGTCTGTAACACAAAGCGTATGTAACCTGAGGTACCACTGTATGCTGCTCTGAGCTTATCCTGTCCCTCGTGTGCCCATTTTGCTGCCCATTCTCCCAATTTGCTGAGGATCTTTTGGAGCGCTTCACAGCCTGCTTTGGTTTATACCTTCCTGAATAACAGGATTAAAGTGTATTATCATTGTTTTAGGTTTGGTTTTTAATACCGCTACAGCATCTCTTGCCTCCTTTATCAGCTTTACATCTCAGTTTAAGCAATAATGTTCTAACATATGTCTTGGAGAGGAAAGCATGCTGCAACAGGATAATCCGAAAAAGAAAATAACAACCAATCCTTAGAAACCAACTGATATTTTCATTGGTGGCCAAAACAGCTTTAGCTGCACCTGCACACAAGAGATTATTCCTCCTTTGCTTTGTGAACTGGCAAATCGCCATTCTTGGAGCAACACTAGTTGTGGTGGTTCTGTACACATAGATTGTTGTTTTTTCTCACACACCTCTTTCAAGCAGCACCACCTGTTTAAAGCGTTTAGACCTTTCCCTCAGGTAGGTTGCAATTAAAAACATGTTAATACTCATAATCGCCACACCCCATGTTTTCATCATAGGCCCTAGCAGTTGCTGAGGGTGGCTTAACTGCGATATTGAAGAGCGATTATTTCAAGACTTGATCTGTTATTAGCATCCTGTTGACAATGAAGGCCTCGGGTCAGCAATTGTGGTACACGGTCGGCAGTCAAGAGATCAAACAGAAAATCACACAGATAGCATAAAGAGATAACCATATATTTGCGTGAGCTTGATGAACTAAGGAGAGGCTGCAGAGAAGTAACATAAGTAGTACAGCGCCAAAGTTTCTTAGACCAGAATTTTCTGGGAAATTCTATTGCAATTTTCTTTTTCTGGCTCTGCCCCACAACTGTTGGACAATTTGGGGAGGGGCATGGCAATTCAGTGAAATCCCTCCCCAATTTCTCTGCCCACAAATAAGGTATAAAAGTTAGGCTCCCACCTCCTTAGTATTGCTGACTTCAGTGATGCCTCCACAGTGGTGCCTGTAAAACTCACAAAGTGAGGCATGATGGTGTTGGGCAGTTCCTATTGATTGTCTCTAGGGATGCGGGTGGCGCTATGGGTTAAACCACAGAGCCTAGGATTTGCCGATCGGAAGGTCAGCGGTTCGAATCCCCGTGATGGGGTGAGCTCCCGTTGCTCGGTCCCTGCTCCTGCCAACCTAGCAGTTCGAAAGCACGTCAAAGTGCAAGTAGATAAATAGGTATCGCTCCGGCGGTAAGGTAAACGGCGTTTTTGTGCACTGCTCTGGTTCGCCAGAAGCGGCTTAGTCATGCTGGCCACATGACCCGGAAGGTGTACGCCAGCTCCCTTGGCCAATAAAGCGAGATGAACGCCGCAACCCCAGAGTCTGTCACGACTGGACCTAATGGTCAAGGGTCCCTTTACCTTTACTTTTATTGTTTGTCTCTAGCATCTGGTAAGAAGAAACTATGGCAAACCTACTTCTTAAGATGCTGAATTCTACAAGCGAGTTTTGTATTCTATTTCCTTTTCTCTCTCCAGCTGTGAGTTTCATTGGATATGAGTTCTGACATTTTGAGAGAGAAAGCCAGATGGACTGACAAGAATTTCTCTCTATTCATCCTTTACATGCCATTCATAAACCTCTGCAGTGCCATCTTTTCTTTTGTTAAGGTCCTTTTTTTACCCCTCTCTGCCCCCTTCAGCCCAGGTTGAATGGGATTATTTCCTTTGTTTAAATTCTGTGCTAGGGATACAAGAATGCATTGGTTTCCATTCTACCCCGTAGTCATCACACGCAACACTGTCTCTGTTTCGCTGCAGTTCAGCTTCTGAAAAAAAAACCAGGTTATTAATTTCATTGTCCATTATGGTGAAATTTTACGTAATTAATTACATTATCATTACTGTACATTATTCCACACCATTTCAATGCAAAGGAAATGCAATGCAAAATGGGAGGGAAAGTTATCGGTTGCATCTTGTTTGTGGACTGACAACAGCAAATACCAGTTGCATTGACAGGATTGATTTCTGTTCCGCACATGAGACAAATAAGCAAACATTGACAATTTCCATTTCTCTGCATATCTTCTTGGGACTGGATTGAACAGTTGAACACTCCTGTGTTTCCATACAGTAGAGGGCAGTGATACCCACACTCTTGTTCTTGTTATGTCTTTGTGAAAGGAAGCACTGTGAATTCCCTGCCTTTACTTTAGAACCATTCAGTCCTTTGAAATAGTTCCCAGTCGGTGTGTGCCAATTCTTTCCCTTCACAGTGAACACAACCAGTGAAATCTGAATTTGTTTTCCAAATCCACAGGCTGTGCATTGGGAAGGGAGCAGGAAGCATCAACATGCAAAATAGAGCCCCAAACAAACCTTGTTTATACTTTTGCTGAAGGTGGGCTGCTTATGTAATTCTATGTATCTAAATTTCACTCTGGTGCCCCCAAAGTTCTGGATCTACTTTGTGCATAAGAATCTGGTAAAGGTAAAGGGACCCCTGACCATTAGATCCAGTCGTGACCGACTCTGGGGTTGCGCTGCTCATCCCGCTTTATTGGCCGAGGGAGCCGGCATACAGCTTCCGGGTCATGTGGCCAGCATGACTAAGCCGCTTCTGGTGAACCAGAGCAGTGCATGGAAACACTGTTTGCCTTCCCGCCTGAGCGGTACCTATTTATCTACTTGCACTTTGTGCTTTCGAACTGCTAGGTTGGCAGGAGAAGGAACTGAGCAACGGGAGCTCACCCCATCACGGGGATTCGAACCACTGACCTTCTGATCGGCAAGTCTTAGGTTCTGTGGTTTAGACCACAGCGCCACCCAGCCAATCCAAGTGTTGGCACTGCCTATCAGTTTTCCCCCCTTCTTAATGTCAGTGTTCTCCTTGTAGAACTGAGCAGGGAGGAGGAGGACAAAACTAAGACTGAGCCAACTAATCCCTCACTGGTTATGGTTCTGCCCATGTTGGGCTTCCTGTGTTAGAAGTGCCAATGGGCACCAGCCACCACCCAACATAAGTAAACCGATATATTTCAACTTGCATTTTTCTCACAAAGTGCCGTGAGGTTTAGGATAAGAATCTGAATTCTCACACGCTGCTTGCCAACATGCTTCTGCCAACTGAGTAGAAATATTTTTTTTGAGGTATTCCGTCTCTCTTCTCTCTCCCATGCTCCCCACCCACTTCTCTCTTTTGGAGTTCAGTCAAAGAGACAAATTCATTTGAAATGGAGGTCTCAAGGGTTCATCTGGGGGGAAAAAACCTGTAGGTGATGGAAAGAAATGCAACTTCTTTGATAACATATTTGAATTTTCAAGTGCCCCCTCCCCACAGCTTCATTAATGGTTTGCCAAAAAAAAAAAATGGAGAGAGAAAGAGATTGAATTTTTGAGACAAAGCCTCTGTGGCTTCCTGACAATGATTAGTCAGGCTCAGGAAATTTTAATTGACTACTTGTAGAGCTGAGATAGCAATGGGCCTCCAAAGCCAAATTAGAGTAGTCCCAGGGTGCGCTGCTTGCCGTTTACTGGGTCACACCAAAAAAACTTCATTAGTGGTAGAACATGTCAAAATTAGTCACTTAAGAATGTAAACAGCTCCAAAAACAGGAACAAACAGGCCTCCAGCCATCTGCTTGGTGCGACTGTCCCGTTCCTTCACACTCCTGGAGCTGCTTTTCGCTCGTTCAACCAGATGATGGTTGTCTTTGATTCAGCAGAGTGTCCTGAAGTAGCAAAGCGCTGAAGATGTCAACAGATTGCTGTGCCTTCCGGTGGGGGCACAAGGCTCAGGACTCAGCAGGGAGGAGCAACAGCAACAGCTGGTGCATCCCAGGACTTCTCTTCCATCTTCTCTTCTCAAATTTTTTTCGTCTTTCCCTTTTTGCGGCTGCTGCTGCTGCAGATGTGAAAAGCAAACCGCCTTGTCATTATTAGCACCGGCACCCTGGTGGAACTCTTCGCCTTTCTTTATGCACAACGTGATTTTGGCTTTCACACTCACAATTTATTGCCTTCCTAATTATGATAATTCCCCCACCGCCCCCGGAATCGCTGTCAGTCATCAAGAGCTTGACTGGTCTTGTCCTGTGAAGCAGCTTGGAGCCTGGGCCAAGGATTTGTTTACTCAGAAGCAAATCTATCACTGCTCAATGGGGCTTACTCTCAGGTAAATACGAACAGGCTTTGAATCAGGTTTAATCCAGAGGTGATGGCTTATACAGTGGTACCTTGGGTTAAGAACTCAATTCGTTCTGGAGGTCTGTTCTTAACCTGAAACTGTTCTTAATCTGAGGTACCACTTTAGCTAATGGGGCCTCCCGCTGCCGCCGTGCAATTTCTGTTCTCATCCTGAAGCAAAGTTCTTAACCTGAGGTACTATTTCTGGGTTAGTGGAGTCTGTAACCTGAAGCGTCTGTAACCTGAAGCACCTGTAACCTGAGGTACAACAGTAGTTTCTTCAGTGTCTTCCCAACCGATAGAGAAGCAGGGAGGGAATCTGCTTCAGAAATATACTCATACACAAATTACACTGGCTCTGGTTAAAGGTAAAGGGACCCCTGACCATTAGGTCCAGTTGTGACTGACTCTGGGGTTGCGGCGCTCATCTTGCTTTATTGGCCGAGGGAGCTGGCGTGACTAAGCCACTTCAGGTGAACCAGAGCAGCGCACGGAAACGCTGTTTACCTTCCTGCCGGAGCGGTACCTATTTATCTACTTGCACTTTGACATGCTTTCAAACTGCTAGGTAGGCAGGAGCAGGAACCGAGCAACGGGAGCTCACCCCGTCACGGGGATTCGAACTGCCAACCTTCTGATCAGCAAGTCCTAGGCTCTGTGGTTTAACCCACAGCACCACCTGCGTCCCTTCTGGCTCTGGTTATCAGACATTATAATGACCTGCTGGATTAGGTCAATGGCCCATCTAGTTAACCATCTTTTCTCATGGTGGCCATCCAGAATCTTATGGGAAACCAGGGAGCAGAACATGAGCAGAAGAGCATTCACACCTCCTGTGGTTTCCAGCAATGGGCACTTGGAAGCATGGCTGTCTCCAACTATGGAGGGAGAGCATAGCCATCATGTAGCCATTGGGAGTCTCCTTCTCCTCTATGCGTTTGTCTAATGCTCTTTTGAAGCCATCCATGTTGGTGGCCACCACTGCCTCTTGGAAGAGCAAGTGCCATACTTGGTGTCAGGGACTTGACTGAAGAAGAGGAGGAGTGATGGAGGTCGCCCTCCTCCTTCACCTGTAGTTTCCAGGGAAAAGGAAGGCGGTCTCAAATTACAGCAGGGCTTTGAGGACCACAACAGCTCAGAGACAGGAGAACAACAGAGCAATGCGGTGTTAGGAGAAGGAGGAGGGGGAGACACAGCAGCTAGCTGACATGTCACTGGACAGCAAACCTGACTCCCCTTCTCCCAAAACACGACGTTCACTCAGGGTGCAAGAACAAAGGACACAAGGACAGTTGGCCATGGGCAGACGCTGTAGAAGCAGGTGTTGTTGTTTTCCCTTCTGCACAGGTTCTGTTTCTCTTTCTCTCTTTCTCTTTTTTGTTTGCATCTCACCATGTTTGGTGCATATATAGTTATGTACTTTTTGAACTTTTAAGAAAGATGTGAGATAGACAGATAAATAGATATGAAGGGGGAGATGTTTTTAATTAAAAAAAATAGAAGGAAAGGAGGAGGAACTCAGTGCGAGCAACTCCATCATGGAGGAATGACTAGATTTCTTTGTCTTTCACTGTGATGACTGAATAAATCATAAGATCATTCTTGTTTCCTCCTTGATTCTTGGTGCCATCAGGAGGGCAGGGGGAGAGGATTCCTCAAGCCTGACATGTTGACTACGCACTGTGTGAATGAGTGTCTCCACCCCCACTGTTCAGCCCGGACATTGAGGTCCAGCGCCGAGGGTCTTCTGGCAGCTCCCTCACTGCGAGAAGTGAGGTTACAGGGAACCAGGCAGAGGGCCTTCTCGGTAGTGGCGCCCGCCCTGTGGAACGCCCTCCCACCAGATGTCAAGGAAATAAACAACTATCTGACTTTTAAAAGACATCTGAAGGCATCCCTGTTTAGGGAAGTTTTTAATGTTTAGTGCTATATTGTGTTTTTAATATTAGGTTGGGAGCCACCCAGAGTGGCTGGGGAAAGCCCAGCCAGATGGGCGGGGAATGAATGAATAAATAAATAAATAGATAAATTTGTCCTGAATCTTCCAACATTCAGCTTCATCGGATAACCATGAGTTCTACTGTTATGAGAGAGGGACAAAAACTTTACCCACTTTCTCTGTGCCATGCCGCCTCTTAGATAGTTTCTCCTGTCATGCCGCCTCTTAGATAGTTTTCATTTCATTTCAGGTACAGTGGATGCTCGGGTTGTGAACGTGTTCTGTGCGGGAGGCACGTTCGCAACCCGCAGTGCCGCGCCTGCACACGTGCGGGTTGTGCTTCTGCACATGCGCAAAATGCGATTTAGTGTTTCTGTTCATGCGGGAGCGCCTAAACCCAAAAGTGACCCGTTCTGGTACTTCCGGATTTCGGTGCATCCGTAACCCGAAAATGTGCAACCTGAAGCGTCTGTAACCTGAGATATGACTGTACAGTGGTACCTCAGGTTACATACACTTCAGGTTACATACGCTTCAGGTTACACACTCCACTCACCCAGAAATAGTGCTTCAGGTTAAGAACTGTGCTTCAGGATAAGAACAGAAATCGGGCTCCGGCAGTGTGGCGGCAGCAGGAGGCCCCATTAGCTAAAGTGGTGCTTCAGGTTAAGAACAGTTTCAGGTTAAGAACAGTTTCAGGTTAAGAACAGACCTCCGGAATGAATTAAGTACTTAACCCGAGGTACCACTGTATTTATATGCTACTTAATAGTCATAATTTCTAAGTGGTGTACATTAAATATTTAAAAAATACAAAGGATGAGAACAATTGAAGTTCACCAAATTAATAGGAAGGTACTTTAAAATGCCCATTGAAATAGGAAGTGCCTGAAGTTCAGGAGGCTGGGGGAGGGGCATCTAGAACAATCTTGGAATCTGCCCATGCCTGGTTTGCATAACTCCAGTTAATGAAATGTACTAACCAAACACGCTATTTAACTGACAAAATTTGTTACAACTGGTCTCTTATCTTCTACACCATTTTTACAAAATGAAGGACGTGTTATCTCTTCCATCTGTATGGGAAAAAATTACAAATAAGCTGCTGGAATAAATAAGCACCTGAAGGAAATTTGCGTAATCTATACTTGGAGTAAATGCTACTTACACTCTTAATTCATCAGATAAAATTGCTGCAATGATGTAAGGAACCAAAAGTATTCATGTAGTGTGTGAGATATATATAAGCCTAGCAGAGGGTGTTTCTTGTAGGGTGATGTGGATCACAATGGCTTAATTACAGATTTTGGCAGTAAAGTATAAGCTCATTTAAATTGTTATCTTTCTTCCAAGGCACACAGGAGTTAACACACATGTGGTTATAACATGAATTGTCCATTTTGCAAAATGTTGCATCTTCCTATTGTGTATCAGCAGGGTCTTATGTGGCAAATGTGGCAAACAGTTGATTTTAATGAGTGATGGGGGCAAACTTCAGTAAAATGAGGGGTGGGGAATCAGTCACTCATTTCAGATTCTACAGAGAAAAATTCCTGTTCAGAGAAGTTTTTAGTGTGTGAACTAAAACTTGTAAAGCTGTTTGTAAACCGAGGTACAACGGTATATAAAAATGAGCAAACCAGTGATCTTTTAGGGAGCAGGCTAGCAGGCGGGGCCCATTATTTACATCATAGGAGCCTACACAACACAAAACACTGTTGCTGTATGTAGGTTTCATTTTATTTGTTTATTATCTTATATTTTGGAAATGCGTACCAACATGGCCGCCATTTTGGCACCAGGTTAGAGACATCACCTTGCCAACAAAGGCCTGTATGGTTAAAGCTGTGGTTTTCCAAGTAGTGATGTATGGAAGTGAGAGCTGGAGGAAGAAGAAGAAGAAGGCTGATCGCCGAAGAATTATGGTGCTGGAGGAGACTCTTGAGAGTCCCATGGACTGCAAGAAGATCAAACCTCTCCATTCTGAAGGAAATCAGCCCTGAGTGCTCATTGGAAGGACAGATCCTGAAGCTGAGACTCCAATACTTTGGCCACCTCATGAGCAGAGAAGACTCCCTGGAAAAGACCCTGATGTTGGGAAAGATGGAGGGCACAAGGAGAAGAGGACGACAGAGGACAAGATGGTTGGATAGTGTTCTCGAAGCTACAAGCATGAGTTTGACTAAACTGCAGGAAGCAGTGGAAGACAGAAGTGCCTGGGGTGCTCTGGTCCATGGGGTCACAAAGAGTCGGACACGACTAAACGACTAAACAACAACAACGAAGACCTATGTGTTTGGCCAGGCATTTTGAGCATTTTAATCAGCTGGTGTTAGCATGGCCTGTTATTTTAGCTGCTCCTGTTGCTTTTAAGTACTTTTATGGTTTTTATGAACATGTACTAGAGTCAGGGGTCAGCAAACGTTTTCAGCAGGGGGCCGGTCCACTGTCCCTCAGACCTTGTGGGGGGCCAGACTATATTTTGAAGAAAAAATTCCCTATGCCCCACAAATAACCCCAAGATGCATTTTGAATAAAAATACACATTCTACTCATGTAAAAACACCAGGCAGGCCCCACAAATAACCCAGAGATGCATTTTAAATAAAAGCACACATTCTACTCATGTGAAAACATGCTTATTCTGAGACCACCCGCGGGCCGGATTTAGAAGGCGATTGGGCCAGATCTGGCCCCCGGGCCTTAGTTTGCCTACCCATGTACTAGACTGCTGATCTTTAATTTAATGTGTTCATCCCATCCTGCTACCTGCACAGGTAAAGGGTGTATTACGAATATTTTCAACAAATAATGAACTATAACAACGGTTCGTTTCCCCCTGTAAGCTACTTTGAGTCATATACTGAAAAAGAAGGTATACATTCCTTAAATAAATACAGTGGTACCTCTGGTTACATAGACTTCAGGTTACATATGCTTCAGGTTACAGACTCTGCTAACCCAGAAATAGTGCTTCAGGTTAAGAACTTTGCTTCAGGTTGAGAATAGAAATCGGGCTCCGGCGGTGTGGCAGCAGCAGGAGGCCCCACTAGCTAAAGTGGTGCTTCAGGTTAAGAACAGTTTCAGGTTAAGTACAGACCTCCGGAACGAATTAAGTACTTAACCTGAGGTCCCACTGTACATGGATAGGACAGTTGA
Source organism: Podarcis melisellensis (assembly GCF_964234715.1). Lineage (NCBI taxonomy): Eukaryota > Metazoa > Chordata > Lepidosauria > Squamata > Lacertidae > Podarcis > Podarcis melisellensis. The sequence goes on from NC_138539.1 coordinate 80,831,037, forward strand.
AATCTGGGAAGGAAAGGGATACCAGATCAATCTGGTGCATATGTACACACAGCAACATTTTAAATAAAGATATTTCTAAAATCACTCCTGAAACAGGGTGTAATAGTGACAGTGATTTACTCGGGATAGGCTCCAGGGGAAAAAAAAGAAATTGTCCCTAAATAGCATATGACATCATTCCTCTACAGACTGGGCAAAGAATGGCTACGTTTCTTGTAAATCCTGATGCTGACTTTCTTAAATCTAGTTATTGTCTTCTGTTTCTTTCTAATCTTCACCCAATGATTCCCTTGAGTTACACCGCTAGCCCTCAGAGGCCAAGTCCCTTTCAGAGAGATTACCCATAGCGGTTACATCAGACAGTATTTACTATGCAAAGAGCTAGGCTGGTTTTAAATTTGTATGAGCAGCATATGGGTGTAAATTTTCCAGGAGGTTTTTTGTTTTAAATTGTATATCCAATCTGCAGGCAGTCCATAGCTAGAATTACCACATCGCCACTGACCACATGGTGACCTTGCTGAAAAATTTAATGACTACATTTGTAGAACAATTTTAAGTATGTTTAAAATGTATGAATGCTGCATTTTTAGAACAAAGCAATAGCGCTGTCGAAAAGACCAAACCAAACCCCGGCAGTCGGTATACATAACCTTCCTGTGTGTGTGTTATTACAAACCTTCATTTGATTTCAAGTTTTACTTGAGAGCATTGTTAGTTAGTGGTGTGGCATGAAGGTCATTTTATGGAAAGTACGCATATCAGATGTGGCAAAGGTAACATGTTACCTGAGCATCTACATTTCAAGCAAAAGAGAAAGAGAGAGAGAGAGCGCAAAAAAAAACCCCAAAACCCTGCCACATAAACAAAACCATAAGCTAGTAGTCAGTCAACTGAACGGCTGGCGAAACTCCTACATATGCTAATTTTAGGACTAGAAAATGATCATTATGACTTTCCAATTCAAGAAGGAGATATTTCAGTCAAATACTGGTGGAGAAAAAGATATGTTTTCACTGGTTGGTGTGTGTAAGATCCAAGTGCAGATCACACTTAAGCTCACGATTCTTTCTTCAGATGTTGCCCTTCATAGATAGGACAGCAGCTTGAGAAGAGGTCATTTGGAGTCAAGCAGCAGTATGTTCTCCACACCTTACAGCCATTCGCTCTGGGCCACAGAATCCCATGACTCCTCTTTGTTCAAATAAAAACAACCCTTTAGGGGAGGGAAGCATTTTATGAATAAGCTACATGCATCATTTGGGTCTCAGGAAAAATAATAATATCACGATAGGCTTTGAAAAAGCAAATATCATTTTCTGTGCGAGTATTTTCTGTCATTTTTAGATGAATTGATAATGCCATGGGAAAATCTGATTCTCTGCTGTACAGGGGCATAGGAAGGGAGGCGGTGGGGGCGGTTTGCCCCATGTGCCATCCAGGGTGTGCGTGTGACAAAATTCCCCCGGGCGCGATCGCCACCGAGCCGGATTGCATCCCCCAGTGTGATTGTCGCTGCGCCGGATCACACCCCCTGGGCGCGATTGCCCCATTCCCTAGGCAGATTGCCCCACCCCTGGGCGCACGAGCGGCTAGCTCCACTGCTACTGCTGTATCCTTCCCATATCAAAGACAAGTGGAATTATTGTACTGATCATATCTTCATATGTGGAGAACCACACAAGCAGGAGGACATAGCCTATGCATTGCGAGAGGGAAGAGTCCAGCAGGATGACCTCTTTAGTATTTATATAGCAGTTTAGAATGGCCATCCCATACTTTATTTCCATAGCCTTCTGCAAACGCTGTAATGTAGGCCATAAATATTACGCCCTTGTTGCAAATGGAGAGCAGAGGCTGAAAGACAGGAATTTGCCTAAGACCACCTAGTGAGTTTCTGGTTGAAGAGAGACCAGAAGTGGAGAAGGTTTTCTTTTCTCCTTAGATGCAAGTGAGCTTGTATATTTGACACACATTTCTACTACACAAATTCGTTTAATAATAATACAGACTCCTTACCATGTTTACTGGCATAGTATTCCCACCCATTTTGTACATTTTGGTATGTATAATTTTAATTTTGACTAAAACCTGACCTGGATCATGCATTGAAATTGCATGATAATCTGGTTGATAAAAATACAACAAAACACACCTGAATTCCAATACTATATACCTGCGAGCTGTCGCAGGTGTTTCTGAAGTGTAATGACATGGAGCCTGAAACATACCGTATTTTTTGCTCTATAAGACTCACTTTTTCCCTCCTAAAAAGTAAGGGGAAATGTGTGTGCGTCTTATGGAGTGAATGCAGGATGCACAGCTATCCCAGGAGCCAGAACAGCAAGAGGGATTGCTGCTTTCACTGCACAGTGATCCCTCTTGCTGTTCTGGCTTCTGAGATTCAGAATATTTTTTTTCTTGTTTTCCTCCTCCAAAAACTAGGTGCGTCTTGTGGTCTGGTGCATCTTATAGAGCAAAAAATACATTAGTTCCTTAAATGCCGTTTCCAAATATGGTACAATTCCCTCCGCACGGAAAACTACATGTCAGGAGAAAGGATCCTAGTCTACCTTTGTCCCTGATATTTTACTTTTCTATGTGCAGGGGATGTGCTGCTGTTTTGTTGTGAGATGGAAGAAAATTCACCTGTGTGCATATTGTGGTACTGGCCAGACACCGTCTGATGTTGATTGGAGTTTCAATACTGGCTTTCCAGGACTGATATTTTGCTACCTGCAGCAAAGGACAAGATGGTGCCCACCCCAAAGTCCCGTGTGCTTCAGCAGCAACAACTGTCAATCAAGAGAGGGAAGGAAGGGATATATTTTTCTATCCACCTCTCTATGGTGGCTTCTACTGACATTTCAGTAGCCCTGGGGAAAATGGCATATCCCAAGGTTCTCTACCAGAAGTTGCCAACCTTTTTGGGCCATGGTAAAAAGGTAAAGGGACCCCTGACCGTTAGGTCCAGTCGTGGATGACTCTGGGGTTGCAGCGCTCATCTCGCTTTACTAGCCAAGGGAGCTGGCGTACAGCTTCCGGGTCCTGTGGCCAGCATGACTAAGCCACTTCTGGCGAACCAGAGCAGCGCATGGAAACGCCGCTTACCTTCCCGCCAGAGCGGTACCTATTTATCTACTTGCACTTTGACATGCTTTCGAACTGCTAGGTTGGCAGGAGGAGGGACCGAGCAATGGGAGCTCACCCCGTCGCGGGGGTTCGAACCACCAACCTTCTGATCGAGAAGCCCTAGGCTCTGTGGTTTAGACCACAGCCCCACCTATGTCCTACTGGGCCATTGTACATACTTGGAAATCTACACACCGACTTGCCCCACAATTACACAGTAATGTAAGCCTGCATTCACTCTCCATTGTCCCACCACCTCTTTGTCTTGAGGGAAAAGGTGTTTTAGCTTTCTTCAACCATAATGGTGATGCTTTTCCTGCAGAGTGCAGCTGAAGGGAGGGGAGTGTAACCCCCCCCAAAAAAGCTGGACTCTTCAGAAAGATCACCTGTCCCAAATATTATTGGGGAAAATATTGGAGCCAATAGAAGTATTTTTTCAAGCCTAACTGCAGCAGGGAGGGAGTTTGATTTTGCTGTCCAGATCTGTCCCTCTCTTCAAATTGCCCCACACTGGAATTAGCTTGAAAGAAACCCTCAACAGGAGCTGTACTCCAAACATCTAGAACCCACCAGGTTGGGGAACCATATCATGAAGGGAACTGTCACATGAACTGAAGTCTCATGATTCAGAAATTGTGGCTGCCATGTGACCACCACAGTGGGAGGAGCTTCACTGCCTTGCAGGTGGGGCTGAACACACCATGCAGGCCCCATCACTATGCTTACCACGTTTTATACAAGCAACACGTGAAGAGGGCTTGTGAGTAGATGCTTTTTGGTATATTCTCCACCATCATTTTTGCCTCTGTTTTTCCTCTCCTGCTTCCTGCTGTTGACTCTCCCTCTACTGAAATGTGGACTGTAAGATCCTTGGGTTGATAGAATCATCGGATTGTAAAAGGTAAAAAAAGCTAAAGGACCCCTGGACGGTTAAGTCCAGTCAAAGGCAACTATGGGGTTGCAGCGCTCATCTCGCTTTCAGACCGAGGGAGCTGGTGTTTGTCCGCAGACAACTTTCTGCGTCATGTGGCCAGCATGACTAAACTGCTTCTGGCAAAACGGGACACCATGACGGAAACCAGAGTGCACAGAAACACCATTTACCTTCCCGCTGCAGTGGTATATATTTATCTACTTGCACTGGCATGCTTTTGAACTTCTAGGTTGGCAGGAGCTGGGACAGAGCAACGGGAGCTAACACCGTCACAGGGATTCGAACCGCTGACCTTCTGATCAGCAAGCCCAAGAGGCTCAGTGGTTTAGACCACAGCGCCAACGACAAGGGTCTGCTAGTCCAACCCCCTGCAATGAAGGAATCTTTTGCCCAACATGGGGCTCAAACCCACGACTTGAGATTAAGGGTCTCAGGCTCTACCGACTGCACTATCCCCACACTTACCTGTCTTTCCCTCCTTTCTTTTCCTCTTTTTTTTTGGGGGGGGGGGGAAATGTCATGTACATCAATGATGCAACAATAATACTATTCTTCCCACCCTGCCAATTGAAATCTAAGCATAGTATCTCATCACCCAGCACTGCCAACTGAGCATCCCTAAGTAAAGAACTCTCTATTCTGGCCAGATGCTTTCAGCCTCTCTAACCATTCTTTGATTAATTGAGGTGAACCACCCTGTATAACAGGGTCAGCACACACAAGCTTTCATTATTTTCTTCATTTACATCAATTAGAATTATAGAGAGCCTGGAGCTACTCCTGACTTCTAAAAAAAACATGATCTATTTCTTGATGGTGTTTAAGTAGAGCACGGCAAGGGCTACATCATATTTCATTAACAAATAAAACTTTTATTTCTCCCATCAACAATACCAAGATTTATATACGGTGCATTGCTAAAGAAAGGCATTAACATCTATCATGCAAGGTGGCTGGAGTCAGAACGCTGGAGCTTGGGGCATTCTACTGCCATCAATCTAGACTGGAAAGAGAATTTCATTTTTTTTTTACTGACTCTAGTAAAGAGCAGAACAGCAGAGCTTCTTTAAGAGTTTTTGAGATTCCTCGGTTATTGTAATATTGCATATCTAACTATGTGTGTATATAAATATCCTCTCTCTAAGAGAAAATGCATGTTATATTATATTAATTCTAGGATATTAATATCAATATTACAATGAAAGTCTGGAATGCGATAACTGTGAGGCCAGCTTAGCCTAGCAGTTCCTTCCAATCATGGTGATGGCTGTATGTTGACACTCACAAGTGAATGCTGACAACCCCAGAATTGTGAATGTCTGAAAACAGATGTGCACTTGCTCCTTTTTCAGATACGGTGAAGTCTTGGCAATGATGCATACAGAAAACTCAACCTTGTGTTTTCAGAAATTTGTAAAATTTGTCTGCAGTTGTCAGCATTCACATTTTGGACATCCAGGATTCCACACACACACACACACACCTCATTTCTCTCTCTCTCTCTCTCTCTCTCTCTCTCTCTCTCTCTCTCTCTCTCTCACACACACACACACACACACACATTCAGAAAGACAGACATATTTAGCAGGGGTTGTCAAGGTGGTGCCCTTCAGCAGTTGTTGGAACCTGTCACTTCCAGCCAGCATGGCCAATGGCCAGGGATGATGGTTGTCCAACAACATCTTGAAGGCACAACATTGGCTATCTCTGATATATAATTTTACAAACAATAAAATCAACTAAAAATTCTTGATCTAAATTATTTGCTTGGTTCACACCAGAACCTAAATAGTCTAAATAAATACACAAGTACACCGTTAACTAGCAGTCCGACTGATTAATGTTTACCCATACCAATTGAAATTGACTATCACTAATTAACCAATTAAAGTTTTAAGCTATTTTGCAGTCAGAGTTAAGCACGACAAAGTCCCATTGAAACAACAAAACAAGTTGTACATAATTTGCTTTGCATTCGTTTCTGAGGGTCGCCTTTGGGTGAGATCCAAAATACAGTACCTACTTTAGGTATCCCCAAGGCATACAGGTCAATCTAGTCTAATCTCCTCTACTCCATTTTAGGAACATCTCTCAACCAACTCAAGATCCACCCCCCTCCCATTCATTAAACGCTGTGTTAACATCAGAGCAATTCCCCAAACTCCTTATACTGGACTCCAGAAGGTTTGGATCAAGAGGAGGTGTCTCTTTGCTGAGCTCTGCTGGCAGATCTGTAGAGGTTGGCTGGCAGGATCCTTGCCTACGAACCCAGCAGAAAGCCCCCAACTGAAACCCTGAGCTGGTTTCACAGGTGTTGCTGGTCGCCATCAGGCCTGGAATTGCCACAGGAATTGGGCTCTGTCATTCTGCCCGACCTTCTGTCATGGCTGCCATGTATGGCAGGGCTATGGATGTGGTGGTGGCTCTGTTACTCCTCGGAGTCCCTGCAGCAGTGGGAGGTTCAGATTGTACCCTAATTCATTCATCATATAAGGATTATGGGAAGAGACCTACCTATGGAGTGCCCTAGACTCTGATTTTTTAAATAATACTTTCCTCCCTTGAATGGCATTTGCCATCTCTTCATGGAATATCAAAAACAGAGTGTGGTGCTCCCCTCAGTCTCAAAATCTATGGCCTCCTGCAGCATGTGTCTGGGCTTGGAAAGAAACACAAGCCCAAATTCCTTTAGGTACATGAGCTAATACCATGGGTCTCTGGTCTGCTAATCATACTGAATGGGCACCAACATCAAGCAGACTGCCACATCCTGCCAGCCATAATTGCCTGGCATGGACTTTAAAGGCCTCTCGCCTTCCCAGCTGAAGTATGATCCACATACCTTGTAAATTCCCAGAACACTGCTTCAGCCAACAGCAGTCCTACTCTGGTGTAAAGCCTCGATCTGGGCCCATGACCTTGATTTTGAAACCATTGGATGGGTAGCCTTGGCCCCAGCCGCAGTGTCTCCCTTCTCAGCCTTGCCGCTGCGGAGATCCATCAGTCATCCTCCTCCAACGTGCATCCACAACTCAAGCTGCTGTGCATGCAAAAGCACACATTACTCAGCAGAGTAAACACACAACAGATCAAGCTTGAGGCGTGGATACTATACTAAACTACACATTTATTATACCTAAATCTGGACAAAGAAAAACATGGCCTCTCTCCTTGTCGTTCTTCTTGGAGAGAGAGAAAACAAAGGCAATACAGATCGGATGTTCCGCTCACAGCAATCTGTGCTGGAATGTAAACAGACATGTGACATGTAACAATCCCACATATCTGCAGCAAGGGTGGAGTAGAATTCCCAACGATATGTACACACACACACTTTAATTTGTCACTTTTATTAACTGGAAGATGGTTTGGGGAAGTTGTTTTTTCTGATTTTTAAAATATAAATTTGTAAATGTCAAGAGAGCTGTGGTATGAAAGGTAGGTTAGAAGTCTTGAATTCTGTTAATTGTCTGTCACTTTATCTTATGGGCCAAAAAGACAATACCTTTGTCAGCGAGAATATAAGGAAAATAAGATTGCATACTGTGCTGACCAGGTGAAAGGTAGTGAGCGCATGAGGAAATGGCACGCTATGCAGAAATTAAGAACCAAAAATGGATTCATGGACATCTCCAATATATCCAAAGGGCAGAATTTGCTTCGATGGATAAGTGTCCACACCTCTGAATAGTTCCTCTGTTTTCACAGAAAGCCAAGCTCAATCCAAATTTGCATCTTCACAGTTTCCCTCCATAGAAGACAGGTTGGTACAGATTAAACTTCTCCATGCAAGGGTCTTAATCTCTTAGCAGATTCATTCCCAGACAAAGACAAAGACATCACAGGCTCCGGAGCCTAGTCAAAATTCCAAGTTGCCGTGTGCTCATGCACAGCGTTGTATGTGGCAGAATAACAAAATAATATTAAAATATTTATAGAAGAAATTAATTTAGACTCAGCTGAGAGAGCACTCTGCCAGACTAAAATGTTCAGTACATAACACTGTATAAGGAAGAGGCTTCCTACACAATGAGCTTGGTGGAATTGCTTTCCTAATAATTCTGGATTGCTACAGTCATCCGACATAGCTTTTTATTGATTAGGTTATACTTTTTTTTTTAGGAAGAAGAAGTGTGAAGTAGACGTTGGAATGGAAACATTCCTGAGGCTTTCTGTTGATAGGTGAGCTTTATTAATCATAATGCAAGCAATCAAATCCACTAACCATTGTACTTCTCATTCCCTTAACACCACAACTGGAAGTATTTGAAACTACAACTTCTCCAAAATGTAGCAAAGGGTATTTTAGCTGAAATGCTACCATGCAACACCAGGGAAATATTTACATGTTGCTTCTGGAGAAGGGTGTCTGTAGTTATGTGTGGTAATAAAGTTCTGTACAGGCAACTGGATCTCCTGCCTATTGATCTAGAAATATATGAAATAATTATAGGCTCTTTTTGTATCAGATATTCTGAGTTTTAAAGTCCCATTCATTTTGTGTGAGCACGTTTCTTTTTTAACAGAACTTTGCCCTGAATTGATATTGTAATGACTCTTGTAATTTTGCTCTTTTTTGTTATCTGATCAGATATGTTTGATATCGACAGTAACTTTGAACACACAGGTTTTTCCCCTGTAGATTTTGACAGAGTGCTGTTATTTCCTGTATAATAACAGTTTCAATTTCCTGCTCACCATCTTAGGGTTTTGTTTTGTTTGTTTTTTTTTAAAAAAACCCTGCAATCGCAAAATAAAATCTTCAGGGAAGACTGAGTATGGTTAGAGCTACATAGATGGCTGATTAAGGAAGCGATTATCTTCCTTCTTTGCCCTTAAGGCATAATACCAAAATGATTACATACATTCTCCTTTACTTGATTTACAAGGGGCCGGGGGACGATAGTTCTCCTAGTTTTTCTGGTCAACCAAATCAAGTTCTCTTTTTCCCTCTAGCATCTGCCCACAGTTAGGTCTCACAGCCATAGTCTAGCATTCTGGAGGAACTGACAGCAATATCACAGTTGACAACATAATCCACATAGGTTCAGTTGTCTGGTGATCCTGTTCTGTAGATCAGCCTTCCTCTGCCTGATGTTCTGTAGATGATTTAGACTTTAATCCCCATCAGTCCTTACCACTGGTCGTGTTGGCTGGGGATGACGAGAGCTGGAGCCCAGCTAGATTTGGAGGGCACCAGCTAGAAGAAGGCTGCTGTAGGTCAATTATTTTACAATGGGTTCCAACATAACTTTCAACACTCTCCTTATCTTCATTCCTCACCTGGGGGTGGGAGGAGTCTAAGACAAGAATGAAACTCCTTCGGATGAAGCTCAGAGTATAGTTAGATAGTTGGCAGAGACATCACAGGTGTTCAGTTGTACAGTGATGTGAAGTGTCATTTCCTGTTCCCAGAACCATAGCTGTCAACTTACAGATTTGAAAATAAGGGACCAGCAGCCTTGAAAATAAGGGACCTGCAGCCAAAATAAGGGACCTGCAGCCTCACCTGTTCCAGGCACTCCCGTCTTCCTGTCCTCCTGCAGTCTGGTCAAACTCATGCTGGTAGCTTCGAGAACACTGTCCAACCAACTTTGTAACCAGAGGTTCAACTGAATAGAATCTGAATCACATGCACCACAAGGCCTATGCAGCCTCAACGTACGATGGCTCCCCAGCCTGGCTTTGCCTTTGCACTGCAAAGTTTGCAGCAGCACGTGCAACAAAATGGCATCCAGCATTCAAAAACCTCCTCAGCTTGCCTTAACTAGCCACACACAAGGCATGCAAGCTCCACCCCCCAGTCGCTCTTAGACTTCTTATTGGGTGAGCAACACAACCAAGCAACACATTTGGAGCCTCCCTCCTCCCTGGCTGGCAGGGAGGGAGGGAGAGAAGCTGCTCTCTTTGAAATTTAAGGGACATCATTTAAGGGACATTTAAGGGACATCCATCAATAAGGGACAGCAGCGGGACATGGCGCTGGAATAAGGGACTGTCCCTTCAAATAAGGGACACTTGCCAGCTATGCCCAGAACATTCTGTAGACCAAGTGCTCGACAATAGCAGAACGGGAGGCCTCAAGGCATCCAAGGCATTAAATGTACTCATCACACATCACAGGCAGAGAGTAGCGTCACCGTCCACTAAACAACTAGTTAGGAGATGAGCCACCCTTCTTAGCAGTCAACATTTCAGCTGCCCAGTTCATGGGACATGAAGCAACGGGACCTGACCTTTCTCTAAACAATGATATTGAAAATGGGTGAAATGGGAGGAGGACAGTAGGTCCACCAAATAGTTGGATGCAGAAGCAACTTGCTCGGTGGGGAGGAGACACAAACCTAGCTTCGTATAGCAGTGGGGTCACTGTTGCTTATCGGAAGGAGAGGGTGAGGGACCAGGTGGCAAGCATGTCACTGCAGGATGGATGCACTGCTGGGAGCACTGGATTGGCTCCACTGGTACACCTGCACTGCAGTGACCTTGCTGCCACTTCATCACTTCCCCTCTCCCAGTTAGCAAAAGCAACTCCACTGGCTGTGCTAACTGATTGCAGAAATCAGTCGCAGAGCCCAAAATAGCTATCATTTGCTTAGTTCCAGCAACAGCTTTTGGCATCCAACCAGTTCCTGCAAGATATGGGAGACGGTTGCTTGGCAGGCACCCTAAGGCTGGGGAAGCTTTTTCAGAATGATGGAAATACATATTGTCTGGCTACCTGGATCTCAGGAGTGCTGCAAGGGATGCTACAACTATTACCGTATTTTTCGCTCTATAGGACGTACCGGACCATAGGATGCACCGGAGCATAGGAGGGGGAGAACAAACTCCCCCTCTCTGCGCAGAGCCCTTTAGCGAAGCAGTAGGAGAAACGGAGCCTCTTCCATTTCTTCTCCCGCTTCGCTGAAGGGGCGCCTGTGTGGAGCTTCTCCAGCGGAGCGGAGCCTAGAGAGCAAGAGGGATCGGTGTGCACCGACCCCTCTCGCTCTCCAGGCTTCAGGCAGCTATCCGCAAGCCTTCGGAGCACAGTGGGAACTCCCACTGCGCTCCGAAGGCTTGCAAATAGCTGCCTGAAGCCTCTGGATCACAGCGGGAGTTCCCGCTGCGCTCCGGGGGCTACAGGTGGCTTCAGCGAAAGCAACGTGAAGCCTCCGGAGCATGGGGAGAGCTCTCCCTCTGTGCTTCGGGGGCTTCGTGTTGCTATCGCTGAAGCCAAGGAGCCTTCATTCGCTCCATAAGACGCACACACATCTCCCTTTAATTTTTGAAGGGGAAAAAGTGTGTCTTATAGAGCAAAAAATACGGTATTTAGAATGGAGCACAAGAGGTGGGGGGCACCAAAATTTGAGATCCCAAGGTCTGCCACTGTGGGGGGACGAAGAAGTAGCAGCAGGTAAATCCTCTCTCACTCGCCCCTTTTCTTTTCTTTTCTTTTCTTTTCTTTTTTAAAATAATTTTTGTTGAATGATTTTATGTTACAAAAAACCAGTACAACCATACTACCACTAAATATAATTAAGAAATAAAAATTACATACATCAATATTTAGTTTATTTGTTATTTACAGTCTTATTTCCTCCCAAACATTCCATACAAAAACACACATGTGTGCAGACACCCACACACCCACACACAAAATGATAATAATGAAAGGAAATATTTTCCCCCCTTTTATCTTCCAAAATCTTTTCTTCAACTTTGAATTCCTGTCAACTCCCTTTGCATATGTTTTATCTTACAATTGAATGTACACAAAACAATAAACCTTTCCATATAAATTTTCCAATACATTCTGAAAACATAATAAATCCTTAATTGTTGTCCATTTCCTTTTAGTTCCTTTATCACTCGAATGTTAGCACGGAGTCAAAACTATTTTTGTATTTTTGAACATATCTTCTATAACCATCCCATTTTCCGCAAATTTTTGCTTTGAGTTTCCTCTGAGTTTGCTAGTCAATTGAGCCATCTCCACCAATTCCTGTAATTTGATTTGCCAATCTGTTATTCCACTTGCCCCCTTTCTTTTGGAACCTGGTCTCCTGATCATTTCCCCTTGGCTTATCTTTTGGGCATGTGTTTGCCTAGGCTGGCAGTATGTGTAGAGGAGACTGCAATGAACTTTGGGTGCTTCCATCTTGCAGTTTATTTATTTTACATTTTGGACTCTGCACCAGGGATGCTACCAATGTCCATGATTTATACCTCCTGATGAGGAAGCCATATATTCACCGCTGCAGATAAGTGTCCTGATGGGCCGCAAGCTTGAGAATATTAGCATCACAAATATGGAAAAGGGGGGGGGGGAGATCGCTGGATCTCCAGGGTATTGCACATTTAGGCTCATTTTCCATGCTATGCACAATGATCTGGATCTATATTATATTCCTAGATATCTCTGCTTTTAAATGAATAAGAACAGCAGTAAAATAAAAACAGAAGCACACAAAAATCAAAGGAAAGGAAACCATTTAAAATAAAAAGCACTAAAATCCATTAAAATCCAACAAAAACACATACACAGAGAGTTAAAATACAGGGCAAAATTGTGATGCACGCCATTTACAATACCAGTTCAGATCTTGGTTATAGTTCCTTAGAGAGATATCTGAGAATGGGGACCAAAATGCACAATTAAACCAAATGTGCGAAATAATTTGCCTGCAGCGTGTCACAGTAACTTTGACCAGCATTTCAAAAATAGCATGTCTCCTGTTGTAGGTATGTGTTCTGAAGATGTGGTGCTGGTGCAAGAAATAGAATTCTTTGCACAAATGGAACTCTGCTTCATACATCCCAGCACTGCACTCTTTTCGTCGTTGTTAAAAGAATAGATCCTTTTTTGCTCTTGTAATATTTTTATGAATCCATGCGTCAAAAGTGATGGTTAGATCTATCTATCTATCAGCATTTTGTCTGGGAGATACATGATTTATCATGTCAAGTGCCTTCATGTTTTATGCTCACTCTAAGCATGTGTGGCTCCCTCTTTGTTTTACATTTTCAGCACCCGCACTTGTCTCAGTGCTCTGCTAGAGGTTAGCTTGGCTGGTGTTATTACCCCTGAAGAAACGCAAGATGACAATGTCCTTATACGAGAGCTATGAGATTACCAGATAAACTTCTGTCACTCTGAAAGGAAACCTTTATGCTGAAGAAAGATGCACAATGCAATCTCCCTGAACACAAGGACAGGGACGTTGTTAAATCAGTGGTGCCATGGCAGAAAGGAACATGGTTCCAAAATTCTAAAAACAAAAGAAAACTACATTGCGTACCAGACTTTTGTTTATTTCCTAAAAGTGTTCAAAGTGCCTCCTGTCTTTGTAAGTTGCTTTGGCCACTTTTGCAAGGAAAGCAAACAACAGCAACCACTTAAATTTGGGGTTAACAAATATTTGATCTCATAGATGCAACACATATTTGTGGCTTTTGTTTCAGTGAATGAGAAATGCATATTTGCAGCTGTGGATAAATTTTCCAGAATCGCTGTTGTGGGTCTGCAAAAGGTAAACAATAAGTGGGATTCACCTAACGAGCACTGTGCAATGACTTTTGCTTGCACAGTGGGGCTCCCCTCCCCCACAATCCTCCTTGAAATTGGCTGGTGGGGGAGGGGGTTGGAAGAATCTCCGAACACCACAGGGGGGGATGGGAAGGGGGGTCATTCTGCCTGGCAATCTGAAATCCAGATGGAGCATTTGTCGTAGCACAAAACTGGATTCAAGCTGTTCACAATAAGCCTACTGTACAGAATATGCGCACCAATATGGTGCTCTCCAGGTGTTTTGGACTACAGTTCCCACAATTCCTGGCTGTTGAGCATATTATGTGAGGCTGGTGGGAGCTGTAGTCCACAACAGCTGGAGGGTGCCACATTGGCGTCCCTTCATGTACAGTAATGCCAGGATCTGAAGATATATGAAAAACAAAACAACCCACAATCATCACAGCACAAAGATTGTGGTTCGAGGACCCGACCCCCGCAATGTGGAAAGAATACACACGGACACGTGATATAAGGTTAATGGGCAAGGAAAGGCCACAACTTTATTGATTACAGCAGTGAAAAGGTATTGGCTTAGGCATTGGATTTGAACAAGGGGGGTCTATTCACCAGTAGGTGGAGCCAGTTGATGCCAATCCAACTATAGGCTCTCCCCTGATGTCACCGAGGGTCGTGCCATGGCCCCCCGACAAGCAGGCATCAGACAGAATACACGACCGCCAGATTCCTTTAACGGAATACCCCTAAAAATTGAAGGCATAGGCGATGGCCACACCTAGCTCTTCGACACAGCAAAACACATTATTCCAATGCCTAACCTACCCACCAATACCACAAAAGTTGTGACAATTGCTACGAGGTAGGCGAAAAAACCCAAAAGGCCTAATGCCAAATGGAAAAACGCCTACCAGGCCCCCTAGACAACCAGGGCAACCAACCTAAGGTCCATAGCAAGGCCAGTGACCTAAGCCCTAACTAAAAGGGAGTGGAGGGTGGGTGACTCGTGGCGAGAGGATGAAGAATGAGGCCGGGCGAAGGCTGCCGCCGCAGCAAAAGGCTGCTGAACACGCCCTCCCTCAGGCACCTGGTTGGATGCCCGCTGAGGGGCGTGGGCGCCAGCCAGGTGAGGTGAAGGCAGGGGGCTAACGCCCCCTGCTAGGGGCGGTGCTCGGGCTCCCGCCCACAACCACTCCCCTCTCTTGCAGGGAGGAGAGTCTTTGCATAATCACTTTGGATAAATGCCCCCTGCCTATTAGGCATGGAAGAGAAGTTATTTGGTCTTCAGTTTAATGTGACCCTCCCTTAATTTGGACTACCTGGACCTGGTCTTCAGTTTAATGTGACCCTCCCTTAATTTGGACTACCTGGACCAATTTGTAGCCAAACATGGAAATTCATACTTTCCTGAATTTTGCAATGCAGTTCTCCAAGCAAAAAAAAGTATTCAAAAAGTAATTTTTAATTATACTGTTTCAACACTTTGGTATTTGCCTCCCTGGGCCCCTTAGGAAGGAAGGATAGAATAGAATTTTAATAAAATAAAAAATAACATATATGGATTTTTGTGAGGATTTTTTAAAAATAAAATTCAAAATGATGAAAAATTGCAGAGAACTGAATTTAAGATATCAACTGACAGATTTGTCCATTCCTACCCTAAATGCAATTTCATTTTTGGTGAATTGGATCAAAAGAGAATTTAAAGAAGGTGTCACCTATCCCAAATTCTTACAGCCCAATGTTTACTTTGAAGTAAATCCTTGCAGAGGTTGCTCAGAACTGCAGCTCTGGCAGTATTTGAAAGGCATGACAAGAATGCCAAATGATTGTAGGGTTCTTTATTTGGCCAAAACATGCATCACAATAAAATGAAGACCATGAAATGACGAAAAATGAAACAATTATAAAGCAAAAGCGGAAATAATATATCAATAAAAACTGGAATCCTCTTTAAAATAATTGTATTATATGATTTATTTGAGAAATTAAACAACTACCTTTGTATGGCCTATAACAATGAATGAACCTAGTTAGTATCTGTCTGCAGTTCCAAAACCCTTTATTAATTTCCTAGAAGTCTGAAGGGGTTGTGTCTAACCAATCTCACCAAAATGGAGATGCCATGGGGAAGGAAGGTCTACCTTAGTATAAGCAGTTGTACATTTTCATACATATGGGGTGATTATAGTTGTTTATTCCTGTCTTGCCACCCTGGGCGGCTTCCAACAAAAGATTAAAAATACATTAAAACACCAGTCATTAAAAACTTCCCTAAACAAGGCTGCCTTCAGATGTCTTCAAAATATCAGCTAGTTGTTTATTTCTTTGGCATCTGATGGGAGGGTGTTCCACAGGGTGGGAGCCACTACTGAGAAGACCCTCTGCCTGGTTCCCTGTAACTTCACTTCTCTCAGTGAGGAAACCGCCAGAAGGCCCTCGGTGTTGGACCTCAGCGTAGAATGATGGGGGTGGAGACACACCTTCAGATATTCTGGTATACTGGGCCGAGGCCGTTTAGGGCTTTAAAGGTCAGCACCAACACTTTGAATTGTGCTTGGAAACGTACTGGGAGCCAATGCAGATCTGTCAGGACCGGTGTTATATGGTCTTGGCGGCTACTCCCAGTCACCAGTCTAGCTGCCACATTCTGGATTAATTGCAGTTTCTGGGTCACCTTCAAAGATAGCCCCACGTAGAGCGCGTTGCAGTAGTCCAAGCGGAAGATAACTAGAGCATGCACCACTGTGGCGATACAGTCCACAGGCAGATAGGGTCTCAGCCTGCGTACCAGATAGAGCTGGTAGGCAGCTGCCCTGGACACAGAATTGACCTGTGCCTCCATGGACAGCTGTGAGTCCAAAATGACTCCCAGGCTGTGCACCTGCTCCTTCAGGGGCACAGTTGCCCCATTCAGGACCAGGAAGTCCCCCGCCCCCGCCCGCCCCCTGACCCTTATATGCAATTCTATTTATGGCTGCAAGAATTGGGCAAGAGGGGGAGTGACAGAACCATGACAGTTCTTGCTGTCTCATTTATTTAGAATGGGCCTTCGCTCTCATTTCTATACCTTGGCTCCTGATGCTATGCAATAAGAGGGGAACTATCTAGACATTTCTGTTCAGCTTTTGGAATGTCACCCACACTCATTGGCATTTGGCAGAGTTTAAGCTTGAAGTGCGGGTGGCGCTGTGGTCTAAACCACTGAGCCTAGGGCTTGCCGATCGGGAGGTTGGCGGTTCGAATCCCCGCGGCGGGGGTGAGCTCCTGTTTCTCGGTCCCAGCTCCTGCCAACCTAGCAGTTTGAAAGCACGTCAAAGTGCAAGTAGATAGATAGGTGGGAAGGTAAACGGTGTTTCCGTGCGCTGCTCTGGTTTCACCAGAAGCGGCTTAGTCATGCTGGCCAAATGACCTGAAAACTGTCTGCGGACAAACGTCGGCTCCCTCGGCCAGTAAAGCGAGATGAGTGCCGCAACCCCAGAGTCGTTCACAACTGGACTTAACAGTCCGGGGTCCTTTACCTTTCCCTTTTAAAACTTGAAGCAGTTTAAGTTTGGGGAACGGGGGGAGAAAGAGACAGTGAGCTGAGTTTTTCCCCCTAGAGTTAGCTCAAACTAGGAATTGGCTTAAGGGGAAATGGTATGAGTCAGGAATAACAGCCATGCTGCCTGCTTTAGCAGTGCTTTCTTCCGCATTCTCTGTGTGTAGATTTGCAAACATATTTTTCAAAGACTCCATTATTTTCCAGGCCTATCTTATTCTCAGGAAACAGGCCTTGCTAAAAGGCTGGCCCTAAAAACTACCACCCCTTTTAAATAATAATGTTTTATCCATATTTTAGTGCAAAGATTATGAGTGCCTTTCCAGGATGTTTTTTCCCAACTAGGTTTCAGATAGGTTAGTTTGGGGGTCTTTTTCTTCAATTAAGTTATTTGCCTTCATTGAGAGGGTTCCCATGTGTTAGCGAGCTAGTAGTTTATCACTGTGAGTGATTATTGGAGTGATCACTTCAAGTTAACTGTTGGCTATCACTGACAAGAGGGCCACTCAATAAAACATGAATTAGTTTAGGCTCCATTCAGCTCAATTTGTTGCTCTAAGTTACCTTTTGTGAGTTACAATATCCACTTCCCGGCAGGGGAAAAAAAATCTTACTAAATCACAGCAGCAGCCAATTTCAGTCATGAGCCATGCAGGGTTGCCCTTTCCTTGAGCTGTCACTCAAGTCAATCCTTTTCATTAAATACTTCACACTCCTTCCTACGAAGGGTGACGGATGACAAAATATTACATGTCCACGCCATTATATGATAGGATAAATGTAACTTCATTTTTTCGTGGCTTTAAGTTGCTACAGATAAACACAGGCATAGATGTTATGGTTAGCGGAAGCTATGAGCCAATGTGGTGTAGTGGTTAAGAGCGGTAGACTCGTAATCTGGTGAACCGGGTTCACTTCTCCGCTCCTCCACATGCAGCTGCTGGGTGACCTTGGGCCAGTCACACTTCTCTGAAGTCTCTCAGCCCCACTCACCTCACAGAGTGTTTGTTGTGGGGGAGGAAGGGAAAGGAGAATGTTAGCCGCTTTGAGACTCCTTGGGGTAATGAGAAAGTGGGATATCAAATCCAAATTCAAACTCTTCTTCTATGCCAGTTCACTCACCCAAAAGGTGGGAACCCACCACATCCCTGTCCATCTTTGGAACAAAAGACGATTATGCATTTATATGGGAGGCCGTGAAGAGGCAACTCCAGCCATTTGTGCAAATTTAACCTGGTTCCTATTGCTGGATGGACAGTGTGATGGCCTGGGATTTAGATTTGGATACTGAAACTGAGGAATCCCAGCGTGCACAGGATTCCCCGCCTCCAGAACCAGCTGAGCTGGGGCTGGGGCATGAGCCTGAAGGGTCCTCACCTGTGCTGGATCCTCAGGTGCAGGCACCAGCTGAGTCTGGTCAGGCTCCTGAGGTGATGGAGGACCCATTGCCTGCAGGTACTTCACTCTCAGCCCTGGCAGAGGAAGCTGAGGTTGCCTCTGGGTCCGGTAACCCTCCAGCCTCTCCTGAGCTGCAGAGGCTCAGGGCAGAGAGGCAGAGGAACTAAGTTCCCGCAGGAGGAGTGCTCGCCTCCAGGCCAGGAGAGGCGAGTCACCTGAGGATCGGGGCCGCCCTGTGCCTCGGGGCAGATAAAAGCCAGCCACCCCCAGTCCCAAGTTATGGGAGCAACTTCGTTGGTTGACAGTTCCTGCCTGAACCCTTTCCTGCTACCCTGGTGGAGCTCCTGACCTCACTCGACTACCTGCCCTGCATCCAGCTTCAACTTTTACAGACTGCTTCCATACTGCACCTTCGACTCGGACTGGACTTGGACCTCGCCTCTCGGTTAGCCCACGGGACCAGCACAGACAGGGTGGTTGGGTAATGCACTCCTGAATGGAAAGGCAAGAAGAAGGGAAAAGATTAAGCCACATTTCTTCATCCGTTCCAATATATCCTGCATTCATAATATAGTTCACCCCTCAGGTGAACTCACAGAGATATGCAAGTTTTATTTCGGTAGGTCACATTGTGCAACCCCAGTAGTCTGGTTCCTAGAAGCCTATCAAGATTACCTTCCTAATACATATAGCATGCTGTGCACCACAACAATAAGTGTCTAATTTGCACACCTCCACCTCCTTTATTCTTTGTAGCAGTGCCAAAAATGCAGTAGACACTATACGTGAATAAAACACAGGTCCCTGCCCGCAAGCTCACCAAATAGATTCTCACTCCCACGAATGCAGAGCTACTTTTATCTTCTGCATCATTTATTTTGCTTGGGTACCTGGAAATTCTAGTCCTTCAAGACCCTTTCGTAGCACCTTTGGAAGGCTGTTTCGTAAAACCTTTTATTGGCATCACATCCAACATGTGTCTAGAGGGAGGTCAACATAAGGTAGAGACTGTTGCCTGGGCAAGATTTCTTCTATGCTGGAAGGCTGTTACCTTCTGTGCAACTGCCTGCTATCCATATAAGCGATGACACACTTCTGAATATTTGGAATTTTGTTCACTAGTCTAGGCACCAAAAGTATCTGAGTCCACCATAGACAGCCACCATTATACTTCAATAATAATAATAATAATAATAATAATAATAATAATAATAATAATTTTGTAGGGTGGCTTCCAACAAAATATAAAAAACACCGTGGAACCTACATCAAACTTTAAAAACTTCTCCATACAAGGCTGCCTTCAGATGGACTTACCAAGGTAAATAATAGCATATCTACCAGTATTTTTACAACCAGTTTAGCAGGGATATTGATTGGTAGAACTTAGGGACATAATTCTCATCTTGAAGATATTAATTTTTTTTTGTCAAAAGTTCTCCTTTCTTAACATGAGTAATAGTGAGTGTAAAGTGATGGCAATGCATTGATGTAACACGGCAGAAGGTTATTAAAATAAGATTAATAAAAACCTTCAAGCTCAGTAGCAAAGTGCCTTCTTGACATTCCACGGTCTTTGGATATAATTATAAATGTTTAACCAGAAAGAAAATTGGGGTTGTGTGTGTGGTTCCCCCCTGCACATTTGTTACAATAATGGAGACTAATTAAGTCTGTGTGTGCCCTATAAACTTTGACACAAAATATATGATATTGTCAGAGGCAATAGATACTAGAAGAATGGGAAGTTATGGACCAAAATAGCAAACAGTGGAATTTACCTATCTAGATTAAAAGCAATTATCATTAATTACTACAGGCAATCCTTGTTTTATGCGGGGGTTACACTCAGGACCCCTTTGTAAAGCATTCTGCCCTGTCCCCATTCCACTGTCTTTGTGACATTTTAGTGTCACAAACATTGTGATGTTTTTGGGTCACTTCCAGGTTCAGGGCCATGCGCCTGTGCGCAATAGAATGTCAATTGGACATTTGTAAATCTGTTGTTGCCTGTACTACAAAGATCTGAGGCACAATGAACCAGGAAATTTTGGTATATAGGCTCCATTGAAATGAATGGGAGTTGCACAAGAATGGTGCTTTCTGCATTTTTAAAAACTGATTTTCAATAAAAGTTACAACCATATAGGTGCTATTGTTGTTGTTTTAAAAGAGCAGCATAAGCTACAGCATGTTTTTAGCATGCTTTAACTTTTATTTCAAGCTCTCTCATATGTGTCTAATGCATAGATATTGAATTAGCCATTCTAGAAATCAGAGAAACGTGCAAAAAATGAGAAAACGTTTTATTGCAAATACGCCTGACACATTTTGGCATGATTGTCTTTATCAATGGTTTAGCTATGAGAAATAATAATACAACAGTTGCTAAAGCAGACTTCCTCAAACTTGGCCCTCCAGATGTTTTCAGACTACAATTCCCATCATCCTTGACCACTGGTACTGCTAGCTGGGGATCATGGGAGTTGTAGGCCGGAACATCTGGAGGGCCGAGTTTGAGGAAGCCTGTGTTAAAGCATACATATAAAAGCCTTTTGGAAACTTCTAAAACACACACAGATATTATATATAAAAAACATATTGTTACGAAACCAAAATAATAAGGAACCTATTTGGATAGCTTTAAAAAAGGATTGTTTCCTTTTGAGCCCCTGTTGTTCCATTGGCTAATTATTGCAATTATTTAATAGAATCCACCCACTGAGATACAACATGGGCATCTGCATGCATTTGCTGGGGAGTGTGGCTGAATCTGTGACCCTGCCCCAGATTTCACATGACTTTCCTGCTCTCCATGTCCATGTGTTAGGCATCAACGTCTTCAGGAGGAAAGCCTACAGCCACAGATGTCTATGCATGTAGCCTAACTCATGGAAGCCAAGGAAACCACGTGATCTCTGGGGTGGAGCCAGATCTCTCTCCACAAATCAAAAGAAGACTCCTTTGTGCATATAATGCACAAAAGAGGTGACCGACCGTGAGTCAAGGAGTCAAAGCTTTCTGGCGGTTCCATCACTGTGAGAAGCCAAGTTACAGGGAACCAGGCAGAGGGCCTTCTTGGTAGTGGCGCCCATTCTGTGGAACGCCCGCCCATCAGATGTCAAAAAGAAAAACAACTACCTGACATTTAAAAGACATCTGAAGGCAGCCCTGCTTAGGGAAGTTTTTAATGATTGATGTTTTAATGTATTTTTGATCTCTGTTGGAAGCCGCTTAGAGTAGCTGGGGAAACCCAGCCAGATGGGCGAGGTACAAATAATAAATTGTTGTTGTTGTTGTTGTTTCAGATCTGTAGGTGCCATTCTGCAGAGTCTAGAATCGGCTTCTGTGGCCCAGCTAATTACCTTAACCATTAACAACTATATTCCTTTAAACGCAACCTTTCAAGTTAATCTCTTGTTCCCTTGCATCTACAGCCATGGTTATACATGTCAGACCTTGCCTTATAATTAGGTGAATAAATATTTAAAACATGTGATCCGGGCTGCCTCTTTCTTTTCCTCTGGGTTATCTGTGTCATGAACTTGAGGCGAACTCAGTTCATATTCCTTAGACATTAACACCTCCAGAAGGGTAACTTAAAAAACAAAAAACAAAAACCCTGGGCTGGAGTTACTACTCTTAACTCAATGGCTCGTGTGGGTTTTATTCTATATCATGTGTATATCATGCATATATTCCTGATCCTTTATCAGGTGTATATGTCATTTGAGGAGCATAGGGTAGTGTACATGGTTATCAAAACAACCTACATGAAGTAGGTTAGCATGAGAGAGAAGAGAAACAGGCCTTAGGGCCATGTGGCTGGCCAGAGATTTCAACCCAAGCCCTCCTGGTCCAATGTGAGCAGCCCATCCACTACAGCACATTACTTATTTAGTTCACAACACAATGCTTGGTTGTAATATATATTTAACTGGCACAACACCTCACATTATAGAGGGTGGAAGAGATGCGGGGGTGGGGGTGGCAGGTATGGTGAAGAGCTCTGCAGAAGGCAACGCATCTCTACATGATCTGTAGATGACACACACTTTCTTTAGGATACCTGTCAGCGAAGGAATCAGACAGATTTCTGTTGTTCTTTAGCCAGTCTTGCCATCCATCTGCCTTGAGAGATAATGGAGGAAGCCTCTGGGGATGAAGTCAAACTGCTGCATTAGCAGCAGCGAAGTGACCTCCCCAGAGCGCAAGCCTGGGCAGTGTGTATGGAGGTCTTAGGCTGCCCCGATGAGAAGACATCCCTCTTGGTCTCGCTGATGTGGTCCAAAGGAAAGCAGAGCAATGCATTTGGCATCTGCTAATACAAAGGGACACGGGTGGCGCTGTGGGTTAAACCACAGAGCCTAGGACTTGCCGATCAGAAGGTCGGCGGTTCGAATCCCTGTGACGGGGTGAGCTCCTGTTGCTCAGTCCCTGCTCCTGCCAACCTAGCAGTTCAAAAGCACGTCAAAGTGCAAGCAGATAAATAGGTACCGCTCTGGCAGGAAGGTAAACGGTGTTTCCATGCGCTGTTCTGGTTCACCAGAAGCAGCTTAATCATGCTGGCCACATGACCTGGAAGCTGTACGCTGGCTCCCTCAGCCAATAAAGCCAAATGAGCACCGCAACCCCAGAGTCGGCCACGACTGGATCTAATGGTCAGGGGTCCCTTTACCTTTACCTAGTATGAAGTTGCCAAAAGGAGGTGTACAAGCTGCTGTCCAACTGGCTTAGGGATTGCATCTTAGTGTTTTCTTCTCTCACGGATAACCCACAAGGCAGGGGAGGTTTAGGACCAGAGTTTTCCTTCTCCTAGATGGACTACCTTCCCAGGTTGACCAATGGCCATTACAAAAAAACAAGACTACCAAAGAGCAAGTTAAAACTTATCAATTTTCAGAAACAGAAATGATCAACAACTTAAAATGGTTAAGGTCCGATTCCATTGTTTGTATGTTTAGTTGTTTATTCGTGTCTGACTCTTCATGACCCCATGGACCAGAGCACGCCAGGCACTCCTGTCTTCCACTGCCTCCCGCAGTTTGGTCAGACTCATGTTGGTAGATTCGAGAACACTGTCAACCATCTCTGTCTTCCCCTTTTCCCTGTGCCCTCTATCTTTCCCAACATCAGGGTCTTTTCCAGGGAGTCTTCTCTTGCGTGGCAAGTTTCCTCCCCCAGATGAAATGAAGACACGGACACATTGCTTTAAGGTTAATGGGTGTGAAAGGCCACAACTTTATTGATTACAGAATTGAAGGTATTGGCCTTAGGCATTGGCTTCTATCGACTACCCGGCATGGTGACCGGGAGGGGTTGAACACAAACCGCAGGAGTCCTGTTGAAGTACGCCAACTAGGATCCCACGGGTGTCACCGCTCGGGGGCATGCCGGAGGCCCTACCTCTCCAGGCTTCGGACAAGGCCACGCCCCCCCTGGGAGTCCTTTACCGGACTACCCCTTCTCATTGGGGGGAAGGTGATGGCGCTCCCTTCCCCCCTCCTTTTTCCTATAATTTGCCCCAGTTTGGTCAGACTCATGTTGGTAGATTCGAGAACACTGTCCAACCATCTCTGTCTTCCCCTTTTCCCTGTGCCCTCTATCTTTCCCAACATCAGGGTCTTTTCCAGGGAGTCTTCTCTTCTCATGAGGTAACCAAAGTATTGGAGCCTCAGCTTCAGGATCTGTCTTTCCAGTGAGCACTCAGGGCTGATTTCCTTAAGAACTGATAGGTTTGATCTTCTTGCAGTCCATGGGACTCTCAAGAATCTCCTCCAGCACCATAATTCAAAAGCATCAATTCTTCGGCGATCAGCCTTCTTTATGTTCCAACTCTAACTTCCATACATCACCACTGGGAAAACCAAGGCAGGTGTGTATCTGAAGAAGTGTGCATGCACACGAAAGCTCATACCAAGAACTAACTTAGTTGGTCTTTAAGGTGCTACTGGAAGGAATTTTTTTTGTTTTGACTATGGCAGACCAACACGGCTACCTATCTGTAACAAGGCAGGGCCTGTTGGCATCGTCCCATTGTCAAGGTTAGAGTAGTATTAAACAAGTTTAGATTCCCCCCTCAGTCACAGAGCTTCCTAGATGACCTTGAGACTGTCATTCTGTTTCAGCCTCACCTACTTCACAGGGCAGTTTTGTGGGGATAAAACAGAGTGATGGTGGAACCATGAACTGCCCTAAACTCCTGGCTTAGAGGAAAGGCATGATATAAACAGAATAAATAAACCAGCATATGTAGATAGCGATGAATGGCCATTTTCAGGATGCAGATACTTTGAGTGGGGAGTCACTCAACACAGCTACTTCTTCTAAAAAGGCATGCCCAGGACTCGGCTGAAAGTGAATTAAGCCTTTTAGTTTGGCTACCCCTGTACTTCGCAATGACATTTTCTCTTGGAAACTCTGAGATGAATTTGGCAGCTGCAAGTCACAGATGCTGAGGTAAGAAATGCATTTGTTATCCCCAGCAAGGAAGGTCATCTAGCCATGTGGCTCCTTCTGCTTGCTGGCTTCATTCTTAGCAAGTCTTTGTGGGTGGGTCTGTATATACCCACAAGCAAAATGCCTGCGGGGTCAGGTTGCTTGCAGAGGGTCTCAGCCCTTTAGCATTATTCCATCAGCGACAGCACTTTTCAATGTGACTTTGACTGGAAAACATGCTTCCTGTTATTTGTCATCTGGGAAGAAATTGCACTTCTGCCACCGTCCCAAATAACAGCTCCCTTTTAATCAAAACTCCGTTTGAATCAGAGGGATTTTTCTTTCTTTTTTAACTGCAGATGTTAACGATGTGCTCATTGCACCTGGTATACTTTAAAGTTATGGATTACTTGGCATACCCATTATTCATTCAATAATCATTATGTCTCTAGTAAGCAAATCATCAGCAGCAGCATCTCCTTGCTGGACAGTTGCAGCTTGCTAATCTTGGAAAACCATTTGACATCCCTCAAAAATAAAAATAAAAAATTTCCCCAAGGAAGATCTTCCAAATTCGTTATGGCTTTTGTTTTGGCTCAAGCTAAGGATGTGCAGAGGCTGTGCTCACCCACTAAATTTTACTATGACAAGCTTCATTCAGGTGGTGTGAGGTGTGCCTTTTGATTTGTGTTTGGAGATGGGAGATGGTGCCTCCACTGCATTAAATGTTCATATTTATTTTTAATTATATTTTTGCCTTGCCGTTTCTTATAGTGTCTTTTATTGCATTACAATTTGAATTCTATGGAATGTAATTATAAGAAATAAAGGAAGCAATAAAAATACTATTAAAATCATACAGCATCTAGCACAGTGCGTTGTCGTTGCTATAACAGGCAGAAAAGACTTTAAGTCTGCCAAGACCCCTCAGAAATTTTGCAGAGGTCCAGGAGGGAAAAAGTTTGATCTAGTTTCCTCAGCATTTCTCATATATTTTGCCTGTGGAACCCTCAAATTTTCTTTGAATTTCACTTTAGCCCAGATCTTGGTAGCAAGCCTAGTATACTAAGAAAAAGTAATTTATTTGGCAATATTGCCCAAGGAACCCTAGTGCCAAGTTAAGCATTAGTCTCTGTTCTTAGCCTTGTTAATTCTTTTAATTAAAACATGTTAACAAAGTCTGGGGGAAAATAAATGAAACTACTCACAAGGAAATTAAAGTGAGAAGCTAAGCCCATTTATAATTATTGTATTTCAATTAGGCTACACTAGAGCTGGGCGAAGAGATAGATAAAAAGGAACAACTCTTACTTGTGACTTTCATAAATATTTCCAAGGTTTCTGTGGAGAAAGGCCACGGTATTAAGGATAACATTTTAAAGCCTGCACAATTCTTTGTGACAATTAGTCTATTTCAAAATTAATCTGTGGACATAACTACATGTTACACAAACATATGTAAAATAATCCTGACCGGGATATTTCAGGAGCAAAGTAGCTTCAGGAAAGGTAGCTTAGAGTGGAAAAGTGGCGAAAGGAAGTTGGTCTGTCCTGCAGTCTCTCCCCTGCCAATGCTGCTTTCCCTAAAATAAAAGACTATTGGGTTCACATGTTGTTATATAAACACATAAATACTAGCTAGAGCTAGAAGCAGCCACTTTTGACTTTCGGCACTGCTGACCTGATCAAACTGACACATCCTGGAAGTGTTCCAGAAAAACAGGGGCATCCTGTTTTTTCTCGTGAGGGAACGGCGACCATTTTGGAAGCCATGATCATGCATGATTTTCCACCACAAATTTTCCTGGAAAAAAGCACTTTTGTGGGGCCGTAATCTTGCACAGCCCTCCAAAATACACATTTCCAAAATGGCCGCTATTCTATCCCAAGGAAAAATGGGAAGGTGGCATCTGGGAAGATTGTGTCCTGGATTTTGCCATCTAGCTGTTGGAAAGTATGAACTGAGACTTTTAAACAGTGCTCTTCCTCCTGCCCAATTTTGATAGACGTGACCTGGGTGCCAGCACAAAATGGCTGCCAAGGGCAGCAAAAATTAAAATTAAA
This sequence comes from Podarcis melisellensis, assembly GCF_964234715.1. NCBI lineage: Eukaryota > Metazoa > Chordata > Lepidosauria > Squamata > Lacertidae > Podarcis > Podarcis melisellensis. The sequence goes on from NC_138539.1 coordinate 80,858,052, forward strand.
ATTCTAAATACTTCAGCCCTTTTTCAGAGGGGAGTTACTCCATCTCCTTTATCATTTTCTGAACCTTTTCCAAGCCTACAATATTCTTTTTGAGGTGAGACAACCAGAACTGTACACAGTACAGTGGTACCTCCTTTTAAGAACTTAATTCGTTCCGGAGGTCCGTTCCTAAGTCGAAAGTGTTCTTAAATGGAGGCACACTTTTCTAATGAGGCCTCCCACTGCCAATGCCCTTCCCCCGTTCAGATTCCATTCGTCTTCCGGGGCAAAGTTTGCTAACCAGAACACCTACTTTTTGCGAACGTTTTGCGAAAGTTCGTTCCCCAAATCGTTCATTAACAGGATTGTTCTTAGACTGAGGTACCACTGTGTTCCAAATGTGGTGGTACAATGAATTTGTATAATGGCAGTTTTATTTTCAATTCCTTTCCTAATCACCCCTAGCATGCTCTTAAGGGGTCTGGGTCCAGTGGTGGATTTTGAGCTTTAAAAGTTCAGCAGCACCCTGTGTGGTGCCAAAATTCAGTGCCTCCCACCTCTCACTTTCCATTGTTCCTCATTGTTATGGCACCTCCTATGACGCCCTCTTGGCTCGGTGTCCAGTGCAAGCAAACCAGTCACACTCCTCTCAGTCTGCCTCTGCTGGGTCCAACTTCATATGAACTTTGGAAGGGATGTCAAGATTATAAAATCTAAATTGTAGTCTCCACCTCTTCTTTGAGACCCACCTCATTTTTCCACCCACTTTGTCAATACTTATTTGAACTGGAGAAATACTTGATTCCACTTACCACATGAAACAATTGCGCATGGTTTTATCAAATATGCTCATGAGTCATACAATAGGATCATAAGTCATGAGGATTGCACAGGTTGTAACTCATTGAGCTGAATGAAGCTCACCAACCATGCATTGGAGAACCTCTGCCCTTTTTTGCACATCTCAAACAGGAAGCTAAACAAAGAGTTTGCTGAGGTTCTGGTGGGCCACCATACACAGCAGGTGGACTATGGTGGGCTTCATGGTTCACAAGTTGATGTGCAGGCCTGGGTTTTATTCAGGTGTTACATTGCTAGTAGCTAATATTCTTTTAGGCCATGTCATAGAAAAATGAAGGTTGACAAATCAACTGCTGACAACATCTAAGCGAAATTTGCAAAGGGTCTACACACCCTACTCACATAGGGCGAGAGATTGGTTTATTTTACAGACCATGCTGAGCCAATCCATATCAGATCAAGAACCTCTGTAGTAAAAAGTAATATGCCTCTGAGTACCAGAGCTAGGGACAGTTGCTTACATGTCCTTTCTGTGAACTTCCTGGAGGCTATTGGAAAGAGAGCGCTGGAGAATGATTCCACCAAAACTGAAAATTAATCAGTTCATAAATTGATTCCAGGAAGATCATAATCCTGTTTTTGATCCAACAAACTTTAATATTTTTGCAAATCAATCTGCGATTGATTGCAAGCCAATTTAGATTTATTGCAGTTGCATGCTCTCCATGGCTGGGTTGGCTACGTGGCCAAACTCCAGTGATCACATGCTCAATTGGTTGTTGCTGTAACCCTTTGCTCTCCAAAGGAAATGAAAATTCATGTTTGCAATTCACAAGCATGTGATATTTATTTATTTATTTAACTTTTAACATTTTAGTTACTCATTTTAAAACTTTGGCTCTTAAGTCATACCTCAGCTATCACATGTTTGAAGAAGCAGTCATTTCGGTTTATATCCTTTCCACCCTGGTCCAATGAGTACTGAAAAGAACACCCTATTGTGATAAATTCTGATTACTCACGTTGATAGTGAAACATTCACAAAAGTTCAAGATAATTCCAAAATTCAGAACTGAATTTATGACGTTGGGGATTCGTAACCTGGTGAGCAAACTGCAAATTATGACGGGGTCAGTTTGCCCATCTCTAAAATGGCAAGATGGCCACTTGACCCGATTATGCAGGGCAGTTCTATTGCTGTGTTCACACTGTTCTTTATTCAGTGTGATCATCAGCTGCGTTGTTGAAATTTGCCATTTTTTTCCCCACATTTTCGTATCTTGCATTATAATGTGTGCCATAAGAGATGGAGGTAGAGAAACCGTTGCTGTCAAATCCCGGCTAATGTGTGGCATAGACTCATGATAGCTGAAGAAGATTTCTTTTTTAAAAAAAAAAAAAAAGGAGGAAAGAAAAACACCACAAGAGCTTGGTTTAACATTCTGAGCCCTGAAGCATGCTCCAGCTTAAATCCTCCTCTTCGCCAGCCCCCGCCCGCTCTTTGTTAAATTCACACACTCTGCTTTTGCAGTTGCTTTAGCCTGAAGCAGTTGACCTTTACCCCCGCCAGATAATCGAGGAATAACATTTGTGTTACAGTTTAACATGACCTCTGCCTCTACAGCTCTTTTTAGATTACCTTCCAAAAATGGCTGCTGACACCCATAGTGAGTCAGGAGGTAAAAGTGAAGGGGTGGCAGGGTGGGGGAGAGAAGAAGGGAGCTTATTACTGTAGCTGTACAGTCAATGTCATGAGGAGCTGCTCTGCCCTTTTCAGTTGTGGGTGTGCAACTATTAAGGAAAAGGTATTAAAAAGAGGAACACAACTGTGATCCGAGCGGCACACAGGTTATGCGGAAAGCAAAGGTTAATGGATTGACTGTTACCTGGGTATAAAGCTTAATGTTGGGCTATACACAAGAGGATTGCCTTCTGCGTTGCATTCTTTTTGAGAAAACTAAATTAAAAAGCTAATTTATTCCAGCATAACACTGTCTGTCTGTCTGTCTCCATGTCTGTGTGTGTATGTGAGAGGGCAATTTTTATGTAAAATAAATGAGATACTTCCTGGTTCCTTCTTAGATCCACAACTGGCAACCTCTTTGTCAGAAGGATATATCTAAATATTTACAATTAGATGGCTCATCTACTTAAGATGAGCAAAGTCTAACTAATTTAACTATGACAGTACAGTGGTACCTCGGGTTACAGATGCTTCAGGTTACAGACGCTTCAGGTTACAGACTCCGCTAACCCAGAAATAGTACCTCGGGTTAAGAACTTTGCTTCAGGATGAGAACAGAAATTGCACGGTGGCGGCATGGCGACAGTGGGAGGCCCCATTAGCTAAAGTGGTACCTCAGGTTAAGAACAGTTTCAGGTTAAGAACAGACCTCCAGAATGAATTAAGTTCTTAACCCGAGGTACCACTGTATTTGCTCAACCATGATAGCTGACACACACTGAATCAAAAAGTACTAGCATACTTGAAATATTTTGCTTTTAGGGTGTGCAAGCCGAAGGTTTACATACCCTCAAAGGAGCTTTATGTTTCTTTGTGAATCCTTGTTCACTGTGAGTCAAATACTACTGATGGGAACTGGGCAAGCCCAGTGCAGAAACTCACACAGAGAGGTAACAGGCAGCCTCTTTAGCTAATACTGCTACATCTCTCTTTTTGGGGGAATGATGCAGAGGTGGGACATAGTTGCGTGGCCCTAGAGGAGACTGACGGGAAGGAGGCAAGGACAAGGCAGTGAATCATGCAGAGATGCAACGTCTGATCCTCCAAGTGTCCCTATTTTCCAGGATTTAGAGAAGCCATCCTGGTTTCTAATTTGATACCGGAATGTCCTGCTTTTCCTTAGGACATCCCTATTTTCATTGGGATCACCGAAGAATTGATGCTTTTGAATTATGGTGCTGGAGGAGACTCTTGAGAGTCCCATGGACTGCAAGAAGATCAAACCGATCCATTCTTAAGGAAATCAGCCCTGAGTGCTCACTGGAAGGACAGATCCTGAAGCTGAGGCTCCAATACTTTGGCCACCTCATGAGAAGAGAAGACTCCCTGGAAAAGACCCTGATGTTGGGAAAGATGGAGGGCACAAGGAGAAGGGGATGACAGAGGACGAGATGGTTGGATAGTGTTCTCGAAGCTACCAGCATGAGTTTGACCAAACTGCGGGAGGCAGTGGAAGACAGGAAGGCCTGGTGTGCTCTGGTCCATGAGTTCATGAAGAGTCGGGCACAACTAAATGACTAAACAACAAATTTTCTTTGGAGAGATGTTGGAGAGGACAGAGTTATCCAACCCCAAGCCAACCGAAGGCAATCCTGTATAGGATTTTTTTTTAAAAAAAAAGTTTAATGTTTTATTATGTTTTTATATGTGTTGGAAGCTGTCCAGAGTGGTTGGGGCAACCCAGTAAGATTTGTGGGGTATAAATAGTAAAATTATCTTTATGGAATGGGACATCCCTATTTTCATCGGATAAATGTTGGAGGGTATGCAACATACATCTCTTCAGTGGGTTCTTTCAGCTCACAGAAGACTCAGTGAATTAAATCATCAATTAATGTATCTTAGCACATAGTTTTGGAATTATTAGGTCTTATACAGTACTGGAAAGGAACGCGGGTGGCACTGTGGGTTAAACCACAGAGCCTAGGACTTGCCGATCAGAAGGTCGGCGGTTCAAATCCCCACGACGGGGTGAGCTCCTGTCACTTGGTCCCTGCTCCTGCCAACCTAGCAGTTCGAAAGCACATCCAAGTGCAAGTAGATAAATAGGTACCGCTCCGGCGGGAAGGTAAACAGCATTTCCGTGCGCTGCTCTGGTTCGCCAGAAGTGGCTTAGTCATGCTGGCCACATGACCCAGAAGCTGTACGCCAGCTCCCTTGGCCAATAAAGCGAGATGAGCGCCGCAACCCCAGAGTCGGTCATGACTGGACCTAATGGTCAGGGGTCCCTTTACCTTTACCTATACAGTACTGGGGATCTTTTAACACAATGTGACAAAGCTTTGTTAAAGAAGTATTTTTAATTCTGTAGGCAAGTATCTGCATTAATCTCCCCATTTACAATCAAGAAGAGGGTGCAAAAAGTTTTTAACTTTATCTAGATCATGCCTTTCAGGAACATCTGAAGATGCCGTATAGCATTAAGCTGTTGGTTCATCTAGGTCAATATTGTCAATACTGAATGGCAATAACTGTCCTGGATTTCATACAAGAATCTCCCAAAAATAACTGTCAATGATTATTTATGTAGTCCATTTATAGAATACTTACTATCCACAGATTTCAAAGCAGTTTTCAGTAAGGAAAATAAGGAAAATCAACCACGATCCATATCCGTAGTAACCATAACTATATAACTAGGATTGGGAAATAACTAAGTAGCATGATGGTGATGATGATTGTATATTTATTTATTTATACCACACCTTTTCCCCTGAGTGGGACTCAAGGCAGCTGACAGATAAAAACAAGAACTGCTAAAAACATAGAAAAAAACAATCATTAAAATATAATTAAATTAAAATTAAATAGGATTAAAGAATTAAATAGAATTGAAACTACAGTGGTACCTCAGGTTACAGACGCTTCAGGTTAGAGACGCTTCAGGTTACAAACTACACTAACCCAGAAATAGTACCTCAGGTTAAGAACTTTGCTTCAGGATGAGAACAGAAATCGTGCGGCGGCAGCAGGAGGCCACATTAGCTAAAGTGGTACCTCAGTTTCTGGTTAAGAACAGACCTCCAGATCGAATTAAGTTCTTAACCCGAGGTACCACTATATATACAGTAAGCCCACAATTTACATGCATTTAATATGTTAATTCAGCTTTATGTCCTTGCAAAGATTGTTTTTTTAAAAAATTAAGAAGGCGGCAGAAAGAGGGCATCCAGGGGAAAAGACTTTGGCAACTCCACCCGCCATTGAACCCATTGAAACCCATTGTGTTTTGACTATACACAATTTTGGCTTTAGGAACGTAACGCCAATGAAAGTACATGTACAAAATCTGTTTAAAAGCATACGAACAATTACAATAAAAACAGCATGGCGCCAGCAGGATTACCAGTTCCCAACCAACATAAAGCACAATGCTTACAGAACCACGCACACAATATCACTCTCACCACCCATTCACACAACCTCACAATTTGCAGGTGCATTTAAGGTGACTGGCTTGGATCTCAAGGTGTGCATGTGAAGGGTTTTTTCCTAGCTTGGTGCAAGGTCCTTGTATGAGAAAAAAGAATGGAAATTCAGCGTCATGTACTGTATTTGTTAGCCCAAGGCAGTGGCCCAATGTCTTGTACATCTCAAGGCGCATGCTTGCTTTTGGCACATCAATGTTGTGGGTAGTCTTTAACTTGCTCCTACACAACCATTTGCAGCAGAGCACCACTGCCAGAATTTCTTTCTTCTTCCTTATATCTGGATCCAATCCAGAGTTCACATCGCTTGCCCTAGTTTTCTTTCCCACCTGCAAAGGCTGTTCCATACAAGAGGACACTTGGGAGGAGAGGAGAGGCGTGTCTTCTGCTTAGAAATCAAACTGGAAATTTATTATGAGCTCTTTAGCAAGCTAAAGCTCTTGGCTGGCTTTTCAGTCCTTTAACATCCCTACCACAAAGAAAGAGAATGTAAATAAGAACGATTTCCTTTGGCGTGGAAGCAAATATCAAAACAGTTCCTTGCCCTCTTCCTCTTTTTCTTTTTTTAGTTCAATAAACATATCAAGGCCATGTCTTTCAGTTGCATATATTTATTTGAAGGTACTTAGAAGCTTGACTTTTATGAGATTGTTTAGCCAGTGATTATTTTTGTTGAGAAATGTGTCCTCCATCCCTCTCATTCATCCCACTGGTAAGATATTTCCGTTTGTCAGAAAGCCTTCGTTTCTGATAAATGACGGGAGACTGACTGCAACACTTTATTAAAAAGTAATAACAATTTTTGTACGCACCCTTCACATTGTAAAGGGGGACTATGAATCAAAGGACACCGCCTGTCTGGGCCAGATAAATGGATCGTTTACCAGCTGAGGAGTTATTTAGGACTAGCTATTAATTTAAATCACATTTATCTTCCCTGAATAGGGGGAGGTTGCTGTGATAGGGCTGTGAATGACCAATGGTGCGGCTAAGTGCACATTATTTATTACTACCGCCTGGAAAGAACGGCACAGTGCTTAAAAAAAGAGAGAAAAAAGTGCCGTGCCAATTACCATGGTTAATCTAGTCAGCCCAGTAACAACTTTCTCCCTAACACAAGCAATTTTTATACTTGTGCTTCTTCTCCTTTAAAAATCTAGCGCTTCTGAATTCGAGGGTAAGGCTGAAACCCCCACCCAGACATTTAAAATGGCTTGTGCATCTTTTTTTAAAAAAAGAAAGAAAAGGGATGAGCAAATGGGAATATCTCAAAAACTCTCCATTTTAATTTGAGACAATTTCTCTAGAATGCATTTCTTACGCACATTGAAGGTTTAATGTTATAAGCACATGCAGTAGACTTTGATGAGATGTCATGCTGACTGCATCATTCAGATGCAGCACAAAACCATGGTTTGGTAGTATGAGAATAACCCTTATTTTGCCACTCTTCCTCCAGTGTGGCTACAAGAAGATCAGAAGCAGGGATAGATGAGGAGTCAATTTTATACAACTTGCATATGGATTCCAGCATTTCTGACCCAATCAAGTTTGACTTGCATCACACCACTTCTATCACTGAGGACCAATATATGTCAGAGCTGCTCATGAACTGTTGGTTGTTTATGTACTGGATACGTTATGAAACTTGAGTGCATATGTATATAATGAGTATAATAATACTTACGGTATGAAATAAGTGTTTATATTTTAGTGGAATCAGAGTGATAAACTCACTTTTTGTCGAGATTAAGGAGTGAGATGAGAATTAGAAAATATCCATGCAATTGAGCTCAACATCACAATTCTTTAAAAAACCCGAAACCCCTTCCTAATAGGAAACTTCTTTTTTCGATTAACCACAGTTTATTGCCTCATAAACTATGGTTTGGCAAATTGGCTTGCTTCAACTTAGCATTGTGAAAATTCACTATATTTGTCTCGGTTTGGTTGGTACAGCAAGTTGTAGTTAATCTAAGATGGAAGTGAAAGCAGATGAGGAGTTAAAGTATTGGAAGACACAAGATCTACCCACCTGGGAAGAATGGCAGATGAAGTTGATGGACTACATGGAACTGGCGGAAATGACTGGCAGAATCCAAGACCAGGGAGAAGAGTCGGTGGAAGAAGATTGGAAAAAATTTAAAGACTATTTACAGAAACACTGTAAAATTAATGAATGTTAGAAGGATGCTGGAATGAATTTATGTGGTTTTAGCAATAATGTCATTAAGGGGGTATGTAAAAATGGATTCTTAACAGGTGAAAATGTAAAGTTATTATATATTAAGATAAATTATCAAGATAAAAGTAAAAAGGGTAAGGACTTGCTGAAACAACTATTGAACTAGAATACAAAAAAGGGAGGTGTGATGAGGTCAGGGAAACAAGCAAATGAAAGACTAGATATGGAAAGACTGATTTGTTTTTAATTGCTCTTTATTTTTCTGTGTTTTGTATTTTTTGTCTTTTTCTTTTTTCTTCTTCTCTTTTCGCCATTTTATTTTTGTAATTCCTTTGAAACTTTAATAAATATTATTTTTTTAAAAAAAGAAAGCAGATGAGGAGTTGCTGGAAAGCTCATCAGCTCTATTTTTGCTGTGGCTTGTTCTCATAACACTAAACTATGGTGTAATGTTATGTCCAAACCAAACTAATGTATCTCAGAAGAGACAATTGACACATTCAAATAATGATAATTAGGAGCTAAGAAGCCAATACAATGTGTGAAGAAAACCTAAAGGCATCAGAGCTGTTCAAAACCATAGCTCTCTTCAGAATATGGGACAGTGTTTGATGACTCTAGCCATGCCATTGTGTGCCTTGGAGACCAGACATATTCACATATTCATATATGACCAGACAGATGCGCACATGTATGTGCAGAGATGCATGTTTGCAGAGCTGTATGTGAAAAGTGGCCTTGTGGTGTAAATCACTGAGACTTGGGCTTGCCGATCGGAAGATTGGAAGTTCGAATCCCCGCGACGGGGTGAGCTCCTGTTGTTCGGTCCCAGCTCCTGCCCACCTAGCAGTTCGAAAGCACTTCAAAATGCAAGTAGATAAATAGGTACCACTCTGGCGGGAAGGTAAATGGTGTTTCCGTGTGCTGCTCTGGTTTCGCCAGGTGTGGCTTAGTCATGCTGGCCACATGACCCAGAAAAACTGTCTGCGAACAAACGTTGGCAAGATGTAAAGCAAGATGAGCGCTGCAACCCCAGAGTCGTCCACGACTGGACTTAACTGTCAGGGGTCTTTTAGCTTTACCTTTTATGTGAAAAGGCACCCAGTGTATTCAGGAAACCTGATCTCTCAGGGGCTAGGGTGGTGCTACCGCCAACAAAAGCACTGTCTCTCCTGTTTGCCATCCTCACTTCAGAAAGACTAGTGTTGCACACTGCCTCAGTCTCTGAGCAAGATCCCAGGGGTTCCAGGTGCTTACCCAGGATCTATGTTTCCTTTTGGAAATGAGGCACAGTGGAGACTGTGTTATCTTTATGATATATGGTTTGCTTGCACATTGATACAACCTGAGCCGCGAGGGAGACCCTCCCACTTTCCCCTCTTTCCACTCATCAGCATCCCACCACCAGTCCCCTGGCTCTGAGCCATCTTCCCTTTGAGGGTCCCTTGGGGGTTCCTCGGAAGGAGCCTCACACCACTTCTTTGCATCCAGTCAATCAATGACAGGAGGGGGGGGGGGGACAAGGGGAGATTTGAAAGGCATGGCTCTCTCTAGGACCAAGTATGTGTTCCCCTCAAATGTGCTGAGCAATAGATTTTCTAACGGTAAAACCTCTGTTTTATGCGCATGTGACAACAAATCAATAGAATCCCTTTATCATATCTTGTTTAATTGTCCTTTATATATTGTTCCCCGATCAAGGATTCTGAGTTCAATCATTTTGGAAACTGTTGCTAAACCACCTGAATTACATCTAGCCTATCTACTCCAGGACATGGACTCTTATAGAACATTACAGGTTGCCAGATTCCTGATTTCAGTTCTTTCATATAAAAGACTTCATGGAATGCTGCATGACTATTAAAAATCTAGTAAACTCTATGCCCCATCTTTATATTCAAGGCCGCAATACGGTACATCTAGAGATTGTATGTAATGTGAAGGAGATTATGCGTTGAAATATTTTAGTTGATATTTTAGAATGTAAAATGCTATTTTATTTATTGTTTGGTTTTACCTCGTGGGCTTATAGCCGAATAAAGTATTATCTATCTATCTATCTATCTATCTATCTATCTATCTATCTATCTAGGACCAAGACATCCTCTTCCATCTCTGTGACTCTGTGACATCTTCTTCCAACTCCCTTCCCCTCTGTCTCTAGCTGCCCAGTCTCTTCCCCTTGACTTCCCTCTACCACCCCCTCCCGGCACCTACCTCACAAGTGATACAGAATTCCACAAATCACTGTCCCTTCCCCTGGATCATCTTCCTGCCCCAATACTTCCTCTGACCCCACATTCCCCCACTCCTTGGACTCCTGCCCATCCCTGACCACTGTGATAACAGGATAGTGGATTAGATGGGCCTTTGGCCTGATCCACCAGGACTCTACTTATGCTCAGGATATTCCAAAGGGTCTGCACCGCTGAAAAAAAGCCCACCACCTACATAGATTGTGTGCAATCTCTTCTAGAAGCCCTTGCAGATGAAGAGCAAAGTAAAAATACAGACAATCAACAATAGGCTCTAACTGCTTCTTGGCAGGGATTGATAGTTGATATGTAAGCGTGTTTAGTATTTGATGGTTACCATTTAACTGTGCTTAATATTTTACCATGTTTGACATTTGACATGCAATGGTATTGGGTATTTGACTGGATTTGATAGCTTACCTGTAATGGTTTTAGCAACTAAAAGCATGTGAGAAATAAATAGCATGCAATTGCATTTGGTATTTGACAACATGTGATAATTGCCAGCTTTTCAGATTCTATATCTGAAGTGTCCAAGATCAAAAACAAGTGAAAGGTCCCCCCCCCCCCAAATTTATAGTACTGAATTGTTGATTTTGATCCTCTCCCCTTCTCCATGGAGATTTCACAGAAGAGGAGTACTTCCTTCTGGATTGTGGTCCAAATATCTAAGATGCCACAGAACTCCGATATTATCTATTGCCTTGAGAAGTAGGACCTTTGGTCATATAGTTGTGCCATCTACTCTGTGTACAGCCTCACATAGGACACTCCAAAGCGACTCTAGCACAGCCCAGGTTCTCTTCCCAGGTTGCTTTATTATTTATTAGAAAAGGCAATCTGGCCCAGAGTGTGTTATCGACAGCTGAAATCAAATACTTCAAAGGTCACCAAAACATTAAACCAGAAATAAATGTTGTGGAGAGGGGCAGAAGGCGGGGGGGGGGGGACGGGACACACACAAATAAAAATACATCTTTTTAATTTTGACAGAATTGATTAAATAACAGTTGAACGGTGTCGCAGGTCAGTGGGTTTGGAGCCAGAAGGTCAGCTTAATAGAAGAGAGCCTGAGGCCACGGTCAGAGGGTCTGTTCTGAGGCCTGGAGCTCGGGCTGCCTCATTGTTTCTCATTGAATGCAGGCTGCGCAGCGATCCCTTTGCTATTCTGGCTTCTGAGATTCAGAATATTTTTTTTCTTGTTTTCCTCCTCCAAAAACTAGGTGCGTATTGTGGTCTGGTGCGTCTTATGGAGTGAAAAATACGGTAGTTTATTCCATCTCCCTGATGTTTTCCTCCCTGATTTTTACAGAAAAGAAAACTCTTAGCCCAGAAAATCGCAGGAATTTTGTACAGTGATTTCTCCACCATTTTCATGGATCATGTCATGTCACAAAAGTGGGACCGATATTCTGGTACACAGCTTTCCCCTGCCATTTTCCTGGAGGAACTGTAGGGGAACATGCAGATAAAGAGTGGCAACAGTCTGATGACACCCACTGTTGTGTCACAGCACAGCTACTGGTTTGAATTAAATTTAGCCTGTCTTGGCAGTATGTCAGTCAAAAAGCCACAGTTCTATAACACAGCAGGTACTGCAGTGTGAAAGGAATGTTACAAAATGAAACAGAGGGAAATGAAGGCAATCAACCCCACGTCTGAATGCAGCCCAGGTTTAGCAAGCTAGGGTGGTCTGCCATACATTGCTGTTAGCTGCCACATGCTGTGTAGGCCTGTCTTGGTGTAGTTTCAAAATAATGCAGAGCTGTCTGGTGCCAGCTCTGTATCTCTCTTCAATTTTATGTGCACAGAATGAATGCTATTTGTTTGGACATAAAGCCTTTCAGAAGACCACCAAACTACCCGGTTTATTTAATTTCATGCCCTTACCAGGTTTGCTTTTCTTTCCTGTGCGTTTGACTTTATGAAATATCCATGACTTTAAAAAATAATATTTAAAACACAGCTATATAAACAGTGAGGCACAGAGAGCCAGGATTTGGATTCATAGACTTCCCACGTACAAGTAGAAATGTCTGCGTTACCAAACAACTGTGAGTTTAGCAGGTGCATACCTAAAGGAAAGTTTCAACTTTGGTTAATGCACGCAGAAACAAGAAAGTATACTGAGAGCCACCCCTGATCATACTCTGTATTGGGTCAGGCTATTTGTCCATCTAACTTAGTTCTGTCTCACTGGCTGTGGCTCTTTAGGTACTTTCTAGATCTCCTTACCTCTTAAGTGGACATGTCAGGAATTGAACTTTGGATCTTCTGCATACAGTGGTACCTTGGTTTTCGAACGTCTCTGTTGACGAACATTTCAGTTTTCGAAGGCTGTAAACCCAGAAGTAAATTCTTCCATTTTCGAATGCGCCTCAGAAGTCAAACATGGCATGCGGCTTCCATAATGAGTTGTCTATATTGAGGCTTCCGTATTGAGTTTTCAGTTTTCGAACGCTTCGGAACTCGGTCTTTTGGAATGGATTACGTTTGAAAACCGAGGTACTACTGTACTTTTATATAATTTTGAGGGGTTCTGCTGATGCCTCTTTTGCTGTGTGTAGCTTTGATTGTGAGCTGTCTTGAAGCCACTTTGGTGTTGAACGGCAAGATATATGAGTAACTGTAGACATGGATAGAGACAGGGGGAGACTTGCAGAGGAAATATGGCTGACTACTCGTTGACTGCTGATGCTCCCGTTGGCAGAGAAAATTATGTGGTGATTAATAATAGCCAAGACTTAAATCTTGAGTTGTCGTGCCCTCCCTTTTGAGATGGGGAGATAAGTGATTAACCTCACATGCTCTGAAGAAAACCATTTGTCACACTGAAGACAAGAAGTTTTGGGATGCAGGAAATGTCCACAGCGCCCAGACACTGCATAAGAGCCCTCAAGGCTAGCCCTCAGTGCTTCAAGTTCAGTTAAGCCTAACTTCTTTTAACTAATTCTTTGATTGGGACAAAAGTAAAACAAAACAACCAAAAAAAGCTGCAAATTTTTTACTTCAATATTGTTGTTGTTGTTGTTACTTCTCCTACTTAATTATTTTAATAGCTTGTTAGATGCCCTATGCAGAGTTGGTCTGCTAACAGGCCTAATAGTGAGTAAACAAACCAATCCCTGTGTTGCAAAATATGAGTCAGAAATATCAAAAACGAGATGGTTGGATAGTGTTCTTGAAGCTACCAGCATGAGTTTGACCAAGCTGCGGGAGGCAGTGGAAGACAGAAGTGCCTGGCGTGCTCTGGTCCATGGGGTCATGAAGAGTCAGACACGACTAAACGACAACAACAATATCAATAACAACACGATGGCCAGAAACAATAACAATGTGAAAAACTTTATAGACTAATTCAAAACATCAAAACTAACAAACTGAAGTCTCTGAAAGTCTCTGAAAGTCCTTAAATGAATCACAGTACCAGACTTTACCCGGTGGAGAGCAAGCTGTGAAGCTTTGTCTAATCAGCAAATGTCCAATTCTGATGTCCAACTCTGAACTCTGCTGAACAGTGTTTCCAGATAACAACTACTATTTCATTGAATTCTTCATCAGCCAATTAGTTCAACACTTGTATTTAGAAAGATATGTAATTTCTTCATTAACTGATAATAAAATATTCAAACGATGACCTGCACATGCATAACAACAACTTCAAATAGCGTAGAAATTATAAACTGTAACATAAAAAAGTTATATACCCGATCTTTTTTCGAATAGATATAATGAAAAATACTCTGGAACACTGCTCAGAGACTTTCAGAGAGACTTCAGTTTGTTAGTTTTGATGTTTTGAATTATTCCATAAAGTTTTTCACATTGTTATTGTTTCTGGCCATTGTGTTGCTTTTGATATTGCTAACAGGCCTAATAGGCCTAGTGCCTGAAGCCAGATCCCTGTAGAGAACATCCTTGGGGATCCTGCCATCATCCATTCTGTGTACATGACCAAGCCAGCATAGATGTCACTGAGACCAAAATGCAAACATGCTGGGACTGTGGGCTTGGGAGAGCACGTCTTTGTTTTAGACTTTGTCTTGCCCTGTGATGACCAAAATCTTCCAGATGCAGCACATGTGGAAAGCATTGATGCATTACTCCTGGTGGGTATAAGTTTCCCATGAGGAGGAGGAGGAGTTTGGATTTGATATCCCGCTTTATCACTACCCGAAGGAGTCTCAAAGCGGCCAACATTCTCCTTTCCCTTCCTCCCCCACAACAAACACTCTGTGAGGTGAGTGGGGCTGAGAGACTTCAGAGAAGTGTGACTGGCCCAAGGTCACCCAGCAGCTGCATGTGGAGGAGCGGAGACACAAACCCGGTTCACCAGATTACGAGACTACCGCTCTTAACCACTACACCACACTGGCCAGGTGTAAACATGAGTGAGGAAATATAATCTGCATCAGAAGAATATTAAAACAGGGTTTTTAACCTCCAAAAGAATATATGGAGATTTAAGAACTAAATCTAGCCCAATAGAAAAATACAAATATTTTTAAGTACAGAATTCCTGAAGGTATAAAACAAAATTTTAAACAACTTGATTAAAAACTCTAAAATACGGGGTAGAAATCATTTCTCCTACTAAATGATCTTTCATTTCTGGAGTTGCTATTAGCTCTTCTGTTGAGGAATGTTGAGTTCACATGGGAATAACTCACTTCCATAAAGCAACATACTCAACACACAAGCCTGGTAGACCTTGGTCATTAGCATCACATTCTCCCATACCCTTGCCATCTGGGCAGAGGAGGAGTGGTGGAGGGCACCTCCCCATCCAGACTCTTCCAGGGAGGAGGAAGAGGAAGACAGTATAGATTTACAACAGGGGTTTGAGGGCGGTCGCAGCTCAGAGGCAGATGAGGGGGAAAGTGGGGAAATCATGGGAGAGCCAGAGCAACACTCAGACGACATGTTGTCATTAGAAAGCATTCCAGATGCTCCATCTCCCAGAACCTGGCAAGCCTTAAAAGTAGGAGAGCAAAGAGCTCAAAGACAGAGGGCACTTAGCAGCACCGTAGAAGAGACGATGTGAATGACGAATGAGGAAGTGGGAGAGATGGGGAGGTGAAGATTCACTGGGGACAACGCCATTATCCAAGAGGTTGGGTTCTATACCTCTCTCTGTAAAGATTGAAATAAAAAGGGATGGTAAGATACTTTTCCTTGTCTTTATACTTTTCTGGGCAACTAGCTGGGAGCCACTGACAGCTGCTTACCTGGGTGGTGCAGGATGGCGCTAATGTCAGGGCCATGTGGGTGCATTGGCAGGAGCACTGGAATGGCAGTGTGGTCCTGCAAATGCATGTTACCTGACATCACTGCCACCTGCCCTAATAATTAATTAATTAATTAATTAATTAATTAATTAATTTATATCCCACCCTCCCTGGTCAGAGTTGGGCTGGGCTCAAGGCGGCTAACACCAATAAAATTACAGTAAAAATATAATGGGGGGGGGGAACCAATTTAAAATACAGTTTAAAGTGCAATTTAAAATGCAGCCTCATTTTAAAAGTAGCCCATAGATCAAAACCATAAGGGGAGAGAAATGTAAGGGTCAGATTGAGTCCAAACCAAAAGCCAGGTGGAACAGCTCTGTCTTGCAGGCCCTGCGGAAAGATGTCAAGTCCCGCAGGGCCCTAGTCTCTTGTGACAGAGCATTCCACCAAGTCGGGGCCAGTACTGAAAGGTGGTTGAGACCAATCTAACCACCTTGTGACTTGGGACCTCCAAAATGTTGTCATTTTTGGACCTTAAGGAGAGGCGGTCCCGTAGGTATGTGGGTCCTAATACCATCATAACTGCTCCATGCAGCAGTTATAATGGTATTTGGATGGCAACTGCATTCCACCACATAGCAGCAATAGTGCAATGACTAAAACAGACTAAAACTAAAGTGTCAGAAGAAACAGATCAGCTAAAAGAGCCAGAGAATTAGACATGGAATGCGGAAATATTTTGGCTCACTCCACGTTTTGGAGCAATCCTTTCCATTTTGCCCCACGATCAGACCCATAAGCGGATTGGAAAAATGTTCTGTAGGATATATGGGCTCTCCCCACCCACATTGACAGAGGTGTTTCTGAAATGCAGAATGACTAGATTATTTTGCAAGTAGTGAGAACTGTTATCAAAAATATCCTTTATCACTCTATCATGTTAATAGAACTCTCTCTCCCGCCCCACCACCTTACTGGGGCTCTCTGTGTACCTGCTAAAACAGCAAGGCCCCAGATACTGGGAAATTCCAGGGCTTCCTTTGGTCTCATAATGGGTAAAACAAATTATCGGGACACCGAGAAACAGGAAGATTAAACAAGCGATGATGATCATGTGTCGCAAAACCTTGTTGAAAAAATGTTTCCATTATTGGGAATCATGTTGTAAAGAGATTTCTATGGGACCACCTCTCCTAGTATGCCCCACGGAGGACCTTAAAGTCCATAAATAGCAACACCCTAGTGGTCCCGGACCCTAAGGAAGTTAGATTAGCCTCAACCAGAGCCAGGGCCTTCTCAACACTGGCTCTGGCCTGGTGGAACACTCTGCCTCATGAGACCAGGGCTCTGCGGAATCTGATTTCTTTCCGCAGGGACTGTAAGACAGAGTTGTTCCATCTGGCATTTGATTTAGAATCAGTTTGATTCCCTCCCCCTCTTTCTTTTTCCTTTCTCTTCCTGTGAAGAGGCTGCATCCTAAAGTTTTAATGTTGTATTTTAATCTTTTTTAAATTGTATTTTAATCAACTTGTTTTTATTATTGGTTGTTAGCCGCCCTGAGCCCGGTCTTGGCTGGGGGTGGTGGTGTATAAATACAAAATAATAATAATAATAATAATAATAATAATAATAATAATAATAATAATAATGGAATAATATATGTTACAAAATTTCACCTGGAATATCCATGGGTAGGAATATTCAGTGTTTGGAAAGTTTCTTCCTTTATCTTTCTTTTTTCTTTTTTAGAAAAGTAAAAGACCACTAAGTAGAATGAGGGAGCGAGAGAGTGAGAGCCACTAGAACCCTTTTATTTCAGAAAAATTCCCAGACCACGATGTCCTTTCACAGTTCAAATGTCAAGCGGCCTTTGGATAGCAGTCACGGTGGCATGTGGGGAAGGAGGGAGAGCCCTAGAAAGGAGTCTTTAATGATGACAAGCCTGGTTAAATCCATGAGTTCCAGTGTCCTTTGTCTCCCTTTCTCCCCATGGTAGCTCCTGCTGACTTACACGGAGGGCAGCGGGGCAGCCATCTAGCGTGGCAATTGGTCATGCATACCCCAGAGAGGAGTGTTTTCTTCACCCTTGTGTGCAGAGTGCAAAAGGCCCTTCAATTTCCTTTGCAGCACTTCTTTCCCTTTGGGGGGCTTTTCCTCTCTCTCCTGATTGACTAGTTTTCTATTGACCGAAAAGTCATTTCCTTTGCTTAGTCTACTGAAAAGTAAAATAAAATGTTTTCTCAGTGACCCTAACATCTTTTTTTTTCTTCTTTCGCAGCGTTTAAGGACGGGGGGAAAGTTTGCTGTCAATTATATCGAGGTAAAAATTATATTGTTGTACTGTTGTGCTTTCCTTTCTTCACTCCCCCTACCCCCAAGCCCGCTTGGCTTTCCCTATGTGTCAAAAGGGAGCAAATGATGCATTAAAAGCTTAAAAGCCGAAATAAAGATTAGGTGTAAAGTGCTATTGATCCCTTTATGTAAGGAAACCAAGACATATTCCACTTGGCTGTCAGGTTCCATTTTCAGCAAGTCACCCAGATGCAAGACTGGAAACTTCTACAAAGAAATCTTTAAAGTGTTGTTGAAAGTATCAAATAGGATTAGGAAAGCTAGCAGAAACAGCCATTAAAAATGGCATTGGCCCAGTTGAGCTACTGTAGGATTGCTTTGCCTGAATAAGTTTAATGCTCAAGGTGCTCATACAATGGACTGGTTATGTCACTACATTGACTCCTAACACATAGGCTCATGAGGTCAGGTTTTCAAAAATTTGCATCTCGACGGTGCACAGATTCAGGAGCAATTTTTATTTCGGGCTGGAAAATAAGAGGTGACAATGGTTTCTGATGTTGTACTCGGTCTCAAATGCCTGGGGATTCTCTTTGGTACAGATGGGAGCCTTTAATTCTCCTCTGTGCATTTGTCTAATTCCCTTTTGGAGCCATCTGAGTTGATGGCCATCACTACATCTTGTACTAGCCAATTCTATGAGCTGTATGAAAAAGTATTTCCTCTCGTCTCTCCTGAATCTTCCAGCAGTTAACTTCATTGGATGACCCCAGATTCTAGAATATTGAGAGAAGGTGAAAAACACAGTAGACTTTCCCCATGCCTAATTTCATATACTTTTACAACTCACTTTTTTCTGACCTAAATACTTCCTAACATATAAGCTTTCCTCATAGGAAGTTGCTCCATACCCCTGATAATTTTGCTTGCCTTTTCCTGCACCATAGAAAAAGTGTAGAGCATACATATTTGAAGGCTTCTCAAGTTCCCCCATACTAAAAATATTCATGTCAGAGATGAGGGTCAGTGAGGAACATTCACAGATATAATCCCTCACCTGCATTCCATAGTATTAATATTTAGTACACTAATTTGCTGATCATGTAACTTGATGCTTGTAGAATGACAAATTGTGATTGCAATGTGCTCAGCTGAATCTTTATAGCACTGATTTTGAGCAGATGCTGATGGTGTTGATGGTGAACTGGTCCAGTTCTTCCACCAAATACCTCTTCTATTAGGGGAAACTTCCTTCTAGACCTGCTTAATTTCAGGCAGCATAATTGCATTATGTGTTTGCTCTTTCAGACTGATCTGGATGCTCCTGGAATTTCTAATAATAGTCTACAATGCTCTAAACTACATCTGGAAACCCAGCCAAATGGGTGGGGTATAAATAAACAACTTCTTCTTCTTCTTCTTCTTCTTCTTCTTCTTCTTCTTCTTCTTCTTCTTCTCCTTGAGTCTACAACTCCCATGATCCCCAACCAGCATGGTCTGTGAGGTCTGGGACCATAGAAGCTGCAGTCCAACAACATTGGGAAAGCACTACATTGCCTACTTCTAGTCTACAATTATGTTTGCATTGTAATGAACTATAGCATCTCACTGTGGGTTGCATTGCTTCCCAAAGGATCCAGTTCTAAGGAACACAGAAAAAGCAGATATTTGACCACGGGAAAACCATATACCAATAGATACAATTTAGGAATCAATCCAATCAAATCAATGAGACATAAATTAGTAGCAAATGGAGTGCCAGGTTTCAGCAAAGCTGATGGTATCAATGAAGATGATGACTTCTTCAAAGAAAAACGAAAAGCAATTCAATCATTAAAGCCAATGAATGACCTGAGAAGGTGTAGCAGTGACCTTAGAAATTTAGCAAAGTGATGCTTTTTATCAATAATGTTTCAGAGGAAAAGAAAACATGTTCAATAATATTTTCGAACAGATGACCACTTAGCCAAAAATTTATGACACCTGATATTTGCTTGCCGGCTTGATTAATTAAATCTATAAGACTTTTATTGATTTACACATTTTATAATATGCTTTCCAGCCCTTTCCTGTTTCCCAAAAATATTCTGAGTGTAACACTTCTCTGAAATTTCTGGGAGGGAGATAATAGTCATGTCAACACTATCCACCCATTTGGTCACACCAGTGTTCAAAGGACAAGGGGAAAGGGAATATTACTCCAAGGCATCTACCTGAAATTGTTTTTTCTGAAGAAAATCCACACATGCAAGTGCATATCATGTAGTTCAGCCTTAGGAGTAGAATGAGAAAAATGTGCAGTTCCCTATGAAAACAATCCATCTCCTTTCCTTTTTCCCATATATGCCTGCCATTTCTTTCCATGGTGAAAACTAAGGTGTGGTAGTTGGCCGTACTGAGGGGGAAACCTTCCCTCTCTTCCAGATACTACTACTACTACTACTACTACTACTACTACTACTACTAATTTATTACTTATACCCCACCCATGTGGCTGGGCCTCCCTAGCCACTCTGGGCAACTCCCAACAGAATAATAAAAACACAATTAAACCTCAAACATGAAAAACTTCCCAAAACAGGGCTGCCCTCAGATGTTTTCTAAAAGTCAGGTAGTTTATTTCCTTGACATCTAATGGGAGGGCTTTCCACAAGGCGGGTGCCACTGCCGAGAAGGCCCTCTGCCTGGTTCCCTGTAACCTCACTTCTCTCAGTGAGGGAACCACCAGAAGGCCCTCGGAGCTGGACCTCAGTGGGCTGAACGATGGGGGTGGAGACACTCCTTCAGACAAAGAAGGCCTGGTCTTCATTGACAGCGGGGAAGGAGTATACAAGAATGGTGCCTTTTACAATATATAAGCCCTTACATTATGTACAGACCTCCTGTCAAAATGGCAAGCATTTTTATAACCTGTTAATAAATGGAATTTTTCTGAGGCAGGACGATGGTCCATATTCAGTACACGTCAAGGTGGGATTTATTCATACGCAGCGTTTCTCTCAAGCTCCCTTTGATCGCTGTCTTAAACCAGTGTTCTTTGAGTGAAAAAACATATGCTAAAGAAGAACTTGTCACGCAGGACATCCATAATTAAAGCAGATCTTCAATGAAAAGCATTTCACAACACCTCCATTAAGCTTTGCCATCCTCCAAAAGAACATGAGCCTCGGTGTAAAGAAAAGTTAAACAATTGTCAGCTGAAAGCAGATGAGGGCTTTATTGAATGTGCATATTACTAATGCATGACAATGTGCCCATGCAGAGTACAGAAGAGGACACAATTGTTGCTTTTAATCATTGTACAAGTTTTAGTACCAATAGATTCTCTAATAGGAAAAAAAGAGGAGACAGAGGAGAAGAAAGAGAAAAGCAAAGGGTGGATTTTCTTCACGAGCTCTAGCAAGAGTTTTCATTGAGTGTAACTGGGTGACCGAGGTCACTTGTTGATCACTGATCCTGGTAGAAGGATCATCTCCTCATGAAGGGAAAGCTAGGATTACTCCCTTGAAGACAACACTGATCGGGACATTTGAACCTCACCGGCTGGGGTCACTGCAAGGTTAAAATGGTGGATAATCTTCTCCAAATGTGCTTCAAGTAAAAGCATCAAAACGGCAACTCCCAAGCTGTATTCTGGGGCACAGTAGTGTGTTGCAGGAATAGACACATCTACTCGGCCCCCCAACTAGCAAAGCCCACAGTGTAAAGGGGGGGGGGAGTAAAGAAGCTGGATGTGGAGTCAGTATAAATAACTGACTAGATACTTCTTCCTATTGAGCTTTATGATCCTCCAACCCCTCCATTCTGGGGAAATGATATCACACATCTTCTCCAGCAAGGATGGGTGGGTGAATGTTAAGCTTACCCCTGCTAGATAGGGGGAGCAGCATAGTTTGCAATACCATAAACACATGCGATGGTTAGAGTGTTGGACTATGACTTGAGAGACGGGCTTGAAGCTCACTGGGTGCCCAAGGGCCAGTCACCATCTCTTAGCCTAACCTACCTTACAGGGTTGTTGTGAGCATGAAAGGAGGAGGAAGAGACCCATGTAGACTATCTTTTGCTCCTTGGAAGATAAAGTTGAAATAGAAATGTAATTTCTTAGAAATTAGAGATTCTTAGAAGACTGAAGTAAATATACAAACTATTTGAAAAGTAATTGCAGTACGTTTCCGAGCACAATTCAAAGTGTTGGTGCTGACCTTTAAAGCCCTAAACGGCCTCGGTCCAGTATATCTGAAGGAGCGTCTCCACTCCCATCGTTCTGCCCGGACACTGAGGTCCAGCTCTGAGGGCCTTCTGGCGGTTCCCTCACTGCGAGAGGCCAAGTTACAGGGAACCAGGCAGGGGGCCTTCTCAGTAGTGGCGCCCGCCCTGTGGAACGCCCTCCCATCAGATGTCAAAGCGATAAACATCTACCTGACATTCAGAAGACATCTGAAGGCAGCCCTGTTCAGGGAAGTTTTTAATATGTGACATTTTAGTGTATCTTTCATCTTTGTTGGAAGCCGCCCAGAGTGGCTGGGGAAACCCAGCCAGATGGGCGGGGTACAAATAATAAATTATTATTATTATTATTATTATTAATTGTAATGAACAGATTACGCTAGTAGGAAGTTTGCAAGACGTTTTGTAAGGAGGATTATTTGAAATATTGCAAGAAAGACTATGAGGAGAATTATTAGTTAATGATAAGTAAGAGTAATTAAGAAATGCAGAATAAGTGATAAACAAACAGAAAATCATCAGAGGAGTTGACGGAAGTCAAAAATATTGTATAAGATAAGAAGTTATGTTATATGAAAGTTGGAAATGATATATTAAAAAACTAATGAAAAATATTGAAAAAGAAAGAAAGAAATAGAAATGTAAGAAATAAAACAAACCAGTAGCCAAAGAAAATGTCTACTATGTCATGATTAATAAGTAAAAGAATGGAAGACACCACCACCCAAGTGGTTAAACAAAGAGGGAAAAGGTTTCCATAGAGCATAATTTAAGGCAACCCCTCTGCAAAATTCACTGCTGTGGCCATATCCCTTCCCAGTCACCCTTCACGGGATATCAGATGTGTAATTTGATTATTCAGTCCCTCCCAATGCAGCAGAATTCCCTGCTTTTGCATGTAATAAATATAATCTAAAATGCAACCAACAACAATAGCAGCTAGTTTATCATTTTTTAGAAAAAGCAGTAACAGCAGCTTAAAGTAGAGGAAGAAAGCACTGAGCAAGACAGATAGGAGCGTTCAAATGTTTATTCACAACTAGTTTGTAGAAGGCCTCTGTCCTTCCTTCAAACCACACTTTCATAAAAGCCAGTGACTGAGGTGTAACCACCCAGAGGACATTCATGAAGTTGATTCAGGAGGAAAGGCAAAATATCATTACTTTCCCCCCATTTTGAAATGAGGAGCTGCTGTTCCAAGCTGGGAAGATCGCCCCCACCTCCAGATGATACCATTGCTTTGCCAACTGAAATTTGAACCAGATGACTATCCAGCAAAGAGTAACAGATGCACCTGGTGACATCTCAGCAGAGTTCAAGGGCATGGCCGAGAAGCACACTCTGCTTCTCCCTCATGACTCACAAATGTATTGATTGTCCATTTACAGCTTAAATGCATATTTTCTCTCTTTTGCAAAAGGAACCAAAGATCTTAAAAGACATTAAGAGCCCAAGCTCCCGACTTTGACAAAAACCAAACAAAGGCTTCTGATTATTGTGCTTACTGAAACATGCAGAATTTCTGGATTTGTCCAAAATCAATGATTACCCAACAGACGGAACAAAGGCACTAAGTCAAAGAATAGCACTCTTTCAGATAATCAATCTCCAGTGATGTTATTTTTCTTTCAGAAAATGAGGAGAAAAGTTTGCCCCACCTTCTGAAATATACTTTGCTCCATCTCTGGAGCAGCTACAGGTTAAGACATTTCCCTACCAGAATGCTAAAATATGGTCCACAATTCACCAAACTCAAAGGAGTAACCTAGGAGTAAGCGCCATTGATCTCATTGGGTCTTACTTCTGAGTTGACATGTATAGTATTGCACTTTAGGAGTCTGAAGTCAGTAAACTCCAAATGATAACCTTTGGGAGTAGGCCTCAATTCTCCCCTACATTCAAAACTAGATTTGTACCACTACTCTGTATAGAACAGGGCAGCAGAGAAGAAGGTTCACTAGTTCACCTCCCACAACCTGGTCTCCTCTTGATGTTTCTCCTCCTTTCAGGCCCAGCCAGCATGGGCAATTCAGGGATGATTTGAGTTGTGCAGTACCTCGGAAGTTGAACAGAATCCGTTCCAGAAGTCCATTCAACTTCCAAAACATTTGACATCCAAAGCATGGCTTCTGATTGGCTGCAGGATTGGCAATTGGAAGCCATGGAAGCCCCATCAGACTTTTGGCTTCCAAAAGAACGATTGAAAACTAGAACACTCACTTCCGGTTTTCGATCGTTCGGGAGCTGAAACAATTGACTCTCAAGGTGTTTGGGAGCTGAGGTAATAATAATAATAATTTATTATTTGTACCCCGCCCATCTGGCTGGGTTTCCCCAGCCACTCTGGGCAGTTTCCACAGAGACCAAAAATACACTAAAATGTCACACATTAAAAACTTCCCTGAACAGGGCGGCCTTAAGATGTCTTCTGAATGTCAGGTAGTTGTTTATCGCTTTGACATCTGACGGGAGGGCGTTCCACAGGGCAGGCGCCACTACCGAGAAGGCCCTCTGCATGGTTCCCTGAGCTTTGCTTCTCGCAGTGAGGGAACCACCAGAAGGCCCTCAGAGCTGGACCTCAGTGTCTGGGCTGAACGGTGGGGATGGAGATGCTCCTTCAGGTATACAGGGCCGAGGCCATTTAGGGCTTTAAGGTCAGCACCAACACTTTGAATTGTGCTCGGAAACGTACTGGGAGGCAATGTAGGTCTTTCAGGACTGGTGTTATGTGGTCTTGACTGTAGTTCAAAACTTCTGAAGGATACCAAGATTGCTAAATTGGGGAAGGCTGAAGTGGACTCCCAGGTAGCCTAGCAGCTCCCCTGTCTGGGAAAGGTTATAAAAGGACACAAGTTAATCTGGGACTGTGCTTGTTTAGAGGCAAGATCGAGCTCCTGCCTTGTTGCCCTGCATCTGACTAAGGTGCAGTTGTGGCAGCACCAACAAGTTCTACTTTTAACTCTTCCTATTTTGGCTCCCCTACCAAACACAAGGGAGGAGGATTTTGACATCAAAAGCTTGAAATCCTGGTGGTAGTATTGATCCTATTTTGTTTTTAAAAATTCATCTTGGCAATTTAGGATCCAGCGGCCTGTACATGGTACTTATTTACACTCGTGAAAGAACAAAGCCAATGTTATCGAGAGGAGCAAGGAGGAGCACGGTGGTGTCTCCTGTTAATGGTTTTCCTATCGGATGTTAATCTTCTGTGAAAGTAAAGGGTGTGAAAATCAGTAAAAGCATTTGTGAACTTTCTTAGGTATGTAAGAGAGGAAGTTTTCAGGAGATAACCTTGACCTCCTCAAAGCAGCAAAAGGGAGAGAGTGCCATTGGCTCCTGCTGCAGAATTGAAGAGACTACATATGTTTAGCAGCTACAAGTTGACCTTATAGTTCACACATAAACTTATGTAAGAGGGATACTTTGGAAAATATTCCTACAGCACTCGAGAAAAGCTCGACAAATAAGCTGTAACTCGGTTTGCCTTAAGAATATATAGGATAAAAGATTAGCCTGAATGGCCTAGTTTCAACAGCAGCCAAGGTGGAATTTACCATTTCACAGCAGCTGTTTGAAATGCTCCTTGATGGTACAGTTCCCTGAACATAGGAAAGTCGCTGCCTATACCTCTCTGTACTGGTATTCCTTATACCAGTGGGATCTGGTACTCCAATATAGCTGGGATTATATGAGAAAATGTCAACCAGGTGGGAGGAGCCTCCATTTAAGCTCCTTGCCATGCCAATATCTGTTTTCAGGAAACTGAGCTAATGCTGTTGTGGACAAAATCCATAGCATGGACTACTCCTGCCTGGTACAGGGCATCTGACAAGAAGGGGCTAAATGTGCAGTCTGCAGAGAAATGAATGATGAATATGTCTATTTTGGTATCTCCATTTCTAATTTTTCCAGTCTTACATTCAGTCCTCCACATTTCTGCATAAATTTGCATTCTTATAGCCCTAATGAAAATTTCATCAGCATTTTAGTGCAAATTTCTCTCAATGCACACATCTTTGTATGCAATTTTGCCTAATACAGTGGTACCTCGGGATGCGAACGGGATCCGTTCCGGAGCCCCGTTCGCATCCCGAATGGAATGCAAGACGCGACGGCGCGTCTGCCCGTGCACGAGTCACATTTTGGTGCTTCTGTGCATGCATGTGACATCACTTTGATGGTCTGCGCATGCATGCGCAGCCAAAACCCGGAAGTAATGTGCTCCGTTACTTCCGGGTCACTGTGGAGCGCAACCCGAATTTGCCTAACCCGAAGTGTATTCATTCCGAGGTATGATTGTATACATTTTTTTTTGCAAAGCAATTTCTTCTAATATAATGCACTTTTGCATGATAACTAAATTCACACATTTATATGCATACTTTGCATGCAACAGTGAAAACAAAACACTTTTATTTTCATTTTTGTGCACATTACTTGCCTGTAGAACTGCATTGCAAAATTCAGAGAAGGGCGAATTTTGAAGGATGGCTGTGTTTTGGTTTACGTATTGTTTCACAAAGTGTGAATTAGGCAAGTTCACCTTTAAATGAGAATGGAATCACATTTTCCCCCAATTCTTTCTTTGAGGACCGGCCTCAAACTCCATCTCCTACTCAGAAACAGACTAGATGAACAGATATTGATTTGATTTGTTGTATTACTATGTCTCTTTTCATTCAAATGCATCTCAAAGTGGCTAAAAACAATAAGTAACAATGACATAATAACGCATAATGTAACATCACCAATACAGCATAAATCATATAAATTGATTAACAAATCATCAACAAAAAAATTACAATCCATAAAACACTATTAACAAAAGAGTAACTATAAATAAGCTAAACATCACAATTACAGCAAAAGTCATATTATATGATTAACAATAAAAATACAAAAAAGGTTACAGAGACGTCCAGCAAATTGGAAGCTTTGGACATCTCTGTAAAAAAATTGGAGGCTAAATCCACCAAAATTGAGAAGGAAAACGAAGTAATTAGGGAGGAGCAGGAGGTACTGAAGGGAGATGTGAGAGTAAAACTCAATAAAAATTATTTAAAAAAACAAAACAAAACAACACAGCATTTATCATCTGTAAAAAATAACATTTACAAATTAAAAACTAAAATAATAATAATAAGATAAGCACTGTTAAGTTTATACACTCTCTCCACACCCCAATGATTCAAAATCTTTCACTCTGTTCAGTTCATTAAAACACACATAATGCCTCTTGTTAAGCTAGCTCAGCTAAATGCTATGCTGGTTGGGATCCTTGGGTGAAGGGCCATGATGGAGATAGTGGGGCTCTTGGGTCTACCACCAGTGGTAAGGTGGATGTTGACTCCGAGTAGCCTGCCCAGGTACCATTGATGAGCAACTCACTCATGTCAGTCTCAATAATCAGGAAGTCCTTTCCCGCTCGAGGAAGTCCAAAATGAGCTTCCCCCTCCAGAGAGATGAGTTGCAGCTGAACTTGGTATAGAGGCTGACCGGGAGGTCCATCAGTACCTCCATGCTCAGGACACTCAGTCCATCCACCAGAAACTGCTCCAGCCTCTTTTGTTGCACCTCCTCCTATCCCGGTGGCCTGTGACTCCAAGCTGTGCCTCACTCTTGCTGCTCATGGAAGGCATGAAGCAAAGGGTGTTGGCCGGCCGGGGGGCAGGAGGAGATATGCACTTGCTGGTGTGGAAAAGCCTACAAGAGCAGCACCAGATGAATCTGTGAGGGGACAGCATTTCACAGTGGGGGTGTCAAAAATGAGAATGCCCTCTCACGAGGCACCACATAATGCACACTTGGCAAATGCAGACAGATTAGGGCATAGGAACACAGAAAGCCACCTTAAAGTGAGCCAGACCACTGGTCCATCCATCTGACTATTGTCTACATTGACTAGGCAGTATCTCCAGGATTTAGGCCAGGAGATACTCCCAGCTCTAAATGGAGATGCTAAGGGTTTAACTTGGCACCGTCTACATGTAGAACAAATGTTTACCTCTGAACTATGGCCCCTAACCAGCCATACTTCACATGTTGATGTTGTGGTTTAGTCGTTTAGTCGTGTCCGACTCTTTGTGACCCCATGGACCAGAGCACGCCAGGCACTCCTGTCTTCCACTGCCTCCTGCAGTTTGGTCAAACTCATTTTAGTAGCTTTGAGAACACTGTCCAGCCATCTCATCCTCTGTCGTCCCCTTCTCCTTGTGCCCTCAATCATTCCCAACATCAGGGTCTTTTCCAAGGAGTCTTCTCTTCTCATGAGGTGGCCAAAGTATTGGAGCCTCAACTTCAGGATCTGTCCTTCCAGTGAGCACTCAGGGCTGATTTCCTTCAGAATGGATACGTTTGATAATTCAAAAGCACCAATTCTTCAGCGCTCAGCCTTCTTTATGGTCCGGCTCTCACCTCCGTACATCACTACTGGGAAAACCATAGCTTTTACTATACGGACCTTTGTCGGCAAGGTGATGTCTCTGCTTTTTAAGATGCTGTCTAGGTTTGCCATCACCTTTCTCCCAAGAAGCAGGCGTCTTTTAATTTCGTGGCTGCTGTCACCATCTGCAGTGATCATGGAACCCAAGAAAGTAAAATCTCTCACTGCCTCCATTTCTTCCCCTTCTATTTGCCAGGAGGTGATGGGACCAGTGGTCATGATCTTAGTTTTTGATGTTGAGCTTCAGACCATATTTTGCGCTCTCCTCTTTCACCCTCATTAAAAGGTTCTTTAATTCCTCCTCACTTTCTGCCATCAAGGTTGTGTCATATCCGCAGCCAAACATAGTTTGCAGGATGGTGCATATGGGAGCAGCCAGTCCATCAAGTCTCAAAATCCTAAGCCATGTAGGAATTTGTATGTCCCAACAAACCTTGGACTTAGCTTGGTAGCAGATTATTCTACATGGGCTGGTCCTGGGGGGGTACCATGCGGCGTGGTCTGAGTCCGGTCCTAGGTCTAGGGTATGGAGGCTGTCCGTCAAGGGCGAAGTGGGGTCCAAGGCAAGGAACCAGGCGTGGTCAGGAACTCTGGAAGAGCAGGACAGGGTGCTGGTAGGAACAGGTTTCCAGTGATGTTGCTCCCGCAACCTGGGACTGGGCTGACTGGCCTTTATCTCCTCTGAGGCATAGGGCGGTCCTGGCCCACAGGTGACTTGCCTCTCCTGGCCTTAAGGCGAGCACTCCTCCTGTGAGAACTTAGTTCCCTCCGCCTCTCTGCCCTGAGCCTCTGCAGCTCCGGAGAGGCTGGAGGGTTACCGGACCCAGAGGCAACCTCCTCTTCCTCTGACAGGGCTGAGAGTGGAGCACCTGCAGGCAATGAGTCCTTGATCACCTCTGGAGCCAGAGCGGATTCAGATGGTGTCTGCTCCTGAGGATCCAGCACAGGTGAGGGCCCTTCAGGTTCAAGCCCCTGCCCCAGCTCAGCTGGCCCTGGAGGCGGGGACTCCTGTGCAGGCTGGGATTCCTCAGGTTCAGCCTCTGAATTGGATTCCCAGGCCATCACTCTACAGCTTGTTCTGAACTGGTGCCATGGGTTGTTACCAGATTGCCCTGCCCTGACCACCTCATTCTCCATGAGCTGCAGCTCCTGAACCAAGCCCAAAAGCAGCTCCACAAAGAGCGGTATAACTAATGCAAAATCTTTTATAGTGCCACTTTCTAAGCAAACATCTCCAAAGAAGGTGAGGCCCTCTTTCCCTTTCTGCCCCAGTCATACATACACACCTGCTTTGCATGTGAAGTTGCTTGAAGGCATACCTCCTGCATCAACAATTTTAAGACAAGATTTTTATTTTTTTACACAGATGGTAACTCAATTAATTTGAAAGATTGAAATCTAACTGCATATTTAATGCCAGCAAGAACTTGCTTGTTTAATCTGACATGAAACAGGATCTGCAGGTTCCTTCAATAAAATCAAAGGTGAGGAAAGGATGATTAATTTTAATAAGCAAAAACTAATTTGTTCAACACAGCGAATGTTGTGCACAGAAGGTGAAACCATGTAACTTGATTTTGCTAATTCTTAGTCAGGCAAAACATGCATCTATTTAAATGCTCAGCTCGCTGTTCTAATGGAAACCTTTTTGTTTCGGTATTACATTCGAGGAAGCTTGCCCTTTAAGGGCTAGTTTGCATATGCATGAACACCTGATAACTCTCGGCTGAATGTGTGGACTGTTTACATTGTAAGGTGCTGTATTCGAGTTATTGTCTATGCATGAAGAAGAATGTACTGGAAGAACCTGAAGGTGGTCGAATTGACTGTATCCCTTCAAGCTACAGTTGGTGTAGTCATTTTCTTTCCCTCTCAGCCCACTAACTGCAACACAGGGATTGCTGTTGGCACCCATCTGTCTCAAGAGACAATGGAGTGTGCCTCTAGGGGTGAAGCCAAATTGCTGGAGAATCACAATACCTGCTGTGCCTGCAGAAACCGGTAGCTCATAATGGCTTCCTCCCACATTGTTTTTGGTACGTTAGCAACACCAAAGTGACCTCTGGGGAACACTGTGTATGGAGGTCCTGGGCTGCCCAGGTGAGTAGACCCCACCTCTCGATCTGGCTGATGTGGTCCAAAGACAAGCAGAGCAATACATTTGGCACCGGCTTGGCTGCGGGAGTTGCTGGAAGGAGGCGTACAGGGTGCCATCCTACCATCTTAGGGACTCAATTCTGGATTTGTGTAGGGTTTACTCCTTAGCCTTTTCTTCTTCCAAAGATGCCCCTCAAGGCAGCAGGTATGGATTTTCCCTTGGGATTTAGTCCTGAAGCCTTTCTCATGAATGAGTACAGCCACAAGGCAGCTGAGGTTTAGGATCAGAGTTTTCCTTCTCCTAGATTGGCTCCCTTCCCAGGTTGATGAGCCTCATCTGTCCCTCACTTCCCTCTACTGCTTGTGCAGAAACCACCTTCTTGATTTTTGGACCCACTATTTGTCTTGTCTGCTCCATCCATCGGAGTCCATTTTCACATGCAGGGGAGGTCCCTAACTTACCAAGGGTTTGTTACCCATCAGCTACCTTCACCCGGTAATTATTATTTATAGAGCACCACCTGTGTCTATTGCCCTTCGTGGAACAATGGTTAGGATACTGTTCTTCAAACAAATTACTTGACCAGAAGGATCCCAATGGCTTCTATGCTGCTATTTCAAAATAACATATTTGAGCACTGAAATTGGGTTAGTATTGTACTTGTGGCACTGAAGGAAATTTGGCAAATTAGACGGAAGGTTGAAAATGTTCCACAAGACAAAATAATTATTCAAATGTCTCTGAACTTTGAAATATTAACTTCATTTTAACAGACACTCATCTTTGCAATCATGGATTTAAAATGTGTAAAGGACAAAAGCATCATATAGGATTGTATACAATCAAGTCACTACTCTTAGACTTAATTGAAATAAATGGACTTGGCTAACTTTTGACTGGTTAGGGAAGTCTACTGATTTCAGTGGATCTACTCTTTGTATAGCTTAGTTGGATACAACCCAGCTCAGAGACCAGCGACAGCAGCAGCAGCTGCCTGAAGGACTCCCAAGGAGAGGAGGCTGAGGGAACACTCCACAAGAGAGGGTGATCAAAAAAGGGTGAGAGGCTGCCAGCTCTGCAGGCAAGGGGTGGCATAGCTGGGCTCCTGAGCCCCACAGAGGTGCCATAGCTGTCAACTTTTCCCTTTTTTAAAGGGAAATTCCCTTATTCCGAATAGGATTCCTCACAAGAAAAGGGAAAAGTTGACAGCTATGAGGGGTGCTGCAGAAAGAAGGTAGTTGATCAAAGGAGCTGAAATATATAGTATTTTTCGCCCCATAGGACGCACTTTTCCCCCTCCAAAAATGAAGGGGAAATGTGTGTGCGTCCTATGGGGTGAATGCAGGCTTTCGCTGAAGCCTGGAGAGCAAGAGGGGTTGGTGCACACTGACCCTTCTCGCTCTCCAGGCTTCACGCAGATCTCTGCAAGCTGTGGGAGCCCGCGACAGGCTCCCATGGCTTGTGGAGAGTTGCCTGCATGCTGAAGGCTGGGCGTGCTGAGCTCAGCGCGCCCAGACTTCACGCAGCTCTCCGCAAGGCTCCCGCGGCTTGCGGAGAGTTGCCTGTTCTGGTGGCTGGGGTCGGGGGAAGCTTGGGCTTCCCCTGCCCCCGCACCTGGGGGGGGGAAATAATTCCCCCCTTTATTTTCCCCCCAAAAACTAGGTGCACCTTATGGGACAGTGTGTCCTATAGGACAAAAAATTCGGTACTTGGAGTCACCTAGTGATTTCATGCTCTTTATTGCAGCTCATAAAACAGTGAATGAATTTTCCCCAAAACCTCAGGCTTTATATTATTTACACAATAGGTCCAGTCTGATTGGCTGATTCTGCTTTCCTCCTGGAGCCTGATTGGGCTGTGAAATATACTCGGAGTCCTGCAGTGATTTCATGCTCTTTATTGCAGCTTGTAAAACTGGGATTGAAATTTCCCCCAAACCCCAGGCTTTTATATACATTCTTTACACAATGAGTCCCGTCTGATTGGCTGATTCTGCTTCCCTCCTGGAGCCTGATTGGACTGCTACTGCAGGCCAATCAGTTGTTGCATTCTATGATCCTACCAGCCTAATAGGCTGATTAGCTTCCTCCTGGGGTCTGATTGGGCTGCTACTGCAAGCCAATCAGTTGTTGCATTCTAGGATAAAAGGTAAAGGTAAAGGTACCCCTGCCCGTACGGGCCAGTCTTGCCAGACTCTGGGGTTGTGCGCCCATCTCACTCAAGAGGCCAGGGGCCAGCGCTGTCTGAAGACACTTCCGGGTCACGTGGCCAGCGTGACATCGCTGCTCTGGCGAGCCAGAGCCGCACACGGAAACGCCGTTTACCTTCCCGCTAGAAAGCGGTCCCTATTTATCTACTTGCACCCAGAGGTGCTTTCGAACTGCTAGGTTGGCAGGCGCTGGGACCGAGCAGCGGGAGCGCACCCCGCCGCAGGGATTCGAACCGCCGACCTTTCGATCGGCAAGCCCTAGGCGCTGAGGCTTTAACCCACAGCGCCACCCGCGTCCCATTCTAGGATACTACTTGCCTATTGTTCTAGGATCCAAGCTTAGTGCATAACAGGAGCCATGGGCTCGAAAAGGTTGAAAACCTCTGCCTTAAGGTTACCTTGCATTTTTGCTAATGAAAACACAGGCTTACATTGTCAGTGTCGCACAAGTTTAAATCACAAAGAAAATGAATACACCAGGTATTGGATAGGACAATCTGATTCATTTAAGCAGCAGTTGCCATACGAGTTATGCCAGAATCATCCATCTCTGGAAGGCCTTTGCCATGAATTCACCATTTTCTTCTAAAATGACAGTGGCTTAAAGCAAAAAATGACGGATTATAAATGCTCTGGGGGTCATTCCAGAAATTTAAGAGTGAAGATGAGATGCGATGACAGGAAGATTATGATTAATTGTCTGTTTCATTAAAATTATATTAGAGTCCCATATATATATATATATATATATATATATATATATATATATGCACAACTTCAAACAAATAGGCCACCCAAGCCATCTGGCAAGTATCAAATGTGCTTCAGCAGTGCTACACATAAGCCATATACCAAGAGGCAAGATCCCAGATTATTTTCCTTTTGTTGTCATTGAGATGGTTGCTTTTTCACAGGTTCTGCAGGAGGGTGAATTTTCTCATTGTCTTTCCTATCTCTGTAATGGAGATACTGAGCTCTGTTTTCCTCTCCCCTCCCCTAATCTCTCACATAATTCTTTCCGTTGTGAATGCCTGTCAAAATAGGTTTTCCATCTCTACAAAAAGAGATCTCTTTGAGACATGTTTCTTGCTGCCAACCACGTTAGTGAAGGATCTCTTAAAACAGCTGCTTGTTGTTAAAGACATGATATATATAATTTTATTATGAGGAGAGTGCCGCGAAAAGTATTTTGTTTTATGGGGGTATTTCTGACTAAGTCATGCTTGGAGTGGAACATTTCGTTTGTTGGTTCATTTCTTTCAAGCCTTTGCATTGCAAATTTCAAATCTGTTTAAAGTTATTAATCATTGGGCTGCTCACACATCTACAAGGAATATGTACACAGGCAGGCATGTTTGTGTGAATGCCTGTACACATGGTGACTGCAAAAGTCAACACAAGGACTAAACCTCCCTGAAATGTAGGGTACAGATTGGGTGTACTACTGCACACAAGTTGGTTGTACTAGTGTATGATCCTGTACATTGTTCTGTTGAGATACCTTTCTTTCTATGGCTTTCTGCCAACAAGCTGAACAGATTTTCCTGTTTGCATGGGCTAAAAGTACAACAATATCATAATGGAGTGTGGGGGCTGGGGGAAAGGCTGGCACTGGATAGGCCACATGGCTAGTGGATAGAGATAGTGTAAGACATTTTGCTGCCTAAGACAAAGGACAAGAGGATGTTTTTCAGTTCCATGTGTGGAACAGGCAACTGAATTATTGGCAATGGAACAACATCCTGCATCACAATTGAGGCTGGCAGGCTAGTGTAGGGCATGCTGGTCACATGGCACACAGGCAGCACTGACCTCCATTGCCTCTCTTCCTGTCCCTTTTGCCACCTGAGGTAGACACCTCAACCTGCCAAATGCTAAGGCTGGCCATGCTGGTGGGCTGCATTTGGGTTGGTGGGTTACAACTTTCAAGTCAACAAGAGCGATCAGAGAAGTGTAACTAATGCACTGGGAATAACAGCTGTACAGAAACGACCATTTATTTATCCACAAGAAACCTGCTATTTTGAAAATTCCCTTTTTTCTTAGCTTAATGAGGCATTCGGATCTACAGTCGTCCCTTGGTCCCTTGGTTTTCGAACAGCTTAGTTCTCAAAAGTTTTGGCTCCTGAACGCCACAAACCCGGAAGTGACTATTCTGGTTTGCGAACTATTTTTGGAAGCCGAATGTCTGATGGGGCTTCCGTGGCTTCCAATTGGCTGCAGGAGCTTCCTGCAGCCAATCAGAAGCTGCGCTTTGGTTTCCGAACATTTTGGAAGCTGAACAGACTTCCGGAAAGGATTCCGTTTGACTTCCAAGGTTTGACTCGTTTTCCTAGTGGTGAAGGCTACTTCATCTGTGGGTGTCTCTGAATTCAAGACAGTGAAATAAATTTTCTAAAAAATGCAAGCTCATATAATATTGCTGACAGAAGCAGACTGACTTGACCTACCTCCAACATATGGGATGCAAATTGTTCTACATCAAATTTGCTTGCAGGGCATAATTTATAGTACCCGAATCTGGTCTTTTTCTTATTCTCACAATGTTCTCAACGATGACCATGCTTCAGCGTAAGAGATTTGTGGAAAGGACACTTGTGGTCATTCCTCAAGTTACTTTGAAATTATTTTTCCTCAAGACAAATTCAAGGCAGGCTTGAAGAGTCTTGTTCAGGCCAAACATGCAAAGAAAGTCAACATTATTTCAATGTGGCTAGTGAAATGTCTCTAGTGGGTTTATCATATCTGTAACTCAAATAAAAATTTTACTGGATTTTTTGTGTGAGAGGGAGCAAACCTTCCTTCAGACTTTATCATTTTTCATTTGCCTTTTAATCCCTTTCACACTTTCAGAGGCACCCAGGAACAAACAGCACCGAGCCTTCACTGTGCTCTTAATTAACATTCGGATAACCACCTTGTACTATTAGATTACAATCTGAGGTGCCGTGTAGAGGAAATGGCGTATTTTATACTCCAATTAAGGGATTAATTGTATTCTTTAAGTACAATATGGTTATCGTTGACATAATGGTTGTTTGCTGGAGCGCCGTTGCGCTTAATGAGTTGGTGGATTAAACGGGCCCCGCTTGAAAAAGGAATTATGGTATTTGTCATACATTCCTTTGAGGATAAACCTGCTTTCAACTACTGGAGGGAGTCTTTGATACAAAACATGAAGGATCACACGAAGGTGACAGGAGAGGGAGAATGCATCTGTCAGGTGTGCTGCTGATCATAGACTCATAAAACTTACAAAGTAACCTAGGGCATATTGCAGTTAGAAGCCAATCTCTGATATCAAAAAGCAAAGGGGTGTGTGGGGCAGTTAAAAAGGCCTCAGGTAACGAGGCTGAAGCCTTGAAGACGGTACAGTAGTGGCCTCGGTGGACTAATGTCTGACTTGGTCAGGAGACTCAAGTGGTATATCCTTCGGTTCAGATATCAGGTTCCTTTCCCACAATGCAAGAGGCAGCTTTCCTTCCATGGCACCAGGCCCTCGTTCGTGGAAGCACGTTTCATCTGGGACTTAAAAAACGGATCTGAGCTTTCATGGGAATGGTTGGAATTACCTCTCTCAGCCCCACCCAGCTTTAAATCTTTCAGATAAGGCAAGGAACTGGAAATTTGTGCGAGGAAAACCAAAGCCTCCTGAGATTGTGGTGCAATATGCATCTGGCTCTTCTTCCGTGCCTAACCAGCTCCCATGGCATGAGCCCCAGGGAAAGGAATGGAGCTAGCCCAGATGGAGGTAGAAATGAAGAACTCAAGAGTTAAGGATTGTGGCGATCACACAGGGTCCCCAGACGTTTGACGGTCTATTGACCCTGTGCCACCACTGTAATTGCTTTCTTCGCTGCCACCAACCCGTTTCTCACGGGTACGCACAGAGTCCAGTCAGTTGTTAACATTAACAAATAATCAAGTTTATTTATAGGCATGAACAAGCTTATGGTTTCAGTTAATTTTTCTTGTCAGTTTCTTAATCTTATTTCCTTAACGGTCCTATTCGTTCCTAACAACTTCAAACTGATTATCCCAACTATTTGACTCCCCCTAACAATTCCTCTCACTCTCTCACCACACAACTCGACCAACCCACAGACTATTCCTCCCTCTTCCTTCTCCAACTCCCAACTCTCAACTGACTTTCACACAACTCCCACTCCCATTCTAACTCCTCCCCTCAGTTTCCACTGGCCAATCACATCCCACTCATTTTAACCCTTTCCTTATGACCCACCTAGGAGGCAAACGCCACAAGGATGTCAAGGTGGAGAGGGTTGGCTGCATCAGATTAAGTGGGCCCTAGATGCCAAATTTTGCAATGTGTGTGTGGAGGGGAGTGGGAGCTGAGAGAAATGTGCACAAAAGGAAATAAGTTAAGTCATTTCTGTCTGTCAGAAAGTAGAGACGGATTAGAATAAAAAGGGGTAGATATGTAAATCACACAAAAAGCCCTATAACTGAATGGAGAGTGAGGGAAAAGGGAATAACTCTATACTGGACTCAAAGCTTATACTCTACTACCGCAAGCAGGCTTACACAAATGTGATTGATTGATTTTTAATTGTTACTAAACTGAACCCCATTGAACAGAGCCCTTCTAACCACCCTGCTTTTCCATGCAGAACTCACAGAAGAGCAGTGGCCATGTGAAAAACAAAAACTTTTATATAGTTCACAAAAATACTGTGCTTGGAGTGACTTGGGAAAATAATTCACCTAGGCTTATCCCTCACAATGAGAGATCCTCCTACCTCTCCACCCCTACTCTCATCACCCTTCCCTCCTTGAGTTCAGAGTAATACCCTAGTCTGCATGGCTTCACTTTTTTGAAATGATGTAGTAGATGATTTATTTAAAATGGCAAAATGTGGAATTGGGAGACACCTCTGTCCACAGAGCTTTAGGGAGCCCTTGATCTAACTGTTAACAGTGCAATATTAAAAATTCATCTCTTGGGACTGTGTGATGCAGGCCACACACAGCCCTAGAAGCAGGTGTGATTGTGAAATTTACCTGAATTGGAGGCTGAATGGAGAAGAAGAAGAAGAAGAAGAAGAAGAGTTTGGATTTGATATCCCGCTTTATAAGGAGTCTCAAAGCAGCTAACATTCTCCTTTCCCTTCCTCCCCCACAACAAACACTCTGTGAGGTGAGTGGGGTCGAGAGACTTCAGAGAAGTGTGACTGGCCCAAGGTCACCCAGCAGCTGCATGTGGAGGAGCGGAGATGCAAACCCGGTTCACCAGATTACGAGTCCACCGCTATTAACCACTACACCACAACCATCCTAAGCCACACTGAGCCCTTTCTCTGAGTTATAAGTGCAATACATCAGAATCAAGGGTGTTATAGAGGTTAGAATGTCAGATGAGGACTAGGGAAACCTTGGTTAAAATCCCCACTCAACCATGGAGCTCACTGGGTGACCTTGGGCCAGCCATTGTCTCTCAGTTTAACCTACCACACATGGTTTTTGGGAGGGTAAAAGGAAAGCAGAATCATGGACACCACCTTGGGATCCTTGGGGAAAGATGGGATACATCCATCATGGCTTTATACTTGATTTAGAACCATAGCATAAATCTTAGTGTGATAAATGAGGTTATTTTATTTTTAAGAAAATAATATTTATTACTTTTCCAACAATTTAAACACTACAAAACAAAATGGACAATACAATACAATGCAATACAAAAACACCACACAACACTAACACATTAGACTAATACAACAAAATAAAAACAGTTTAAAACACATCATACAATTTCAGCATCCTATCCTTCATTCACTTATTTCAACAACCTCCTCACACCTCCCTTTTTGTATTCCACTTCTGTTAATTGTTTCAGCAATTCCTTTCCATCTTCCTCTGTTTTCTATCCTATAATTATCCTAACATATTCTAACCTTATTTTTTCTTTTAATACTCTAATAATCTATTTATACTTAATTCCTTATAGCATTTCTACTAAAGCCATATAACTTCATTCCCACATTTTTCTAACATTCATTAATTTTACAATATTTCTGTAAATAGTCTTTAAACTTTTTCCAATCTTCTTCCACCGACTCTTCTTCCTTCTAAATGAGGTTAGAATATTGCTTTGAAATACTGGTGGTATTCTGCTTACTAGACAGTATAAGATCTCCCTAAAGGAATGATCTTAACAAGGATAGTCAACAAAAAAAATGACTTCTTTCAATACTACAATATGACCAATGTTCTTATTTTTTCTTTCTTTGTTATGTATTATGCATTGTTTTCTATTGTACTGATATTTATGTATAAAAAATGAAAGAAAACATTCAGGGCAGAGGGATCTCCCCACTGGCTACCTACAAAGCTTAGAAAAAGTTTCCTATTGATGCCAATGGGAACTTTTTACTTAATCCTTGAAGTCATCTGGGGGAAGCGGGTTTTTAATCCAGATTATGGCTGGATATGAATCAAGACTCTGTGTGCCTGAAATTAATAAAAAAGAAAAGACAAGACAGAGAGATCCTTGCACCATGTAACTTTACCCACATTTACTTGGAAGTAATGACTAATTCATGCAATCATCAGATTCAATCGTCATGGTTTTCCAGGACGATACCATTTCATTTTCTTATTGTAGATTTTAAATGAAATTTACCAACATCTTGTAAGCGTATCAATCACATGATCATAAGGATGATGATATGTAAGCTATTTGTTTCAACAAAAGACAACGTGGGAGACATTACAGTTGCAAATGGATAAGACAGATGATTACGATAACCGAAATGAGGTAAGTAACTTAATAACCAAGATGCAATCTAAGATGATGAAGACAAAGTGGATAATGATTAGATAAGAAGGTAGAGGAAACATCTAAAGAACCAGAGATAGGCTTACATTATAGAGCGTAGAAGTTAAGATTAGATCTGTTAAGATTAGACAGACATTGTTTACTGATTCCATTACCTGAAGAGTCACATCTCAGAATTCTATTGAGGACCCTGTGGTTTGACCTCATATTTTGTAAGTCAAAACCACAAACATTCTTGGAAAATATTTGGCCTTCTGAAAAATAAAAAGCCAGTTGAGGGTTGGACATCACTACTGAGAGGTTTAAAGAGGTCTTCATTTTATCTTGGTGATGTCAGCATAACTTTGTCTGTAATGCTGGTCTGATTCAAATTCTATTTATTGTGGTAGATTGATCTATGTGTCCATATGTCATACATTATCCTCCTTTCAGTTGTTACATATCAGTGACAGGTGTGAGTTTGGCGTATAATGTCCTGAAAACGTTTCATGGCTGAAGTTAGTTGGTCAAGCAATGTTAAGATTCTGAGCTTAAGAGTCATAACCTCTCTTTGCTTTTAGATCTTCCTGACTAATTGCTCAGGGCAATTGTGTTCCAAGAATGTCTTTGATGCTAACCAACAGGCACACCCCACAACGAGTTTTTCTCATTTTAAACTGACCATGTTAAAAATCTGTGCAATTTGGGTTTTCAGAGTTCACCCTGCTACAACAAAAATGCTATGTTTGTGCAGTAAGGGTAGTTTCAAACCTGCCAGAGCCATTGTTTAAATGTTAGGTTGGATCACATCTAAAGCTTATGCATTTTCAAGTCAGAGAATCCTAATGTTTCTGAACTTCCAGTGAACGAGTTCTGGACAAAAATATTCCATTTCTTAGGTAAGCCCTATTTGAATCAGGCTAAGTGAGACTGATTGTTACAATCTTTCCAACTGAACATCTTCTTTAAGTCTCATTACATTGTAAATTGAAGTGATTTTCATTTCTGAGTTCTTATTAAAGCCACAAGCTTGCATAGTAAGGTTTAGGGATCTTATAGGTATAGTGGAGTCCAGTGGGGAGGGAAGGGAGAATAGACTTTTGAAGCTAGAAGTATGACACTCTGTGAGACCATTAAATTTAATCCTTTCTTCAGACTCACTCCAGGGGTGATTTCAATTAAATTTGTTCAAATTGTATCAGTTTCCTGCATGTAGATATAAA
Source organism: Podarcis melisellensis (assembly GCF_964234715.1). NCBI lineage: Eukaryota > Metazoa > Chordata > Lepidosauria > Squamata > Lacertidae > Podarcis > Podarcis melisellensis. Next base: position 80,898,947 of record NC_138539.1, read on the forward strand.
TGATTCAACACCGCATACATATTCACTGAGTAAGTAAGAACGTATTGAAGGGTACTTATTGTTACAACATTTTTGCAGTTTCTCAATAAATTCACTTAATAGGACTTTCCATTATTTAAAACGCTTGTTCTTCACACTCAATCTTCTTGTTGTTCCTTGAAAATAAGATATCGTTGGCTATGCAAATTTTTAGGAGACTCCTGAGCAACCAAAATTGCCCTTTTCCTTGGCCTGCTGATACCGCCATGATATTTGTCAGAGGAAAAAGAAATGTGGCAATTGAGATATCAAAGTCACTAAAACGACAGGATTTGGTGAAGAATTTGAGCCAAATAATTTTATTCTGTCAGTAAATGACTATACCAGAACTCAGCTTTCAACTTTCAGATCAGAAGAGGAAATTGATTGATTCAATCCAGGCCTACACTTGTAACCTTCTTCACAGACCTTCACCCACCTTCCTGTTACTTTTTAAAAATAATAATAATATGATTTTTATTAAATTTTCTGTTTTACAATTTTGGATAAACATTTTACATACTTAAGATATCAGTGACTTCCCTTCTTCTCCTTCCATGGTTCGTTTTACATATCTTATATCCCTCCATTTTTTACAAAAACTATACCAATCAGTTTTCTGTTATTACATCCATAAAAACTTATTTAAATTTATCTTAATGCTGCCAGCGTTTTCAGCTGTACACAATTATTTTCCATATATTGAAAATCTCCTATAAAGGTTAAGAACTTTGCTTCAGGATGAGAACAGAAATCATGCAGCGGCGGCGCGGCAGCAGCGGGAGGCCCCATTAGCTAAAGTGGTGCTTCAGGTTAAGAACAGTTTCAGTTTAAGAACGGACCTCTGGAATGAATTAAGTACTTAACCCGAGGTACCACTGTACTCATAACTATTTCTGATGCACTCCTGGAAAGAGGGTTCCCCCCCTTCTTTTTCCTACTGATCCTTCAGATTTGCACAAAACCAGAAAACTGCAGAATAAATTTTCAGTTGCCTGACTCTGTGCTTTTAAAAGCATGGTGCACACATGCCCTGTTGGTACTTAATGTGGGAATGTTGTAGATACTAGGAGAGGATATATTGATTTAATAGTCTCCTTCCTAACTCACACTTGTGAGTCAGCAGCAGAGTGCATTCCCCAATGCACTCTCTTGAAATCTCTTTATTTAAGCAATCCAATCTGGCTTTGTTCAGATTGGGTTTGGTTCCTGGTAAGTCCCCCATTATCCCTCCTGAAAAGAATAAAGACACAAGAAGCTTCTTTTAAAAGTATAACAAGAAGTTTACCCACCTTCAGTTCACAGTTGGATCCCTGAAGGTAGGCTTTAGCTTAGAGTTACAGATACAGTGTGGCTTACATCCTTGTAAGGTGGTGCAGTCCAAGAGAAGAAATGGCTTCAAGAGGAAGAAGACTCAAAAGAGAGAGAGATGGCTGCATGACTAGACCTTTCGTTAGGTCTGCAAGGGTCACGCCTTGGTCACATGCAGGGGGAGGATGCTGCAGACCAGGTGTAACAGGAAGTTTGACTGGCTGGATCAACATCCCACTGTCTGTGTCCACTCTAGGCAAACAAGGAATGTTGTATTTGACTGCTGTGGGGATTACATCCCACACTTAACTGGCATTAAAGTATCAGCAATCAGAAGGCAGAGACAAATGCCTGTGGGTATAAACCAGGGGTCAGCAAACTTTTTCAACAGGGGGCCGGTCCACTGTCCCTCAGACCTTCTGGGGGGGCGGCGGACTATATTTTGAAAAAAGAATGAATTCCTATGCCCCACAAATAACCCAGAGATGCATTTTAAATAAAAGGACACATTCTACTCAGGTAAAGGTAAAGGTAAAGGTACCCCTGCCCGTACGGGCCAGTCTTGCCAGACTCTGGGGTTGTGCGCCCATCTTACTTAAGAGGCCAGGGGCCAGCGCTGTCCGCAGACACTTCCGGGTCACGTGGCCAGCATGACATCGCTGCTCTGGCGAGCCAGAGCTGCACACGGAAACGCCGTTTACCTTCCCGCTGGTAAGCGGTCCCTATTTATCTACTTGCACCCGGAGGTGCTTTCGAACTGCTAGGTTGGCAGGCGCTGGGACCGAGCAGCGGGAGCGCACCCCGCAGCAGGGATTCGAACCGCCGACCTTTCGATTGGCAAGTCCTAGGCGCTGAGGCTTTAACCCACAGCGCCACCTGTGTCCCTAAAAACACATTAATTCCTGCACTGTCTGTGGGCCGGATTTAGAAGGCGATGGGGCCGGATCTGGTCCTGGGCCTTAGTTTGCCTACCCACCAGTTTTCAGAGGTGAGATTGCAGCGATGGAGTGCCACAACTGAGAAGGCTCTTCCACGAATTGCTTCATAGGGGGTTTAAGCTGGCTCCAGCACTCCCAACAGAGCCTTTAGTTGTGATTTGAGGACCCGATCCCCGCTTGGGGAATAAAGACACGTGGACACAGAATGTAAGGTTAATGGGTAAGGTAAAGGCCACAACTTTATTGATTACAGCATGTGAGAAGGTATTGGCTTAGGCATTGGACCACAGAACATTAGACTCCACCCACTCGTAGAGGGGTGAGTCTGAGGAGGGGTTAACCACCAGTAGGGGGAGCCTGTTGATGCTAATCCAACTATAGGCTCTCTTCCTGATGTCACCGAGGGTCGTGCCATGGCCCCCCCGCCACACGGGCATCGGACAGGATCCATGACCGCCGGATTCCTTTAGCAGAATACCCAAAATTGTTGGGGAAGTCGATGGCCACACCTTGCCTCCCGAAACACCAACAACACATTCCAATACGTAACCGCCAAATACCACGAAAGTTGTGACGGTTGCTACGAGGTAGGCGAAAAAAACACAAGAGGCCGGGCCAATTTAGCCAATTGGAAAAAAACTCCTACCAGGCCCCCTGGTTAAACAGGGCGACCAACCAGAGGTCCATAGCAAAGTCTCAGGAACAGCTAATCTAAAGGGAGTGGAGGGTGGGTGACTCAAAGAAAATGTGTGTGCAATGGTGGAGATGGCTGGCGCGGCTGCATTTGAGCAGCAAGCCCCGCCCCCGCCAAGCTTCCCTATTGGGTGCCCAACTGGGGAGGGGCGTGGCGCCAGCCCTGGAGTTGAAGCAGGGGGCAGAGCACCCCCTGCATGACGCGGGAATCGTCTCCCGCTCACCACCCCTTCCCTTCCTGGGAGGAGGAAAGGCTATATCGTAATCACCACCTATGTGAAATTTATATATATCTGCTTACTGCAGGACTGCATTATATATTATGGTACCAAGGCCATTCTTTTATAATGTGAAAATTGCAACGTGGCTTGAAAAATGCTTGTGATTTGGGTGGAGAACCTACAGCCTTCCAGATGTTACTGGACTACACATTCCATCAAACATGACCCTGGATTAACAGCTAAATAATGCTGAAATGTCAGCTAGCCCTTAATTAGATGTTTAGCACTCATGGGGGAGTAGATGCACTTTTCTTTCTATTTCTGATATTCAGGCTCTGAGTGCCATTGCTTGTGTATCCAAAACAGCAACCCCCATGCACAAGAGGGATATGTCCGCAGGCACTGAGAAATCCCAAGGTTTGCACAAGCACAAAAAGAAAAAGGAGGGCGAAAAGTCTCATGGGCCAAACCGTTCCCCAACAACCTGATGAAGACTGAGCATGCTCACTGGCCACGGAACGCTAGCTGACTGTTGGAGGAGAAAATGGAAAACTGGAGAGTTGGAGGGGAAGGGAAGGGAGTGCCTGGAATGCTGAAGAACACCACTCTACACAGCAAAATTTTGTTGCAGATCTCACTTTTCCTGATTTTAAAGTTGACATGTGGTAACATGAATAGGCTATTTGAGCACGATGGATTCAGGCAACCATGTCTTGCTTGTAAAAACAGAACCCATGAAGTATCTGTTTTCCCAGATACGTTGGCAAAATTGTTAGGCTGTGCTAATTTGTCCTTGAAACCAAACTGAGGAAAGTGTTATGTACAATTGGTGAGGCCATTGGCACAGCCAGCCTTCTGATGTTACTAGGCTTGTTCTTGGCTTGTTCCTTCACAATAGGTGGGGAGAAAGCCAATTTAGACTCACAAGGGACAGGCTTGGCAGAAAAGGAACCCAGCTGCCAAGCTATGGATTTCTCTTTCCCAACAGTGGTACCTTCAGTTTTGTTGGTCTTTAACCTTTCTTGTTAACAGGAAGCGTAATGTGTCTCAGAGCCAACTTTGTTGCTATAATCTAATAATAATAATAATAATAATAATAAATTTTATTTATATCCCGCCCTCACCAGCCGAAGCTGGGCTCAGGGCGGCTAACAACAATCAAAATAATCCAACATTCTAAAAACATTCATTATAAAATTAATTAAAATCAAATTAAAATCAAATTGATGCCAACCATTAAGCAAAAATCTACTATCCTGGGAAGCATTTTCTTCTAAATTATTTCTAATGATCAAAGATCCAAATCCTGCGATAACATGACTGCGTCATCTTACAGTTGATACCCAAAGGCCAACAACTTTTCACAAACTGTTCAATACACTTGTGTCTTTTGAAGTTTCCCTTATAACTTGTTCATAACGACTGAATTGTGATCCCAGGTTGTGCTTGCAGCACGCAGTTTGAATTTTGCTAGCTTCTCATATTTCTAAAGATGATCTCCCCCCTTGCGTTAGAAGGACTGGCTTTGGTACTGTAAGGTGTTAAAAGCATCATTGGAGATTTCCCTCTTTCTTAATATTAAAGAGGCATAAACCATCTTCATCATCATCACCATCAACAACAACATTTTAAAATGGGAGTAAAAGTGAGACACATAGCAAGGCATAAGCAAAGGAAGCGTGTTACTAAAGATTGTATTTTGTCTGGCTTTCTGACAAAGCCTGTGCTGTCATGCAGGTAAACAGCAGTGAGGCCACTACTGGAGGGGGCAGCTGTGTGACTCTGCCCCCCCCATGCAGTTTGCCATAAATGATGCCATCTCATAGGAAACTTCTAATCATTTTCAGGGCATGGCCGTCTTCTTTGGCCGTAAGCTACATACTTGAATTCCCTGTGTGCATCTTTGAAAATGCACTCATACAGTACGTGCTTCCTACACACAGCAGCCGAGTGTTGCTGCCCCGGCAATCTGTTCTGTGCCACTGAGTATTAGGGAAAGATTTGTTTTATACTGAAGTGAAGTCAAGTAGGTGAAAATGCTTGTGTTGGGTGTGTTTGTATAAAGCCTACAATCTCCCAGCTGCAAGGGGCTCATGTATTGCTAGAGGAGGTTACAAGGGCTGGGTTTGTGCCAAGAGATAGATTTGCCTCCTTGCTCGCACCCCCCTACAGAAATGACTTTTTCTCTTCCTGTCTATTGCTATCTATCTGTGTGTTGTTATTATTTTACTTATTTTTTCCCCCAGAGAAAGGAGAAAGCAAAAGAGATTTCCAGGCAAGTTGCTGTATTTACATCCAGTGACATGGCAGCCAGACCATTACTTATCAACTCACCATTAAAATTTAATAGATTAACCATCCATTATTGAAGAATTAATGTTGAGATCCAGCTGTGCTGTCCCACTGCAGTTCACAAGTGCCTGAAAAGATCCTCTGCAGCCTTTCTGGGTTCTTCAGCATCTCTGTTTTATAAAAGAGAAGCCAGGTGCACTTCAACCCTTTACATTTTGTGTGTCTGTTTGCAGAGTCACACATACAACTCACATGAAAGATCTGGCGTTCTGTCATCCATCCATATGTCTGACTGTTTGGCACAGTGGTACAGTTAGGTTTTGTGTTTTGCAAAGGAGGCTTGTGCCAATTGGTCTTATATTTTTAAGACACTGGGCTTAACAGTCTTACTGCAGGATGCTCTTTATGTGAATCTTATGTGAATCTGCCTAATAATAATAATAATTTATACCCCGCCCCTCTGGTCTCCCCAGCCACCCTGGGCAGCTTCCAACAAAGTATTAAAATACAGTTGTCTGTTAAACATTAAAAGCTTCCCTAAACAGGACTGCCTTCAGATGTCTTCTAAAAGTCTAATAGTTGTTCTTCTCTTTGACATCTGGTGGGAGGGCATTCCATAGGGCGGGTGCCACTAGCAAGAAGGCCCTCTGCCTGGTTCCCTGTATGTAACTTGGCTTCTCGCAGTGAGGGAACCGCCAGAAGGCCCTCGGTGCTGGACCTCAGTGTCCGGGCAAAACGATGGGGGTGGAGAAGCTCCTTCAGGTATACTGGACCGAGGCTGTTTAGGGCTTTAAAGGTCAGCACCAACACTTTGAATTGTGGTCGGAAACGTACCCAATGTAGATCTTTCAAGACCGGTGTTATGTGGTCTCGGCGGCCGCTCCCAGTCACCAGTCTAGCTGCCGCATACTGGATTAGTTGTAGTTTCCAGGTCACCTTCAAAGGTAGCCCCACATAGAGCCACATAGAGCCCTAAGGCCAGCTGTTGTGCTCCTCATGTGTGCACCATTGCCTCCTGATACAAAGTTGGAGGGTGGAACATATGGGGACCGTTTGGGGGTGGTTGATTGCTTTTGTTTTGTTTTGTTTCACCACTTATTTATTTTGCCAACATCTCTTGACATGTCAACCCCTCTGGCGAGCCGACAATTGAACCAAAAAACTACCAACAGTATGAAGCAGGCAAAAAAAGAGGAGCTCCAAAGCCAATTAGGGGCTCTCCCCAAAAATTCCTATTCAGCTTGCACATGGGCAACTAGCCCAAGACCACACTGCAAAGGGAGGGAGGGTGCCCTGAAGAGAAGACTGGAACATTTGGGGAGGAGCAAGTCTTTAAATGCCTACTCCTCTCCCTTCCATGATTGGCCCACTCCTTCACATGACCCACCCAAAACTCCTCTCCAGGAAGAGACCAACTGATTCTTATTTCCCGGGGGAACGGGATGTGGTGAACTCACTCCCACCCAGTACTGTGGTAGAGGTATTGTTTTAGCTAATTGTTTTAAAGTGTTTTGTGTCTTGCTTTGGGGGATTTACATTGGCAAAAGTGGTATGTTTCTAAAATGAAAGAAGAACCATAAAACAAAATAATCGTATGCACTTGTTTGGAACCCGTCCAAAATGGGAAGTGCCAGCACCCCTGATTCCAAAAGCTTTGATCCTTGACCCTTGACCCAAGCCCTGTGCTCCACCTTGAAAGACAACCAGTTGCTACCAAATGGGCATGGAGCTCAAATTCCCTGCCAGTTCCATTCCCTTGCAAGCCCAAACATTGTTGTTTGTTGATGACAAATTGATAGGAAGAAAGAATTCTTCTCCCGCTTAATGCCCTAATTTAATTAACCATCATTTAAAAGACTATAAGCCATGATTTATATTAAAAGGTAGACACTTTGTTGCATTTATATAATTTTGCCAAGACTATGTGATCTAAGTTAGTTTTGTTTGGCAGCTTTCATGTGAAAGGAAGTGTGTGGGTAAATGTTTGTTTTGATGGCATCTTGTTTAAACATGTCATCATAACTATAGGTTTTAATCACTATCAGAAAAATTAGCTGTCAGAAAGTAATTTTCCTGTTGAGCACATGGCCTGGGGTACAGTCCCTTTGTAGCTGAATTGTTTTCAGGCAATGTTGAAAGAATTCAGATAATTCCCCTTCTTTATCTTTTAATGGGCATCTCTGTTCTTAAATATTGTGCAGCAGGAATCAGAAACAGCATTCTCTGTCTAAGGCATTCATATAAGAACAGTAAGTTCCCAGGTGCACCTACCACAACACAACAACACCACATGTGAGCCAGGCGCTGTGTAGAAATATCTTCGCAGAAGCTTACGAAAAGCTTGGCCTGTTGCTCAACATCCAAAAAACCAAAGTGCTGCACCAGCAAGTACAAAATAACCCCTCTGCAGCACCACAAATCCAACTCAATGGTTGGAAAATGTCGATCACTTCTCCTACCTAGGCAGTTATCTTCCAATAAGGGTCAACATTGATGCTGAAATACAGAATCGCCTGAGTTCCGCAAGTGCGGCTTTCTCTCGATTGAAGTGCAGAGTGTTTGAGGACAGAGACATTCGCAGGGAAACCAAAATGCTTGTTTACAAAGCTATTGTACTATAACCTTACTGTATTCTTGTGAAACATGGACCACTTGCAAACACCATCTCCAGCTTCTCAAAAGATTCCATCAACGGTGTCTCCAAAAAATCTTACACATCACTTGGGAAGACAGGCAAACTAATATCAGTGTACTGGATGAAGCAAAGATCACCAGTGTTGAAGCAATGATTCTTCAACATCAACTTCTTTGGACTTGGCTTGTTGTGCGGATGCCTGATTATTGTCTTCCAAAGTGACTACTCTATTCTGAACTTAAAAATGGAAAGCGTAATGCTGGTGGTCAACAAAAGAGGTTTAAAGACTGTCTCAAGGCAAATCTAAAAAAAAAGTAGTATAAACACCGACAACTGGGAAACAACGAGCACTCCAGTTGGAGAACAACCAAAGGTGTCATGGACTTTGAAGACACTCAAACTCAGAACACAAGGGAGAAATGTGCTAAGAGGAAGGCATGCTTGGCAAATCCACACCGTGATCAACTCCCACCCAGGAACCAATGTCCCCACTGTGGAAGGATGTGTGGGTCCAGAATTGGCCTCCACAGTCACTTACGGACTCATTGTTAAAACCATATTTATGGAAGACAATCTTACTTGGCTACGAGTGATCACCAAAGAAGAAGAAGGAGAAATGGATATGCAATCTCTCCAGTTTTTTGTAATCTCTCCTCCCTCAACATATACAGAAGCATGAGATATAAAGATAACAAAACTGGGTATGGAAAAAACCCAGCATGACATCATGCATGCAGCTGCCAACACACAAGTGATGTTGTAGCATGTGTACAATTTTTCCCCCCCAAAAAATACAAGTAAATTAAATGAAGTGATAAAACAGATCTACACATCCTTCTTCTGTTTCCTCCCTCCCACACATTCTTCCAACACATGAGAGTTATTTTATAATGTTTGACACTTATTTTGTTGTTTAATTTATAGACATTATATATAATAAAGAGTTAACTTAACATTGAGGGCCCAGGAACACCTGGAGAAGTGCAAATAAATTGAATGAAAACATTAGACAAGTGTTGGGTTTAAATAATGCCACAATTTTTGTGATTACGTTTGTGCTAGGTTTGGTGTAGGCATTGGGCATGTATTAAAATGATTAACCAGCCCACCTGCTGGTTGATATTCTGTTGGGGCTCACTAAAATATTGGGGTATCCCCCATGGCAGAAACTCCCTCCCAAAGAGATTTAACAATATAAACAACAAACTGGAACACAATTCCATAAAAATTAGTTTTACTTTTGAATTAAGATATGTTAATAGTATTTGTTTAATGAATTCCAGCAGCAGAAAAACACAGAACTGAGCCAGCAAAAATTATACAATTAACCACTGACATTTTTTGAAAAGTCAAGCCGCCACTAATAAGCCAAGGCAATCTAGAAATGCAGCCTGGTGATGGATGTCACTTAGCAGGGCTTTCCTTCGGACTGATGCCACAACAGAAAAGGCTCTATCCCTAATGGATGCTGGATTCAATTCCTAAGGTCAAGGGTTTGGGAGCAGGTCCACAGATAACAGAGCATGGGGTGTGCTGGGAGAATGGTACAGAAAAAGGCTGTTCCTAAGACCTAACAGGTCCAAGGCTGTTCAGGGCTTTAAAGACCAGTGCCTTGAATTGAGTCTGAATACTATTTGGTAGACAGTGCAAATCATGTAGAACTGGTATGATAGAATCAAGTCACTACAATGGCTCTCAGTATATTGAATGTGCAAAGTCAACCATATTTCCCATTGCCCTTCATTTAGCATCATGTCCTATGCAGCCTTCTGTTCTCTTAAACTTCCAGGGAACGGTATGCATGTGTTGGACAATGCAGGGGATAAAATCAGATCTTAAGGGATGCAGAAGTTTGTGTTCACCACAATGCGACTTCAGCCTTGCAAATCAACATCAGAGCACCAACTGATAGCTCCAGTTGCAGCATCAGTGCCCCTGAGCTAGAGTAGCCTCTAGTCCATCATATCAAATGATGCCATAAGGTCCAAAATGACCAGCTGTCCTCGATGTAATATCATCGGTAGATCATTCATCACCCTGACAGGCCTTAGTCTTTACCCCATAGGAAAGCGGAAACCCAGCTGCATTGCTATGGCCGTTCCAATTATCTTTCCTATAAATAGGAGATTAAAAACCAAGTGATGGCTGGCAAGTATTCTGGTATCAAGGGATGCTTTCTGCAGAAGGACGTGGACCTCTGAACACCCATGGCTAGCTGGCACCCTCTCTCCATGAGTGAGGGATTCACTATCCTAAGTATTTTAAGTACCTCTGACCTTCATTGAGAAGATAGTCATGGATCACAGGTGCAAATGGTGAGTTTAAGCACAGGACAGCTGCTCTAGTCCCATGATCATTTTGGTTGCCACTTTCTGCAGCATTTTCAGCTCTGCAATATCCTTTTTGAGATACAGCAGCCAGAACTGAACACATTTATTCCAAGTGGAGTCCCAACACAGATTTGAATTATTTTAGTCTTGAGCTGTTTCCTAATGACCCCTGTCATGGAAGACTTAGAGAGCAACTAGTCAAGAGACTAGACAATATTTTCTTTCTTAAACAAGAACAGAACAGCAAGAGGAAACACCTGACCTCTCTCTGGTACAATTAAGTCCAGTGACACTTAGTGACTAAATGATGTAATGACACTATCCTACAATCCCAAACCTGGAATCCACCATTCTCCACAGCTGTTGGGTGCCGAGTCAATGCTTTCATTCTGCTATTTGCCAAGATCCCATTATGTCACTCCTGTTCAGACTACCACCCACCACCCACCAGTGTATACATGAAGGCTGGATATTTTGTAGCAATGTGTAGCTACATACACTTAACTGCATTTATTGTCCATTCACCAGTTTGGAGAGATACTTCTGATTTCTTCATCACCCTGAAGAATTTGGTTATCATGGCCACTTCACTGCTCACCTCTAACTCCAGATCATTTATGAACAAGTTTAAAAGCACCATTCTGACAAAGATCCTTAGGAGGCTCCACTTCTTTCACTATCCCACTTGTGAAAATGAGCCCATTTATTCCTACTCCCTGCTTCCTGTTCTTTAGTCAGTTATTGATCAATAAAATGACTCTTCATCTTATTCCATGATTACTAGATTTACTCAGGAGCCTTTGTCAAATATTTTTAAAATGTCCAATAACACAATGTCTACCAGATAACCCATATCTGCATGCTTATTAACATTCCCAAAGAACTCTGAAAAGGCTAGTGAGGCAGAACGTACCATTTCAGGGGAATTTTTCATTTTTCTATGCATTGAAGGCCCTCAGCTCCACCTGTCTGCCTTGCTATGTGCACAGAATAGAGGGCATTTCAGAAATCCTGAATGTTAACTTCCTTCCTAGCAACTTAAATTTTGGTGCCAGGACTTCACAATGACATTGACCCATGTTATTACTGCTGACATACGTGGCAACCACTGATTTCCCCCCAAGTACGATCTACCAGTCTATCTGGATGAAACATGGCACCTGCTATTTTTGTACCAGGTAGGTAAGACACCACATGAGCTAGATGCCTGTCCCTCTGTGTTCCCAAAGATCGAACTAGGAGGTGTGAGAGAATATCAGTTTGTTGACCAAGGAATGGATGCCTTCTAAGTGACCATTTTCCTTCTTAGAGTGATGTCTTCCTTCCCCAAGGCCACCATGGCAACAGAGACATTGCCCTGGGAGTGGGGCTCTTCAGGCCTTGTCCATCAGACCCTCTGCCTCTCTGCACTTCTCTACGTGAGGTGGGAACAAACAAGGGAACAAACCTGTTTCCTAAAACCCCAGAGCTCATTACAGTGATCCATTACTTTTTCCAGAAGTGAGACAGATATACAGGTGACACTGGGTGGCCCCCAAACTCCTTTTGGATTTCTCTCTCTTTGATTCATTGCTGGTTTTTGTTTGCTAGTTGGGTTCGATTTCTTGGAAAGATGGGTTTTTATAATACAAAAAGCAGGGAGGTTTGATTACTATGACAGCCTTTGCCCTGTTGCTAAACTCACAGAGGTGCTTAACTCCTTGCCTACTCACTTCTTCATTTTGTTGCCTTGTCAGTGGAGCTGAGACATTTTGTCAGCCAGGGTTCCCCTCATGCTCCTAGAGCGCAGCATTCTTCATTGGGGGGGGACCAAAGAGTACGCAAATCACGTAAAGAGGAAAGTCCTTGGAGCATATTTCATGAGGTTAAAAAGAACTTGACAATTGCCTTAATTACAAGAAATTCTTGTACAAAGCTATACATGTACAAATTGGTTCCAGGGAGATAATATTTCAAACTATGGTTCACACAGAACTAATGTAAACATGCTTGTGAACAAGATCTGAGGCACGTTCCATCTACAAACACATAGTGAGTCACTGAGCAGCTGCTTTAGGGGGAAAAAGAGTGAGTGGGTTTATCAAGCCTAAACATGCTTTCCAATCTAGTTTCACTTGTGTCTAATGGTTACATTTCCCCACTGATCTGCTCCCTGACTAAAGGAGGGGAAACAACTTGCCAGAGAAACATGTAAATCACATGACTTTCAGTTAGCCTCATATCTTAGGAATTTGTCTGTAACCACCTATTGGCATTTATTTACCAAAGCTAGATTAAATGTATTTCCATTGGAAGTTCTAAATGGTAGACTGAGCGACATCCCCTATCAGAATAGGCTTTGTTTATGTTCTCAGGACGTCGATTGCATGAACCATATCCTACTGCATTGTGGGCAGTATGAGCAAGCAAGGGATCAACTGATCAAACTCTTACTAGCAAGTTTGCTGGGAAAATCTGAAGCCTCCCATATTAAATACCTTTTGGAGGATAGGTCAAATGATATTACACTGACCGTGGCAAAGTTTCTTTCGGAGGTCGCAAGAAACAAAGACCATCATTCTCTAGACATAACATAATGACTACCTTGGTCTCTTTCACCTGTTGTTTGATTGTCTTAACTTTATCATGTTTTGAAACTGTTCTGTGGGTCTATGGACTGCAATTAATCAATATAAATCAATGGTACCTCAAATAAATAAATCCCATCTCTTGAAGTATCTTTATTTGATTTTCCCCGAAACATAAGCTGTTTATATGCTTTTTCCTAAGTTTTGCTTCGCTCATTTCCCTAAGGAGCTTATTTGGTGACATCCATTGTGTCTCATGTGATTACAGTGGTACCTCGCAAGACGAAATTAAATCGTTCTGCGAGTTTTTTCATCTTGCAAATTTTTCGTCTTGCGAAGCACGGATTCCCATAGGAATGCATTGAAAATCAATTAAGGCGTTCCTATGGTCAAAAAAAGTTTAAAAATCACCAAAGTGTACAGTACTGTACATACATTTTCTAAGACTCTGGGGGACAACTCGAAGAAGGTTCCTCTTCCACTCTTTGCTTCTTGCTGAAGAACCTGTCCATGGTCTGCTGCTTCATCCGCCTTTTCAGCACCTCCCTGAAAGACGACATGACCCTCATATCAAAAGTGTTTGCAAGGTCACGTGTCGGGTCCTTGTCAGGGTGGTGCCGCTGTGCCTGCACATCTTTCCACTTCTGGCAAATGTCCCTCAGTTCTTTCTTCTCCTTCTTCCTCTTGCCGGCCTCTGTAGCAGCAGTCTTCTTGGGCCCCATGGCAGCACTGCTCCTACCTTCGCAAACTCCCCCCCCCAAAAAAAATCAGTGCTTCACATCCAAAAAATTCAAAAGCACCAAACCTCCTAGAAAACACCCCAACCCAAAATCCAAACCCCCCAAAAAAGTTTTAAAAGTTTAACTTACCAAATGGCTGCAAAAGAAGTTATGAGTTGCTATGAGTTGCTCCTCGAAGTCAAGTCGCAACTGCACCTCTTCAAGCAATGCACCCTGGGTATTAACGGTTTTAAGAAAAAGGAAACAAACTTGCAAGATGTTTTCGTCTTGCGAAGCAAGCCCATAGGGAAATTCGTCTTGCGAAGCAACTCAAAAAACGAAAAACTCTTTCGTCTTGCGAGTTTTTCGTCTTATGAGGCATTCGTCTTGCGAGGTACCGCTGTATTACTCACATCATCTATCTATCTATAGCCCACTCAATATACAACTGCTTGATCATGGTAACTTCCTGGACCATCTCCATCGATTGGGAGTTGGTGACACTGTGTGACAATGATTCCACTCCTACCTGTGGAGTCGAGTTCAGAGAACAGCACTGGAGGATTAGGCACCTGCCCCTAGTTGCGTGAGCTCAACTGAGATTGAATCGTGACAGAGATTCTGTGAGTGAGCCGACTGGGAGTTCAGAAATTTACCAGTGAGGTCTGGATGAGGTTACAATCCCTCTGGAAGAACAGGTACATAATTGTAGGAGTAGAGCGAAAGCTTTAAAGTGAAAAGAAAACCGAATATTACCCAGTTCACTTTTACAAGTAACTTGAAATATGTAAGTTTTGAACAGGCAGAAATGAAATCCTGAGCCCCGACATGTAAACTGTGCACAGCCAGTAAATGGAAGCTGTTCAGTTGTTGATATTACTTTCAATGAATGATTTTGTCTGTTTCGGATGAATCCTTAAATGCTACTTATTACAGGTTAATTAAAAGACCATTGATTATTTGAAACCATTTACTGAATACAGGCGAGTGCATAGCTAATCTATTTCTATTACACAGTTGTTACACCTCAGTAATTATATCTTTAAAATACAGTTTATGTTTAATTAGCAGAACAGTAGCTTACCCTTTAAAACCAAATTTGGTCTTTATTGTGTGATTCACATCATTAAAGTGTTAACCAAACATGACTACCTGTAATGTACATTGTTTTGGATTTCGGTAGCACCACGTTAAATGGGAAAGAGAGAGAGAGAAGAAAAATATGTGGGTATGTTTGTCAAACCTCTTAAACAGAAAATACACAATCCAGATCAATTGAGGAGAGGCACTGCTTCTCAGGGGTGTTTTCAAGTGCTAAAGTTAGTGGAGGGTTGACCAAGAGAGCAAGAAACAAGGCAAAGAGCTGACTAGATACAAGATTTGCAGGACTCTGGACAGCTCCCAGTCAGACAATTTGCTCCATCAACCTCATTAATGGAACTGAGCTGGTCCAGTCCCTGGAAATAGCCACTGTCTCATCCCCCTTAGTGATGAGCATATATTTTATAGCAACTGCTTGAAATCTGTAATTTCTTTAGTTTTCAGTATTGTCTTAGAGGATCTGTCAGCATCGCACACAAGGGGAAATTGATGACAGGCTAAATAAGACTTTTGGCCAGGCAGATGTTCAGAGGTGTGCATTCTACTGGACTTGACTAGGCTGCTGCTATCAGCTTCTTCAACAGATGGGGGTGGACTTACTCCGCATATTCTCATGTTTTGGTTATGACACATGACCCCTCTCCATATAGGAGTCCAAGTTTCTAGTTTATTTTCTAAATTGTTTATTTAAATAACTTATCTCATAACAACAAGTTAACAAGCCAAAACAAACAAAATAATTATCTTGCAATATAATAAACCTTGTGCCTTACAGTCTCATGTGGTTTAGTTCTGCTCCAATATGAGCTGAAATGGCAGTAAGTTGCAAGCTGTAGAATGGCCATTCCTCTATCCATGAAAACTATTGGTGTTTTACAAGTAAAATCTGTGAAAAAATAAATTGCTAATAAATTTCAGCTATTTTCCCAATGAGTTATCCTAAAGGAAGCATTATCAGATCTAATGGATTTTTTTTATTCAACAGCATTGGATACTTTTTTGAAATATCCAAAAATGGATTTTCCACTAAATATGTCTAAAATCAGCATCTACTTGATTATATCTCCAAATGGTATTAATATGTATTTATGTATTTATTGAATTAATATACTGCCCTATACCTGGAAGTCTCAGGGTGGTTCACAAACAAAATCAAAACATAAAACCACAAAATCTATATTCAAAGCAAAAACAACAGCCCAATAACCCCCCCCTAAAAAAGCCACAATTTAAAAGGGCATAGGATGTCAATCAAATCATTAAAAGGCCTGGTTTAAACAGAGCATTTTTGCCTGGCGCCTAAAGGTATATAATGAAGGCACCAGGCGAACTTTCCTGGGGAGAGCATTCCACAGACAAGGAGCGACTGAAGAGAAGGCCCCGTTCTCGTATTGCCACCCTCTGGACCTCTCAAGGAGGAGGCACACAATGGAGGGCCTCAGAAGATGATCTCAGGGTCCGGATAGGTTCATATGGAAAGTGGCAGTCATTGAGGTATTGTAGTCCTGAGCCGTTCCATATGTTTATATAGTTTTAACCAGAATGACACATCATTGAAACTGATATAGATACTGTTGTGCAAGTGGAATTCATTCTGTTCATGCAGTTATTTAGTTGAACGTTGACATTAAAGTCAAGCTCAACTTGGGCCATCCAGCAGCATTTTCGGAAACTTTCTGGAATCAATCTGCTTGACCTTGCTGGTGAAAAAGATACCAGGCTGAAACATCATGTTCTTCTTAGAGCATAACATTTCATATGGAGGTCAATTAAAGGTGATATCTCTCAACTACCGATATATCTCAACTGCTAATTTAAGATGCCACATGGGAAGAAGCACATTCTAAACCAAAGTGTGTAGAATTCAGACAGTGTAGGACTCGAACAGTGTAAGACAGTGTAGGGGACGCGGGTGGCGCTGTGGGTTAAACCACAGAGCCTCGGATTTGCTGATCAGAAGGTCGGCAGTTCGAATCCCTGTGGCGGGGTGAGCTCCTGTTGCTCGGTCCCAGCTCCTGCCAACCTAGCAGTTTGAAAGCACATCAAAGTGCAAGTAGATAAATAGGTACACCGGCTCCCTTGGCCAATAAAGCGAGATGAGCGCTGCAACCCCAGAGTCGGTCACGACTGGACCTAATGGTCAAGGGTCCCTTTACCTTTACCTTTACCTTTAGGACTTGAATTGTGTCTGAAAGGTAATAAGGATCCATGGCAGATTCCATAAAACAAATGTTCTCCACAGTCTGGTCTTTCCAAAAGACAAGCTGTACCGTTTTAGCTTGTGAAGTGATATCAAGGGCAGCCCCATGTGATGCATATTGCAGTAGTCTTACCAAGAGGTTACTAGTGCATGGATATTAAAAGATCTGTTGAATTCATGGCCCTACAAGATGTTCCTTTTCTTCTAATAGGGTATTCTGAATTACCACATCTACGAGTACTCAAGCTTTGTTTCCAGAAAGCTCAGATATTCTTCAATCAAGTGCAATGGCAATAGATTTACAAGGGATGGAGGGAAAAATGCATGGCTTGTACCTGTGTTGCTGACAGCTGAGGTGACACACATGTAGCTCAACCATCGCATTTGAAAACGCTCCTTAAAATGGTCGTGTAGTACAGGATTTCCATTTTACATTTGGCTGCATGGGTCTTGCTTATGTCAGGCTTCAATTCATAAGGAAATTTGCACAGGGTAGCACCTAGAGAGCCAGGCAGGTCAGGCTGGCAAAAAACAAACAAACCAGAGTTAATTGAAAGCATCACATGATAATGACATTTTGTTGTCACTGAAATGAAAAGGTGTCAACAGTCAATGAAAGCCAAAGATCCTCCTTTTAAATGCTGTAATTAGTTGTGAAACAAGAACATACCTTCATCTGGGCTCTTCTCTTATCTTGCGTGGCATCTGCACTGGGATGCTGCTGCTACTAACCGATATGGTATTTTGTGATCACAGTGACATGGCTGATCTGTACATCATGTAGCTTTGTGCATGTCACAGGCACTCAGGATAAGACTGAAAGTAGAGGCTGAACTGTGCATTACAGGGATTGCTTGCAATATTGTATATGTGTGTGTGTTGTTGACAGGATTTAGGTTTGATGAGGCCCTAAGCTACGGAAGATAGCTGTCCTTTGTCAACAACAAATTGTCACTGTTTTTGTGTTGAATATATGCCATATAGTAATTTATGGACCTAATAAGTATCTGAAACCATTTGCACATGTTGTTGTATGTAGGGATTTTTTATATGTTTTTTATCTTATATTTTAGAAATGTACATCCAGGTTTTTCCCCTTTAATTTATTGGGGGGGCAAGAGAGTGGGGCCCTAAGCTATAGCTTGTTTAGCTTATACGTAAATCTGGCATTGGTTGTTGAGTCTGGTACACCCAGCGATTTGTGGAGCTTCAAGGGCCAGTGCTATATCTTTCCAACAATTGCTCTGGTAACTCAAAGGAGTAGTGTCAAGGAACTTGAAACCCATTCTTATTTATTTATTTATTGAAAAAGAGGTTCTCTGAGCAGTTAGCAAAAAAATTTTTTAATGCAACACTGCAAAACATACAACCCAGCATTAGAACAGCACAGTCTTATACTTGCCTACTCAGAAGTAAGTCCCATTGGGTTCAATGGGAATTACTCCCAGGTAAGTGGACATACGATTGTGCTTTACTTCACCAAATCTCATCCGCTCCAAAATAGGGCCATGTGTTCTGTGCCTTGGCTGGTCAATATTGTGGTTGTTCGAACCACTTGCAACAGGGTCTACTCAGGAAACAGGGTGGCTGTGGCTTGTAGCTGGTGGTTTGTGACCTGGTTGTCCCACTTAGCCACAAAGGGAACGTAGGACGGAGCACTCAGGATTGTTCCTGCAACGTTGGAAGGGGCTCTGAAAAATAAGACATGGATTAGTCAGCAGGGTAGTTTGTAAAATTCATGGGAATTAGCAACTATGAAAATAGTCCATTCCAGGCCCATCTTAACCATAGATGCTAGTAGAGCAGGGGGCCAGGGCAGCAGGTTCTGGAGGGTGCCAGGTGAGAGTCCAGGGAACACCGAACAAGTGTGCTGAGTGAGGGTGTGTGTGCCGCTCCAACTGAGCACCGGCTTGGTTTTTTCCCCTTTTAGCCTGTAGGCGCTGAATTCTGTGGGGCGCCAGAAGGCTAAAAGGGGAAAAACCGAGCCAGTTTCTTGGCAGGAGCAGTGCATGCGCCCTCGCTCACTTGGTGCTGGCCCGCTCACTCAGTGTGCTGCCTGCTGTGGCCACCGTGGCATGAAGAGGCCAGCTGAGCCAGGAGGCACCACAGCCACCCTCTGCCTCTTCCCCACCGGAGGAGCTGCCCTCCAGCTGCTGCCTGCTTCCTCCAGCCCTAAAAAAAGGTCAACAGCTCTGGGAAGGGGTGGGCGCCAGAGGGATCTTTGCACCATGGTGCTGGATATGCTTAAGACAGCCCTGGTGCAGTCATTGAGGAAATAATACAGTGGTACCTCCGGTTACAAACTTAATCTGTTCTGGAGGTCCGTTCTTAAGCTGAAACCGTTCTTAACATGAGGCATGCTTTCACTAATGGGGCCTCCCACTGCTGCCGTGCCACTGGCGCGCGACTTCCGCTCGCATCCTGGGTCAAAGTTCACAACATGGGGCATCTACTTCTCGGTCAGCGAAGCTCGTTACTTGAAGCATTCGTAAGGAGGACAGTATGTAACATGAGGTTCCAGTGTACTTTACAACTAAAATGGACTACGTGTGTTAATTATCGGGGGGCGGGGGGAACCATTCTGTTAAAAGAATCAACTTCTATTTTGTCTCCCCTGTGTTATCTTTTTACAACAGGATTCTTCCTCAACATGCAGAATATGAAACATATTTCTTCTGTGTATTCGTATTCTTGTTAGTAATCTTTGATGAATAATGTGTTGACAATGTTTCTATATTTTAATGGTGCTATATTGTCTTCATATTTATGTCCTCATCTTAGATGGCACACTACAATGTATCATCTTTTCTTTTAATCATATTGCTTGATTTGCTTACATTCTATGAATTTTTAAATGGTAAAATCCAAGCATAATTAACAACAACAACAATAATAACATAGCATTGCCAGTTCACAGACTGCCAATAAAATATCGGGGGGGGGGGGAGAGAGAGAACATTTCCAAACTAAACTACATTTTTAATTGCACTCCATTAAGATATAAAAAAGGTGAACTTTATTTTTAAAAGCATGTAAATTGTTAATAAACTAATCCCACAATTAACTAATGGTCAAATTTGACTGATTTTTCTTGCTTTCAGTAGCTCTTCACGCTTCATAAAGAATTACTCAACACAAGTGAGTAAGACCTTTTATAAATAACTTGAAAATGAAATTTGGTTGATGCTTGACACTGGGAACATCTATCAAATTACATAGAAGCCAAAATGTTCCAGAGGAAACATCACTATCGCCTGGATGACATTACATTTGCTAGTATGAAATTTGTGTGATTGCAATTCACGATCCTCCTCAAAAGCTAAATACAAACCTGTCAAGACGGCTTTTAAGATGATTGTTCTTGGCAGTGACACGGTGCAAGAGCTTCTATTAGTTAATTGCTACTTCAAAGCCAGCAACACATTAGGAAAAGGGGGGTGCAATTGTTGGTTTGTTTCAAGGGCAGACTATAAATATATATATATGCGCTTCTTATATAGTCCAACAGATGTTAAGATATGTTTCAAAATTAAAATGGGAATGCGGAGATGTGGGAATTGTGTAGCCTTTGGAATGCTATGTGTTACAAGTCAAGGGGAAAGCAGAGATTTTCTGATAATAATAATAATAATAATAATAATAATAATAATAATAATAATAATAATTTATTTATTTATTATGTATACCCCACCCATCTGGCTGGGCTTCCCCAGCCACTCTGGGCGGCTTCCAAAAAATATATTAAAATACTGTTTGTTATACAGTACATCCAACATTAAAAGCTTCCCTAAACAGGGCTGCCTTCAGATGTCTTCTAAAAGTCTGGTAGTTGTTGTTCTCTTTGACATCTGGTAGGAGGGCGTTCCACAGGGAGGGTGCCACCACCGAGAAGGCCCTCTGCCTGGTTCCCTGTAACTTGGCTTCTTGCAGTGAGGGAACCGCCAGAAGGCCCTCAGCACTGGACCTCAGTGTCTGGGTTGAACGATGGGGGTGGAGACGCTCCTTCAGATATACTGGAAACAAGGCCGTTTAGGGCTTTAAAGGTCAGCATGAACACTTTGAATTGTGCTCAGAAATGTACTGGTGCATCCTTAGAACGATTCATACTTGAGGGTGGGCTTTTGAGTGAACACACCGTGGGTATGAAGTGATGTCTTCATATAAGCATATACTGAGAAGTCTGTTGTAGCAGCAGCAGCACTACTACTAGACTTGTGGAAAGTGCCTGCAACTGATTTTGGGGGGGTCCTCTGCTCTGACCTCAGGGTCAGAGAATGGTGAGGAGCTGCCACTGGGAAGTGGGCCTGGGAAACCAGTTTACTACACCCCTTTCCACATGCTTAGCTCTGGATCCAACCTGTCATGTTTTGTACCTGAGTATAAAAATAAGGAAGGGACGTGGGTGGCGCTGTGGTCTAAACCACAGAACCTAGGGTTTGCCAATCAGAAGGTCAGTGGTTCAAATCCCCGCGATGTGGTGAGCTCCCGTTGCTCGGTCCCTGCTCCTGCCAACCTAGCAGTTTGAAAGCACAAAGTGCAAGCAGATAAATAGGTACCACTCCGGCGGGAAGGTAAACGGCATTTCCGTGCACTGCTCTGGTTTGCCAGAAGCGGCTTGGTCATGCTGGCCACATGACCCACAAGCTGTACACCGGCTCCCTCGGCCAGTAAAGTGAGATGAGTGTCACAACCCCAGAGTCGTCCCCGACTGGACCTAATGGTCAGGGGGTCCCTTTACCTTTACCTATAAAAATAAGGAGCCAGTTCTCTCAGTCAGTTGCACCATGTGGCTCCAACATGAGAACAGCTCTCACCCCACAGAGTGTGGGAGCTCAGCATCAGGGTCTCCTACACAAACACAATAGAGCAGGAGACATGTCAGGCAACGAAATCCCCTTCTGGAATGGTTAAAAAAACATGGCGGGGATTTCTTTTGTAAAAAAGAAAAAGGAAGGAAATGAAATCTCCGAGTAAGAAGAAAAAGAATCTTGCTTGGTTCTGTGTGGAATCTTATGAGATAAGAAAATGGATCACTGTTTGGTTTTGGAGTGCTTGTAATAGCAAATAATCTGGCAGAGTGCCTCTGTGCCACTGCTTTTCCCCCCGCTTCCCTGGCTTTCTGATGCCTTTCCCGTTTGGATCTCCTGCTTAGATAAAACAGATGACTTTCTGGGCCTGCTTCTGCTAACAGCAGGCAGGAGCGCTGGTGACTGATTGGTTGAAACATGAGGATTAATGGGTATTTATATTTCATTAAATTTTATGCTCACTGGAGAATAATGTATCACTCGCAGATATTGAAACATATGTCAACCCTATCCACTTACATATAATTCAATTTGACTTAAATGCATTGATCAAATTTTATTAAAGTCCAATATATCTTCCAAAAAGGCCCACTAACACAATATCGCTGCTTCGTATTCATCAGATAAAAGGAGGCAATTGGGTTGTAATTCTATTTATACCTTTTTTTCGAGGAAAAGGGGGCGATTATTGGGTAGGGAATAAACATGACAAGGTGACTGCCGCTGGCTGAAGGACTTAGGATGGGGATTATTAAGAGATTTTGCAACTTGCCCTTCTGTTTAGTAAGTTTAGTTGGGATTATTCTTGTGGGAAAGAGGGGTGTGGAAGGGTGTAGATATTACACGGGGAGGGGGGGCAAATGTTCCTTATTTCAGAAGGAAAAGGGAACAGAATTATTGTCAGGGGAATTTTGAAAGGAGAGTTTTGGCAGCAGACTAAAAATGGGGAAACTCTCTCAGTCCTGTAGATCTGAGAAGGATTTGCTCCCCAGACAGCACATTTTGTGTGTGTGAATTTAGTACCAACTAGCCCAGAAGTGGCTTAGTCATGCTGGCCACATGCCCCAGAAAAATGTCTGCGGAAGTGGACAAACGCCGGCTCCCTTGGCCTATAAAGCGAGATGAGTGCCGCAACCCCAGAGTCGTTCGTGACTGGACTTAACTGTCAGGGGTCCTTTACCTTTTAAAGCAAGTCCACCAAACTCAATGCCACCAATATTGGCTCATTTTTACCCTCCAGATGTTCAATGGATATTTGCTGAATATATTAGATCTCTATATTACTTCCAGTCGTACCAATGGAGATCTCAATATTAATATGTCATGTTGTTGTTTAGTTGTTTAGTCGTGTCCGACTCTTCGTGACCCCATGGACCAGAGCACGCCAGGTACTCCTATCTTCCACTGCCTCCCGCAGTTTGGTCAGACTCATGTTTGTAGCTTCGAGAACGCTGTCTGACCATCTTGTCCTCTGTCGTCCCCTTCTTCTTTTGCCCTCAATCTTTCCCAACATCAGGGTCTTTTCCAGGGAGTCTTCTCTTCTCATGAGGTGGCCAAAGTATTGGAGCCTCAGCTTCAGGATCTGTCCTTCCAGTGAGCATTCAGGGCTGATTTCCTTCAGAATGGATAGGTTTGATCTTCTTGCAGTCCATGGGACTCCCTAGAGTCTCCTCCAGCACCACAGTTCAAAAGCATCAATTCTTTGGCGATCAGCCATTCTTTATGGTCCCGCTCTCACTTCCATACATCACTGCTGGGAAAACCATGGCTTTTACTATATGGACCTTTGTTGGCAAGGTGATGCCTCTGCTTTTTAAGATGTTTTCTAGGTTTGCCATCGCCTTTCTCCCAAGGAGCAGGCGTCTTTTAATTTCGTGACTGCTGTCACCATCTGCAGTGATCATGGAGCCCAAGAAAGTAAAATCTCTCACTGCCTCCATTTCTTCCCCTTCTATTTGCCAGGAGGTAATGGGCCCAGTGGCCATGATCTTCGTTTTTTTGATGTTGAGCGTCAGACCATATTTTGCGCTCTCCTCTTTCACCCTCATTAAAAGGTTCTTTAATTCCTCCTCACTTGCTGCCATCAAGGTTGTGTCATCTGCATATCTGAGGTTGTTGATATTTCTTCCGGCAATCTTAATTCCGGTTTGGGATTCATCCAGCCCAGCCTTTCACATGATGAATTCTGCATATAAGTTAAAGAAGCAGGGAGACAATATACAGCCTTGCCGTACTCCTTTCCCAATTTTGAGTCAATCAGTTGTTCCATATCCAGTTCTAACTGTAGCTTCTTGTCCCACATAGAGATTTCTCAGGAGACAGATGAGGTGATCAGGCACTCCCATTTCTTTAAGAATTTGCCATAGTTTGCTGTGGTCGACAAGTCAAAGGCTTTTGCATAGTCAATGAAGCAGAAGTAATGTCATAACTAACATTTAATATTTGACAGCATTTGGAAGCTGGTGTGCAATGATATTCACTACCGGCAGCTGATTTGCAATGGTATATTACAGTACTGTGGTTTTCAAACTTTCCATCTTCAGGCAATGTTTCCCAACACTGACTTTTCTGCCCAGGCATTCACCTGAAGTCGTGGGACTCCTTCATCCCTGACCATTGGCCACGATGCCTGGGGCTTAAAGGAGCTGGGGACCAATATTTGGAGGGCACCACGTTGGCTACCCCTGATTTGTGGGAAACTTTGGGGAAAGCAACTCAGATTGGAACAGAGTTAGTGGACTTTCATCTCTACAAAATGGCTTCACACTCTAACCCCATGGCATGTTATTTCTACTGATCCTCGATCAGGCCTAGCCCAGTGGCACCATTAAAAGAGAGAGATCAGCACATCACTCCCTGTTCTCCATAGAAATTTCCTCTGAGCTCAGTCAGAAGTTAGCACAGAGAGGCAAGAAAACGCTTTAGCTTACTTTTACTCTGCTGTTCTCTAGCTAGCATCAGTTCCACTGAAACATCCTTTCAGGATCCCCTTGTCTGAAATCTACGGCTAGGCTAAGCAAACTCCTTCTACAATGCCACTTCTCTGGCTGTTACAGGGACAAAGAATCTGGATATTTAGATCCGATGGTATCTAATAGGAAGCCATCAATCTTTTATAGTAAGAGAATACATAAATTATAAACAAATATGTCCTTTGGTCTAGTCGAACAGCATAATGATCAAAGACACACAATAGAAATGTATTTGCTTCTACAGTATGCTTTATTCCCTGAGCTCCCAGTCTGCGGTGATGGACAGGCAGCGAGCTGTCAGTTTTTGTTCCATCTGTCACACTACACGTACCTCCTGTTGTTTTAAGTAATCAATATGGGGGCTGAAATCACCTACCGCTACCTCTGTTACCTCCTATTTTGTCCACTCATAAATTATGAATCCCTGCACAACATCAAGTCTACAATTTCGATTGCATTTGCTAATCATTGATCAATAATTCAAAAGCCTCTTCTTCTTCAAGGGTCCCTCGTTTCCTGGAACATATGGCGCAAGGCTGACAATGTTCTCAAGACTATTCCCTTACACAGAAAGCGCCATTTTTTAAAAAAAACAAAACAAAACAAAAAAAGTTGTTCAAAGTTTCTTTTGTTTTCCTTTTCCCTCTCTCGCTCCTTTTTCTTTTTATGAACCAGACTTTGTACTTCCCTCCCACCTCCACTCTTGTTTTCTATATTTAATGAATACACAAGCAGAGCACCTACAGAGCAATGTACTTGGTGGATGTAACTTACAATTGTACAGTGTGGACAGACATGGCACTTAGCAAAACAGTCTTCCTCCTGTTTTTTCATCAGCCATTATTTTGATGGGTATATTGTTCATGCAATGCATATGTCTTTTTACCCACCCCCAGTGACTGTCTTGCTTGCTTTTCCCCATACGCGCTTCTGCGGACGTCTAATCAAAAGAGTTTTCTTTTTGGACTTTGTGCATCTGTGCTTTTATGTATGTGTGTTTCATAATTATAGTGTGTGTGTGTGTGTGTGTGCGCGCGCGCATGTGTGTTTGCCTGCAGTGCTACAGTTTAATACAAAACATTTAGTAAACGCCCAACATGCATCAGTGAATGCTGATTATTCTCAGATAGGTTTTGTGTGTGCCTGAATATAAACACACACTTTTCAATACATCAATGAATTCCACAATAATATTTAGCTGACTTTCAACATTCAGACATTGGAAACTGCCCCCCGTTCATATGTGAATATCAGTTTAAAAATATAAATAAAATTCAACATTCATTCAATTATCTGCCTATCTATCTGCCCATCTATTCACACACACACACATACATGTATATTTCAAGTAACACAGTTAAGGGTTGAAAAGAAGTCAGCAACTAACTGTTCTTGGATTTTCAGGCGGACTGAATTGGAAAGCATTATGATAGCAGCCCAACTTACTGGAGGGTTTGCTGTTTCTTTGTCTAAGATTGTTTTATTAGCTATTACACTACTATAGTATGATCATAAATAATAAATGCCATTATACAGAAGAGTTCTGATTTCATCTCCACAGAGTCCTCTTAAACAGCCCGATTGTGCAAATGTTAATATATTAGCATACCTGCGCTCAGTGTGTATGTTCAGTGTACAACTTTAGTAAGAAAAGAAAAGTAGGCTGAAACCATTAAATAGATCACCTTTCATCTAATGCTATGTGTTGTTTGAAATTCGTTTTGACAATATAACGTACAAATCCTTGGAATAGCTCAATCGGCAGAGCATGAGACTCTTAAGCTCATAGTTGTGGGTTCATGTTCCACGT
Organism: Podarcis melisellensis; assembly: GCF_964234715.1. NCBI lineage: Eukaryota > Metazoa > Chordata > Lepidosauria > Squamata > Lacertidae > Podarcis > Podarcis melisellensis. The sequence goes on from NC_138539.1 coordinate 80,925,562, forward strand.
TGGGCAAAAGATTCCTGCATTGCAGAGGATTGGATCGGATCACCATTATGGTCCCTTCCAACTCCACAATTCTATATTCTATGATTCCATGAACTGATTCATCATCACCAGCAAAGTTCATTCAGAATTAAGCAAACTGAAGTCCTGTTCAACTCAATGGGTCACAACTAAGCATGCAATCTGTTTCCCCATTGAACTCAGTGAAACCTGGTGAAACTTTGACAAGAGCAAATCCAGTACTAACAACAATCATTTCCGAACACTGTACTGTGGGGCTGGACTACAACTCTCATCCCATTGGCCACACTGGCTGGGGCTGATGGGAATTAGAGTCCTAAACATAAGGAAGGCCATAGGTTCACCACTACTGATTAATGCAAAAATGAATGTAAGTTAACTAACTGTGTAGTCCTATCCTTGTCTCCTCCAAAGGTAGACACATTGAGTTCAATAGGGCTTAAAAGTAAAGGTAAAGGACCTCTGACAGTTAAGTCCAGTTGCAAACGACTCTGGGGTTGTGGCACTCATCTCGCTTTACTTGCCGAGGGAGCAGGCGTTTGTCTGCAGACAGTTTTTCCGGGTCATGTGGCCAGCATGACCAAGCCGCTTCTGGTGAAACCAGAGCAGTGCCATTTACCTTCCTGCTGGAGCGGTACATATTTATCCACTTGCACTTTGACATGCTTTCGAACTGCTAGGTTGGCAGGAGCAGGGACCGAGCAACGGGAGCTCACCCTGTAGTGGGGATTCGAACCGCCGACCTTCCGATCGGCAAGTCCAAGAGGCTCAGTGGTTTAGACCACAGCACCACCCACGTCCCATTTTAATGGGGCTTACTCCAAGGTAAATGATATAGGTTTGCAACTTATGTAAATATGGCTGTATGCTCAAAGTACCCACATAAAGAAGATGTTGCCCAGTATGTTTCTGCAGGACTTGCTACTCTGATCTTGGTGTCTTCTAATGGAGTGCTATCTGGCAGGTGTCTGTGTGTAATTTTGCTGTATTTCTACATCAGGTGTAATCACCTCCCCCCCTTAATACATAAAAATGCTGTGCTCATGTCTTCAGAGGTTCCTTCTGTAGACTCACCTCCTTTGTTTAGGAGGCACATCTAAGACAGCAACTTGCACAGAAATTCGGGGGCTCTGTGAACAGTCCCTCTCAACAATGAGAATGTTGGGGAACATAAATGTAGCATACTGAAACTGAAATATGGACAGCCCATTTAGACATTGCAGAGTAGTCATCTATTAGTCTGTTCACCATGATTTTGTCTATTACACTTTTTCAAGCCATCCAAGTTAGTGAATGTCACTATTGGAAATCTAATGTTTCGGTCATTTGCTGTGTGGGTGCTACCTGTCTCTTCTTTTGGATTAGATTGGGGAATCTTCCAGATGGTTTTTTTCTCCTTTTCATTTTAAATAATTTTATGTAAGCAGGCTTGAACATTTGTTAATAAATAACCTTGCTATGAGAAAGCAAACACAATCTGAGAATGAAAGCACTTTTCCACGCAAGGATTTCCTCTGTTTAAGAATACAAAAGACTGCTGCCAATCACCTACTTGACAAAGGGAGTTAATGTTCCAGAGAGTAGTGAGATCAGGCTTTTTTTCTTCCAGGGACCAAGACCTTGGAAAACAGACTCACCCACCCAAGAGTACCACTATTCTAATTTTGCATGGAGCACCCAAGAGGGTCAGGGGCATTGTGAGATAACTCTCCTTTTGCCTGCCACACCTCATTTGTGGCTGGGATCTTCAAAAAAACAAAAACAATTTTTTTTTACAAGTTAAGCAAAAGTAATAGAAAGTCATGGTCTGTAGCATGCTGCAACTACGGAGTTTTTTTGTCTTTCTGACAATGTTCTGTTGATGGATCTCATACGAATGAAACCTCCATTGTGGTACATTCTCATAACCCTGTTGCTAAGTTTCTAGACATCTATGGCAGTGAGAGATTTTGTCTTCAGTTAGAATTCAGCTTCTTGGTGTCTCTGTCCTAGAGCCAGATAGGTTTTGGCCAAATTTAGAAGGAATTGTAGCAAGTCTGAGTAGCAAAAAGATGTGATAGAGGAAGCAAAAGTGACGGTAATCGGATCAGACAATCACCAAAGCTGACAACATTCACAACATGCTGGTTCCAAATGGAAATCAGCTGTGTTCTGTACCTTTCAGAAGACAAAAGGGAAGAAAAAAGTTTTTTAAAGGTGTGTCAATAAGATGTTTAATGCCTGATGGACAAACAACTCAAAGCCATTCAACATGGCTCTCCGTTCAATTGTGAAAAGACAAATTGATCATTTTGAAGAAGACTGCTCCAAAGTTTTCAAAGGAAGCAAACAACTGGAATGTTTCAAGGTTAGAAAGAGTTCAACTTCAACATGTTTTATTTATTTATATTCTGGTCTGGACTGGAATTGCTAGAATATATCTATTGGGTGGTTTATTCAAGCTGCTGATTGCAATCCTCATCAAATGTTGCTAGCATGCCTTTGGTACAACCAGGCAGTGTCCTGGGTACATGACACATAGTTGAAGTTTTCATACTGTGTTTTAGAAAACTCAGGGGATTCCTTAAAAACTTGGGGGGGGGAGCACTCAACAAGAAGATCAATAATGTTCCCTGAAAAATATCTGGCCCATTTGTTAACAATCTTTCCCTAAATGCAGACGTGTGAGTTGGATCAGTTCATAGAAGTCATAGGAAATTGCCTTCTACTGAGTCAAGCTATTGGTCTGTTTAGTTCAGTATTGTCAGGGTTCTCGAGATACCAAGAGATGCCTGAGAGTGAACCTGGAACCTTCTGCATGCAAAACTGTCAGGCACAGGGCAGAGGAGGAATGGTGGAGACTACCTCCCCAGCTTGACCCTTCCAGGGAGGAGGAAGAAGACAGTTACACAAAAGGAGGTTGAGGGAGGTCACAGCTCAGAGGCAGATGAGGGGGAAAGTTGGGAAATCCTGGGAGAGCCAAAACAACACCTGGCTGACACATTGTCATTAGAAAGCATTCCAGACCCACCATCTCCCAGAACCTGGCAAGCCTTGAAAGTAGGAGAGCAAAGAGCTCAAAGACAGAGGGCACTTAGTAGCACCCATGGAAGAGACGATGAGAATGACGAATAGAACTTGTCAAGAATGTATAACTTGCTGTTGAAATGGAACACTCAGGATGAAACGGTGAAATGATTATGATTAAATGGGCACAAGATGTTGGAAATAATATTATGATGGCTGACTGGGAACAGTTATGGATCACAGGTATGAAGTTCACGGCATGTAATGCCTTAAGAGAAAATATAATGAAAATGATCTACAGGTGGTCAAGCTCGCAAAATTTATCATTTGCCCGATAATAAATGTTGGAAATGCAAGGAGACTGAAGGTACATTCTTTCACCTTTGGTGGACATGCCCAAGGATTAAGGCTTTCTGGGAGATGATCTATAATGAAATGAAAAAGGTATTTAAATATACCTTTCTGAAGAAACCAGAGGCCTTTCTCCTGGGCATGGTTGGCCAATTAGTGCCAAAGAAGGATAGAACTTTCTTTATGTATGCTACAACAGCAGCAAGAATACTTATTGCAAAGTACTGGAAGACACAAGATCTACCCACCCAGGAAGAATGGCAGATGAAGGTGATGGACTACATGGAACTGGCAGAAATGACTGGCAGAATCCGAGACCAGGGAGAAGAGTCGGTGGAGGAAGATTGGAAGAAATTTAAAGAATATCTACAGAAACATTGTAAAATTAATGAATGTTAGAAGGATGTTGGAATGAAGTTATGTGGTTTTAGTAGAAATGTTATAAAGGTTTAGGAAAAAACAGACTGTTAATTGGTGAAAGGAGGGAAAGTAAAGTTACATTATATTAAGATAAATTACAGGACAAAAATTGGAAAAGATGGAAAGGATTTGCTGAAATAGTTAACCGAACTAGAATACAAAAAAGGGAGGTGTGAGGAGGTCAATGAAACAAGCAAATGAAAGATAAGTTATGGGAAGATTCGCTGTGTTTTTTAATTGTTTCTATTTTTCTGTTCTTTTTTCCCTTTTTTTTCCTTTTTCCTTATGGTGATGTGCTGTTTTGTTTTTGTTTATTATGGTGTTTTTACTTTTTCTTTTTGTAACTTTTAAAACTTTAATAAATATTATTTTCAAAAAATATATGAGAATGACGAATGAGGAAATGAGAGAGACGGGGGGGGGGGAGAGAGAGAGAGAGATTCACTCAGAAGAACACCATTATCCAAGAGGCTGGGTTCTATAGCGTCTCTTTGTAAATACTGAATAAAAAGCAGATAGTGAGAAACATTCCCTTGTCTTTGTACATTCCTGGGCAACTAGCTAGGAATCTCTGGCAGCAGCCTGCCACTGAGCCACACTTTCTCTCCAACTACACTCAGTTAATTCACACCGATGGTGAAGCCCACCAGGGACACTTTAATTCCCTTCTCCCACTGGCTAGATGTACAGTGTGTGTGTGTGTGTGTGTGTGTGTGTAAAACCAAATGCATTGCAAAATGCCTGCTTTATACCTCGAATGGGAGGCTCATGTGCATCTCCAGGGGTTGTGAAGTTGGGGAGAAAGAGAGATCCTTATTGCCAAACTTTTCTCCCTGGAGCCTGGGACCTGAACTGCAAGGTTTGCAGAGTGATGGTTCCACATATTCCTTCTTCCACACTGATCTCTACAACGTCGAACCCTGGAATCCATGCCTGGGATAGGGGTGGGGATGAGCAAAAGGAGTGGGCATGTTATGGGTTACCAGAGGCTGATTTAGGGGAGCATGACCAGTTCTGCATTGGGCACTGAGTTCTGAGAGGGTGCCACATGGAACACTGCAACAGTGATGAGCAACAGAAAGTGAGAGGCAGGGAGTGCCAAATTTTGGGGTCGCACAGGGCACCGCTGAAATTTTTAAGCCAAAAGTTCAACACTGTGGATTACAGATCTTTGGTTTGATCATGATCCTGTTTGCTCCTGTAGCTGGGAATTAAGGTGATGCTATCTGACTCCTTTATACTGCGTTGGTTTATTCATTTTGATTACCATATTTTTTGCTCTATAAGACTCACTTTTTCCCTCCTAAAAAGTAAGGGGAAATGTGTGTGCGTCTTATGGAGCGAATGCAGGCTGCGCAGCTATCCCAGAAGCCAGAACAGCAAGAGGGATTGCTGCTTTCACTGCGCAGCGATCCCTCTTGCGGTTCTGGCTTCTGAAATTCAGAATATTTTTTTCTTGTTTTCCTCCTCCAAAAACTAGGTGCGTCTTGTGGTCTTATAGAGCGAAAAATACGGTATATGTTTGAAGGGCTGATTTTGTAGGCTGAATCAACAGAATCCAGTCCACCAATATCTCTTAGAGGCTGCTTTATTTCATGACTACATGAAGGGAAGAATTAGGCTGTTAAAGTTCATGACAGCCTAGATAAAGCTGGCCTCTTTAAAGGGAAAGAAGGTGGTGTCCAAAACAGCAGCAAAAACTGGGGAAGAATGTCAAGCTGGTGCTGAATAGGGACTGTACTGAAACATATTTTAAATATTGGAGGGGGATTAAAATCCCAACACATTTTGCACTGAGTTGTCTTCTTTGTTAGCAGCTGTAATGTGCATTTTTGAGCCAACATTGGTGGCATTGAGTTTGGTGGACTTGCTTTAAAAGGTAAAGGTAAAGGACCCCTGACAGTTAAGTCCAGTTGCGAATGACTCTGGGGTTGCGGCGCTCATCTCGCTTTACTGGCCGAGGAGCTGGCGTTTGTCCGCAGACAGCTTCCGGGTCATGTGGCCAGCATGACTAAGCCGCTTCTGGCGAAACCAGAGCAGCGAACAGAAATAGCATTTGCCTTCCTGCTGGAGTGCTATCTATTTATCTACTTGCACTTTGACGTGCTTTCAAACTGCTAGGTAGGCAGGAGCAGGGACCGAGGAACGGGAGCTCACCCCGTTGCAGGGATTCAAACCACTGACGTTCCGATTGGCAAACCCTAGGCTCAGTGGTTTAGACCACAGCACCACCCATGTCCCACTCCCTGGAAAAGACCCTGATGCTGGGAAAGATGGAGGGCACAAGGAGAAGGGGACGACAGAGGACGAGATGGTTGGACAGTGTTCTCGAAGCTACAAACATGAGTCTGACCAAGCTGCGGGAGGCAGTGGAAGACAGGGGTGTCTGGTGTGCTCTGGTCCATGGGGTCACGAAGAGTCGGACATGACTAAACAACAATAATGGTGTTTTTGTTTGTAGCCTTAGCATTACTTTGGCTGGATCATGCTTGTGATTTTCCCAAAGCCACAGCAGACAGCTCTCTTATTTGTATGTGGCTCCTACAGAACAATTCTGAATACGCCTCTCTGTTTTGTCCAAAGTTGGTGGTGGTAGGAATAATACCTGCAGCATTTCTGAGGCTTTCTGTTTTACATCTTTCATCCTTTAATGAGACACTCCTGCACTCGTTTAGAGATACCTCCAGGATAAATTCACGACATAGATGTTACCCTTCAAAATGTTCCCTTTATGCTACGACTTGATCAGGTTTTGTCCATCGTTCACAGCCAAAGGAAAAAACGATGTTACAGAAAGCCTTCCCTTCTTACTGAAAGAAAAAGGTTATATAAAACAATGTTACAGAATCATGAGGCGGCGGGTGTGGGAGGGGAGCCCATGTAACTTAAAGCCAGGCTTGTTAGATTATTCAAATGAAGGAGCTTCTAACAGTTTAGTTAGGAATTAAGTTAATTGGGTTTGGTGTAAGGTTGGTGTACTTCCTGCTGGAAAGGCTCCTATATTTTCCTCCACAGAAGTACTGGCTGGTCCCCCATGTCACCCTGTTAGCCCAGACTTTAATTAGTTCTGGCATTCGCCTCATAATGATAAATGCTGAGATGATGAATGGAAATGCAAATGAGTGTGAAGTGGCTCAGCCATCAGAGCCGCATATCATTAATACTTTCCTACTGTTAAATCGATCAATGTCATCCCAGGATCCCTCTCTTCAGCGGGTGCAGATGGCCACACGCCAGAACACCTTCCATTATATCAGCGAGGGAAACTTTGCGGGTTTCTCCCCTCCATATGCTTTTTATTCCTCATTTCATGATCCTTTTTGGCAGCTCAAATTCCAATATAGTTCCAGCTGAGATGCTAACTGTTATGGTCAATAAGGAAATTGCTAATTTAGAGCAAAACAAACACCAATTGGAACTAGTCTTGAATAACAGTGTTTTCCACATGCAAACACACACACATATTTAAAAAGTGGCATGGACACCTTTAAAATATGAAATACAATAAACATACAGAAAATGCTGATTTACAATAAGCCTACAATAAAAAATAATGTTTCCCATTTTTGAGAGCTATGAACTTAATCTACAGTAGTGATCAGGAACCCATCTAGGAGAAGGGAAACTCTGATCCTAAACCTCTGGTGCCTTGCAGGATATCTTTGGGAGAGGAAAAGGCTAAAGAGTGAACCCTACACAAATCCGGGGTGGAATCCTTAAGACGTTGGATGGCATCTTATACTCCTCCTTCTGGCAACTCCTGGAGCTGGTGCCAAATGCTGGTGCCAAATGTATTCCTTGGACCACATCAGCAATGCCGGGGGGGGGGGGGTCTTGTCATCTGAGCATCCCAGAACCTCCATGCTCTGGGGAGGTCACTTCGGTGCTGCTAACACAAGCGATTTGCCTTCAGCCCTGAAGGCCCACACCATTGGATGCCAACAAGATCAGGAACCTTAGGCCCGGGGATAGAATATATCTATCTGGCCCTCAGTACTCTTCCCAGAACACACCGGGGATAGAATATATCTACAGTGGTGCCTCGCAAGACGAAATTAATTCGTTCCGCAAGTCTCTTCGTCTTGCGGTTTTTTCGTCTTGTGATGCACGGTTTCCCATAGGAATGGATTGAAAATCAATTAATGCGTTCCTAGGGAAACCGCCTTCAGACCAGGTCCGGGGACAGTCTGTCCCCGGACCTCTTCTGAAGGCTGGGGGGCGGGGACAAGGGCTTTTCTTCCCACCCCCAGCATTTTAAAAAACCTGGGACAGCGGAGGACTTCTCCGCTGTCCGGGGCGATTTAAAAGCCCCTGGGAAGGCAGGCAGGGGGGACAAAGACTTTCGCCCCCCGCCCGCCTTCAGAAGGTGTTCCCGCCCCCCGCCCGGCTTCGCAGCAGCGCTACGAAGCCCGGCGGCTGGGGCAGGTGTTCCCGCCCCCCCACCCCGCTTCGGAGCAGCGTTCCGAAGCGGGGTGGCTGGGGCAGGTGTTCCCGCCCCCCGCCCAGCTTCGCAGCAGCGCTACGAAGCCCAGCGGCTGGGACAGGTGTCCGGGATCTCTTTTGAAGCAAGCGGCTGCGGAGAGACGCGATCTCCCCGCAGCCGCTTGCTTCAAAAGAGGTCCGGGATCTCTTTTGAAGCAAGCGGCTGCGGAGAGACGCGATCTCCCCGCAGCCGCTTGCTTCAAAAGAGGTCCGGGATCTCTTTTGAAGCAAGCGGCTGCGGAGAGACGCGATCTGCCCGCAGCCGCTTGCTTCAAAAGAGGTCCGGGATCTCTTTTGAAGCAAGCGGCTGCGGAGAGACGCGATCTCCCCGCAGCCTCTTGCTTCAAAAGAGGTCCGGGATCTCTTTTGAAGCAAGCGGCTGCGGAGAGACGCGATCTCCCCGCAGCCGCTTGCTTCAAAAGAGGTCCGGGGGCAGCAGGAAGAGCTGCCCCCGGACCTCTTTTGAAGCAAGGGGCGGTGGGGAGAAGCGATCTCCCCGCCGCCCCTTGCTTCAAAAGAGAAGACCCGCTGTCCCCGGGGCAAGCTTCGTTTTGCGAAGCAAGCCCATAGGGAAATTCGTCTTGCGAGGCAACTCGAAAACGAAAAAACCTTTCGTTTTGCGAGTTTTTCGTCTCGCGAGGCGTTAGTCTTGCGGGGTACCACTGTATCTGGCCCTCAGTACTCTTCCCAGAACACATCCCAGGACTACAGCCCTGCTCCACACTATAATTAATTGCTTCTACTTGGTTGGAAAATACAGTGGTGCCTCGCAAGACGAAATTAATCCGTTCCGCAAGTCTCTTCGTCTTGCGGTTTTTTTCGTCTTGCGAAGCACGGCTATTAGCGGCTTAGCGGCTATTAACGGCTTAGCGGCTTTAAGAAAAAGGAAACAAACTCGCAAGAACTCGCAAGGCGTTTCGTCTTGCGAAGCAAGCCCATAGGGAAAATCGTCTAGCGAATCGACGCAAAAACCGAAAAACCCTTTCGTCTTGCGCGTTTTTCGTTTCGCGAGGCATTTGTCTTGCGGGGCACCACTGTATCATTGAACAATTCTTACTTGCCTAGAAGGGAAATGGAAAATTTGTGTAGGGTGTGGATAAATGTAAAAAGTTTGTTATGTACTGAGTTGAATAGGATCCAAAATGCAGCAGTCTGATTGGTCCTAGAACAATGCAGCAGTATGATTGGTCTGCAGGAGCCACCCAATCCAGCTCCAGATGGAAGTGAATCCACAACCTGATTGGCCTACAGGAGAATTCCGGAATTAGCCAATCACGTGCAGCCCATTGTGTAAATAATGTATATAAAGCAGATACTTTGGGGAAACTTTCATTCCTCCTCACCACTATGAGCTGAATAAAGAGCATGAAATCCACTCTCGACTCTGTTTCAAAGTTATATACAGTGTCCATCGCAAAGAGCCCAAAGTACAATAGATGATGATGTAATAAAAAATCTCTCTCTCTCTCTCTCTCTCTCTCTCTCTCTCTCGTATATGATTCAATGTCAAAAGGCAAGAGGTGATTTGGGGTTAATTGAGGATGGATTTCTATACTATGAGTACTGACCATGCACTTGTGTTCAATTTCTACAATATATGTAAGTTGCCAGAAACCCCACCATCCTCTGTAAATCTTGCTTGGCTGCTATCTGGCTTCTGAGATGTCTTCAGGCATTGCTCACACTTTCAAGAACTTCTTTACAGACATAAGGACTAGAAACAAAGGTGATGGTTGTTTTCATGTGAAACCAAGAATGTCAGGATATCAAATTCTGTTCCTAATAGCACAAACTGCACTTTTCCTATGCCCATGAAGTACAAAGTGCCCCAATACACAGCACTAGACTCCATGCTATTCCTTACAGTATGCAAACACTTTCCCCCACCCATACACTCCGGGGTTGCAGCGCTCATCTCACTTTATTGGCCGAGGGAGCCAGCATACAGCTTCCGGGTCATGTGGCCAGCATGACTAAGCCGCTTCTGGCGAACCAGAGCAGCGCACGGAAACACTGTTTACCTTCCCACCAGAGCGGTACCTGTTCATCTGCTTGCACTTCGATGTGCTTTCGAACTGCTAGGTTGGCAGGAGCAGGGACTGAGCAATGGGAGCTCACCCCGTCATGGGGATTCGAACCACCAACCTTCTGATCAGCAAGTCCTAGGCTCTGTGGTTTAACCCACAGCGCCACCTGCATCCCCATACACTTATACATGAATACCATTTGGAGTGAGAGTGAATGGTGTCTCCATTTTTTTATTCTGGAATTAAAAAATGTGCCCCAGGTATCAAAAGTTTGGGAGTCTGTTAACCACCATGTGAGGTGCAAGAGATCAGTGTTGGAAAAGAATCACAAGTTGCCGATTCAGAATTATCTGTTGGCTGATCATAATTGCAGAGATGCTTTCCACATTCCAATTTTGTTGAATCAACGTTATCCAACCTTGGAAGAGATATGGTTAAAATTTAAACAGCTTTTGCTACATACAGTGTGCCTTTTCAGTTTAAAAAAAGTTGACCTCTGGTATTATGAAAGAAAGACAATCAGTTCACCTAATAGGCACTTTATTTGCTAATCAAACCTCTCATTAACAATTAATTGGCACAAAAGTTCGCTGTCCATTATTGCTGTGTCAGTCAGACACTGTGGGCTTCGGAGAATGAAACGAAATGAGCTGGTCAGGTTATAAATAATTTCCACTGGCTACTCCTCTTACCGCAGGATGTTTAAGTAGAGGTCAATGTCCTGTCCCTTACAGCTGGAAAAAATGGCTCTTTTGATAAGGGAACAAGTATTACCTCTGTGTGTATGTGTTTGTGTGTGTGTGTGTGTGTGTGTGAGAGAGAGAGAGAGAGAGAGAGAGAGAGAGAGAGTTCTGCAGGGTTCACCATCTGAATACCTATTTGATTTTTTAAAACAGGGATCTGAATTACCGTCTGCAGTACCACAATACACCGTCTCGCAATCTGCAAGCCCAAAATTAACTTCCCTCAGACACATGTGGATGTCAGAATGGACATTTTGCAGTAGAAGACTGATGCGTTGGGGCAGTGTTGTGTGACTGTTGTTTTTAAACCCTTCTCCTGTCTACTGATTTCTCTTCATAAGTTATTTTTCCACGCATGGAGGGAAAGATAATGTTCCTTATAGTTCTACCTCTAAGGGTGGAAAAAGGCATGATCTACCAAGGTCAACCCTGAATGGTTTCTGGACCACAGTCTGCATGTTTTCTGTTCCCCAGTCTGAAGCTCTGCTCCTCCTCTGAGCAGTAGTGGTTGATGGGGCAGAAGAGGCTGGGCAGGGTTGCTCACCTGTCGCTGCCAGTTCCTGATAGGGAGAAGGAGTGGGGCAGGGCATGGGAGCAAAGCATGGAACATCTAGATGGCTCCACCACCATGCTGGCACCATACCTACGTACCTACGGGACCGCCTCTCCTGGTATGTCCCACAGAGGAACTTATGGTCTTCAAACAAAAACATCTTGGAGGTCCCAGGCCACAGAGAGGTTAGGCTGGCCTCAACCAGAGCCAGGGCTTTTTCGGCCGTGGCTCCGATCTGGTGGAACGCTCTGCCACAAGAGATTAGGGCCCTGCGGGACTTGACATCTTTCCGCAGGGCCTGCAAGACAGAGCTGTGTTCCGCCAAGCCTTTGGCCAGGGCACAGCCTGACTCCCTCCTTCACAGAACTCTACCCAATGGTTGCCATCAATTTGATTTGAAGTAATTTTTTAATGAAATGATTTTAAAATGTTGTCTTATTTTATTGTTGTTAGCTGCCCTGAGCCCGGCTTCGGCTGGGGAGGGTGGGATATAAATAAATTATTATTATTATTATTATTATTATTATTATTATTATTATTATGCTTCACTCCTCGCATCTCACACCTCCCTGTCTTCCTCAGGAACCAGCAGCGACACTAACTGTTCAGAAGGCAAGTGAGAAATTGCACACACCTGCCCAGCATGACCTCAGCTACTACCTCTATATCAGGGCTGCCAGCACATCCCTTGGTTGCCTCCTCTATTGTGGAGCCTTGGAAAGCCACTTTGCCAGAGTGGGCAGGCAGGCAGGCAGAAGAACCCCTGAATAAGTTGCAAGGAAAGCTGAAACTGGGGGGGAAATTGCCCCTTTAGCAAAGAGAATGCTCTCCCAAGCTCCCATCTCCTTGGGCATGTGGAAATCCATCAGCAGCGCTCTCTCACTAAGGCGGGTCTAATGCCTTTGAATTTAATAAACAGCTGCTGCCCAGTCCCCCCTGTCTGCCGATATTGATTAGGGAATCTGAGATCTTAACTGGCAAGCCTGGCCATCCTGTTGATTTCAAGGTGCCAATCCCTTGGGACCAACATTTTCATGTGGTTTTTCTTCTATATTCCCTCCCCGCTTTTTTTTCCTAATCAAATGCATCTGGGAGGATGGCAGTATGGCGTTAGGGGACACTTTCCCATTTAGCTGTTTTTCCTCCCCCAAATCTCCCAGTTGCTTTTTACCTTAAAATGCAAACCTACCAATTTACACCTCCCAAAATTAATACATTTGTCCAAATTTTGTGATGGTGTTCTGCAGCCAAAAAAAGTAGAAAAATGTATATTTTAGGGAGATGAGTGCCTAGAAATGTATGTATTATTAAAACAGACAAACAAAAATGCATTATATTCAGGAAAATTGCTTACAAAAATTTGTGTATTGGGAGGCATGAACATTAAAGTGCTGGTGACTTCTCAAGAGAATTTTTTTTAAAAAATAGTGCAAACAAATGCAGAAATACTGCAAACTAAATTTAAGATTGGAAAAATGAAATAGTTTTAGAAAGCAAAATTGATAGATTGACCCGTCCTTTGCTCACACTTTGAAAGCTTTCTGAGAATTCTACGCTTCACTGAAATCCGAAATAATTGTGCTAAAAATATATATTGAAGCATGGGCATAATCAGCTGAACCAACCTCCAAGCCCTAATTAATACAACAACAGCAACAACAACAAAGCTTCCCACATGGAATAGTGTTTTAACATTTTACTTCAACAGCCATACCCCTATTCAATTCATTAACCAGGCCTCAGTTGTTTCTAAAGAGATGGGCTCAGTTCATACTGGGCTAACACTTCAAGGTTTGCATGTTGGGGAAATTATGAATTGGATGATCTTTCAAATGGGCTTCTGCTTTGATCTCCTGACTCACCTGTGAACCCTATGGATGCCTTGAAGGGGAATGGTCCATCTTTGTATTTCTCCCTTATAAATCTATAAATCTAAGTGCTGGCCCATAGTGGAGTACCAGTGGCCACTGGTTGTCACAGGTGGAGTGAACTGGCAATTGCCCTTGGCCAAATAGTAAGACCTGACTTCGTGGCTCTATATAGCTGAAGGAGAAATTGCTATAGTGTTGGGAGGAGGATCCCACCACAAAGAAATGTATTTTTAAGGCTGCATTTTGGTTTAGCAAATGTTTGTACTTCAGCTACAACCCTGTCAATAAGGGACAAAATGGTGGCCTGTCATTCTGGAAACTGGTAACCGTTTCAGTTGAATCAGTTCAGAATCAGAAAAGAATGAGTTCAAGAGGTGAACCACAAAGTTGTAACTTAATATGTATTACTTGCCATTAATCCGTTAACTCCTTTCTAACTTGCGCTATTTGTTACCTTTTCAATCTGCAGGAGAATCAAGCATCAGGAACATAACCCTAAGGCTTAAAAATTGATCCTTTGCTTTGTTTGTTTTTCCTCTCTCTCTCTCTCTCTCTCTCTCTCTCTCTCTCTCTCTCTCTCTCTCTCTCCCCCCCCCCCTTTCCTGGTGGAACACATTATAAAGAAATGACAGCCAGCTTTGCAAGAGCTTCCTCTCTCTGTTGGGGGCAAGGCTTGCTTGATGGAGAGTTGAGAAGCTCTTCTGCATTTTTCTTCTTTTGAAAAGCAGAATGCAGGATCTAACTGAGGTCAATTGTTCTGCAAGCTATGTGTCTGTGGATCTTGCAGCAGCAGCAGTCCTGGGGTGACTCGAGCTGTGCTGCTGCCTCATTGAGAATTGTTTTTGCAATTCAAAGTGTTGGTGCTGACCTTTAAAGCCCTAAACGGCCTCGGTCCAGTATATCTGAAGGAGCGTCTCCTCCCCCATCGTTCTGCCCGGACACTGAGGTCCAGCTCCGAGGGCCTTCTGGCGGTTCCCTCACTGCGAGAGGCCAAGTTACAGGGAACCAGGCAGGGGGCCTTCTTAGTAGTGGTGCCCGCCCTGTGGAACGCCCTCCCATCAGATGTCAAAGCGATAAACTACCTGACATTCAGGGAAGTTCAGGGAAGTTTTTAATATGTGACATTTTAGTGTATCTTTCATCTTTGTTGGAAGCCGCCCAGAGTGGCTTGGGAAACCCAGCCAGATGGGCGGGGTACAAATAAATTATTATTATTATTATTATTATTATTATTATTATTATTATTATTATCATCATCATCATCATCTTGCTGAGCACTGTCAGAGCACTTTAGGCCAGCCTCCCGCAACCTGCTTCCTTCCATCATGTAAGCCCATTCATGCCCAGCCAAAGCATCTGGAGGCTGCCCATTGAATCTCTGCAAGAGTGAGTCCTTGCTCTGGGCTTGCCTCCATCCAACCAAGAAGCATACCCATATGCATAATGTTGACTCTTATGTACTCTAAAACAGGGACAACAAACACAGTTAGCCCTTCATGACCATTGATCATCATGTTGGGAGTTTTAGTCAACAATGTCTAGAGGGCACAATATCTTTGCTCTAAAAGTACCGTATTTTTTGCTCTATAAGACTCACTTTTTCCCTCCTAAAAAGTAAGGGGAAATGTGTGTGCGTCTTATGGAGCGAATGCAGGCTGCGCAGCTATCCCAGAAGCCAGAACAGCAAGAGGGATTGCTGCTTTCGCTGCACAGTGATCCCTCTTGCTGTTCTGGCTTCTGGGATTCAGAATATTTTTTTCCTTGTTTTCCTCCTCCAAAAACTACATGCGTCTTATGGTCTGGTGCATCTTATAGAGCGAAAAATACGGTAAACTATTTCAGTTGTAAGAGTCAAATGTGCCTCAAATTCAGGAAAGAGATTATGCCTCAACTATCAGAAAGCGTTTTGCCCTAGATGATTTTCCAGTTAGCCTGGGGCTCCCACAAGGGTTACCCCAGCCATTAATATGTACCACTTGTCAAGTTGGGATGTTTCTGCTTGTGATCATCTGTATAACTAATAATCCTGCATCAGAATCAAAACGTATACTGAAAATTGCAAGTAGTCCACATGTTTCTTCATTGTCAACTGGTCAGTTAACTTACATCTATATACCTATATAGCTACACACACACACACACACACACCTGGTTACATGCTGATTTCACTGAGTTTACAAAGAGGCTCTAAATTACATGGGAAATTAGAGTTGATAATGGTTCAGAAGACAATTGTTTGCGTCTTACCTATATACCTGATCCAGGTAATATGTGTTGAGGACAAGATGTAACTGGGCATCTCCTGTCAGGTACTTAATACAACATGAAGTGAGGGGAAATCAAGGTTATGGTGTATAGTTACACCTGAGCCTGACTCCTCAGGGTTTGAGTTCCACGTCAAGTGTATCACCCTATTAAAAAGGAGTCATTTAAGACGGGACAAGGTGTGGAGTGCTGAAACATCTAGGAGCTGAGCCTTCTAGATGCACAGTTCAAAAAGCTTTGGAGGAAAGCAGAGGCAATGCTTCAGAACTGGGAGGCGACTGTACTGTGTGATGAAGTGACATTGGACTTTGCTCGTTCTCTGAACTGCTCGATCGAAATGTCTAATTAAAGCAAGATGAAAGTTCCATTATCATCATTGGCATCGCGGTGAATGTTACCTGCTCCCCAGATCAGGTGCCACGCTGTGTACACTTTGAGAATGTGAACCAAGAAAAAAAATATTCTAGGGGGATTTGCTGGAAGAGCAGAGAAGTTGCTGAAACAGAGATAAGTAAGAGTCTTAAAAGTAAGAAGTATATTTAAAATGATGCAGAGCTTAGTTTCTGCAGTAAAAGTTATGCACCTAACCCAGACAAAGTTGCACCATAGTGAGTAATAGATGTGGATACACATTTATAATAATAATAATAATAATAATAATAATAATAATAATAATAATAATAATAATTTTTTATTTATACCCCGCCCTCCCTGCCATGTTACAATGCAGATGGGAATGTGAACTCCATGTATCCCACATTCTATGTAGAGGCATTTTAGGAACACAAGAGGCAGGGGGCACCAAATTTTAGCATCGCACAGGGCACCGCTGAAATTTGAGAACCCACAGTCCACCACTGTTCTATGTCTTTGTGAGAATAGGTATTCCAGACACACTCCAACAACCCCAGTTACATCTATATAGAGGCAGTTCTCAACATTCTCTTGCTACACTCCCCCAAAATTCTCTCATCAAGCATTGACCTGGTTCTCAGGGGCTCCTAGTGAGTGCTATAGAACGATCAAGGTCAACATGGACCATAGCTGAGAGTACTCATGTTTAGTGAGTGGATCAGCAGTGGGTGCTGCAGCTGCTGATGTCTGGTCGGTCATGTTGCTGCTGCTACTGGGGGGTTAGGGGAAGGAGCAAGGCTGTGGTGAGCATAAAGGTAAAGGGTAAAGGGACCATTAGGTCCAGTATGGCTGACTCTGGGGTTGCGGCGCTCATCTTGCTCTATAGGCTGAGGGAGCCAGCGTACAGCTTCCGGGTCATGTGGCCAGCATGACTAAGCCACTTTTGGTGAACCAGAGCAGTGCACGGAAACACCGTTTACCTTCCCGCCGGAGCGGTACCTATTTATCTACTTGCACTTTGACGTGCTTTCGAACTGCTAGGTTGGCAGGAGCAGGGACTGAGCAATGGGAGCTCACCCCGTTGCGGGGATTCGAACCACCGACCTTCTGATCGGCAAGTACTAGACTCTGTGGTTTAACCCACAGCGCCGCATGGCGTGGTGCAAATACACCAGTGGCATTGGCCTGGTCTCCTGCCAATGCATTTGCACCATGCCAGCATTGACACCACCTCACCCCTCTACTTCTACCTCCTGGTAAACGGAAGCAATGCTGCTCATCAGAGGTCAGGTGAGTGGCAGTACCTTACCATGCCACCCACTACTGGGGGGGATGAGCCAAGAATGGGGTTGGGGCAAGGAGTGGAACTCCCACCTATTCATCAAACTTGGCAGATGTTTTACCACTTGATAATGATGTTTTGCACCAGCTACTTCTTGCAACCTGTGAGTGATTCCTGTAACAATTATAAAAGGAAGGTATGCATTTTTCTGTTGTAGAAATGAAATAGTTGGCAGAGCTTTAATGTGTTCTTAAAATTAACAGTGATAATTATAACATTACAACTGGCGTTAAAACAGCATACCATATCAAAAACCTGGGTGTTTGTCTGATAAATTTGCAGGAAGAATGAAATCAGCAAGGAAATCTCAAGCTTAACAACAAAGAGTGCTAAATGCATCTGGTGTGTGTGTGTGTGTGTGTTAAACATTCATAATGATTGAATAAGTTGTGAAAATCAACCAGATGGTGTAGCTATTGTCCTTGCCATATTCTAAAGACTAATAGAGTTTGTACTCCAAGATTTATATTTTGTCGTCATTTAATTTATGTATCAATAATACATAATAACTCAAAAAGAGACTTACAGTTTAAGAAAGAATCCAAAATCTATATTAGGACAATGTCTTTATTTGACTTAAGAAAGCATCATAACACAGTGTGCAAGCTTTTCAGTTTTCCAGAACTGTTCAACAGGGTAGATGGTAAAACACACACACACACACACACACACACACACACACGGAGGGGGGAGGCCAATTCATTTGTGTCTTCAAATATTGAGAAGTGTGAAGATGTATCTTTATTCTCCAAGAGAGCATTTCCTTCCAGCCACTAGGTAAAGCTACCCAATTTCACTTCTATCCACTTCTTTCTTTTGTCTAGTGTGCTGACTATAATTAATATTTACCTTTGTTTAGACAAGGAGTGCTTAGCTTCCCTTCATTCATGTCCTGTTCTCAACCTACCCAAGGAACTTGTGTGTTTCACC
Organism: Podarcis melisellensis; assembly: GCF_964234715.1. Classification (NCBI taxonomy): domain Eukaryota; kingdom Metazoa; phylum Chordata; class Lepidosauria; order Squamata; family Lacertidae; genus Podarcis; species Podarcis melisellensis. Next base: position 80,943,924 of record NC_138539.1, read on the forward strand.
TAAAGATGGAGGAATAATACAGTGCAGTGGCGTAGCGTGGGTTGTCAGCACCCGGGGCAAGGCAAGTAATTTGCACCCCCTAACCCGTGGATTTGTGCCCCCTAACCCGTGGATTTGCGCCCCCTAACCCCCAGATGTTGTGCCCGGTGCGGCCGGCCCCCCCTGCACCCCCCACGCTACGCCACTGATACAGTGACAGCTAGTTATTGCATTTGCAGAGATAGGGCCCCAGTCATTATGTGTGTTCTCCTTCCCAGGAGTCCTGGGCGCAACCTGAAACCTGCAAAGCACCTGAAAGGGCCTTATTGGAATGCCTGCAACCTCTTCCTAACCAGCATCTTGAGATTCTTACTAGATGCAGATATGGTGGCCTGACCAATAGCCTCTCTCATGAAGAGTTCTGAGGAATCAGAAGACTGCAGGTTATTTTGTGACATTTTTTTCCCCACCTAATAATTAAGGGCGTAAACTGGCCACAAAAATTTGCCTTGTATATGTTGGCAGGCAACCCAATCTGTTTCAGTTTCACGCTGTATTTTCCCAGTTTAATGTGTTATTCTGATTTGTTTACCCTTTTACTATAATGGGGAGTGAGGAAATGGCTATCGCTTCCCTCCCTTTTTACAGAAGCAGATAAAATTTGCAGGCTAATGAAACACGTCTGAGTGAATTAAGACTGTCAAATTTCAGGCTGGTGCAACCAGGGGTTTTTGTGTGTGCAAGGAACGTTTAAAGCTTTTTTTAAAGCCTTCTAATTTTGCATTTTTTTAAAAAAATGAAAAAGTGGTGACATAAGGGAGGTGCCTCTGGGTAAGCGGGTAATATTAGGCTGGCAATAAAGTGAAAAAAACAAAAGAGACAAACAATGCCCACCGCACAGGGAGGAGGGGATAAAATGTTAATAAAACCAGTGCTTTTTTCTGGGGGTACTCAAGGGCACGCAGTACTGACACATTTTTTTCCCCTAGAAGGAAAGCAGTACATAAAACTACTAATATTTGATAGCAAGGATTCAATGCAATAAAATCACTGGTACCCTAAAACAGAAGAGAGGAAGATGAAACTTTAAACAAGCAAACTAAAACCAGGAGGGGGGCGGGAATTGGAAATGAAAAAGAAAAAAGCACACACAAACCTAAGGAAAATATGAGAAAACAAATGAAATGAAAAACAAATAATTAAATTAGGTGTTGTTTGTTGGAAAACAGAAAGAGATTAGAATTAAAAGGAATGAATAAATCACACCGAAAGCCCTACAGATGAACTAAGGGGGAGAGAGAAATAGAATGATCCTATATAGAGCTCTCTTAAAAGTTAGCAAAGATCTCTCCCTAAATCACTCCCAGTGTACTGCGCTGGAAAAATAATTAACTAGGATTAAAACTCAAGCCTGTTCGTCAAAACCAAATATTCCTCCAACTCTCCACCATCTTCCCATTTGAATTCAGCTTGGTTTTACTTAAAAATAAAAAATGCACCAGTTACTTTATTTTAATGCATCCATTTTGGGGCTCCCAAGTCCACAGAGCATCTCAGGACGTTAGAGAGTTCTTGATCTGACTCAATATGCCAACACTGGTTATGTGTGTGGGAAGCATGGTTTTACAAAGTTTGAGGCTGTGTATATAGTGTTTCTACAGCATTGTTTTAAAAGCAAACAATTATTCATAATACAAGAAATATGGCCACTGGCTCAGTATAGTCACCTCCTTTGTTCACATGACCACAACTGTTTTCAATGTTTCTGAGACAATAACTTGTAGTGTTCAAGAAACTGTGATCTTTTGTTAATACCAGAAAACATCCAAAAGAACAACAGAACAGTCCTTTATTAAAAGTAAACTTTTCCTAAATACAGTGGTAAAGGTAAAGGTAAAGGGACCCCTGACCATTAGGTCCAGTCGTGACCGACTCTGGGGTTGAGGCGCTCATCTCGCTTTATTGACCGAGGGAGCCGGCGTACAGCTTCCGGGTCATGTGGCCAGAATGACTAAGCCGCTTCTGGCAAACCAGAGCAGCGCACGGAAACGCCGTTTACCTTCCTGCTGGAGCGGTACCTATTTATCTACTTGCACTTTGATGTGCTTTCGAACTGCTAGGTTGGCAGGAGCAGGGACCGAGCAACGGGAGCTCACCCCTTCATGGAATTTGAACCGTTGACCTTCTGATTGGCAAGTCCTAGGCTCTGTGGTTTAACCCATAGCACCACCCACGTCCCTAAATACAGTGGTACCTCGGGTTAAGTACAGTACTTAATTCATTCCGGAGGTCTGTTCTTAACCTGAAACTGTTTTTAATCTGAGGTACCACTTTAGCTAATAGGGCCTCCCGCTGCTGCCGAGCCGCCAGAGCACGATTTCTGTTCTCATCCTGAAGCAAAGTTCTTAACCCAAGGTATTATTTCTGGGTTAGCAGAGTCTGTAACCTGATGCATATGTAACCTGAAGTACCACTGTATTAGTATCTGGCATTAAACAAGACATCAATATACTTAAAAAGAGGGTATCTCAAAAAATACATAACTCCATCAGGCACAATTCAGCAAAGCTAAGCTCCTTTAAGCTTACAGTTAACATTTCCATTGAAGTCAATGGATCTGAATTGTGCCTAAAAAGATAATTTGGAAGGTACATGTCACAATGAAATTAAATAACATGCATTTTGAATTTCTATAAATTTGCATCAAGTAAATTCCTATGAACAAAACTTAATTCATTGAAGATTCCTTTTTTATATAAAGCATACCACCACCCTTAATTAAGTTATTTCATTTGCTAACCTAATAAACCAGGGGCACTGCATATTCTGCACTGTGGATACAGTAAATAGCATGTTATATCCACCTTTTTCATGTATTCCCTATAATACACCACTGGTGGGCAGCAGCCAAGTGCAATGTGGCTGAGTATGATTGAAAGATCAAAATGTAACTTCACAAGAGTGTACATGAAAATAATCTGGAACTTAGTGTGTTTTGCAAATAGGCATTCTTGCTATCCTGTGTTTAATAATTCATCACCCCAGCCCAGCAAAACTCAGTGAACAATGAAATAACTCAGAACCACAAATATTAGAGCAAGGACATAGCAAAGGGAAAATCTAGTATGACATAGCTCTGGAGTTTAAGAACAGATTAGAGCTGTAATAAATATACACACATATTCAAAATGCATGAAATTTCCCAGTGTTACCATTCAACATTTTAATGAATTATTCAGAATTTCAATTTAAATATTCCTTTTCGATATTCAATATTCAATTTTATTTTATTATTTTTTTTACTTTAAAATGCAGATATTTAAAACTTTGGGGCATCTTTTAATTTTGTAGGTTCCAAATTCAAAAATACAAATATCTATTGCATGTTATCTAGCAAATGCTATACAGATATATTTTTCTAAAAAATAAATAAATGCAGTTATAAGTCAGCTATCAAATACTGTCAAATATTAAACACTGTTGTGATCCTCCTGAAAAATCGTGCCATATACAATGATTTCCAAACATTCTCCTGGGAACTGATTTCTTTGGAATCCTATTGAGGTGACTTTTATCAGAAGACAAGCTTTCCTCAAAGACATAATGTTTATCATCAACCTGCATCTTCTTCTGCCCAGCACAGGCACAAGGCAATGTTCAGTGCGCTCAGCACTTCACAGTGGATAATGTGATGACCCAACAATGCATGTGCCCTAGCGCATATCCCCAAATCACCTTCATTGAACAGGCACGCCTTGGCAGACAATGTGGAACTTGCTCTCTTGAAGGAAGGAAGTTTGAAGAGCACTGTGATATGCCATTGCACATCAGCTATCAGGACTGTCGAATACACCAGATATAATTGTGCGCCAACTACCAAATATTATGAAATATCAGTTGTCGAATGTCAACCATGGAACTGAAATATTCCTGAGTGTCAAAGGTAGATATCAAGTAGTCGGTGAATATCTGACAAATATTTGGTTATTCAGAGAATTTCTGGAGGCTATTTGACTTCAACATTCACAAGGGAGAATTTTGGGGGGACAAATTAATTTCAGCATGTGTAAGAATGATCATAACAGATCCCTCCACAGGCGAGGGGATCAGCATAGGTTTAGACGGAGCTGTCTTTCCTTCATCATCCTTCCTGGTTGACTGTCAGAAACTCCCAAGAGCATGAATGTATTGTGGGAGGAGGATTGTATGGATTTGTGCCTTGCAGGGACATGTAGGTCACCCAGTGACTGCACATAGCCAAGGGTTTTTGTGCAACTGAAGCCTTTAAAGTTTGGGGTGTTTTTAAAAGGAATCCTCCTCTTTGAGTTTTTGAAGACAATTTGCATGAACATGACATCAGGAGTGAACAGCATGGAGGAGCAGAGCCATGGATCTGACCTCTCTATCATGCAGTCACTGCAGGCAAGGAACGCCTCAAGTCCAATGCAGCTCATTTTTGTACGGAGTTAGTGGTCCGTATAGTTAAAGCCATGGTTTTCCCAGTAGTGATGTACGGAAGTGAGAGCTGGACCATAAAGAAGGCTGATCGCTAAAGAACTGATGCTTTTGAATTATGGTGCTGGAGGAGACTCTTGAGAGTCCCATGGACTGCAAGAAGATTAAACCTATCCATTCTGAAGGAAATCAGCCCTGAGTGCTCACTGGAAGGACAGATCCTGAAGCTGAGGCTCCAATACTTTGGCCACCTCATGAGAAGAGAAGACTCCCTGGAAAAGACCCTGACATTGGGAAAGATGGAGGGCACAAGGAGAAGGGGACGACAGAGGACGAGATGGTTGGACAGTGTTCTTGAAGCTACGAACATGAGTCTGACCAAACTGCGGGAGGCAGTGGAAGACAGGAGTGCCTGGCGTGCTCTGGTCCATGGGGTCACAAAGAGTTGGACACGACTAAACAACTAAACAACAATAACAACAATGGTTCCCGATGGGAATACATCTTTACCCATGGCAGATGTTACTTTTAAGTTCAGTGAGATAACTGGATGACTATTGTAATGTCCGTATTTAGCTCATGGGTGGGGAATCTATGGCCCTCCATACATTGCTGGACTGCAACTCCCATGATCTCCTGTGGCAACAGATGGGGGCTGTCCAACAATGTCTGGAAGTCCACAGACTCCCAACTCCTGACTGAGATGCATATTTGTATTGCCATGGACATTGATTTCCCTTGCTTGATTTGGGTGATTCAAGTAGCTGCTGGATAGCTCAGACAGTAGAGCATGAGACTCTTAATCTCAGAATTGTGGGTTCAAGTCCCACATTGGGCAAAAGATTCTTGCATTGCAGGGGGTTGGACTAGACTCCCTTCTATCTCTACAATTCCATGAGATAGAAGTCTCAACAACCACCTCCCAGTGTGATTGCTATACCCAGCTCCTTAAAAAAATAATAATCATGTTCATATTCTTAACATACTGAGCAATAAGTAGAAATCAGGAGAAAGTGTGTTGTGTAATTTTGTGTAGAAATAAAACTGAGTTGCTTATGCTTACAGTGGAGTTTAATGCTTTTGTGAATCTTAGAATTGGTTGGATTACTAAATCCTTGGTTGCTAAAGGTTAAGTAACTTTTTCTTGAAATAATTGTGTGAGATTGTGCCCTTGGCAAAGTTCTACCAAATTCAGTTATCCACATAATCACAAGCAGGACTCAACAGGAATGTTGGACAAGATTCCCCTCAACAGAGTTACATGATTAACCAATTCCACTCTATATTCTTTTCATGAAATGTGGAAAGAAAATGTGATTTCTTCCCTTTCCCAAATAGGAACCAGCTTTAACAGTGAATCCCACACCTGTCTATTCAAAGGTGAACTCAATGGGACTTACGCCCATGTAAGTGATGATGATTAAGAGTTAACATGGAACTTGATAGCTTCCAATTTGTGCATTACCTCCAAACACTCATGAGTAAATGTGTACAGAAGATTAAAAACCCATGGAAAAGTTTGTTAAATAATTTTGGCGCTTTCTTGACAGCACTCCTGTTTTGTAGCTAGTATAATGTTCTGCTTAGACCTGGGTCCTACTGTTATATGTTTGTGGTTGGGCTAGATCAGGGGTCAGCAACCTGTTTCAGCCATGGGCCGGTCCACCATCCCTCAGACCACGTGGTGGGCCGGACAATATTTTGAAAAAAAAATAATGAACAAATTCCTATGCCCCACAAATAACCCAGATATGCATTTTAAATAAAAGGACACATTCTACTCATGTAAAAACACACTGATTCCCAGTCCGTCCGTGGGCTGGGTTGAGAATGTGATTGGGCCGCATCTAGCCCCTGGGCCTTAGGTTGCCTACCCCTGGGCTAGATGTTATCTTAGGGTCCCTTGCAGTCATGTGATTTTATAGCTGTGAGACTACAATCTGTGGAAGAGGATAACTGCAAAGAAAATGATCAAACCCGTTTCTTTGCTAAGGAAAGGAAGCACTGGGTGACTTTTCTGGTGGGTCAACAGTTCTTTAAAAGAAGGAGCCCCCCCTCCCACATATACAGAGAGAGTTCAGGTTTTTAAACTTTGGCATGTATACTTTCTTTCAATTGTTCAAATATCAAAAAATCTCATATATTCACATGAATTAATACAGCAATAAGAATTCCTTTAGGCACTTCTTCAGGATTTTGTGGCAAAAAAAAATTAAAAAAAATGTCACTGACCCAATTCCAACCCAACATCAATTTATCTCAAAAGATGTCATTTCTAATTTGCTTAACACCTTAATTAAATGAAACTGGCTATCTTGCCAAAAGACTAATAACGGCGAATATCTTGTAAGAGATTTCTTTTGATAATGAGTTCTGGAAGTGATTAATGCTTACACATATGTAAACATTTTCACTATGTCATTAGCCGCTGTGGTGCTAATTTATACAGATTAAGGCAGGGAGGCGACTATGGATTTACATTGCATGAGTAATCTGTGTAAGACAGGAACAATATTTGAATTAGGTGAGAAGGGAGATTTTAATTCCCCCCTTCTAATTCCTAATCTTTTGATGCTATTTATTACAAATATATAAATGGTAATTTCTAATAATATTATACGAAGTTAAACAAGGCAGTCGTTCCAGGCAGAATGCAGCCTGCAGCTCAGTCAGGGGTTCCTTTTACAAAGGAAGATGTACCTGCTTTTGTTTCAAGATTATCTTTTGATTCCATATTATCAGTCAAATGTAATTGAGATGCAGAAAAATATATAATCTTATGCAATCTGATGACATGCAGATTCAAAGGCTGCTCTTACCAAAATTGGCAGCTGTGAAGTTATCACTCTGTGCTTTCTGATGTCTCTGTTCTATTGTTCTTGTAGTCAAAATACAAAAGAAACACCTCTGGTTGGGAAGGAACAGATTTCCAAGTTTCCACCTGAACAGGATCCCCATTGTTTCCTAATTAACCGTGCCTTATTAAGCCTTCCAGCACAAGGGAAGAGAAAGCTGATAACAATATATCTATATTACTCATTGTAGATTGCTATCCCTGCAGGGCGTTGTGGTTTGTTTGCTTTTTTTGGCTTGCTTGCTTGTTTGTTTCAAAATTAGTCACCAAATCTAATTGCGTGGCGCTTCCCGCCTCCCACCAGTTGGAATAAATAAAGACACAGGACACCATTAATTTAGGTTAATGGGCAAAAATTGGCCACAACTTTATTGGTTGCAGGTAAGAGCGGTATTGGCTTAGGCATTGGTCCTATCAGACTATCCGCCTTCAGCCTGTTAACATGAAAACAACCGGAAAGGGTTAACACCAGCAGGGGGAGCCCTGTGATGCATATCACTAGGAACTCCCCCCGAGGGTCACCGCTTGGGGGAGTGCTTTAGACCCTGGCCTCCATAGGTTTCGGACGAGGCAACGGCTCCCGGAATCCTTTACTGGACTACCCTTAAATATTTGGGGGAGGTGATGGTACTCCCCCCCAACACATTTACATAACAATACCCCTCCAATGCCTAACCCCTAAACCAAGATGTTGTGACAATTTGCTACGAGGTAGGCGAAGAACCAAATGGCCGGTGCCGATTCGCCAAGTGGAAAAAATTCCTACCAGGCCCCTCAACGGCGACCAACCAAAGTCCATAGCAAGGTCAAAAGAAGACCTAAAGGGTGGGTGGGTGGGAAACCAGATCAGCTGTGTGGACAAAAAGGGGAGATTCCGGGGCCACGCCGGCCTTAAATGACCCAGGCCATGCCCCCGGAGCCAGCCGATTGGCTCGCTCTGGGTCTGACGCGGCCCGAGGATTCCCCTGGTCGCGCGGGGCTGGAGCCAGCCACTGCATGATCTGTTGGGGGTGTGAGCCCACAACACCACTTCCTCTTGATGTCGAAAGTGGCTTTGTCTTAAACTACCATCAGCAATCCATACCAGAAATGGTGTTCTGTGTGAAACATTTCTTTAGTAGAGCAATGCAACTGATGTCTGTGCTGGTGGCAGAGTATTCACATCTGGTGATGCTTGTGGAACTGTATACATGGCCTTGTTTTGAGTCACTGTCCTGGGGTGGCCATACACTCAGCAACAGGTGTGCAGCCTTCTGTTACATTAGCAGTTCTGGGATCAGGAAGAGCGTGTGCCTGCAACATCTACCACATCATCATCATAGAGATATGGCATGTTGCATAAATCCACTTACAACAGCGCTACAAAGTAGGTCAACATTCCAACCTCTCACATTGTGGGTGGGTGTTGAGGATGAGAAATCATGGGTTTCAAAGGGCCATGCCCTGTAAATTTGGGATGGAGGTAAGATCTGAACTAGCAATGTTCTGGCTCACACAGCTCAGTGGAAATTCAGGTGTGGTCCAGGAATGTGTAAATTGCCCCAGTGTCCACAGGGATACAGCTGTGGCGAGATTGTGATTCCAAATAATATCACACCACATTCCATTCTGTCAGCCACAACTTGCTTGTCAACCGTTCAGGGTGGGGGGCAGAACGCCGGGCCAGTTTTTTGACATTTAGGTCAGCTTTGAGTGGGTGTGTATGACAGAGTTCTTTGAGCAGGGCCATCTTAAGCATACGCGGCGCCGTCGTGCAAAGCTCCCTCCAGCACACCCCCCCCCCCTGTTTCCCAGAGATTTTTAGGGAGGATGGTGCTGCTGGCGGGGCTGGAGGAGGTGGTCATTGGCTGGAGGGCGGTTCCTCTGGTGAATAAGAGGTGGAGACTGGACACGGCGCCTCCCGGCTCAGCTGGCCGCTTTGTGTCGTGGTGGTGACAGCACACAGAGGCTCCAAGCGCGGCGCTGCTTCAGCGCAGCATGGCAGAGGCGGGCGAGTGTGGCGAGCTGATGCTGGGAAGTGCCGAGTCCAGCCTCCACCTCTTCCCTGGCACCCTCCAGAACTTGGCACCCTGGCGTCCTGCACCACTAGCCTCTATGGGTAAGACGCCCCTGTCTTTGAGCAACATACAGACATCAGAGAATGTGCTTGTGATGGCCTAGGAATCCGATTCAGAGGCTGAACCGGAGGAATCCCAGCCTGCACAGGAGTCCCTGCCTCCAGGGCCGGCTGAGCTGGGGCAGGGTCTTGATTCTGAAGCGCCTACACCTGTGCCGGATCCTCAGGAGCAGGCACCAGGTGAATCCACTCTGGCTCCGGAGGTGATTGAGGACTCAGTGCCTACAGGTGAGTCTCCCCCTGGGTCCAGTAACCCTTCAGCCTCTCCTGAACTGCAGAGGCTCAGGGCAGAGAGGCGAAGGGAACTGGTTTCTCCCAGGAGGAGTGCTCGCCTTAAGGCCAGGAGAGGCGGGTCTCTTGGGGGCCGGGGCCGCCCCTGGCCTCAGAGAAGATAAAGGCCAGTCAGCCCGGTCCCAGGTTGCGGGAGCAACGTTGTTGAAGAGCTGTTTTGGCCAGCATCCAGTCCTGTTTCCCCAGAGTTCCTGTCCTTGCCTGGCTTCTCGCTGTGGACCCCGCTTCGCCCGTGGAGGACTGTCTGCTGACCCTCAACTCAGGTCCTGGACCTCGCCCCACGGTAACCTCCCCCCTGGACCAGCACAGTGCTTGTGGAGCCACATGGGAGAGTGGAAGTAGTTGTGTGTCAGGTGAATAAGCCGTGAAATGAGATGTTAGGTCACAATGGTTGTTACTTTGTGGCAATATACTTATCCACAAAGCACTCCAGTGTCATGGACTGGTTGGATGCAGAGGAATGGTGGCAGGAACCAGCTGAGGAACCATCAAAGGAAGAAGGTTCATCAGAGCCCAGGTAGTGGTGGTGGGATAATGATGAGTGGTCAGAGGGAGAAAAGGGAGAAGATGGAGAAAAGCAGGTGTTGGAAGCTGAAGATGTAACAAGGCTTAGTGAGTTGGGAGAGTCTCTAGCAGAGAAAAGTCCAGAATCAGATGCAGAAACTGAGGCAGGGGAGAGGGAGGAGGGAGGCCAAAAGGCAGAGATGAATCAAACATGTGAAGAGTCACAAGTATCTTCCCCTTCTGCTGAGACAAGCTCCCCTCCCCACTTGTCTCCCAGAACCAGTAGAGGCATGAAAAGGGCAGGGGAGAGATTGGCTGCAAACAGACACAGTCTATGATTGCTTGGGGAAAACCCTGGAGAGGAGGAGACTCCCTACTCAGCCAAAAAATTAACTGGGCGACCTAGAGTCAGTAACTGCATCTCAGCCTAGCCTACCTGACAGGGTTGTTGTGTGAGGATAAAAATATGGAGGGTGAAAACCATATAGGCCATTTTGAGCTCCTTGGAGGAGAGCATCAATCAATCAATACTAGTCACTGAACAACCAACAAATGAAGCTGTGAGCCCAGCTGAAGATGGAGCGCAGTCAGCTGAGCACTTTGAGAGATTACAAGGTGCAGGTACACATGTCCTCTGTAGTAAAAAAACAGTTCTGTTGAGCTTTAGTGGCTGTGGTAGAATTGCTGGAATAAGACAGTGGAGGAAGCAATGTGCTAATTTTCTGGCGGCGGCACCTGAGCACACAACAGTCCTTTCAAGCATTTCGTTCTGGACAGAATAAATACATATAGTGAGACGGACTCCAGCCCTACCTATGCACATTCTTTAGATGCTTGGAAAGAATCTATATGTACAGCTGAATGTGCAGAGAGTTCTTCCCATGAAACCCTGAATTAGCAAAGTGGAAATTAGCATCTGTTCAGGAGTTCAAATAAATTGTGTGAGTTGGGGCAAAGCCTGTCATTGCCATGCTGCCCCTGTGCTCTTCCTACCTATAATGAATACCAGAAAAGGGGTCAAGTGCCCAGCCATACTTTAGCAATGTTGTCATTTTTATAAGTATTTTAATCCCTCACTATCAATCTGCATTTTCTTCTGTGTTAAAACAGTTTGCAGCTACTGCCGCAGCCCAGCTCCTGCAGTGGGAACCTGGCCCTCTCATGGTTAACTATTAAAATCCTTTTTTAAAAAATGTAAATAACTTCAATGAGATGTGGCTTTCACCTCTGCTCCCAATATAATACAAGAAGAAGAGGAGAAGAAGAGTTTTGGATTTGATATCCCACTTTATCACTACCCGAAGGAGTCTCAAAGCGACCAACAATCTCCTTTCCCTTCCTCCCCCACAACAAACACTCTTGTGAGGTGATTGAGACTGAGAGATGTCAGAGAAGTGTGACTAGCCCAAGGTCACCCAGCAGCTGCATGTGGAGGAGCGGGGAATCGAACCCAGTTCACCAGATTACGAGACTACCGCTCTTGACCACTATACCACACTGGATCCCAGTTTCTTTTGCAAAACTGTGGCAAAAGTGTGCATATGTTCAGTAACACAAAGACATTGTGCATAATGTTCAGTAACACAATTTTAAAAAGAAAAAAATATGCACTGTTTGTGAAGCAGGTTTCATCTGTTTGTGAACTTCCAAGAAGAATAACATATCCTGACACATCTGCACATTGGTTAGTTTGCAAATAGGGCATTTCATAAACATAAGGAATTGGAGTTTGGGTTTTTAGGTGCTTGCATTTTTTATATTTTTGGGGTCCTTTGCCCTTGGAATCTCTCTGCTACTTTTTAAATACTAATTTAAAAGTCACGAGAAAAGGATGCACTTTCTTTCATCGGCACATTATCTTTTTGATTACTGGGCACAGCGATGGGGAGTTGAAGAGTTTCATCTTTGATACCACACAGTCGAAAGTGCGCACAGATCAAACCGCAACAGTATTTCCAGCTCGACTTTTACCTGCAGCAAGAGCCGTCTAGGCAAATAACCCAAAGCATATTTAGGGCTACCCTGCAGTCAAGGAGACACATCAAGTGCGCAGACAGCGTCAAAAATAAGTCAGCTGGAATGTAATTGGCTTGGATTGCAAGGCTACGAGACCGGGGCTATTGGTAAACTACAAAGCCGTTTTGACTGTGTTTCCTGCTTCTCTGGCCCTAATGTGAATAATTCCTGTAGAAGGTGATAAAGACGACAGAGGGAATTTTACCTAATGCAGATGGACATCTTAAGGCAGAGAGATCTACCCATCCTTCCAATTAACCTACTAGGTGCAGCTTGATATAAAACAGAAACAGAGCCCTGAGGACACGAAGCAAGGTGGGGAGAGGAACACAGCTCAGCATGTTTGTAGGAAATCCAATTATTTGTCTGACGCTTTGAATTCAAAAGTGGATTCCGAAAGTCCTAAAGCAATTATGATTTGCCACTGAAAGGGACTGGCTCATGCCAGCAGCTAAACATTTGCATTGTTTTTGGCTGCCGTGCAGCATTTACACTGCAAGGGCCCTGAAGCACCATCACTTGTCGCCAAAGTGATTTTAATTTTTAATGGGGCTATTTTAAACACATTGGTAAAAAAAAGAAAATTTCATGATAGGGACAGAAGAGACCCCCCAAAAAAAACTTTCTTCAGCTTTTAAAAAATGATTTCATGAAAGCTGAATCAAATCTCCATCTAGGAATGTTTGATAGGTGCATTTAGCCCCTGATGATAGTCTTTTTTTGATATTTACGATGGAATATTTGACCGTTTTAACAGTTGACATGCAAGGGAAGAGGGACGCGGGTGGCGCTGTGGGTTAAACCACAGAGCCTAGGACTTGCTGATCAGAAGGTTGGCGGTTTGAATCCCCGTGGCGGGGTGAGCTCCCGTTGCCCGGTCCCTGCTCCTGCCAACCTAGCAGTTTGAAAGCACAAAGTGCAAGTAGATAAATAGGTACCACTCCAGCGGGAAGGTAAACGGCGTTTCCGTGCGCTGCTCTGGTTCGCCAGAAGCGGGTTAGTCATGCTGGCCACATGACCAGAAAGCTGTACGCTGGCTCCCTCAGTCAGTAAAGCGAGATGAGCGCCACAACCCCAGAGTCGTCCGCGACTGGATCTAATGGTCAGGGGTCCCTTTACCTTTACCTTTATGCAAGGGAAGATAGCATTTTACAGCTGACATGCCATGGCATTTGATACCATTTCTGGAGCTGGGGCCCCTGGCATCCCTGGGCGACAGCACTGTTGGGTTTCTGTTCCTCTCACTGTGCAGATATTGTGTAGGATTGGTTCATCACATGTCTGTGTTATGCATTCCAGCACCGACTGTTGGAATCACGGGAGCAGATGTTCACTGCACTCTGTTTCCGTTTGTTTTTGCTTTCACTTCTGACTTCTCTCCGAGGAAGACCAGAGAAAGGAGACATGGTTTCTTTTCTTCTAGGTAAAGGTTGGCAAGAGCAGGGACCGAGCAACGGGAGCTCACCCTGTCGCGGGGATTTGAACCACCAACCTTCTGATTGGGAAGTCCTAGGCTATGTGGTTTAACCCACAGAGCAAGTAGCTAAGTGCTCACAACCCCAGCCTAGCTCTGACTGCGTTTTATCTCTGCTGGACTCTGGATGTGTGCTCAGTGTCTCCAAGACATGAGTCACTATAAATCGTTGGGGAAGGCTGTTGGAACTCCCTAGAGCTGCATGCTGATGGGAGGGACAGGCTGGAAATGTTCCTGTCATATGCCTGGGGGTCATCCATTCCCCTGGCAGACCCAATGTAATGGTTATGCGCCCAGAGCCAAGGCTGTCACCATGGGGAGGACACATTCAGCTGAGTCTTCCAGACCACTAATGAACTGGTAATGTCAGGAAGGATCCATAGAGCAGGCACAGGCAAACTCGGCCCTCCAGATGTTTTGGGACTACAATTCCCATCATCCCTGACCGAGTTTGCCTATGTCTGCCATAGAGTGTTTCACCAGCAGCATTGCCATGGTTGCGAAGAAACAAGCACTGACAGGCAGGGCTCTCAAATTTGGGTGGCGCCCTGCGCAACACTAAAATTTGCCCTCCACCGTGGCAGACTGTCGCGCTCCATTCTACAACAATAAGTATCCAAACAAACTCCTGTGTTGCAAAAGAGAACATCAACAATGTTTAAGCAACACAATGACCATATACATACATAATACACAATCTTTATAGAATTCATTCAAAAAATAACAAGTTCAAAATGAAATCTCAGTTTCAAAGTCTCTGAAAATCTTTAAATGAAGCGAGGTACCAAACTTTGTAGGGACGCGGGTGGCGCTGTGGGCTAAACCACTGAGCCTCTTGGGCTTGCCGATCAGAAGGTTGGCGGTTCGAATCCCCGTGACGGGGTGAGCTCCCGTTGCTCGGTCCCTGCTCCTGCCAACCTAGCAGTTCGAAAGCACGTCAAAGTGCAAGTAGATAAATAGGTACCACTCCGGTGGGAAGGTAAATAGCATTTCTGTGCTCTGCTCTGGTTTGCCAGAAGTGGCTTAGTCATGCTGGCCACATGACCCGGAAGCTGTACGCTGGCTCCCTTGGCCAATAAAGCGAGATGAGCGCCGCAACCCCAGAGTTGGCCACGACTGGACCTAATGGACCCTTTAGCTTTACCAAACTTTGTACGATGAAAGATGAGCTGTAGAGCTTCATGTATTCAGCAAATATAATGTCCAACACTGAACAGAGATTCCAGATATTGACTGCTGTTTCATAGATCTTCGTCAGCGTGTTGGGAGAATATAGAATTGTTTCATAAAGCCCATCTTATTTCAAATGAATATATGTAAATGAAAATATCAAATGCTGTGGAGCAGTGCTCATGTGATAATGTAGTCACTGCTGTTATTGTCTGAAGGAATTCTATAAAGATTGTCTATTACGTATGTATATGGTCATTGTGTTGCCTAAACATTGTTGGCGCTCCATTCTACAGCATTGATGTTGTGCCCCTTGAGGTGCGGTGCCCAGTATGGCTGTACTAGTCATGCTACCCTAAAACCGCCTCTGTTGAGAGGCTTCTGATGAGGAACTGGGAGGTGGACCCTGATCTTACATTACCTTTGTGCATTGGGACTAAGGCTGGCTTATTATGTTTTTCGGATGGCCACCAAGCCACACCAGTGCTCAATAGCAGCCAGCAGGATGGGGCGAGCGGCTTCTAAATGCTGCACGTTTCTGCCGGTTACTAAGGGGGTGGGGGCAAAGCCTCAGGAAGCTCAGCATCATGCAGACCAACAGCAGAGCCAATCCTGCATTTTCCTCCGTTGGACTAGATGACCCTTGAAGTCTCTTCCAAGTCTACAATTCTATGATTCTATAATCCTCAACCCATCTGGGATACAGAGCAGGGCCTCCCTTTTTGATCTAAGGTATCTGGGAAGAAATGCATATGCAAATGTCACCACATATAGACCCAGTTTAGCTGCTAGGGAGAGCCATACATACACTGGTACCTTGGGTTACAAACACTTCAGGTTACAGACTCCGCTAACCCAGAAATAGTACCTCAGTTTAAGAACTTTGCTTCAGGATGAAAACAGAAATCGTGCGATGGCAGCGTGGCAACAGCAGGAGACCCCATTAGCTAAAGTGGTGTCTCAGGTTAAGAACAGTTTCATGTTAAGAACGGACCTCCGGAACGAATCAAGTTCTTAACCCGAGGTACCTCTGTACAAGCAAGCTTTCCTATGTGTCACTTGCTAGATTAGAAACCAAGAATGTAAGCCTGGCGCACTTGCACATTAATGTCTATCCACCTGGCATCGCCATCCACAGTTTGGCACACACAGGTGTCTTTTTCAAGAGCAACGAGAGGTGAATCTAGCCTGACCACGACATTGCAGACATCAAGTGAAAAACATGTGTCCCTGAATTCCTCCATAAATACGTTTCTTTCCTGCTTTCTTTAAGAAAAAAGAAAAGAAAGAATTTGTGATATTTTCCCAAGTATCGCTCTCCCATGTTTTTGCCTTCAGGCATCCTTGAAAAAGTTCATGTGATGTCCTTTCCCATGTAAATTACTTGCTGTTCTCTTAATATTTTAAAGCTGCTTTTCTTTGTGTAGTCTGGAAGAGAAAAATAAAATAAAATTTAATTACATTATTTTGATGATGACGATGGTGACAATTAGCAGCAGCAGCAGGATAGTGTCAACAAATAAGAAATGGTGTGACTTTCTTATCATGTTTCCAAACCACAGGTTATTGCTGCATGCTCTGCTATGCACCAAAACCTGTTGAAGATAGCCAAGTTTCTCCATAATTTTAATCATTCTGGATGACACCCAGCGTGACCCAGATCTGTCATTCTGAGGTTCAAAATATTCTGTTGCCTCGGCTGCATGAAAGTGGCTATTGTTTATTCAGAGAAAACACCACATTCTTATCCATTTCCTTGTGCACCTCACAACGTGAGTGACTACACTTCTTTCAGTGTGACCAATAATAAGATCGTTTCCAGTTTGAATGGCAGAGGTGATAATCACCATTTTCTTGAACTGTTCTTCTTTGCACATAACTGCCTTATATTTAAGCAGTCTGCCCTTACTGTAGCAGTTTTCATTTGGCGCAAGTTCAGTTTGATTTACTTGTATCATTAACCCATGTCAAATCACGTGCCGAATTGATAACTATTTCACAAAACCAAACATCACCTTCTGAAAGCCAGCAGAAATTATTTTGAAGGGTTTTAACCTGAAGACTGATGTGAGCTTCTTCTGGAAAGCACTGGTGTGTCTTGAGAACATGGAGCCAGTGTTAAAAACTGAGAAATGAAAGCTAAGAGCTAAATGGCAACTTAAATCTAGGTTATGGGTGCAGCAACGGAATGTCTAGGTGAGCTTTTTTATAACAAGAATACAAAGCTGAAAATGAATGAACTGCAGCTAAAATTCATGGGCATTCATATTCTTTTTTTTAAAGTTTTTATTAACAATTTCAACATAACAAATTATCAAAACATATCATAATCATTTCCCCCCCTTTCCCCCCCTTCAAACCCTCCCGTTCGACTTCCTTACAGTGAGCACTCAGGGCTGATTTCCTTCAGAATGGAGAGGTTTGATCTTCTTGCAGTCCATGGGACTTTCAAGAGTCTCCTCCAGCACCATAATTCAAAAGCATAAATTCTTCGGTGATCAGCCCTCTTTATGGTCCAGCTCCCACTTCCGTACATCACTACTGGGAAAACCATAGCTTTAACTATACAGACGTTTGTTGGCAAGGTTTCATCTTCTTGCGAACAGAGAGATCTCAGGCTGCATAGACCCTCAAATGGAAACATCCAATCTTTTCCTTGCCTAATGCAAACTTTCCTGCATAGCATTTTAAATACTATATATTTCTCCCTGAGAAATTTTCTTTCTGGGGGGGATTCACATAAAGAGAGACTTATTTTTAACTATGGCAGATCTTTTCACCATGTGAGCAATCATCTACGGTCTTGAAATGATGCCACCCAAACAGATATTGCCTGCCTCTGTGAGAATTGCACCAGAGTGCGATCGTCTCTGCATCTTTGAAGCCACATTCTGATGTATCACATGAGATTAGTAAAGACAAATATGACATCATATAATTCAATCCGTGCTGAGTAAGGTAATGCAATATGACATCCATAATGGATCAATTAGGCTTCCTCTCTAGGTTAGGGTGCCTGCTGTCTTTTGAAGTAGAAAAGAGCTACAGCAATAGATGTAGAGGGGGGAAACAGAGCCCTGATCTGTAGCATGAATCTTACTTACATATTCTGCTGAAAAATATTGGCTGATGAAGACTATTGCGAAACAGTAGTGTCATTCTGGAGACACTGTCCTTTTCAGGCTTTTGAGACGTCTTCCATTGAAACTTTTAAAAAAAATATTGCAAGACTTTACTTTTGAAACTTTTGAAACATCCTGGTGGGGATGTGATAAAATTAAATTTTTTTGGGGGGGGGGAATATACATAAAGAACTGAAAAAAAATGTTTAAAACAACAATTGGTAAGAAGCCGGAAACATTCCTTTTGGGAATTATAACAAATGACATTCCCAAAGACATGAAGAGAATCTTTTTGTATGCAACAGCCACCGCAAGGTTACTGATGGCAAAAAACTGGAAATCAGAATAAGTACCAACACTGAAAGACTGGCAACATAATTTTTTTGAAATGATTGAATTAGCAAAAATGACGGCAACAATTAGAATGCAATCTAATCAAAATCTCAGACAGGAATGGAAATGTGTAGAAGAATACATGACCAAAAAATGCTCCAACAAGAATTTATTGATATGTTTAGACTGATTTCACAAAGTTAAGTTAAGCAGATATATAAGAATGAATGTTTAATTATTAAGATACAAAAATACAATCTCAATAATAAAGTTACAAAATAATAACAAGGAAATCACGCACAGGTGGGGGGAAGACACAGGGCAAGAAATAAGAAATCAATAATTGTTGATGCATAATGAAAGGTGAAAATGTGACTTTCCAAATATAATGTACCATATTTTTCGCTCTATAAGATGCACCAGACCACAAGACGCACCTAGTTTTTGGAGGAGGAAAAAAAGGGGAAAAAATTCTGAATCTCAAAAGCCAGAACAGCAAGAGGGATCGCTCCATAAGACGCACACACATTTCCCCTTACTTTTTAGGAGGGAAAAGGTAAGTCTTATAGAGCAAACAATATGGTATATGTATCATTATGTAAAGATTTCATATATGTATTGCAACATTAATAATATTTTTTTTAAAAAAAAAGAAACTTATGAGACATCTTCTGTTGATACTTTTGAAAGACTATTGTGAGACTGTCCTTAGACATCTGTTTTGAACACACAGCTTGACGGGCCTCGCTACCACTCTGTTATATTGTATATATGAACTTTGATTGGCTTACTCCTATAATTGGAATGATATCATTATTTTATTATATATTTTCTACTAACTACAGTATCACCCTATGTGTTTTGTTTGTATTGTTGCGATCAGTTCTTATTGCAACACAGGGGTTTGTTCTTGGAAGACCCAGGGCGGCCTTAACCCACTCTGGCCTAATCCTGAGTCAATCTGATTTACCAGGACGCTAGTTTAGATCTCACTTGTGTTGTGAACTGACTGTGCTCAGCATCTCTTAGCCACCTGCAAACTGCTGAAATGTGTTAAGAAGAACTTCCTTTTGAATGTCAGGCTGGGTATCACGAAGGCAGATAGTTTATAGCACATGGGGCTATGGAGAATTCTCCGCAAGAATATGTCAAACTAAAAGGATATGTAGTTAAGGTCTGGGGGGAGGGAGGCATGTTAGTAATTGATGTGCATCGCCACCAGAACTATGAACTATTACTATGTAGTCTGACCCAAGGCAAGTTCCCCTTCCTCAATAAAAGCTGCATTCCATGCTAATAAAACAACAACTTAACCGATGCAGTAACTGATCATTTATCAACGCTGCCTATGACATAAGAGGAATGGTCTGCCCCCCTCTCGGTGCTTACACATGGGACAAGCAGGACACATAAGTACACAGACTGCACTCTCACCCCAACCCACTCCCCAATTTTCTACGGGACTAGAGGTCCATACTGGGCTCAAAGGAGTTCCTGCACCACAAAAGGAGCACTGTGTGTTATAGATTACCTCTGTACAGTGGTACCTCGGGTTAAGTACTTAATTCGTTCCGGAGGTCCGTTCTTAACCTGAAACTGTTCTTAATCTGAAGCACCACTTTAGCTAATGGGGCTTCCTGCTGCCGCTGGGCAATTTCTGTTCTCATCCTGAAGCAAAGTTCTTAACCTGAGGTACTATTTTTGGGTTAGCAAAGTCTGTAACATGAAGCGTATGTAACCGGAAGCATATGTAACCCGAGGTACCACTGTGCTGAGCACTGTCTCTTCTCATTTCGTTCCAGTTGTGTTTCAGAGAACTATAGAAGGTGCCTCTGATTTTGTGTGTATAGTGAAAGCCTCCAGAGTGGCAAATTTAGCACAGAACTCTGCTCTCTGAGATTTTTGTCTTTTTTTCAGTTTCTAGGCCCTTTTGGCTAGGAAGGTAAACTTCAAAGATCAATAACATCTAAAATCTCAACAGCTCAGAGGATGGCAGAATAAGATTTCAGTTTGTGGTAGGGCTGCATAACTTCTTGCCCACTCCCACAGAATAAATAGTGCAGTGTGCATATTAAATAAAAGTAGGCAATTTTGCATAATTTAAAGTTGTCACTGAACTTATATTTTCTTGGTGCAAAATATGGATTTCCTCTCCTCCTGAGTGTACTTTTTTTAAAAGGCCTGTACCAGCTTTGATACCAGCCAGGATTAGTCACTTTTCAATCCCATTGATTTCAATGGCAGGATAAAGCAGAAATATTAATCTCTCCTATGAAAAATCAATGAGACTAAAGAGTGACTTTGAAGCCTGCTCAAGGTCTTCAGTCTCTAGGCCCAGTTTGGTTTGCAGAATCTTATGCTGCAGCACTGTTGGAACAAAATGCAGAGTGCAGAGATGTAGAAACCCCTCACACCCTCTCAGTGTAGGCTAGTGAAAATATTGAAGTATCTTTTTTGAGGGGAGGTTGGGATTAAACTACTTTAATTCGTTGCTGCAGAAATAGTCCAAGAAAGTGTCACCATTGTGGTTACAAAATTTGGCCTTGTGTCCTACTCTACAGAGAACAATCCTTTATTTTGTCCAGTCCAGGTCTGCTTCAAAGATGAAGAACTGTAAAGGAGAACAGGGTCCTTGAGATCGCCCATTGACAGTAATCCCCCAGCAAGCAAAGTGAGCAGGCACACAAGTCACCAAATCACAGTCTTCCCAATATGCTGAGGTGAGGAATGTGCAGTGATTTAAGCATATTTGCACGTATGCATAAATGTTAGCAGACCCTTCAAGTGGGGTCTGCTAGGACATCCCTATTTTCATCGAACAAATGTTGGAGGGTATGGAATAGGACGTCCCTATTTCCATCGGATAGATGTAGGAGGGGACATCTCTATATTCATCAGAGAAGTGTTGGAAGGTATGCATTCGACTATAGAAGACTATGGGATGCAGGTGGCGCTGTGGGTTAAAGCCTCAGCGCCTAGGACTTGCCGATTGAAAGGTCGGCGGTTCGAATCCCTGCGGCGGGGTGCGCTCCCGCTGCTCGGTCCCAGCGCCTGCCAACCTAGCAGTTCGAAAGCACCTCCGGGTGCAAGTAGATAAATAGGGACCGCTTACCAGCGGGAAGGTAAACGGCGTTTCCGTGTGCGGCTCTGGCTCGCCAGAGCAGCGATGTCACGCTGGCCACGTGACCCGGAAGTGTCTCCGGACAGCGCTGGCCCCTGGCCTCTTAAGTGAGATGGGCGCACAACCCCAGAGTCTGTCAAGACTGGCCCGTATGGGCAGGGGTACCTTTACCTTTACTTTATAGAAGACTATAGCGTATTTTGCTCTTTTTTAAATGAGCAATCAGGGACGCAGGTGGCGCTGTGGGTAAAACCTCAGTGCCTAGGGCTTGCCGATCGCATGGTCGGTGGTTCGAATCCCCGCGGCGGGGTGAGCTCCCGTCTTTCGGTCCCAGCTCCTGCCCACCTAGCAGTTCGAAAGCACCCTTAAGTGCAAGTAGATAAATAGGTACCGCTTTATAGCGGGAAGGTAAACGTCGTTTCCGTGTGCTGCGCTGGTGCTGGCTCACCAGAGCAGCTTCGTCATGCTGGCACGTGACCCGGAAGTGTCTCCGGACAGCGCTGGCCCCCGGCCTCTTAAGTGAGATGGGCGCACAACCCTAGAGTCGGACACGACTGGTCCGTATGGGCAGGGGCTCCAGCCACCGGCTAGCAGCCAGGTGATCACCGGTCTCCCTTGGAACAGCATCAGATGCCTTTAGAGACTCAGCACGCTCTATCAGCAAAGTGGATAAATCTCGCACAGCAGAAGTGGCACACAGAGTCATGTGTAAGCAGTATTTACAAGCATTTCTTCAGCATAGTTCAGGGACAAAAGAAAACATGTCTGCTTCCCTTCGTCTCCAGCAAAACAGCAGCAATGCGAAAGCTATATACAAACGGAAGTTCCCAGCAGACTGTGCTGGAAGTAAACAGGCATGTGACACACAACAGTCATGCCTGTACCTTTTAAGGCGGAACAGAACTATATCCTAATACAAATATCATTCAGACTTATTCCAGCCCCCTTCCAGATGGATTTCCCAATCAAGACCCTGGATTGCAGCTGACTCTCCTCTCAATAGAGGACTTCCTGTGGTTCTGTTCCAATGCTCCATCCAGCTCTGGTTCTAATCCACACAGCAGGTCCCACATACAAGACTGCCTAGTGCTCACACACAAAGAGGCACTTTGTTGTAGAAGTAGAAGCACGGTGTGCTATCTAGAGTGTTGGCCTACAGCCCTGGAGACCCAGGTTCAAAGCCATGGAGGTCACTGGGTGACCTTGGGCCAGTCACTGTCTCTCAGTCTAATCTATCTCCCGGGGCTGTTGTGAGGATAAAGTGGGGGGGGGGGGCAGAACCATGTATGCCACTCTGACATCTCTGAAGAAAACGTGGGTTATATATGTGATAGATAAAGGTCGATTGATAGATCAATGCCAGCTTTCAAGTATTCTCCAAGCAAATTTCATGAATCTGAATGTTATGAATTTGACAGCAGTGTGTTCCTTGGTAAATGCACGATGAACCTCCCTGGTATAGCCAAAATTAGGAAACCGGGGTGGATCTCTTCACGGCATTTTGCAAATTGCTACATGTGAAAAAAACATTTGAACCTCTGTGTGTGTGTGTGTCCAGCCAATCATATCATTGTGTTCTCTGGAGCTGCCAGTCTATGGGTAAATGAGGCTGCTTATTCAAGGGATAGCCTTGGTACATAAAAGCACTTTACACCTATATCTAAATAAATAATTTAGGGAATTATCCAAGGATAAGAGAGGAGGCTTCATCGAGAAGGCGCTTAAACCCTCCGATGTTTTTAGCACATTTATTCAAACTGATGCTGAATAATTAAATAAAGAAGAATGGGTGTTTTTATCTTTTATGCATTTTGCATGCAATTGGGTGACTTGCCAGACAATGAGGTTTGGGGGGAAATAATAATGATGCAATATTGAAGCGAGTGCATTTTCCTTTGGGATGAGATCTACTCAACACTCCCTTTTATCAAGAAACCAGCCAAATTCCCATTGTTATGACTAGTGGGGAGGACTTGCAGATTGCAAATATTCTCAGGAAAAGTAATGTGTTTCTGCAGGCTCTGCCAGGGCCAGCCTAAGATATTTTTCTACTTGATGCATAGGACTAAGCGGATGAACACGCGCCCTCTACGTATAGCAGCAAACTAAAAAACTAAAGGTTACTTCAACCCTGGCAATGGGATAATGTCTTCAAAGTCACTTGAAAATGGCAAGCTGATCTAGACAACTGGATCGAGGCGGCTCGGGACTGCTGATTCTCTTAGATTTGTCAGCAGCCTTTGACATGGTCGATCATGATCTTTTGGACCACCGCCTTGCCGACGTGGGGATACAGGGCATAGCCCATAAATGGCTGTGCTCTTTTATCTCTGGTTGGGGACAGAGGGTGGCACTAGGGAGGGAGATGTCATCGCGCCACTCCTTGGTGTGTGGAGTGCCGCAGGGCGCAATTCCTCTCCCCGATGCTTTTTAACATCTTTATGTGCCCCCTTGCTGAGATTGTCCGGAGCTTTGGGCTGGGTTGTCACCAATATGCTGATGACACTCAGTTCTGTCTGCTGATGGATGGCCATACCAACTCGATCCCGGACACACTGACCAGATGTTTGGAAGCTGTGGCTGGATGGTTTCATGGGAGCCGATTGAAACTACATCCTTCAAAGACATGGCATAGGACCCTAGTACCTATGGGACCACCTCTCCTGGTATGCCCCACGGATGACCTTAAGATCCAAATATAGCAACACCCTGGAGGTCCCAGGCCCTAAGAAAGTTAGATTAGCCTCAACCAGAGCCAGGACCTTCTCAACACTGGCTCCGGCCTGGTGGAACGCTCTGTCTCATGAGACCAGGGCCCTGCGGGATCTGATTTCTTTCTGCAGGGCCTGTAAGACAGAGTTGTTCCACCTGGCCTTTGGCTTAGAATCAGTTTGATTCCCTCCCCCTCTTACTTTTTCCTCTCTCCTGTGAAGAGGCTGCATCCTCTGGCAGAATCCGAGACCTGGGAGAAGAAAGGATTGAAGAAGATTGGAAGAAATTCAAGACTTATTTACAGAAATATTGTGACTTAGTGGAATGTTAAAAAGGATGCTTGGTTATAAATAATTGGCCATCACTAAAATAGATCAGGATTTGATGATAAGAGAGATTAAGAGAAACAAATTCGCAGGAGAATTATTTTATTGTATTTAAGTAAGTGGTTACAGATTTGGAAATAAGATGATAATTTGCTTGACAAAAACTTATTAATGATGTAAGTGGGAGTGGGAGACGTGAGGAAGTACAAGGATATTAAGAAATTTTGTTAAAACAAAGCAATACTGTTTATTATCACTGTATTCTTTTTTCTAAAAACTCTAATAAATATTTATTAAAAAAAAAAGAAGAGGCTGCATCCTGATGTTTTAATGTTGTATTTTAATCTCTTTTTTTAATTGTATTTTAATCAACTTGTTTTTATTATTGGTTGTTAGCAGCCCTGAGCCCGGTCTTGGCTGGGGAGGGTGGGGTATAAATAAAAATTTATTATTATTATTATTGATCTAGGCGAAGGTTGCCCCCTCCCAGCATCTGCAACTTGAGGTGGTTTCCTTACTTTGCCTAATGATAGGGCTGGGGGCGGGCTCTGTACACAGAAGCATGTGACCCACCTCTGCAGGATCCCTGTCATTAAGGGCTGGCCAGCCATGGCATCATAGATGAAAGAGAGGTCTTCTACTCTGCAGTACTACCAACGAAGGCGGTTTGCTAATGTTTTTGCCCGAGGAGTGAATGGCAGCCGTTCATTTATGTTAGAGAAATTAAACAGGTGAATTCGGGGAACACCAATGGATGAAAGCTCCCCTTGCCCTGATCAGCCACTGGAAAGCCCAGCCTGCTCTTCTCTATCCTTTCTGTCCTATCCTTTCTTTGCTACATTACCCTGCATGTCAAAATGTCAGGAGAATGAGAGGAGGCTTGGAATTGGCTTTTGACAGCAGTTTTCAGAGTTTACTTTCAACGATGGATACAACTTAGCCCTATCTAAGAATATTTATGCTACTGACTTCAGTTGGCCTTACTTCCAGGTTAGAGGGTGCAGGATTGAAGCCTGAAACGTCTTAATTTAAGTAGAGCTGAAGGGTATATAATTTGAGTGGCTCATCCTCATAGGACCCAATCGGGTCAAAGTTAACCACTTGTCAACCATTTTGGTATCAGTTGAGGGATTGAAGCACTGGCACTCTTAGGTTCCCTTAGATCATGTTCAAAACCTAAGAATTTTGAGAATGAATAAGTATTAGATAGATAAATAATTTGAAGGAAAGCTGGAATATATATGTGAGATTAATTGATAGGTGCTAGCTGGTGTAGGGGGAGGCCCACTCGCAAGATTTCAGGTATTCCCCAAACAAATCTAGCAAATATTAATATGATTGTCTCTCTACCAAATTCTGCCATATATTAAATGCCAACCATTGAATACTATCAAGTATTAAATCCTACTGTAAGTCATTTTATACAATCTGGGTGCTAAAAATTCCATTACATGTCAGTTATTAAACACTAAAGGTAAAGGGTAAAGGGACCCCTGACCATTAGGTCCAAGCGCGGACGACTCTGGGTTTGCGGCACTCATCTCGCTTTATTGGCCGAGGGAGCCGGCGTACAGCTTCCGGGTCATGTGGCCAGCATGACTATGCCACTTCTGGCAAACCAGAGCAGTGCACGGAAATGCTGTTTACCTTCCCGCCGGAGTGGCACCTATTTATCTACTTGCACTTTTATGTTCTTTCGAACTGCTAGGTTGGCAGGAGCAGGGACCGAGCAATGGGAGCTCACCCTATCACGGGGATTCGAACCGCCGACCTTCCGATTGGCAAGTCGTAGGCTCTGTGGTTTAAGCGCCACCCGCGTCCCTTATCAAACACTACTCAACATCAAATATCAAAATCAACTGTGGACATCAATTATACCTCAAAACCAACACAAGAATTCAAACACATGAATCAAAATCAAATTGCACAGAGAAAATATTCTGGGTTAAAATTCACAAAAGAAACATTTTGATAGGAAAACTCGGAAGCATATTAGCCTGAGCTCCAACCAAGGCTCTGATCCAGAAGCACTCAAAATGCATTGCACACGAGGAAGCCTCAATTCTTTCTTTTGAAACTTTTCCTCCACTCATTCCTTCCACTACTCCAGTGTGGTGTAGTGGTTAAGAGCGGTAGTCTCGTAATCTGGGGAACCGGGTTTGAGTCTCCACTCCTCCACATGCAGCAGCTGGGTGACCTTGGGCCAGTCACATTTCTCTGAAGTCTCTCAGCCTCACTCACCTCACAGAGTGTTTGTTGTGGGGGAGGAAGGGAAAGGAGAATGTTAGCCGCTTTGAGACTCCTTAAAGGAAGTGAAAGGCGGGATATCAAATCCAAACTCTTCTTCTCTTCTTCTTCTCATGTTTTCCCGCCTCCCTGAGTCAAGGTATCCCAGCACAGGTCATAGCAAAGGCAGCAGCAGGACAGAGCAAAGGCTGTTCACGCTGTTGTATGGTGGAGAGAGACTGCTGACCGCTGTGAGCATCATAAACCTCTCAGTTTGATGATCAACTGTGCAGTAAATTAATTAATCATCATTTTATGCCTCATCAAGCACTTTGCCGAGCCTCTCGACAGGGGGGCATCTCAATTAGCCAATGGGAAGCAGACTGTTTTGTTTAGCTGGGTGAGTCTTCCATAAACAGGGGAGGCCTTGACAAGCTAATAAATATGTCATCTGTCTGTGTCACTCGCTACAATGTGGCTCCACCTGTAAATGTGTGGGATTCAACCCAACGCAGCTGGTAGCAACCTAAGGGAGGGAGGGAAGCATCATCGACCACTTTGCTGAGATTTAGAAATTGGTGTTGCTGGGAGAATCAAAAGCCAACCTGTGGGTGCAGGGATGCCAATAGGGGCAGCCCCCTCGCCATCTCTGTGTTTCAAATACCAGGGGGTGATTCCTCAAGGAAACCCTGATGG
This sequence comes from Podarcis melisellensis, assembly GCF_964234715.1. Lineage (NCBI taxonomy): Eukaryota > Metazoa > Chordata > Lepidosauria > Squamata > Lacertidae > Podarcis > Podarcis melisellensis. The sequence goes on from NC_138539.1 coordinate 80,971,319, forward strand.
ATAGTCCCCACATCAGGCGATGCTCTTTAAATACACTGTTCTGAGTGTACTGGACAGCTGAAAAGTGGTGGTGTAAATTTGAATGAATAATGGGACACATTCCTACGTAGGATTGCCAAGTGACAGGGGGTTGGCAACAACACGCCAGGCTTGATCCTGTGCCATTGATATCAAATGTAAGTTTCCCGATGATGAAAGTATTATTACCACTATAATCCATTGTTCCTCCAAGGTTCCTCATTTTATCCTCACAATAGCGCCATGAGGTAGGTTAGACTGAGAGATACTCAGTGAGCTTCATGGCTGAATGTGGATTTTAACCTTGATCTCCCAGATCCTAGTTCAACACTCTACCCACTACTCCACACTGCCTTTCACCCCATTGTCTGAACCCCTGTGGTTCCTTAAAGGAAAGACGTCACATATAAATTATTATTATTATTATTATTATTATTAGAAAGTAAAATGAGATTGCAATCCTAAGCATGACATGAAATTTAATTCGACCAACATAAAGAAGGAGTTACTGCAAGAAAAATACATAGAACTGGAGTAAAACATCCCATTGCTTCTCTTTTGGAAATCTAGACTGTGAAACAATGCTCCCACCAGTAGCAGGAGAAATTCATTTTGTCCCTTTCTGTGTACCTATATTTTCCTGCTGCTGCCACAGGAAGGTGAATATGGGTGCCCCAAAGAAAGAAAAATCTGTTATCTCCAATGGACAAAAATATATATGAACAAATCTTTATATTGTGGGCGCATTAGCAATCTAGACTACAGACTGAAAAGTTTTTCCTCTTACGATGGGCTTATTGTACCTCATCTACACACACTTGATCTTAGTCAAAAGGCCAAGAAGTGGGAAAAGGAAGGGCCTTAGCTGAATGGTCTATTTCACATGCTGAAGATCCAGGTTCACTATAATTTCCAGGTAGGCCTAGGAGAGATCCTCTGTCTCAAACCCTCGAGAGCCACAGCCTTTCGAAGTAAACAATACTGAGCTAGTTGGACCAATGGACTCAATTCTGATTAGACGTGTAGCTCAGCTGCCTTCATCATTTTATTCCCTCGCTTTGATTGGATGTGTCCTCAGTGCTGTTCCTTGCATTGGATTCCTTTACCCTTCTGCATTCCATACAGACTTGTCCCACTTACTTTGCTCGTTGTACTTAACCTCTCTTTGTTCACTTTCTCTTCCTCAGTGGTATGGTTGAGTCATTTTAGATGCTGAGTTTACACCAGGGGGTTGGAGCACCTTTACATGTGAAGTTATCTTCCCACAAGGGCCAACATTCATGCCGAAACTCAGCATCTCCTGAGCTCTGCGAGTGGAGCTTTCTCCTGATTGAAGTCCAGAGTCTTTGAGGACCAGGACATTCACTGGGAAATCAAAATGCTTGTTTATAAAGCTATTGTACTACCAACCTTACTGTATGCTTGTGAAGCATGGACCACTTATAAACGCCATCTCCAACTCCTCAAAAGATTCCATCAACGGTGTCTCCGAAATTTTTTACACATCACTTGGGAAGACAGGCAAACTAATGCCAGTGTACTGGAAGAAGCAAAGATCACCAGTGTTGAAGCAATGATTCTTCAACATCAATTTTGTTGGTCTGGTCCTGTTGTGCAGATGCCTGATTATCGTCTTCCAAAGCAACTACTCTATTCCGAACTTTAAAAATGGAAAGTGTAATGCTGGTGGTCAACAAAAGAGGTTTAAAGACTGCCTCAAGGCAAATCTAAAAAAATGTAGTATAAACACCAACAACTGGGAAACCCTGGCCTTCAAGCACTCCAATTGGAGAACAGCCTTTACCAAAGGTGTCATGGGCTTTGAAGACACTCGAACTCAGGACAAAAGGGAGAAACGCGTTAAGAGGAAGACACGCTTGGCAAAGCCTCACCGTGATCAACTCCCGCCTGGAAACCAACATCCCCACTATGGAAGGATTTGTGGATCCAGAATTGGCCTCCACGGTCACTTACAGACTCACTGTTAAAACTGTGTTTATGGAAGACAATCTTACTTGGCTACGAGTGATTGCCGAAGAAGAAAGAAGACAACATGTGAAAAGGCTTCCCTGATGCACTTGGGGGCAGTCCCCTTCATCCTGTTAAAAGGACCACTGACGTCTGCCCCAAAATCCTACTCTGATGATAGCAAAGCTCTTCCTCCTCCATTACCAGCCTTCTTTTTCAAGCCCAAGGCTTGCATGCATGTGCCTTAGCTACTCCTTATCATTAGAATACACACATCTGCCAAACTCCTTCCATCATCACCTGCAAGCAGATTGAAGGCTCTTATTTCTCAAGTCTCCACAGCCCCTTTCCTTGTTGGTTGTATTTTCATTTCAAATGGGGAGCCTGCAGTATATGTGCACACACATATGCACACACTCACGCCGAGCTCCTGGGATATGGGTGGTGGCAAGTAAATAAACTTTTATGCAAAGCAAAAGCATTGACTTGATTGAGCATAGCGCCAATGCCATTCATTCCGATTCTAAGCCCCAGCTACTGAGAAATATCGCCCCACTCCCCCCCCTCAAAAAAAGTTGCTGATAACTATTGCTGGTTATATGTCAAAATACCAAATTGAAATTCAGGTGATATTTAGCCTACAGTAAGCTCTCAGAAGAATATGAATAATGCTGGTCAGGAAAGAATATCATCCCTTATTTCCCAGGCATTTGGCTTGAAGTAATCTTTAAGAAAAGTGCACCTGCCATGGTTATTTCAAAATTAGCTGAGGCACCAAAATGATGTATAGCCACAGTTCTTCCTGCGATATGGATGTCATCCCTATGGGGTTTCGTGAGGCAGAATTGTTCATATGGGCAGCCTCACATGGAGGACAGATGGGAAGAAAACAAAATGAGTTGATTTATCTACAACAGAGACCCATCTTTCTTACACTACCCAGATTAGTCACTTGCAAACTCTAACTCTCTCTCTCTCTCTCTCTCTCTCTCACACACACACACACACACACACACACACTTTTAAACCATTTTCTGCCTTGCAGTGTGAACTGTTTCAATTCAGAGCAGACAAATAAGTGCAGGCAGCCCAACACCAGAGTCACATCTACACCCGGCTGATGAAACCACTTGCTTGTCACTCTATATAATAATAATATTGGGAGCATTTCCAGTCAAACTGAAGCACTTTTAAGTTCAGTATCTCCCAATGAAATCAATGAAACCTAGAAAGAGTTCATTTTAGTGGGATCATTCCTATTATTAATAGCATTAGCATTAAGATTATTATGTCACCTTCCATATTTATATATAGTCAAAGTACAAAATATAATAAGGACAATTAAAAACATTTAAACACAACAGATTTTTTTTTAAAAAAAAAAAAGGAAAATGGATAGCTGTGGCAAAGACCTATTTATCCTGCTGGAAGTTTTGTCCTAATATTAATATACAGTGGTACCTCGGGTTAAGAACTTAATTCATTCTGGAGGTCCGTTCTTAACCTGAAACTGTTCTTAACCTGAAGCACCACTTTAGCTAATGGGGCCTCCTGCTGCTGTCGCGCCTCCGCCGCATGATTTCTGTTCTCATCCTGAAGCAAAGTTCTTAACCCAAGGTACTGTTTCTGGGTTAGTGGAGTCTGTAACCTGAAGCGTCTGTAACCTGAAGCGTCTGTAACCCGAGGTACCACTGTATTAGAATTCCAGAGTTAGATTCCCATCCCACTCTGCTCTCTACAACAAAACTCTACCAAGTGTCTATCGTAATATTGAAAAGCTTTGGGAGGAGAGTAGGCAGTAATTTGTTCTCAACATCAGCAATGCTACATTAAAGTGATGTGTCTAGCACTGTCGATTGACATGGTATTTTGCAAAGTAACATAAGCAAGGGGGGAAATGCAGGGCACATGCCCTGAGGAACGTAAAATCTGTGAGCAAGATTCAGCCAAAGTTCAGCACTTTTCAGTCCCCTTGATTGCAGTGGAAGAGATTTCCTAACAGTCTTTTAATCCAGAAGTGTTTGACCTTTCCTGAATTGTGCCCTACCCCTTGACAGTAGACAGAAGGCTGAGGGCATGGAAGGAAGACAGCTGCATGGGTAACCGGGGATGGATATTCTCAAAGGCAGGTGTACATATTCCAGCTTCAGTCTTCATCCCCAACGACAATACGGGGGTGTTGGCTGATCTGTGCTAACGCTACAGTTCCTCAACATGGGAAGCCTAATTGTCAATGAGAATGCCCAATTGTCGTCATGATTGCTTAATGATGCAAAGACCCAGCCACTTAAAAGCAATCTGGAGCTTGAGCGAAGTGCTTGCCAGCTCAGAACGAAAGCAGGTTTACGACCAGATGCAATATGGGTACCTAAAGTATAAAAGAACCTGTGCCAAAAATATATCTTTAAATAGGTTTTGTTCATGCATACGCATTCCTTTTCCTATTGCCTTCTCTATTCTTTCAGATTCAGGGAGGGGGCTTAGGAATGGATACTGAAACGAATGCATAACCTAACGTAACATTTTGCAAAAATATATCGGACTGAAACCACTCAGCTCCTGCCCGCCCTGACCCATTGAAAGTCAGCCAGATAGGGAGGTTTCTCTGGGGGGCAGCCTCTCCAAGAACTAAGTGATCAAAAAGACTGCATGTGCTAATTCATCTCAATGGCAGATGCCAGTTGACTTGCCCTGAAAGTGAGCTACAGAATCAATTCCATATGGAGGCGACAGATTGAAACCTACCTTTTCATGGAGAATAAAGCTATCGGTGGCTGGGATAGCTATGATGGTTAACCAGCCATGATGCCTCTGAGTACTACTTATTGGGAGTTGCAAGTTGGGAGGGTGCTATTTCACTCAGATCCTGCTTGCAGGCTTCCCTTGAGTATCTGGTTGGCCATTGCAACAACAACAACAACAACAACAACAACTTATTATTTCACCCCGCCCATCTGGCTGGGCTTCCCCAGCCACTCGGGGCGGCTTCCAACAAAGATGAAAAACACATTAAAATGTCACAGATTAAAAACTTCCGTGAACAGGGCCGCCTTCAGATGTCTTCTAAATGTCAGGTAGTTGTTTATCTCTTTGACATCTGATGGGAGGGCGTTCCACAGGGCGGGCACCACTACCGAGAAGGCCCTCTGCCTGGTTCCCTGTAGCTTTGCTTCTCGCAATGAGGGAACCGCCAGAAGGCCCTCGGTGCTGGACCTCAGTGTCTGGGCAGAATGATGGGGGTGGAGACGCTCCTTCAGGTATACTGGGCCGAGGCCATTTAGGGCTTTAAAGGTCAACACCAACACTTTGAATTGTGCTCGGAAACGTACCAGGAGCCAATGTAAGTCTTTCAGGACTGGTGTTATGTGGTCTTGGCGGCCGCTCCCAGTCACCAGTCTAGCTGCCACATTCTGGATTAGTTGTAGTTTCCGAGTCACCTTCAAAGGTAGCCCTACGTAGAGCGCATTGCAGTAGTCCAAGAACAGGGTGCTGGGCTTGATGGGATGTTCCAATGTTCTTTCCAACAACAATCCAGGCAGAGCAGGATTGAAACTGTGGTGACTGCAGCCAGACTTGAATTCAGATTCATATAAGGAATTTGTATTCTCCAGTCCCTGAAGTCAGTCACTAGGGGTGAAAACGCACCTGGCAGTATACACTGTTTCATTGGTGAAAGGAAGTCATAAGGCCAATTGAGAGACTTCATAAACCTGTAAATCACAGGGGAGTTTTCAAAAGGAATACATTCCATTACTGGAACAGCCCTGTGCCTCTGCTTGGCCTTGAACCATTAGTTGAGAGGACATTTTGCCAATATTAAAGCTCATGACAAGGCATCAGGATGGAGGGAGGCTATTAGATGTACTGAGCACATATCAATGAATGTTTTATTGTTTGCTGCCAATTTGGGGACCAAGTTCTTGGAAAAGGTCGTTTTAACATTTAACCTTAATATTTCATTTCAGGGGTTTTTTTATATATTCGACCATTAAGAGCTGACATGCAGCAATATTTACTTTCACATAGTGTTTTTGGTCTGACATGTAACACAGCTAATATTTGACAGCATTTGATAGGTGACATGCAGCAGGAATCAGTATCTGAAAGCATTTCCTAGAAAACATGCAGTGGTGTTTTGTATTTGACAGCTGCTGAGATTTCAGGTTTGATTCCTGCCAAAGCAAAGAAAACTTGGTGGAAAACTGGAAAGTTGGCCAAATATTGAATAGCTGCAAATACTCATTTCATCTCTATGGCAATGTGTTTTAAAAATGTGGACAAGCTGTAATCCTAAGGAGGGGCTAGGTTCTGCTCACATATTTGGTGGGGGGTAACTTACACAAGGGACGTGGGTGGCACTGTGGTCTAAACCACAGAGCCTAGGGCTTGCCGATCAGAAGGTCGGTGGTTCGAATCCCTGCAACAGGGGTGAGCTCCCATTGCTCGGTCCCTGCTCCTGCCAACCTAGCAGTTTGAAAGCACGTCAAAGTGCAAGTAGATAAATAGGTACTGCTCCGGCGGGAAGGTAAATGCCATTTCCGTGCACTGCTCTGGTTTCACCAGAAGCAGCTTAGTCATGCTGGCCACATGACCCGGAAGCTGTACGCCGGCTCCCTCGGCCAGTAAAGCGCTGCAACCTCAGAGTCGTCCGCGACTGGACATAACAGTCAGGGGTCCCTTTACCTTTTACCTAACTTACACATGCATGCACATCACTTGATTGCTCCACACTCAATGACTGACAGGTGAGTATGCAAACTGAAAGGCACCTGAGATGGCATGGAACATCCCTCTGTGGTGCTTAGGCTGTGATTGCCCATTTGCACATGCAAATTTGGATGTTGATAATTTGGATGACTCGATCATCAGCCATGTATGAACCAGCCCTCACATGGCAGAGATCGGCACGGGTCCAGACCAGTAGCATGAGAAGTGTTTGGATTTTGCTAGCTTGTGGGTCAGAAGTCACAGTTCCCAGGTTCAGACGCAGACCTGAGGGCAACCGCAGCTGCTGCGATGCATGCCAGCACTTGTGCCACGGCAGCTTAAACTGATCTATAGGACAGGGCTGTTAAAATGATGAGCAACCGGTATGTTGTAGATGCCTGCAGAGCCAGGAGAGAAATTATAAGTGTTTAACAAAGCAGTTTAGCTAATGCCTTAAGTACTGATTTTGTCAGAAATGACTTACAGTCCAGAATGATATGCCTTTTGGAATTAAACCTACACAGAAGAACAAAAAGCAAAAAGAAGAAAAGCTCCTTCTCCTAATGAATGGCTGCTCTTGTTGTAACTGTTCTCCACACCAAATGCCTTTAGGGCGTTGCTTATGCACTTGATAAAAATCACAGGCCAGGTGCTCCAAGTCTTTCAACATCATAAATTCCACTCTGACACTGGGGAGGGGGGGGGGAGATAAATAAAAAATAGAAGGTTAAACAAGTTTGATGGAGAAATGCTCTCCCAGGTGTTATTTTCAAAGTTTATGACTAATTTGCAGCAATGAGGAATTGTCACAGGTGATATGGATCGTGTAAATACCCTGTGTACAAGAAATGCACTTCACATTGCCGAGAAGGCAGTGGCGCTCAATAGGTAGGGCTTCGTCTGCAGTGGTATAACTCATTGTTTCTAGGGCTTTGCAAGTGTGGGCAGTATTCCACTAAATAATTGTGCAAGCAACTTTCTGAAATATTAAATGGTTTAGAAACGGCTTAAACAAATAAATAAGGAAAAGGCATATCTACATGGAAGACCGTATAGTTAAAGCCATGGTTTTCCCAGTAGTGATGTATGGAAGTGAGAGCTGGACCATAAAGAAGGCTGATCGCCAAATAATTGATGCTTTTGAATTATGGTGCTGGAGGAGACTCTTGAGAGTCCCATGGACTGCAAGAAGATCAAACCTCTCCATTCTGAAGGAAATCAGCCCTGAGTGCTCACTGGAAGGACAGATCGTGAAGCTGAGGCTCCAATACTTTGGCCACCTCATGAGAAGAGAAGACTCCCTGGAAAAGACCCTGGTGTTGGGAAAGATGGAGGGCACAAGGAGAAGGGGATGACAGAGGATGAGATGGTAGGACAGTGTTCTCGAAGCTATGAACATGAGTCTGACCAAACTGCGTGAGGCAGTGGAAGACAGGAGTGCCTGGCTTGCTCTGGTCCATGGGGTCACGAAGAGTCGGACATGACTAAGCGACAACAACATGGAAGACCAACTGATTTCACCTCCCTTTCAAGTGTGAGTTGGCTCATCAGAGAAATTTGACAGCCACTGCCTTATCCGAGGGCTGAGAACCAACCATTGGTTGCAAGTCAACAGACTTGGGACTGGGGCTGTTGTTCTTGTTGATACACAACTCCTGGTGAATGGGCGATTGTTTTCCATTCTGCTGGACCATCTCCAAAGGCACAACCACAAACAAACCCGAACAGTGGAATAACCCATAGCCATGCCATACAACTGGCCTATTGTAACTTGAAAGGATGAATGTGGTATTAATGATCTGAGGGAAATGCTTGATTTTTAAGTGTTCAGCACTGGAGAGGAAAATTGAATTTGCTGTGACAGTTGCCATGGTAACCCCCTCAATTTCCAGTGCATAGCAGAGTAAATAGTTGTGTAAAAGCTTTTGATGCATGAGACCTTCTTTTGACAGCCATATGTTGCACATTCAATGCATTGTTTATATCTTTTTATAATAATAATAATAGTAAAATACAAAGACATCCGTGGGCAGAATTAGGAGCGTGGCATTTCCATGCTGCTTGCTCTTCTATAAGGAGCAGGTAAAGCCTTCCAATAAATACCTGCATTTTAAATAGACATAGGCTTGCAGAAAACAGATTTTTTATAAAGAGAAAGTGAAACTATAAGAAATCATTAGCTTGCAATGCACTTTACAGTTTACACCAAGACTCTGATCCAGCATTCTGTTGCCCCTTTTGCCCATTGAAAACACAGCATTTGAGGTTCAGACAAAAACTGCCTCTGAGATTGGAGATTCCATTTAGTTGTCATGGTTAATAGCCGTTAATAAGCCATTTGACCAATCCTTCCAGAAAGCTATCTAGGCCACTGGCCACCGCAATCGCATCATATTTATTGATTACATTTTCGCCCCACCTTTCTTCCATGATGGAACTCAAGAGAGCTTGCAAAAGATTCCCAAGTGGTCTGCCATCAAGACACCGAGTAGGTCCAGATTTTGCTCAGCTCCAGCAAGGTGGTTTTAGCGTATGCCTTCAGAAAAAGTCCTGGGAATGTCTGTTTGTTTAGTTAGTTATTTTGTTTAGCAATGACAAACCTAGACAGCATCTTAAAAAGCAGAGACATCACCTTGCTGACAAAGGTCCGTATAGTTAAAGCTATGGTTTTCCCAGTAGTGATGTATGGAAGTGAGAGCTGGACCATAAAGAAGACTGATTGCCGAAGAATTGATGCTTTTGAATTATGGTGCTGGAGGAGACTCTTGAGAGTCCCATGGACTGCAAGAAGATCAAACCTATCCATTCTTAAGGAAATCAGCCCTGAGTGCTCACTGGAAGGACAGATCATAAAGCTGAGGCTACAATACTCTGGCCACCTCATGAGAAGAGAAGACTCCATGGAAAAGAACCTAATGTTGGGAAAGATTGAGGGCACAAGGAGAAGGGGATGACAGAGATGGTTGGACAGTGTTCTCGAAGCTATGAACATGAGTTTGACCAAGCTGCGGGAAGCAGAGGAAGACAGGAGTGCCTGGCGTGCTCTGGTCCATGGGGTCATGAAGAGTCAGACACAACTAAATGACTAAACAACAACAACAAAATATAGCACTCAACAAAATCTGTCTTACGCGGTTTACATAAAATTGCATACAATATTCATGGGAGGGTGATAAAGGCTTCAAAAACAGCAGGCGTAATAAAATTAAAATTTGATCATAAAATTACCGTATTTAAAAAAAAAGATAAACTCGATAGCTTTAGAAACAAATGTACATCCTAAACTTACAAATCCAGAGTGACTTGCCTAAACTGGTTTTAGTTTGCTCCATAAATTAATTGCGCATTTCTGTGGAGAAGTACTTCCTTTTAGCATTCCTGAAACCACTATCAAACAAGTTCCGTGAGTAATCCCAAGGTCTAGTATTGCCCAGGCAGGAACATTGTGTGACCCGCGAGAACAACAAAACAACCAGACTGCACAACAGTGATGGGGTGAAAACAGACCAAATCAAACCAGCAGACAAGGTATGGGTTGGTATGGCATTGGGTCCCAGGATCATTTCATCAGTCCACCAATCCCACATTGGTGGAATGGGTCCACCGGGTTTAGACCGCCCCCAACCTGTTTCATGGCAGCCAACCAGTGTTGAACCTTGCATGGTGCAAGCCAAGCAAGCAAGGTCTCACTGGGCAACCAGGGTGCAGATTCCAACCAGGTAGATACCCCAACCTAAGCTTGGGGTGTTTTGGTCAATCCTCCCCTCAGGCCCCTTATGGGGGGCCCCATACTTTTTCCCATGAGTCCATCAAACAGACAAGATACTGGGCAAAACTTTGCCCAGTATTTTGCTGCAATCTATGAGCCACAATGCCACTGGGCAAAGGCGCCCCACACTTATTGGGCAAAGAACAAGGCTTAAAGGTGAAGGAATTATAACCTCCCTCTATAAAATCTCTCCACCCCATTCACAGCATTGCAAATATCTTATTGTGCCACATCTTGGTCTCACTCTTGCTCTAAACCAATTCCAGCATAAATGGGGAAGGAGTTCCAATAAATATTTTCTAAATGTATTTCCATTTTTCTCTACCGTTTTAATAATATTCGCGTTCACAGTTTATATGACCATAATCTCTGTCTGCAAAACCCAGTCTATGCACAGAGGTCAGGGTCAGGGACATAGCTGTCAACCATCCCTTATTTGGCAGGAAACTCCCTTATCCCAGCACCGTGTCCTGCTGCTGTCCCTTATTGATGATGTCCCTTAAATTTCCCGGGTTTCAAAGGAAGCAGCTTCTCTCCCTCCTTTCCTGCCGGCCAGGGAGGAGGGATGCTCCAACTGTGTTGCTTGGCTGCATTGCTCACCCAATAAGGAGTCTAAGAACGACTGGGGGGGTGGAGCTTGCATGCCTTGTGCCGATCAAATCGGCCGCGTTGCCTGGGAACTCACCTTTGCTCAGCGCTTCCCAGCAGAGAGGTGACGGTGGTTTTCCTTGCTGCATCCCCTTTGCTGGGTTGCTGCGCTGTGGGAACCACCACTTGAGGCTTCGTTTGGCTGCTGGCTTTGCTTTCTGCCTTTGGCTCGGAGGGGCTCAGAAGTTGAACATACCTGTGCCCGGAAAATCCCTTATTTTGGCTGCTGGTGCCTTATTTTCAAATCTGTAAGTTGACAGCTATGGTCAGGGACTGACACTGCAGTCTCATTTTCCCCTACATGGGGTGACCGTGCCCTTCCTTCAAGTTGCATGAGCCTTTTCAAGCTGAAGGAGGCAGAAGGCAAAGGGAAATGAGGCTGGATTCATGCATGGGCCAGAATGAGGTGATAGAATGAACTGCACTCCTTCAGAGGCAGATGGCCCTCCATGTAAAAAGAAAAAATCCCTGTATCTAGAAAATTAGGTAAGCAAGAAAAATGTCAGGTAGGAACCTTGATGGGCTGGCATTCTACTTGCAGGGATTAATTTTATGTGAGCACACCAGAGGCTTTAAAAATGCTGTCTCCCACTGACGGTCTGAAACAACACAAGCCACTCTATCACCTCATAATTCTACCAGCCGTTTATCCAACCTGTGAAAGGACTGGAGGAGATGGAATGGAAAAAGAAAACATGAAATCAGTGAATCAAGAATGTGCAAAAGATAGCCACATTGAACCATTAGAAATAATTGGAAATCACAAGAGAATAATGCAGAAGTCACCAGTTTTGGGGAGGCCAGGGGCAGATTTGCAAACTGAATAAATTTTTGTGGGAGCCGCACCGACACTGGAATTAAGCACAGGTGTGTTTTGTTCATCATCATCATCAAACCTTTTTATTGGCATCACATACAAACATCCATAACATAACAGTACAGAGTTACCGCTTCCCCCATGGCACAAAACATTTACCCCCCTAAAAAAGGAGAAGCAGAGCAGACTATTGTCACATCTCTAGGTCTCCAGGGAGATCAGTCGTCTGCAATGTGTTTCGACGACAGAATACCAGATAAAGATATTTGGCCACTAACTTGGTGAGCTCCTGGTCATTCCTGAATAGTAGAAAGTGTAAAATGTGACAAACTAGTGAGGAGAGGACCTGTCTGAATGAGTTTAAATCTTGTCCCTGGTTTTCAACTTGAGAAATATAACCTGCAACATTGATCAAGTGTTCTGAATCACAGGGAGCTAGTACAGACTGTTGAAATCATTTCTCTCCCCCCCCCTTTTTAAATTTTATTGAATAATACAAGACTATCAAATCAAATTTCAAACATATCCATATAGACATAATTATTTACATATTTGCCAAATGAAGACTATAGAAAAAGATAAAGAAAGAAAAGAAAAGAAAGAAAGAAAGAAAGAAAGAAAGAAAGAAAGAAAGAAAGAAAGAAAGAAAGAAAAATACTTTCCATAAACAATAATACCAAGTTTGTACTTACACACATTACAAAATACAAATCTTAGTTAAAATATTTTAAAAGACTTCCACCGCCTAAACCACATGTCTTTTATTATCTAGTTCACCTGTTCTTCACTTCCTTCCCCGATTGTTGAAATTGTTTCTATTGCTCAAATGCTGTTCCTTACTTTCGTTCACCAAAAATGAGCTGTGCTAAATAACGGGGCCTCTCTGTGTGGTTTCTTTGTAGCTGTGTGCAGCTTTAAAGTAAAGCCTGCTTATATAAATCCAGGGGTTTGCTCTTAGGAGCCAAGAATGAGGATCAAGTACCATCCACTTTGCCTATATTCCTTAATGCATCACGGTATTCCCCAAAAGGATAACCCCCAAGGTGTTCTGGACTACAACTCCCATCATCCCTGACCATTGGCTATGCTTACAGGGGCTGATGGGAGATGGAGTCCAAATAAAAACTTGAGGGCACCAGATTGGGGAAAGCTGACTTAATGGACAGCTGCATTATTCTTTCTTCCGCAAACATTGCCTACTACAAGGAATAGCTATTATTTGCTGGAAGATCCTCTCCCACCTTCGTAATCTTCTTTGTCCCCCTCCACTTTCTTATGACTGTATAACTCAACTCCTTCTAGACCTTGGTCTCTTCTTTTTCTCTGCAAGCATCTACTCTACTTGACTCCAACCCTGTCCCTTTTAACGCATTCAAGGGCATGGCAAAAATGCATGCCTTGACTGAGCCTAGTGGGCACATAACATGCCCGTGATCAAATGCCACATGAGCAGTAGAGCTAGAAATGTGAGCTTAAATATTTTTTCTGTGCAAAAAGCTTCTTCTCCATGAGAAAATACAAGGGGGGGGGGCAAACAGCTTGACTTTGAATAAATGTAATTAATCAAGAAGCCCAATATCAGCATGAAAAAGCCTTTCATTTTTGGAAATTCAGCATGTGGTTATCAACACCTGAAAAGGTGTTCAAGATTGAGCAGTGTGACCTCACCAACTGCATAGAGAAATCACTGTGGAATTGGATCTTTAAAAGGGTCCCATATGTGTCTGGGTGTTCCTTGATAGTGACAATAGGTAGGGCTTTGTGGTTCTACTACAGTGGTACCTCGGGTTACATATGCTTCAGGTGACATACGCTTCAGGTTACAGACTCCACTAATCCAGAAATAGTACCTCGGGTTAAGAACTTTGCTTCAGGATGAGAACAGAAATCATGCTCCGGAGGCGCAGAGGCAGCAGGAGGCCCCATTAGCTAAAGTGGTGCTTCAGGTTAAGAACAGTTTCAGATTAAGAACGGACCTCCAGAATGAATTAAGTACTTAACCCAAGGTACCACTGTATATGGTTCTGCAGAAATGCCCCAACATCACCTTGGCTGCATATTTTCATTTCCTGAGAATCTCAGCTTTAAGTCTCTTAGGGTTTTAAAGGTCAACACCAGCACTTTGAATTGTGCTCGGAAACGTACTGGGAGCCAATGTAGGTCTTTCAAGACCGGTGTTATGTGGTCTCGGCGGCCACCCCCAGTCACCAGTCTAGCTGCCGCATTCTGGATTAGTTGTAGTCTCCGAGTCACCTTCAAAGGTAGCCCCACGTAGAGCGCATTGCAGTAGTCCAAGCGGGAGATAACTAGAGCATGCACCACTCTGGCAAGACAATCCGTGGGCAGGTAGGGTCTCAGCCTGCGTACCAGGTGGAGTTGGTAGACAGCTGCCCTGGATACAGAATTGACCTGCGCCTCTATGGACAGCTGTGAGTCCAAAATGACTCCCAGGCTGTGCACCTGGCCCTTCAGGGGCACAGTTACCCCATTCAGGACCAGGGAGTCCTCCACACCAGCCCGCCTCTTGTCCCCCCAAAACAGTACCCAAAAACAGTGAAAGATACACCCATGAGATTTCTCCCATCTACCGGTATTTAACAAGCCGCCTGCTAGACCAGGGATCTAGCAGGATTAGTACTGAACACTAACTGACAATGGCTCTCTAAGGTTTCAGAGATGTGTCTTCCCCAAACCTACCTAGAGATGTCAGGAATTGAACCCAAGACCTTTTGCATGCAAAGGGTATGTTCTACCACTGAGCTTTTGCCCTTCCATTCCTGACCGTCTGCACTGTAGAATGTAGTGCTGACATTACCAGAGCCCTCTTCCAGATGGGGTCCAGCAATCTTGACTGAAACCAATCTTGTCTTATTCAAACAAATCGCCGGATCTTGTTTTCCATTTTCTATTCCTTCGCTCTTCAGATTTACTACCAGCTAGCTCACGAGCTTGTTTTCTTCCCAAATTCCAGCCCGTTAATAATGATGCAAGAGCCTACGTCTGACAAGATAGGAACACGGGTGAAATTTCCCCAAAGGAGAAAAAAAAACAGATATGGAGGGCAAGTGAGAGTCTTTCCATCTGAATTGCTCCATCCTAACAGGAAGCCAACCCTGTGAGGAAACTTCTGCTTCTCGTGTTAGCAAATTCCAGAGTCAATGGATTCCTCAGCTGATTCAAGGAAAGAAAACTTGAGAAAGCCGTGAGGAATACTAGTTGCCATAGATCATATTTAATGTTGCAGGACCAGCAGGAGAAAAGCAGAATTTCAGGATTCGTCTGGTGGGTCTTGCCAAAAAGATAAAGAGGATATGGGACAGGAAAAGTGGTAGTCATGGTTATGAATGATACAACTGCACTTAACAATGGAATTTGTTAACCCCCCGTCCCCAAGAGAGCATTAGTTTATGTGTATGTATTTGATTTGCTTATCATAGTATTTCATTTTCTATAAACACCAGCTTAGTGTTGGCCTGAAGGAATGAGACCTGAATTCTCTTCTCTCCTTTCATTCATAAAATTCAATGGATAAAGGGGTGAATATTTGGAAATATTTAAGAACTGGTACTCATTAGACAGACATTAGACAGTATCCCATAACAGAATTACACCAGCAATCAGTAGTGGAGAGTATCCAAAAGCTAAATTTTGGCAGTTGAATTGATACATTATATATTAACGTCATTCATTCATATAGCCTCGTTTAGCAAAAAGTTGTAAAACTGAAAATGTCAAATTATGGTTCTTAAATAACGTTGTTGAATTTTGAGTCTTGAATTTTCAAGATCAAAATCTGAATTTTGTAACGTGGGAATTCATCTCCTTTCAATAATAATAATAATAATAATAATAATAATAATAATAATAATAATAATTTTATTACTGTTATTTTATTTTTTGGCTCTGTTGTGCAAACCTGCTGTGAAGAATAAGCTACGACATTTCCTCCTCACTGTCTTCATATTATTTGCATTCAAAACACCTTGTCGTCTTTGATGTTCACACAGCAATCATCTTCAAGGTTCTCTGTATCTTGAAAGCAAAGTGTTCAGGACCACACAGTATCTGAAGCCTGAAACTACACACAAGGAAAGCAAATAAACTGCTCCAAAGATAACTAAGATCAATGGGAACCTGCTCTCAACAGGTTTGATGAGGTTCCGCCCACACTTTCCCACACCCTTAAGAGTTCATGGAAAGCTACTTGCTAACTTGGATCAAGCTGGGAATCAGTTAATCAGCTTTTAATTGCTCAGCATCACCATTAATTACTACAAATGACTTGTACAATGGCCAGGTTTTAAGTTGTTGTTATGTTTTTTATTTGAGTTCACATAGCTAACTTTGAGTTTGGGGCTGAGTGTTCCCCATCATTCTAGGTACAGACTTCCTGAGGGTTGCAAGGGGTTAAGGACATCAACTCTGTACATGCTCAGTGGCATTCTTTCAGGGCTCACTCTTTCAGATGCACCAAGTAATGGATCGACTGGACTCAGTCACAAGTCCCAATTCTAATTTTATTCTATTATTTATTTATTTCACAAAAATTAGATACCACTTACTCAACAGAAAACATCTAAGCAGTGTACAAAGGACAATTTAAAATATTAATTAAACGACACCCATAAAAGCATATTGATTCTAGATGTGCTTCATCTTTCCTACAACCCCATTTTCTTGAGTGATTGCACACACATGTGCATGTGTTTATTATTTCTCTCCTATGGGTGATTGTGAAGTCACCCTTCTCCATCAAGCTCAATGTGGTATTTTCTAGCAGTGGCTTTCCAGGGTTTCAGACAGGGAGCCAGATGCAAAGTTGGTGCTCTATCACTGACCTACCTTCAGATGTCTTCTAAAAGTCTGGTAGTTGTTCTTCTGTTTGACATCTGGTGGGAGGGCGTTCCACAGAGTGGGTGCCACTACCGAGAAGGCCCTCTGCCTGTTTCCCTGTAACTTGGCTTCTCACAGTGAGGGAACCGCCACAAGGCCCTCAGAGCTGGACCTCAGTGTCCGGGCAGAACGATGGGGGTGGAGACGCTCCTTCAGGTATACTGGACCGAAGCCGTTTAGAAATGAGCAAACCAGTGACATTTTAGGGAGCAGGCTAGCTGGCGGGGCCCATTACTTAGATCATAGGAGCCTACACACAACAAAACACTGTTGCTGTATGTAGGTTTTATTTTATCTTATATTTTGGAAATGTACATCCAGTTTTTTCCCTTTAAATTTTTTGGGGGCCCCCAAGAGAGTGGGGCCCTAAGTTATAGCTTGTTTAGCTTATACATAAATCCAGCACTGTCCCTGGCTATTGGCAATGCAGGCTGGGGCTGACAGAAGTCCTTAATATCGGGGCAGCCAGTGTGGTGTAGTGGTTAAGAGCGGTAGTCTCGTAATCTGGGGAACCAGGTTCGCTTCCCCGCTCCTCCACATGCAGCTGCTGGGTGACCTTGGGCCAGTCACACTTCTCTGAAGTCTCTCAGCCCCACTCACCTCACAGAGTGTTTGTTGTGGGGGAGGAAGGGAAAGGAGAATGTTAGCCACTTTGAGACTCCTTAAAGGGAGTGAAAGGCGGGATATCAAATCCAAACTCTTCTTCTTCTTCTTCAGTGTATTAACCAAGATGCCTCTCTCATGAAGGGCAGCTACCCAGATTCAGTTGTCACTCTGATCTTTGCAGAGTGAAGGTAAGCATGAGCTGCCTTCTGCAGCTGCTAATTAGAAAATTAAACCCTAGCAAATGGCTTGTATTCTGCTGGCAGCTAAACCTCTTTCCCCCCAGTGTTCCAAAGTACTTTTTGAATTGTTTGCTGTCAGCAAAACAAGCCTACTACCTGTGATTCAACAGACAACAAAGCCCAGCAGTGAGATTTCAGTCAGATGATGTCACCCAGGTAAAATTGTACTGACAAGCTTTTAATTAAAGTTTTCCCACACATATTTTGCTGCTGGTCCCCAAGAGCTATTATTCATTATGTGCCGATTGTCAGCCGATTGTGAGTTGGGAGGGAAATGTTTTATTTCCAAAGCCCTCGCTGACAGCTACAGAACACTTTGTTATACAATCTGTTTACTTTTTGGTTTGGTTTTTTTAATTTTCCTTTGCCTCCCTTACACTTGCTAAAGGGGAAATAGCCACGCAGTTGTGTTTATAGTGGGTGGAAATAATAAAATGCATCTGATCGTGTAAGGGAAGAACGGGGAGGCAGGTGCATGAGGAGGTCTTGCAGAAATGTTGCCCACTTTATCTTGTGGACATTTCTGCACACATACACCTCCCGGAGCCTCCCAGCTAGTCAGGGGCTCATTCCTTTAGGGAAGGGCAGGTCTTCACAGGTGCACAGAGGCATTTCAGAAAAGAGCAAAAGTTGAAGGCGGCTTTGAAGGGAGGGGGTGTTTTAGTTATTTATTCATTCTTCCCTGGTTTGAATATGATTCCCCAAAGCGTTGTGCAACGGTTAGCAAAGAGAGAAAGAAATAGGCATGGTTGATTCAAATGTAAGTACAGTGGTACCTCGGGTTAAGTACTTAACCTGAAACTGTTCTTAACCTGAAGCACCACTTTAGCTAATTTGGCCTCCTGCTGCCGTCACACCGCCAGAGCACGATTTCTGTTCTCATCCTGAAGCAAAGTTCTTAAGCTGAAGCACTATTTCTGGGTTAGCGGAGTCTGTAACCTGAAGCGTATGTAACCTGAAGCGTATGTAACCCAAGGTACCACTGTATATATAATATAAATAGTGCTCTTTTTTCCCCTTAAAAAAAAATATTTATGGGTACTCTCATTATCCTACTCATATTGAAATACTGCCCCTCAATGAGGTCAAACTTAGATTCACAAAATGTTTAGGGGTATGCGTACATCTGCGTCCCTCCAGAAAAAAGCACTGAATATAAATAAAACGTGCTTAGGGCTGCAGTCCTATAGCCACTTGCCTGAAGAATGAGCCCGCTGAATTCATTGGGGGATGACCTTTAAGTCAACATGTGCTCTAACTTTCCCATGAAAATAAATGAAGCTAAAAGGAATTCACATGGCTTGGCATGTGCCCAAATATTTTTTGGGGGGGATGAATAGAACTGTACCGCCACCCCCTGCCTTTGGAGGGGGAGGGATTTTCCATACCCCTCCTCGCTGCAAGAAAAGGAGAGGTATCTGGCAGAAATGACTGGCAGAATCCGAGACCAGGGGAGAGAGACAGTGGAAGAAGATTGGAAGAAATTTAAGGATTATCTTAAGAAACATTGTAAAATTAATGAATGTTAGAATACGTTGGTTTAGAAATTACGTGGTTTCCAGCGGTAATGGATAAGTAAAATGAAAAGAAAGGCTAAAAATTAAATGAAAAACAAGGCAAAGGATTTGCTGAATTAATAAATTAGAAATTGGAATACAGAGAGGGGAGGTATGAGGAAGTCGGGGAAGTAAGTTATAAGAAAAAAAGGGATTGAAACTATACTTGTCTTTTATTTTTGTCTGTTTTTATTATTGTTTTGTTTTGTTTTTATATAACTTTTGAAAACTTAATAAAAATCTTTTTTTTAAAAAAAAAAAAAAAAGGAGAGGTATCTCCCTAGGGGGTAATGTCATGGCCTGTGAGGTTGATTTCCCCCACCCTTTTGCAGTATGGGTCTGCAGGCTAGTCGTCTTTTTTCCAGGGGCTGAGTAGGAATTTGGGGGGGAGACCCTTATCGGCTCCGATTCTTCTCTTTTTCGCCCACTTTACACGGTTGGGTGGCATTTGTCTGTTGAAGTGGTGCTCCTTCAGTTTAGCTAATTGTCATATATCCCAGGCAGGTGATAAGATTTCAGAAAAAAATGCAACACTTACCTGAGGTGAGGTTGGGTTGAGGGCTTCCCTTAGTCATGGTTGTCAGGCATGGCTTGCGCAACCGAAGGTTTAAGACCTGGCTGTAAGCAAAGATGTATGCATCTGTGCATGTAAAAGGGAGAATGGGGTCCACAGTCTGGAAAAAGGATCTGGGGTTCAGCAGTGAGCAATGGTACGACTAAAAATGGCCCCACCAATTGCAGATAAGGGTAAAACACAGAGAGAGAAAAGGAGAGGGAGATATGTTCAAAAATGCAATAATAGTTTTGACTCCGTGCTAGCATTCGAGTGATAAAGGAGCTAAAAGGAGGTGGACAACAATTACGGATTTATTATGTTTCCAGAATATATTAGCAAAATTATATAGAAAGGTTTATTGTTTTGTGTGCATTCAAATATGCAAAGCGACTTGACAGGAAGTCAAATTTGAAGAAAAGATTTTGGAAGATAAAAGGGGGGAAAATATTTACTTTCATTATTATCATTTTGTGTGCAGGTGTGGGTGTGTGGGTGTCTGCACATGTGTGTGTTGTTGTGTGCAATGTTTGGGAAGAAATAAGATGGTAAATCACAAATAACAAACTAAATATCGATGTATGTAATTTTTATTTCTTAATTATATTTAGTGGTAGTATGGCTGTATTGTTTTTTGTAACATAAAATCATTCAATAAAAGCCATCCAGTGAGTTCAGACAGAAAACGGTGTACTTCAGATTCACTGCTCAGTCTCTGAGAGTTTACTATGTGCAGAAATACATATTTTGTTTTTGTTTTTTTATACTGCCACATCTCACCCAGAAATCCACCTTGTCACACTGTGGAAAGTGTAGAATGACTGGCTCTCTGTCGTCATGATGGCATTTACCTTCAGAGCATAGACTGCCTCCTGAAAGATAGTCTTAAAAGCCAAAGGCTCTTTTATCCAACAGTTGGATTTACTTCTCATAATTAAAGTCAAACCCAAATATGTCCAATATAAGCACTGTGAACCATTACATGCCCTTTAAGTCTTTAAAAGTCCCTCTGGTACTTGCCTCCCTACCTCACAGAACGCAGAAGATTATGTATTAAAGTAGCAATTGTAATGGTCAGTGAAATGCTTTATTATTGCAAAATCAAATGTAAGTACTTTGTTTCATTGGAGAACTGCCATAATCTCGTGACAGTTATGCTATAAGTTATGGGCTGGGAGACAGATCAGTGCATTAGATTAATACTTTGCCTTTTGAATCTATTAATCTACCACCTTTGGGACAGGATTTTAAATCCACTTCAGACTGAAGTGACTGAAAATCATTCCCGTCTGACAGTTTTAAAAGATCACAAATGAAAGGCGCTAAGAAGGTCTCTGCTTGGCCGATACCAAACAGAGAGAATCATATCAAAATACATCCAGCACTAAGACCTTACTTTAATATTCCCACCACTGGAAAATAGAAAGCTGTGTTCAAAGGGTGCATTTTCCCCCCGACTTAAACCTGTCTTTAATACTAAAATTGAGATACAAGTTGAGAAATCAGTCCAATGCCGTGTAAAAATACAGCTGACAAATTAAAATAATGGACAGTGGGAAGAGTGGTTTTATGGCACTGAAGACATATTGTACAAGGCATCGTGGACTTGCAAAAAGTATAGGGTGCCTACTGGTTTCCCCAGTAGTGATGTATGGAAGTGAGAGCTGGACCATAAAGAAGGCTGATCACCGAAGAATTGATGCTTTTGAATTATGGTGCTGGAGGAGACTCTTGAGAGCCCCATGGACTGCAAGAAGATCCAACCTTTCCATTCTGAAGGAAATCAGCCATGAGTGCTCACTGGAAGGACAGATCCTGAAGCTGCGACTCCAATACTTTGGCCACCTCATGAGAAGAGAAGACTCCCTGGAAAAGACCCTGATGTTGGGAAAGATGGAGAAGGGGAAGACAGAGGATGAGATGGTTGGATAGTGTTTTTGAAGCTACCAGCATGAGTTTGACCAAACTGTGGGAAGGCAGTGGAAGACAGGAGCGCCTGGCGTGCTCTTTTCCATGGGGTCATGAAGAGCCGGACATGACTAAACGACTAAACAACAACAAAATGAGGCTCTGCCCATTGGGAGTGTGTCCTTTGGAAACCCCTTGAAATGGAGGGTAACTGGGGAAGAGCACTTTCTCTTGAGTGCCTCCTGTTTAGGGTTTGTTCAACAAAAAGACTCCTCCTGGGTTGTACCTGTTGGGTAAACAGCTCACAGTCACTTTACAGGTTTAAATCAGGGCTGTGTGTACTTTTCACTAAAGAGATAATATTACATTTTTGGACCCAGGCAAAGCTCGCACCACGAAAAGCCGAATTCTGCAACACGTTTGGATTGTGCAAACTGAAAATACGTGCAGGAATGTTCTTATTTCCTTTTTCTGCATAACTCATTCTACACTTTTTACCACCCTGAAGAATTTGATCTATTTCGTATGAAGGGGAATAAGCTGCTCTGGGCATTAAAGCCATGCCCCCAACCACTGGAAAGCTGATCCAGGCACTTCTCTGGCTTGGGGGGGGGTCTTTCCTGGCAATGCCCACAAAGAAGTGTATTCCTGCAACCAGAAGATCCAGTGACTTGCTGTTTAAAAAGCAAACATGAAAACTGCAATTCCCAAGAAGCTGGAATAATCAGTTCAACCTTCCACCCCAGAACTACGGAGCAGATTTTAAGCCCACAGCGCCTGTGTAAAAACGTGTGGCTGTAATTCTTTTTACCTTTTACTTAAGAGATAATATTTTATCATAACAGCAGATGAGGATTTATTTTACGCTGTAGGCCTTTTTTACAGTTACCACACAGGCCTCTCCCAACAACTTAAATTGGTCAATTTCCCTCCTTTCGAAAAAGAGAGAATGCATATACAAGCAAAGGCAGCATTAATTCGTGTTTATGAGTGTCATATTTTTAATTAAGTCATTCTTACTTCAGGGTACAATTGTATCTTTTTTTAAAGGGGGGCTCTTCCAGATGCTGTTTCTGAGGCTAAACACAAAAGAAAGACATCTGGACATCAAAGTGTGGACATATTTCTGAAGATAGAGGGACAACGCTGTGATTTCATGTTACCGTTTACCATAATTGTAAGTGTAAAATCTTTGCCAGGAATTGTTGGTTAATAATGGGTAATACTAACATTATCACAATCTATTATTCCAGTCTGTATAGTTAAAGCTATGGTTTTCCCAGTAGTGATATATGGAAGTGAGAGCTGGACCATAAAGAAGGCTGATCACCGAAGAATTGATGCTTTTGAATTATGGTGCTGGAGGAGACTCTTGAGAGTCCTATGGACTGCAAGAAGATCAAACTTATCCATTCTGAAGGAAATCAGCCTGAGTGCTCACTGGAAGGACAGATCGTGAAGCTGAGGCTCCAATACTTTGGCCACCTCATGAGAAGAGAAGACTCCCTGGAAAAGACCCTGATGCTGGGAAAGATGGAGGGCACAAAGAGAAGGGGACAACAGAGGACAAGATGGTTGGACACTGTTTTTGAAGCTACCAACATGAGTTTGACGTAACTGCGGGAGGCAGTGGAAGACAGGAGTGCCTGGCGTGCTCTGGTCCATGGGGTCACGAAGAGTCGAACACGACTAAACAACAACAACAAATTATTCCAGTCTGCACTCCATTTGTTATTCCCAGCTCTCCCATTCAGCATTTAGAAGCTCAGAAGTTTTCATGTACATTCTCTTCCTGTGCTACAATGCTTAAAACAGCACAGGGAACCTGTACCCCTCAGGAAGTTGTTGCATTCCAACTCCTATCACCCTGAGCCAGCATGTCCAGTGGCCAGGCATGGTGGCAGTGGTGGTCCAATGACCTCTGGAAGGCCACAAGTTCCCCATCTCTGGTTTGCAGCAAGCCTAGGCAGGTGAGCATAATTTATTATCCCCAAATTGCAGATATGAATGGCTGAGAACAAGTGGCTTGCCAAAGTCCATGACAGAGGCAAGATTCATCCCGAGGATTTCCTGATTTATTGCTTAGTCTCTTAGCCCAGTAGTGGGAAACCTGTCTCCCTTCAGATATTATTGGTTTACAACATGGGCAATGGTCAAGTTTGATGGAATGCGTAGTCCAGCAACATCTGGAAGATTGTAGGTTCTCCACCCAAATCACAAACATTTTTCAAGCCACGTTGCAATTTTCACATTATAAAAAATGGCCTTGGTTCTACCCTCCTCCTCCTCCCCTTCCTCCCCCACAGTGTATAATCTGCAGTAAACAGTTAGATAGATATATTTCATATCGGTGGTGATTACGATATCTAAAGGCTCTACTTGGGAGTGCTAGAGCCAGCTTAAACCCCCTATGAAGCAATTTGTGGGAGGGCCTTCTCAGTTGTGGCACTCCATCGCTGCATTCTCACCTCTGAAAAACTGGTGGGTAGGCTAACTAAGGCCCGGGGCCCGGATCCGGCCCAATCGCCCATGGACTGTTCGGGAATCAGCATGTTTTTACATGAGTGAATGTTTCCTTTTATTTAAAATGCATCTCTGGGTTATTTGTGGGGCCTGCCTGGTGTTTTTACATGAGTAGAATGTGTGCTTTTATTTAAAATGCATCTCTGGGTTATTTGTGGGCCATAGGAATTCATTCTTCTTCTTTTTTCTTCTTTCAAAATATAGTCCAGCCACCCCACAAGGTCTGAGGGACAGTGGACTGCCCCCCTGCTGAACAAGTTCGCTGACCCCTGAGCTTCAAATACATATTTCTTTGCTAAGACATTTACTGGGTATTAATGCATGCCTGTCTTATACACACTCAGACACACACCACTATGTATTCAATTAAATCTCAAATGCACCCCATTCTGATATTGCTACACAATGAAAGGCAGGTTGCAAATATTTTAAATATGGAGATACATTCTTTACTACCCTGAGCTGCAGGAAGTTGCAATGGCAGCTGTTTTGAGTGACACCTGGCCATCTCAAGATATGGCCTCCGGTCCCTCATTGCTCATATACATCAGTGAATCACTGCCCAATCCTTTCAATTGCTTTTCATATTCTACAAATTTATAGGATCAGTTAACTAAGCTCCATGCTCATTTTCATAGGCATTGGTAGCCTTTGAAAGGTTGCATGAAGGTTGCACCAATGAATTGTGTGGGACTGGGCTAGGCTCTGGTCCGGGTGCACCAACTCTGATGCAGATAGAGAGCTGTTCTATCGCCAATGACTTCACAATCCATTTAAAAGGAGGAAGCCAGTCAGCTAGGGCCATACAGTATTATTACAGGCCAAACATTATATAGAACCATCAAAACACTCCCAAGATCACATCAAGAAAGAAAAATACATAAGTGAACTACACTTTTCCTTTAAAATTGCTATAATAAAACATAACAATATTTGGAGCCTAGGAATCTGCTTCATGTCATTGGTCCTAGCTCAGCTTTGTTGACACTAGCCTTCCACAAGCTGGTGGCCTCCAGAACTTTTGGAAAGCTCCCCACCAGCCTTGAACATCTGCCATGTTGACTGAAGTTGATGGGAGTTGCAGATCTGAAGCACATCATATTGGGGAAAGCTTGTCCACACAGCAAAGCAGTGGCTTTCCAGAGCTCTGGATTGAGGTCTTTCCCAGCCCTACCTAGAGATGCCAGGTGGTCACACCTGAGAGCTTTTGGTTGCAGAAGACATGATTTGCTACCACTGAGCTACAGGCCTTGCCACGAAAGTCTCACTCACAAGGTGACAAAGCCACTTACGACTATATCAAGGCTGATCGCTAAGAGTTATAACACCCCCTTCAAGCACTGTGAATGACAACAGATATGTGTGGGAAGGATTGTTTACTTCTGGCGTTGTGCAGGTGCGAATTCTTCCTGCTGCATGAAGGCTTTTGATGGGTTTGGCATGTATATTTATTTTAATTATCATAATGCTTTATAGCATGTTAGTAAATGTTCTGCAGTGTAAGTAATTATTACTAACACGAGACATCACAGCAGGTCTCTGTTATTAAATTTCCATCTATTTTGTGTGCTGAAATTATGGGGCGCACCCATTAGCAATATGCAAATGAATGCCATTCTTTAGGAAGAATTCAGTCAGGAAAACATGTGTGCTACTATTCCCCAGCATACATTCTTTGTTTTATCTCTTGCAAGCAGCAAAGTGGGGACTTTTTATCCAGAGACATCATTTTGGCACGGCTTTCGGTCTGATACTCTGCGATATTTTGCCTTTTTGCGAAAACTGCACTGGAAGCGGTGACAGCAGATCTGGATCTGTTGGCTGCAGATTTATTTCAGCTCTGGGTAAAAGTAAAGGTTAGATCTCTTTAATTCTGACTGACTACACTGAAGTCAACATGAGGACATAATCTCCCGCTCCCTTCCACCTCTGTTAGCTCCTTTTCACCCCAGTATTCTGATACTACAGGATAAAATACATCTCAACCAAGTAGACCAATGAAAAGCCTTAACAGAAGGCATCTCACCAAGTTTCCAGATGTTGGGAGGAGTTCAGAAGTTCACTGCAGAGAAAGACTGTAAGCAGAGCTGCCATTCAAGACGTCCATGGGTCAGTGGGAGGAATAATCACATGGGAAAGATCAGCACAGCTGAGCAGTGGTTTAAGCAGCCTTCATAGTCAGGATACTGCATAGAACCCACATTCCCAGAAGCTGTAATTTGTGGCGTGAATTCCAAACGCTGGAAGAAACTGAGCCATAATAAGATGATCCAGCAACAGTTGCAATATTGAATTTTGCAGGCAAAGCCATGGAAATCCAAACCAAAGAATGGACTGATATATTTCTGAAATAATTTTCAAACAATGCTTAAAGCCATATTGGTAGCAAGTGTAAGAGTAAAAATGGCACCAACCGATACCCATCCAGACAGCGACACAGCAGAAAAGCTTGTCAAAAGACGGGGTCCCGGAGTAAGCATATGAGGGAGGAACTGGCAGAGGGGTTGAGAGGCTTTCGTTGCCAAAAGGTGACATTCCCCTGTTGTGTTCTTCCCCTCTTCTGTAGCTTCTGTAACTGGCACAGTCTTTGAGTCATGGTAAAGGTAAAGGTAAAGGTAAAGGTACCCCTGCCCGTACGGGCCAGTCTTGACAGACTCTGGGGTTGTGCGCCCATCTCACTTAAGAGGCCAGGGGCCAGCGCTGTCCGGAGACACTTCCGGGTCACATGGCCAGCGTGACATCGCTGCTCTGGCGAGCCAGAGCTGCACACGGAAACGCCGTTTACCTTCCCGCTGGTAAGCGGTCCCTATTTATCTACTTGCACCCGGAGGTGCTTTCGAACTGCTAGGTTGGCAGGCGCTGGGACCGAGCAGCGGGAGCGGCAAGTCCTAGGCGCTGAGGCTTTAACCCACAGCGCCACCTGCGTCCTTCTGTAGCTTCTGTAACTGGCACAGTCTTTGAGTCATTGTGCTGTGGGTTAAACCACAGAGCCTAGGGCTTGCTGATCAGAAGGTTGCGGTTCGAATCCCCGCGACGAGGTGAGCTCCCATTGCTCGGTCCCTGCTCCCGCCAACCTAGCAGTTCGAATGCATGTCAAAGTGCAAGGAGATAAATAGGTACCGCTCTGGTGGGAAGATAAATAGCGTTTCTGTGCGCTGCTCTGGTTCGTCAGAAGCGGCTTAGTCATGCTGGCCACATGACCCGGAAGCTGTACGCCGGCTCCCTCAGCCAATAAAGCGAGATGAGCACCGCAACCCCAGAGTCGGTCATGACTGGACCTAATGTTCAGGGGTCCCTTTACCTTTACCTTTATGCTGGGCACTTCCCTGTCCTCATTCCATATATTTGTGGAGCAGGGAAACATTGCATGGTGGTATCTCACAATACAAGTTACAGAGACCAGGAAGGACTCTGTAGCAGCACAGGGGGGGTCACTTTTTAGGCATTCTCTGATGTAGCCAGTACTATGTGTTTGGGAATCCCAAAAGCATCCCCATTGCCCAGAGAACATACTCAGTCCCATCCTCAGAAGGGCAGAGCAAAGTCGGGTGGCAGGAGACAATATGGAATGGAGTATGCCTAGGGTTGCCATATTCCCAAAAGTGAAAATCAGGACAAAGTTGTTGAGCTTGTTCTTTCTTTCTTTCTTTCTTTCTTTCTTTCTTTCTTTCTTTCTTTCTTTCTTTCTTTCTTTCTTTCTTTCTTTCTTCCTTCCTTCCTTCCTTCCTTCCTTCCTTCCTTCCTTCCTTCCTTCCTTCCTTCCTTCCTTCCTTCCTTCCTTCTTTTTTGTCAAAGTTGAATTTGGTGGGGGGGACATCTCCCCCCCCAAAAGTAGTTTAGGGCTTTTGGGGGATATTTTCAGTATGGGGTGGAGGGCGAACCCTACTTGCCATACATACAGGTTTTCCTGGACATTTTGCCGATTCAGCAAAAATCCGCCCAGATGCCATTTTTGCAGCACATTTCCTGGATGTGAACATAGAGAATACTTGTCCATTGTTCTGGGAGCTGATCCAAGTTTTTTTTTATGGATCCCTCTTTCTGAGTGTTAAGAATTAGATGCCCTTCCTGTTTTCATTCAGAAAAGTATAGATTAACCTGCACCCCACATATTTAAACTTTGGGAAACTGTGAGATAAAGGAAATGCCATAGGACTCATCACCTGGTTTATTAGCCTGCACTTTCAGCAATATAAAATATACAGTCTCTTTTGGTTATCTTTACCTAAGTGGAGAAAAAAAGGCTCCCTAGTCAAGAAGTTCTGCCGCTGCCTGCCTTCGTAGAGTGTTGTGCCATAAATCTATGTAATAATACACTACTATGCAACTTCAACAGCCCAGGACAACACCTGGCATATTTATGCCCTGTCCATACATCTGGTAGCTTCCATTTTCGTGATGAAATCCTTTTAAGTTTAAGCAAACAACTAATTTCTTATCTTTGTTATAGGCAGCAGCAGTGATTATTCTAGTCAAAGTGCCTGTTCAAATGTGTCAAACGGTGATATTAGGAGCCTGATGAGCCTGGAGCCTCTTAAATAGTTCCACGGACATTTTGCCCCAGAGCAGTTTCACTTTTGGAGTCATTAAAATGACACATTTTTCTCTTTAAAGGCTTCAGCCAACTGCTTTTGTCTTGCCGCCTTGTAGGTTAACACAATGAAGGGGAAGAGTCTTTGAGGTTAAAGTACAAGTACAAGAGCCAGTGGCTATAAATTCTTCCGTTAATAAATTTAGGTTGGAGATCAGAAGAAAATGTTTTAACTATTTGATTCCCTACCAGTGGTGTAGCGTGGGTTGTCAGCACCCGGGGCAAGGCAAGTAATTTGAGCACCCTAACCCGTGGATTTGCGCCACCTAACCCTAACCCCCAGATGTTGCGCCCGGTGTGGCCGGCCCCCCCCTGCACCCCCACGCTACGCCACTGTTCCCTACAAGGCTCCTTCAAATCCCCATGAGACCAACCCCCAAAAGTTATTGCTTTGAAAATGTATGCAGGGTATCTCTATGAATAAGTAAGTCGACCTGTGTTCCCTGGTACCTAGTTCCTACTTTGCCATCACAAATGGTGCATACACAGCCATAATCTGTAGTGATCTTCCAAAGTCATATCTTTTCCTACCCTAGGATCTTAGATTTTGGTCCTCCTCTAAACCAAATGTGGAGAACCTTTGGCCCTCCAGATGTTCTTGAACTACAACTTCCATCACTCCTGAACATTGGCTAACCTTGCTGTGGATGATGGGACTTGTCGTTTAGCAGCACCTGGAGGTCTAAAGGTTCCCCACCCTGCTCTAAAGAGTCAGAACTTACTATTGGCAGAAATTGGAGTGGGGTGGACTTTGAAAGGTGAGCTTGTTGACACAGTTTATTATTATTCATTGTTATTGACTATTATTTATTTATTCGGGATGCGAGTGGCGCTGTGGGTTAAACCACAGAGCCTAGAACTTGCCGATCAGAAGGTCAGCGGTTCGAATCCCCGCGACAGGGTGAGCTCCCGTTGCTCGCTCCCTGCTCCTGCCAACCTAGCAGTTCAAAAGCACGTCAAAGTGCAGGTAGATAAATAGGTACCACTCCGGCGGGAAGGTAAACGGTGTTTCTGTGTGCTGCTCTGGTTCGCCAGAAGTGGCTTGGTCATGCTTGCCACATGACCCGGAAGCTGTATGCCGGTTTCCTCGGCCAATAAAGCGAGATGAGCGCCGCAACCCCAGAGTTGTCCGCGACTGGACTTAATGTTCAGGGGTCCCTTTACCTTTATTTATTCAGAGCCCTCAGTGGACATAGCAGGAGGAAAAAAACATGTTCCAGTCCTGAGGAGCTTATAAATGCTCACAGAACAGGAAAAAACAGCAGGAAAAGGAACAATATGAAGCTTCATTTCAGCTGGGGGTGAAAATGACTAAAAGGAGCCAAAGGCTTCACTGAAGCAAAGCATTTTCAGGAGGGATGTAACTCCCCACTGGTCCCTGACTCTTCAGCCTGTGACTGGGATCAACTTGCCCTTGCTTCTGACAGTACCGTATTTTTCGCTCTATAAGACGCGCTTTTCCCCCTTCAAAAATTAAGGAGAAATGTGTGTGCGTCTTATGGAGCGAATGCAGGCTCCTTGGCTTCAGCAATAGCAACTCGAAGCCTTCTCAGCGCAGAGGGAGAGTTCCCCCGTGCTCCGGAGGCTTCACGTTGCTTTTGCTGAAGCCGCCTGAAGCCCCTGGAGTGCAGCGGGAACTCCCGCTGCACTTCGGGGGCTTCAGGCAGCTATCCGCAAGCCTTCCGAGCACAGCAGGAGTTCCCGCTGTGCTCCAAAGGCTTGCGGATAGCCACCTGAAGCCTGGAGAGTGAGAGGGGTCGGTGCACACCGATCCCTCTTGCTCTCCAGGCTTCGCTTCACTGGAGAGGCGCTGCACAGTTTTCCCTCTCTGCGCAGCGCCCCTTCAACTAAGCAGGAGGAGAAATAGAAGGGGCTCCATTTCTCCTACTGCTTCGCTGAAGGGGCGCTGTGCAGAGAGGGGGAGAATTTTTTCCCCTGTTCTCCCCCTCTAAAACACGGTGCATCCTATGGTCCGGTGAGTCCTATAGAGCAAAAAATACGGTACTTTCAGTGTTGGGATTTCAAGTGATGTACACATGTGATGTAAACGTTTGTATGAAGCAGTCCTCAGAAAGCCTTTATCCTAGCTTTCTGCTTCATCTGATCTGCTGAAATATGTGGGAGTTGGAAGAGATTTTCTTCAGCTGAGATTTTTTTTTAAGTCATTTCTTTCCCCCCTGCAGAATACAACTTGGTTTGCTTGTCTGAGTCAGCTGCATGCTTAGCAACACTATAATTTGTCCAAAGCAGCACATCTCTGGCACATCTCCTTCCTCCTGGGCCATATTCAGAAAGTGGTGGTGGGGGATGAGTGTTCAGACCCCTGGGCTCTCACTTGTGGGGTGCCTCAGGGTTCTGTCCTCTCCCCCATGCTGTTCAACATCTACATGCAGCCGCTGGGAGAGATCATCAGGGGGTTTGGGCTGGGTGTTCATCAGTATGCAGATGATACCCAGCTCTACCTCTCTTTCAAATCAGAACCAGTGAAGGCAGTGAAGGACCTGTGTGAGTGTCAGGAGGTGGTTGGAGGATGGATGGTGGCTAACAGATTGAGGTTGGATCCTGACAAGACAGAAGTACTGTTTTTGGGGAACAGGAGGTGGGCAGGTGTGGAGGACTCCCTGGTCCTGAATGTGGTAACTGTGCCCCTGAAGGACCATATCTGCAGCCTGGGAGTCATTTTGGACTCAGAGCTGTCCATGCAGGTGCAGGTCAATTCTGTGTCGAGGGCAGCTGTTTACCAGCTGCATCTGGTACGCAGGCTGAGACCCTACCTGCTCGCGGACTGTCTTGCCAGAGTGGTGCATGCTCTAGTTATCTCTCGCTTAGATTACTGCAATGTGCTCTGTGTGGGGCTACCCTTGAAGGTGACCCGGAAACCACAACTAATCCAGAATGCGGCAGCTAGACTAGTGACTGGGAGTGGCCGCCAAGACCATGTAACACTGGTCTTGAAAGATCTACATTGGCTCCCAGTACGTTTCCGAGCACAATTCAAAGTGTTGGTGCTGACCTTTAAAGTCCTAAATGGCCTCAGTCCAGTATACCTGAAGGAGCGTCTCCACCCCCATCGTTCTGCCTTATTATTATTATTATTATTATTATTATTATTATTGAGCATTTTAAACCCACCCCATGCAAATGAATGCAGGATGGTTACAATATTATTTTTTAAAAGCAAGGATACATAATAGTAAGCAAACTGTATAGGATTTTTAAAAATCCAACTTCAAAATGTGATCAATTAAAGCAGTGAGCAATCATACTGTAAACAGAGAGGGTGGAGTCAGCAGTGTCAGCATCTATCATACTTCTGGAGGAAGAGCATTCCACAACTAAGGTGCCACCACTGAGAAGCCCCTATCCTGTGACACCATGCGATGAGGTTCTCCTGGTGATGGGTCCATTGGAAGGGCCTCCCCTCCAGATCTAATAATCCAGGAAGGCTAATACAGGGAAAGATACTCCTCCAAATGCCTTGGCTTGGCAGCCCCTGAAAGCTTGCCAGCAGAGCTTATAACTCAAGGATGGGGAACCTGCTGTTTAAAACTTCCTGGGTCAACGTGAACACCTTACATTTAGCCTGGAAGGCAACAGGGAGCCAATGGAGATGGTTCAGGATCTGTGTTTTGTGGTCTCTGATAGGTGCCCCAATTAGCAGCATCCTGAACTGGTGATAGGCTTGAGTTACAGAGAGGTAGCCGTGTTGGTCTGCCATAGTCAAAACAAAAAAAAATCCTTCCAGTAGCACCTTAAAGACCAACTAAGTCAGTTCTTGGTATGAGCTTTCGTGTGCATGCACACTTCTTCAGATACACTGAAACAGAAGTTTCCAGACCCCTCTATATAGTGAGAAGGTGGGGAGGGGTATTACTCAGAAGGGTGGTGGGAATGGGAATCCAAAGACCTTGGATTCTTATCTCATTATACATGACAAAGCCATTTTTCACCTTTTCACCCCTTGCTTCTTCCTGTAAGACCTATTGCAGTCGTTAAGAGTCGTCAACAGGCTCATCACAGCTATCTGCCAATCACCCATTCCCACCACCTTTCTGAGTAATACCCCTCCCCACCTTCTCACTATATAG
Source organism: Podarcis melisellensis (assembly GCF_964234715.1). Classification (NCBI taxonomy): domain Eukaryota; kingdom Metazoa; phylum Chordata; class Lepidosauria; order Squamata; family Lacertidae; genus Podarcis; species Podarcis melisellensis. Next base: position 81,004,203 of record NC_138539.1, read on the forward strand.
AAGAGTCTGGAAACTTCTGTTTCAGTGTATCTGAAGAAGTGTGCATGCACACGAAAGCTCATACCAAGAACTGACTTAGTTGGTCTTTAAGGTGCTACTGGAAGGAATTTTTTTTGTTTTGGTGATAGGCTTGGTTCAGTTCTACTTCCTGTGTGCAGTATGCTGTACCCTGGATGACAGTGGTTATTTCCTCTTGGGTCTAATGCAGTGTAGCCAGTGCCGGATTTACGTATAAGCTAAACAAGCTATAGCTTAGGGTCCCACTCTCTTGCTCCCCCCTCCAATATACTTCTTCTTAATTGTATTTCAGTTCAACAATTACTTTGATTAAATACATATTTTGTTATGTGCACATGGCTTTTGATACCTATTAGGTCCATAAATTATCATATAACATATACTAAACACAAAAAACAGTGACAATTTGTTGTTGACAAAGGACAGCTGGACATATAAAGGCCCCCATTACCTTCAGTAGCTTAGGGCCTCATCAAACCTAAATCCGGCCCTGTGTTTAACATGTGAATGTCAGAACAGAAGAATAGCCTCACTGGGTCAGGCCAAGAATCTATCTGGTTCAGCATCTGGTTCATTTCTGGGGGAAATGGTCCCCCTTCAGAAGCTGTTGGACTACAGCTCCTGACCATTGCCTTTAAAAAAATGTTTTTATTCAGTTTTACAATTAGAATCACATGTAAATCATAATCAAATACACATAGGATTCTCTGAATCCCTTGACTTCCCTCCACCCCTTCATGGGTCCCGCAGTTATTCTTTTCCAACTGCATCGTATATTGTTCTCCATGTTTCCTTAACACTCAGTCCTTACCATAGTTCTTGTTACATTGCAAGTGTTTTTAAAATCCTGCCAATGTTTTTAATTGTTTACAGTGTTCTTTTAAGTAACTTATAAATTTCCCCCATTCTTTATTAAACTTATGATCTTCTTGGTTTCTGATCTTCCCCGTCACTTTTGCCATTTCAGCATAGTCCATCATCTTTGTTAACCATTCTTCTTTGGTAGGTACTTTATCTTCCTTCCATTTCTCGGCCAACAGCATCCATGCAGCTGTTGTAGCATACATAAACAGTCTTTTCTGTTCCTTTAGTAGTTCTAGACCTAAAATTCCTAATAAGAAAGCTTCTGGTTTTTTCCAACAAAGATTATTTTAAACATTTTCTTCAACTCATTATAAATCATTTCCCAGTATGCTTTTGTCATCTTGCACGTCCACCACATATGGTGGAATGTGCCTTCCTTCTCTTTGCACTTCCAGCAAATATTTGTAGCACTTCTATACATTTTTGCTATTTTAGTAGGAGTTAGGTACCAAATGAAACATCATTCTCATATAATTCTCCTTCAATGCACAGCATGCGGTACATTTTAAATCTTCCCTCCATAACTTTTCCCATGATGAAAATTGTATATTGTATCCAATATCGCTCCTGACCATTGTCAATGGGAGCTGAAGTCCTGTTCCCTCTCTTGCTTGCAGCTGATTGCCGTCCCCCATATTTGCCCTGGGGTTCCATGCCCCTTCATGTGTTATCCTTCACAGAACCATAAAGATTTATAAAAGGGATTTGTCCCACTGGCCCTGGCCCTGCCCCCTGCTGTTCACAGGTTGGCCATACCACATTTGTAGAAGGGAGCCTGTTGTGTGCAGAAAGTCTTTCCCAGTGATGTGGAGCTCAGTGCAATCAGAATTCCACATCTCAAGGGAAGTCTAGACATGTGCAACATGGTCCTCTCAACGCAGCATGCATGTGATGGCCTGGGAATCTGATTCAGAGGCTGAACCAGAGGAATCCCAGCCTGCACAGGAGTCCCCGCCTCCAGGGCCGGCTGAGCTGCGGCAGGGGCTTGAATCTGAAGGGCCCTCACCTGTGCTGGATCCTCAGGAGCAGACACCAGCTGAATCCGCTCTGGCTCCGGAGGTGATTGAGGACCCATTGCCTGCAGGTGCGCCTCTCCCAGCCCTGTCAGGGGAAGGTGAGGCTGCCTCTGGGTCCAGTAACCCTCCAGCCTCTCCTGAGCTGCAGAGGCTCAGGGCAGAGAGGCGGAGAGAACTAAGTTCTCTCAGGAGGAGTACTCACCTTAAGGCCAGGGGAGGCGATTCACCTGTGGGCTGGGACCGCCCCAGGCCTCAGAGGAGATAAAGGCCAGTCAGCCCAGTCCCAGGTTGCGGGAGCAACATCACTGGAAACCTGTTCCTGCCAGCACCCTGACCTGCTCTTCTGGAGTTCCTGACCACGCCGGCTCCTTGCCTTGGACCCCACTTCGCCCTTGTTGGACAGCCTCCAGACCCTCAACCCAGGCCCGGACTCAGACCATGCCACACGGCAACCCTCCCCGGGACCAGCACAATGCAGTACCTCCCTATCCCACTCCATGCGATTAAGATCTCATGGAGGACAACGAATTAAGTGGGACCATGCATCACTGCTTTGTCCCACTGTTGGTTTCTGCTTTCTTCTCTGTGCAGCGAAGTGCTTGTCACAAGACAATGTTTACATTCCACAGGATGTACTGTTGGAGGTTTTCCCACGGGAACGGGAGACTGGATGTGACGTACACTGGTTTCCTGTTTTTCACTGTTCTTTGCAGTTTCAGTTAGTGATTCTCTCCGTGCTTTAGAGGAGAGATGACGCTTTCTCTGCTCCGGCAGAGGGAAAATGTTTTTCTGTAACTTACCAGCTTTGAACTGTAAATAAAGTAGTATAGAGCATGTTGGCTCATACTTTTCATCATTCCGCTGTGCACTGGACACTGCTTATCCCCAATATTTGGTTATGGGCCCAGAAAAATGCAGTGTTTTGAGGATGGACTTCAGAAGTCGGGCTCCTGGCAGACGAACAAAGGAGCACAGAGACAAAGTGCCGGCAAAGCATCGGAACAGCGGCAGAGGAACGGAACGCACGGTATCTGCTCTGCGCGTCAAGATGATTGATGAAGGTATGTGCTACTGCTCCGGGCAGCCTGCCAGCTTCTAATTAATGGCTTTAAGGCTGGACTTTGAACTTTTAAAGCCGTTTTCCACGGCACAAGCGTAGTGGCTTGGATGGCTGGGAAAGTGAAAGTAACTTTTACGAATGCTGTTGAAGTACAGCAGCTGCAGATGTGACGCAGCAAGAATTTAGGGCAGTAGAGAAAGCACTTGGGGACTTTCGCTATTGAACTTGCCTTTGGGAATGAGGTTTCAAGCAGCTGCAGAAAAGCAAAGCAGTTAAGCAGAAGAGCAGCACAGGCAAGGCAGAGGCTGTTTTGAGTTTGCCTTTCGATTGAAGCAGCTGTACACAGACACAGCTTGTATAAAGCAGCTTGATTTAAAGCAGCAGTGATGGCTAGCTGCAGAAGGCTGGATGAGGCAAGTGGGGAATTTGATACCACTGATCAGCCAAATGCTCAACTCACAGTAGCTTGTGATACTGCCATGATTCAGAATGAAGCAGATCAGCGGGGTGATAGCTGCATGGGAAAGGGGGAGTCTTCACAGACGTCATCCCATAGTGCAGTGGAACCACCAGATGGCGCCAAAGCTTTGAAGGCAGTGAAATGCTACTCGTGTGGACATCTAGGCCATATGAAGAGGGAATGCAAATATCCCAGGGCCAAGACAGAGCAGCGCAGTGGAAGCTCATCGCGTGGAAAAGGCCAGAGCAAAGGCAAAGGTCCGGTGTCCAGGACAACGCAGCACAAGGCAATGGTCTCACGCTACGCTCCAAAGGTTGCAAAGGTTGCAAAAGTTGCAGAGGTCCAGAAGACGTCTAGATCTTTCTTCGTTGTTGATTCGGCTGCAACGCATCACATGTGCAACGATAAGCGACTGTTCGTGTCTTTTACACCGCAGGAAGGTGCAATTCACCAGGCGGATGACCACACTATCCCCAGTAAAGGCTACGGAACTGTTGTTCTTCAGAGTTTGGACTTATCGATACAGGATGTGCTTTATGTGCCGGATGCGAAACATAATCTGCTCAGCGTTGGACAGCTGATTGAGAAGAAGATTGACGTTTCCTTTAAAAACAATAGATGCATCATCACTAAGAAAAATGATTATCAATTGTATGCTGAATTTGTTGATCGTTTGTTTCTTTTGTATTATGATGATGTTGTGCAGGATGACACTTGTTGCATTGCAGGTTCTAACAAAAGTTTGCATGCAGAATGTATTCACGATTTTCATCGAAAATTTGGACATTTGCATTTTGAGGCAGTATCTAAAATGCCTGCCTTGGTTGAAGGTATGACTATTAAACCCTGCAGGTACCACATGAAGTGCAAGGCATGCGCAGCAAACAAGGTGAAAATGGCTGCGAAAGGTAAGGTGTCTAGTAGGCAAGCTACAGAGCCATACCAAATTATTCATGCTGATTTGGTAGGACCACTAGCGCCCTCTTTGGGTGGGAATAGGTACTTCATGGTTCTTATTGATGCATTTTCCAGGTATATTTATGTGTACAATCTCAAGCAGAAATCAGAGGCTTTTCCTAGGTTCAAGGAATTCTATGCTTGGTTGGGTAATGTGCATGGTAAGAAGATAAGGATTCTTTTCACTGACCGGGGGGGGAGAATTCACTTCTCAGCAGTTTGAAGCTTTTCTGGCTGAGAAAGGAATTCAACACGATTTGTCTAGTCCTCGCTCGCCATGGCAGAATGGTCTTGCGGAACGGGCAAATCAGACATTGCTTCAAGGGTTAAAGACCTTGCTGCATGATGCAAATCTTCCAGAGAGTTATTGGGCCGAAGCTCTCTCATGTTTTGTTTACAGTTACAATCGCAGGTTATCTTCAGCGATTGGTTGTACCCCCTATGAGAAGATGTTTGGCAAGAAGCCATACATCAAACACATGAAAATTTTTGGTTCTGACATGTGGGTTCACTCACCACAAAACTCCAAGTTAGACAAGCGTGGATTGCATGGTATCTTTCTAGGTTATCAGAAAGGGTCTTACAGAATAATGATGACTGACTCTAAGGAAATTAAGCTCACAAGAAGTGTTGAGTACAATGCCAAGTGGGGGGAGAATGTGGGAATTTTTCAATGTTATCCTGATGACAGTGATGAGACTGAGGATAGTCAACAGCAAAAGCAACCGCAACAACCCACACCCACTGATGAAGGTTCTGATTCTGAGTCTGAAACTGAATCAGATGATTCAGAGGATTTCAAGAGTGCGAAAGCCTCTATGCGACCCTCTGAAAGCTCTGATCAAGAATTGGAGGAACCATTGTTCACAATAGGTCACTTTTCTCCTAAGAAGGAAGAGGAGAGTGTTGAAGACTTAAGGCTAATTCGCAGGTCACAAAGAGCCACAAAAGGCAGACCTCCAAAGAGATTTGCTGATGAGTTTGCTAACATAGCAGTGACAGCTGTTAAAAGCTCCAAGAAGGTTTTTGAACCTTCAAGTTTCCAAGAAATCCAGGATTTGGAATCAAAGGAAGCTGAGCCATGGTTAAATGCCATGAAGGCTGAGCTTGATTCCTTGGAAAGGAACAAAACATGGGACCTAGTTCCAATAGTTCCAGGAATGAAATTGCTTGGAAGCAAATGGGTCTTCAAAGCGAAGACTGATCAAAATGGCAAGATAGTCAGACACAAAGCCAGATTGGTAGCCAGAGGTTTTGCACAGGTACCAGGTGAAGACTATCACGAGACCTACTCACCCACAGTGAGGTATGAGAGCATTAGGCTTATGCTCAAGCTAGCTGCAGAGGAAAATCTACACATTAGTCACCATGATGTGAATACAGCTTTTCTGTACGGATCTCTAAATGAATCACTTTATATGCTTCCACCTGATGGCGTACAGGTAAAACAGGGATTTGTTTGTGCTCTGAAAAAGTCAATTTATGGTCTCAAACAAAGTGCACGGTGTTGGCACACAAAACTCACTGAAGTATTGTTTTCTCTAGGTTTTCAGCAAGGGAAAGCTGATCCATGTGTGTTTGTCAAAGAGGAGGGGCAAAAGAAACTGTATTGTTTGTTTTATGTTGATGATCTTTTATTCTTTTGGAAAGATGTCACAATGTACAATAACGCCCTAGCTCAACTGAAAGAGCACTTTGACATGAAAGATCTTGGTGAGGTAAACAACTACCTATCTCTGGAAATAGAGAGAGATCAAGATGGTAACATTCTAGTACACCAGTCACGGAAAATTGCTGATGTGTTAAGCAAGCTAAACCTGATGGATGCTAACCCTGTGGACACACCGATGGTAACAGGTTATCAGGTAGATGACACTGAAGAAGCATTTTCTGACACTACACTGTACAGAAGTGTGCTAGGCAAGCTAAACTTCATTGCCAGATGTTCAAGACCAGACATTGCTGTAAGCTGTAATTTGCTAAGCAGACAAGTCAACAATCCTACTGTTAAGGATTGGAAAGCTCTGAAACGCATAGCGCGGTATTTGAAAGGCACTATGCATTACAGACTGAGATTTAACAATCAGAAGTCTGGTGGTCTTGAGATATTTGCAGATGCAAGTTTTGGAAGTGACACTACAGACAGGAAAAGTACGTCTGGAGTTTGCTATAAGTACAATCAGGGTCTATTTGATTGGTCATGCAAGAAGCAAACAACAGTTAGCTTAAGTACTTGTGAAGCTGAACTGAATGCACTGTCTTATTCACTTAAGGATTGTGAATGGTTGTTACAATTGTGCAAAGATATGAAAATTCCTGTCAAATGTCCAATCCAGGTTTACCAGGACAACAAAGCATGTTTGGCTTTGCTGAATTCTGAAGGTTGTAAGCAAAGCACGAAGCACTTGCAATTGAAGTTGCAACATGCTAGGGAACGTATTCAGAAGGGACTCGTAACGGTGTCCTATATGCCAGGTAATGAAATTCCTGCTGATGTATTGTCCAAGATTGTATCAAGGGATCAACACTGTACCTATGTGCAGAAGTTGGGTTTGTACTGATAATGTACGAACACGCTGCCCAGAGATGTTCACAGAAAGGGGGAGGATGTTGGTTTCTGCTTTCTTCTCTGTGCAGCGAAGTGCTTGTCACAAGACAATGTTTACATTCCACAGGATGTACTGTTGGAGGTTTTCCCACGGGAACGGGAGACTGGATGTGACGTACACTGGTTTCCTGTTTTTCACTGTTCTTTGCAGTTTCAGTTAGTGATTCTCTCCGTGCTTTAGAGGAGAGATGACGCTTTCTCTGCTCCGGCAGAGGGAAAATGTTTTTCTGTAACTTACCAGCTTTGAACTGTAAATAAAGTAGTATAGAGCATGTTGGCTCATACTTTTCATCATTCCGCTGTGCACTGGACACTGCTTATCCCCAATAGGCCTAACTATTCTTGCTACTATCTTTAACTACCTTGCGATGACCATGAATGTAGGTTTGTTGGTGGAGAACCCAACCCTAGGATAAAAGTAGAATAGGACAGGAGTCTGTGGCAGAGAGAAGTCCCTAATTGGGAACTGAAGCTGGCAAGTTTGAGGAGGGTGGTAAAGATGCAGAGATTGTCAGACTGGGGAAGAGTCACAAGTGTCCCCCAGCCCCTCCTGCTTGTCAGCTGCCCTTCTCCATGTCTTCATGTCTCTTCTGGCCAAGGAGAGATTGGCTGCACTCAGGCACAGTCTCCAATCGCCTTTGGGAAGCCCTGAAGAGGAGGATACATAGACAGGCAGGGAACTTTTGTCTTGGCAATTGAGTCCCACAGGGAATGAGCTTCTCTGCTCATTAGGCCTGACACTCAGCCAAGGCTGTGAAGATTGTGTTTTTGCTAATAAAGAATTAACTCCAACTCTGAACTGTGTGGTTTAATGCCTGGCTTGCTCTGTGACGATCACTTGCATAGCGCTTTTGAGCCACAGTGGTCCTAGGGTGGCAATTTGCCCACCCCCTGCACTGCCGAGCTGTGTGTGACTACTTCCTACTCACCTGCTCTATTGTATATTCTCCTATTTTTCTCCTCACAGGGGTGACTTCTGGCCTTGAAGTCCCACTAGGAGAAAATCAGCTGAGGATGAGTTGCTTCTGGGAGAAAGGTTCAGGACTTCCCATCTGCTCAGCCAGGTTAAAGCATCCCTCATTAACCAGTTTTATGAAAGATCTCCTGTGATCCATTCTAACATATATGTTTGCTGCTGCCTCGTTCTGTTTTTCCCTTGGAGAAGCAGAGCTTGCAAAACACTGTCTGCCCCTTTTGCTCCAACTTTTCCCCAAGTTGTTAAAAATACAAACTATGTTGTTAAACGATACATCAATAATGATAAAGCAAAGTCCAGGCCATGAATACTGCTTTCAACCAAAGCAGATGTCATGCATTTAAAAAACAACAACACTTTGCAAAAGTTTTAAATATGGGACAAACTACAGGAAAACCAAAGAATTTTCTGCTTCTTAAATGGGAAGCATCCTTCAATCACTTATGCTGAATAAGTCTTTTTATCTCTAGGGGACTTCTAAGATCAAATGTTCTGAAAGTGAAGCGGGATTCTTTCTGTTAATAGCAACATGGCTTGCATGCAGTGATGCCTTTATGCTATGCCAGAAGATTAAAACATGCTAGATGCTTTTTTTAAAAAACCAAAACCTGGTCTGTATGAGCCAAGGTTTCTCTTATTGGTCCACTTGCACTGGAAGGAACATATGGGATGCAGGTTTCTGGAGATCAGAGCATTGACAAGCTATTGGCGATCACAGGCGGCACCTGGTCACGTTCTACCATCCGCTGTAATAAAGTTCCAGATGTCTACAAGTGAATGCAGCTGTTGGCTGAATGCTTCCATTTCCTAAACTACTCTACAAGTATCATCAGAAAGAATGAACAGAAGAGAATGTAACAGATGGTGTCTGGAAACCTAGGACCTGGAGAAGAACCTGCAAATGCATTGAGTACTAGTAGACCAGTCCTCTGCTGTCCGCCTTATTTGAATATTAAAATCCCAAGCTCATACTGTGTAGATGGGTGGGGAGAAATCACCATGTTGCAGATTTCAAGCATTTCAATCAATCTGGTGGTCACCTCATTTGCACAGCAACCTTAGTTAAAGGTAAAGGTAAAGGGACCCCTGACCATTAGGTCCAGTCGTGACCGACTCTGGGGTTGCGGCGCTCATCTCGCTTTATTGGCCAAGGAAACCAGCGTACAGCTTCCAGGTCATGTGGCCAGCATGACTAAGCCGCTTCTGGCAAACCAGAGCAGCACACGGAAATGCCATTTACCTTCCCACCGGAGCAGTACCTATTTATCTACTTGTACTTTGATGTGCTTTTGAACTGCTAGGTTGGCAGGAGCAGGGAGCGAGCAACAGGAGCTCACCCTGTTGCAGGGATTTGAACCGCCGACCTTCTGATCGGCAGGTCCTAGGCTCTGTGGTTTAACCCACAGCACCACCCGCATCCCGTGGTCACCTGATTTGCACAGCAGCCTTAGTTAGGTTTCCCGTATTCCAGCTCCCTAATTTCCAGATTATCATTATATTTTACCAATTATACAATTTTACTCTGTGCATAATGGATGGCAAAAGAACTAGTGAAAGGAGTTTAAGTTTTGCCACAGCCAGAAATATCTGCAAAAAAATAATAATGTTTGAGTTCAGTCCTAATTCAACATGAATAATGCCTTTTTCCATTCTAGTGATGACTATACAGGAAAATACTTTTAAATAACTCATTGGAAACTGTTCCCAAAATCTCTGGTATTAACAACGTGAATGGAAATGTGTCAGAATTTAAGCCCAGGAACCATCGAAAGGGCCATCTTGGGTTCTGATTCTAGTTTAGCAATCAAATGATGAAAATCTAATTGTGCGGCAAAATTAGACACTGGATGCAACGGAGGATTGGATTGCTCATCTTTCTCCACCTTGTCCTCAGCCAAGTGGCATGGAACAGCTGGCCAGAATTTCTGAGCGCCTTTAATGAAGTGAATAGTTCATTGTTAGTATTTGGTGATTAAATGCAAAAAGACTAATATTCCTGTGTGGATTTGCTGAAAGACAGTTGCCCCAGAAGGCAGGCAAGTCTCAGAAAGTGTCACATGGCTTTACAATCGGCTTATTCAGAAATGCAGAGCAACCCTACTCTTTGAGTAGAGTATGTTCTGCTGTGTTCAATGGCATTTACTCCTAGGTAAAGATGGATTCATGCCACTTCTTCATCAGTTTGCAATTCTTTAAAGAAAAAGGGTATACTTGAAAAGTCATATGCATTTTCATGCGTATTTATCCTAATGCATGCGTTTTTACGTTATTTTCACATATATACACATTTTAATGCACTTTTCCCTTATATACATGTTTTTTATTAGAGAACTGAATCACAAAATCAGGAGGAGCGCAAATTTTGAAGGGTATGTTTTGGTTGGTGAATTGTTTTGGAAAGTGCAAATTCATGTTAAAAAAGTTTCACCCAAAAAATTGCCTTCCATCCTGGCTCCCAAGTAAGTTTGCACAGAATTGCAGTTTTACAGTACAAATCTATGCATTCTGCTCAGAGGTAAGCTCCATTATATTCAATTGGACTTGCTCCCAGTCAGGTGTGTACAGAATAATTGCAGCCTTGGTCCTTCTACTTTTTTAAAAAACACCTATTGCAATTATTTAAACATTTTTAACAAACCAACTATAGGATAAATGCTGCTTCCTCTATTTTCTGTTCCTGGCCTCAGAAATCTGTGCAAATGAACTTGTGTCTAATTCAATTGGGTTTGCTGTCAAAAACCTTCTCCAGCATTCTAATGAAATGAATTCCAAACCCTGGAGAGTCACTCCAGGGAAGCACCATGTGATACAAAGTCTTCCAAAGGAAAAAGCTTCAAGCTAGCATCTGGTTGCCAAGGAGTTATTTCCAAGCCACTGTCATCCCCCAAAAATGTTGATACTTACATCTTCTTTCTCACAATATGGTGTTACAAAATGATAAGGAAGAGAAGCAACCATTATTTCAGTCGCACAGATGACATGCTTCGCATCTATATTTCAGAATCAGGAACTTAGCTAAATTTCCCACTTTTGCGGTGGTTTAATGTGCTTTCTATGCTTGTTGGGCAAGAATGCCCTGGCCCAGCAAGGAAAATCTGTGGACTGCTGATGCAGGTGTGAAACCGGATGTAGCTCACAGGTGTAGCTTATCCATCACTGCCACGGATGCTTTGAATGTGTTTATGAAGATGTCCCTCCCTGTCTGGGGGCACTAGTCATATACGATGAAGGAATGGCTGAAACTGCATTGGGGGCATAAATGTTTAAAGCTGGGACCATTCCCATTTTCACTTTGTGTTCAGAGACACAATCTACCACGACCCATGAGACAGGGACTTTGTAATGCACAGTGAAAGGCTCTTGAGGTTCAGTCTAATTCCTTAAAGAGAGATGCTCCAGAAGCTTCTCAGCCAGAGGACACAACCCTGCGGGAACTCTGTCCCTCTAGCCTCACAAAGGCTACAAAATAAGGTTATAGCCTTTTGATCAGCCAGCCAGCTCCTCCAAAGCCTACCATACTTAATGTCTAAATAAGGCTTCCATTAACTTTAGCTCCCTGCAGAGGGAGCATCTACTGTCATTGCCAGTAGGACCTCTTTGAGCTGTTGATTAGCAAGAGAATGGTTGGGCGGGGTGGGGGTGGGGGGATGGGACACAGAAGAAATTTTCAGCCCATTACTGCCAAAGGATAGCACTGTGAAGTGCACAGAGCTGGTGAGAAGACCCTATGAGAAAGAGGGATGTACAAGGGGCATGTGACAGTGATGGGGGAGGCATGGGAAAAATGACTTCAATGAAGTGGCCAGGAATCAGGTCATATAATATGGTCAAGGTTGGAAGTCGGGTCCTCCATCATGGAGGGCACATGTTGCAGTGAGATCACCAGAAACTGCCTCCCTGTTGTGGGGTGGGACCATTTGTATGGCCACAACACCCCATTGGTTGCCCCTCTGTTGCTGGGGCAGAAATTTGGTCAGTTGGGTTGGCTATTGGCTGCTGAGGGGCTATTTAAGCTGCTGCACGTCGCTGGAGAGTGTGCAGTGAATCACTCACGCTCCTCTCCCTATATTTAGCGTTGTTCTTATGGCCTTGCTATGCCTGTCAAGGGGTCGTCTGTTTTGGAGCAGGGGCCCGGTAGGAATTTTGCCATTTAGCTGATTGGCTGGTGCCACTTGGTTTTTGCCTACCATGTAGCAAATCGTCACAACTTTGTAAGGTTAGCAGTTAGGCATTTGGGTTCAATGTTTTTGGGAGGGGACATGGTTGGCTGTGCCTGCCCCTCCATTCCTGCTGCTGCTAGGGAATTCCATTAAAGCAATTCAGGGGCTCGCCTTGCTTTTGTCCGAACCTATCAATAATAATAATAATTTATTATTTATACCCCGCCCATCTGGCTGGGCCTCCCCAGCCACTCTGGGCGGCTTCCATAAAACCAAAAATACAGTAAAATATCACACGTTAAAAAGTTCCCTGAACAGGGCTGCCTTAAGATGTCTTCTGAATGTCAGGTAGTTGTTTATCGCTTTGACATCTGCTGGAAGGGCGTTCCACAGGACGGGCACCACTACCGAGAAGGCCCTCTGCCTGGTTCCCTGTAGCTTTGCTTCTCGCAATGGAGGAACCCCCAGAAGGCCCTCGGCGCTGGACCTCAGCATCTGGGCAGAACGATGGGGGTGAAGACGCTCCTTCAGGTATACTGGACCGAGGCCTATCAAGGGGCAAGGGCCACTCCAGAGCCCCTGGGAGCATCTGAGGTGAGCTGTGAGATCAAAGTTCTCGCTCCCCCAGGATGCTTTCCCTTACTGACATATGGTGGTGCCCAGTGTCAGTCCTGTTCCTGCCACTGTGCAGGATCAGGTCGTCTGGAACCAATGCCTAAGCAATCACTCACATGCTGTAATCCATAAAGTTGTGGCCAAAATTGAATGCCAAAAACCTTAAACTAAAATCTGTGTCTATTGTGTCTTCATTTGGGGGTGGTTTTGGGGGGTCTTCAAATACAAGCAGAGGGGCAAGGCCTTTTAAGGTAAATTATGGGATATTAAAGCCTATGCAGAAAGCAGCATGAGACTTAAGGAGGAGGAGGGTATCCAAATCAGGAGATTTCAGCTTAACAGAGATATTTTGAATGACGGGAGAGGGGAACAGCCAGCAGGTGGGAATGCCAGAAAATACCCAAGGACGATGGGTCGCTTTTTCCAGTTTAGCATTAATTATAGCTGAATTTCACAAGGACCTGCACAGCATACCTGATTCCCATGGTTTCTGAGGAATTTCTTAAGGAGTACATTTCAGATTTAAATCATTTAATCACCTCTCAAAATTCGCTGCATTAATAACATTTTTGCTAGCATTTTCAGAACGACGGCATTTGGTTTGCTTAATCGCTGTGTGCAAATTGGAGCCTAGTGTTTAGTGAACGGGTTTTTTTCTCTACTGGACACAACTGTTGCCAGGGATCAGGTAGGAGAAGCTGGCAGCTAATGGGCCGCAGGCCAGCTCAGTGAGTTAGGAGGGATTCTAGCTCAGATCCTTAGTGCTGTCAGCCAGTAGGAAGAGTAGGAAGCATTTAACAGCTTATTGTTGTTGTTGTTTAGTCATTTAGTCATATCCGACTCTTCGTGACCCCATGGACCAGAGCACGCCAGGCACTCCTGTCTTCCACTGCCTCCCACAGTTTGGTCAAACTCATGCTGGTAGCTTTGAAGACCCTATCCAACCATCTTGTCCTCTGTTGTCCCCTTCTCCTTGTGCCCTCCATCTTTCCCAGCATCAGGGTCTTTTCCAGGGTGTCTTCTCTTCTCATGAGGTGGCCAAAGTATTGGAGCCTCAGCTTCAGGATCTGTCCTTCCAGTGAGCACTCAGGGCTGATTTCCTTAAGAATGGATCAGTTTGATCTTCTTGCAGTCCATGGGACTCTCAAGAGTCTCCTCCAGCACCATAATTCAAAAGCATTAATTCTTCGGCAACCAGCCTCCTTTATGGTCGAGCTCTCACTTCCATACATCACTACTGGGAATACCATGGCTCATGAGAAGAGAAGACTCCCTGGAAAAGACCCTGATGTTGGGAAAGATGGAGGGCACAAGGAGAAGGAGACAACAGAGGATGAGGTGGTGGGACAGTGTTCTCGAAGCTACCAGCATGAGTTTGACCAAAGTGCGGGAGGCAGTGGAAGACAGAAGTGCCTGGCGTGCTCTGGTCCATGGGGTCACGAAGAGTCGGACACGACTAAACGACTAAACAACAACCTACCTCTGTGGACATGCAGAGAAAAGCCACAAAGCATGGCAGGAGGGGGTGGGCAGTGAGAAAATGATCCTTCAGATACCCTGATCAAAAAACATTAAGGGCTTTATAGCTAACAGCTTTATCAGAACCAGCACTTTGAATTGAATCCAAGCACACACTGGAAGACAGTGGAAATTTTTAAACCCTTGCAGAATATGTTCAGTTTGGCCACTTGCAGTTAACAGCTGCTGCATTCCACATCAACTGAAGTTTCTGAGCAACACATTGCAGTAATCCAACCTGGTTACCAGAGCATGTATAACTGTGGCAAGGCTATCTTTGTAAAGGGCATAAAACTGATACAGTTCTTACCCAAAGAGCTTACAATCTATATCAGATAGGCAAGACAAAGATGGAGGAGCAGGGCAATCAGATACTGATGCTGAGTAATGGGGAGAATCAGAAGGGAGCGCAGAAGCAGGCAAAATGAAGCTGGGGCAGTGAAGTAAAGGCTTGATTTTAAGAAGGAAAGTGGAGAAAATGAAAAATGGAAAGGAAAGGGAACAGGGAAGCTTGACAAAAGGAGACGGGGAGCATGCTGCTACAAGGGTGAGCATCATAGGAGAAGGAAGGAACGTGACTTCCAGCTGGAGGCTGAATTTGTAAATAAGTAATTGAAGTATCATAAATGGGTAGTTCTGGGACGCCGGTAGCACTGTGAGTTAAACCACAGAGCCTAGGACTTGCCGATCAGAAGGTCAGTGGTTCGAATCCCCTTGAGAGGGTGAGCTCCCATTGCTCGGTCCCTGCTTCTGCCAACCTAGCAGTTTGAAAGCACGTCAAAGTGCAAGTAGATAAATAGGTACCACTCTGGCAGGAAGGTAAACAGTGTTTCCCTGCGCTGCTCTGGTTCGCCAGAAGTGGCTTTGTCATGCTGGCCACATGACCTGCAAGCTGTACACCAGCTCCCTTGGCCAATAAAGCGAGATGAGTGTGCAACCTCAGAGTCGTCCACGACTGTACCTAATGGTCAGGGGTCTCTTTACCTTTAAATGGGTAGTTAGTAACATGGCTTACTTTACTTACCAGATTCCCCACCCGCAGAAAGGGTAAATCTAGATTAAAGGGTGGTGGAGGTACAGATTGGCTTTTTTATGCCAACGACATTTTGTGGATACTGCAAAAACCTTGCAAGCATAAGAAACCGTGATCACACACGAGGCACCTGTCTGGAAGCACCCAGAGATGCAAATGAGAGACAGAGAGTGAGCTAGAGGGTGTCTGAGAGTAGAGAAGCACATGCAGAACCGGAGGAGCAAGGAAAGGTGTCAGAGGAGACATCAGAGAAAATCTAGATCGGGAGCACAGAAGTGGAGAGGTTTAAATCTGGCAGCATGAAGCTTAAACTTGAAGTGATGTATGACAAGGAGCCAGGATAAATATTTAAGAAGTGGGGAGGATGTGATGGTAGCAGAAAGTGAAGTCTTGTTCACAGCATAGCACCTGGATCTACATCAGTGCCAAGGCCACTTTTAAATAGTTCTGGAGTGGAGAATCTGAGGGGCTCCTTCAGTTTGCGGCAGCTGTGCCTGACCCACCCCAGGCAAAGAGAGCTTTCCTAGCACAGCTGGAAGATCAAGCATCGGATAAATGTAACCGGCAAGGCTACTGGCAATTGGGGAGTAGAGATAAGGGGTGGGTTCAGGCAGAAGAGATGTGTTCTGAGATAAGATTAGAAGCTTTGCTCTTGTTAGAAATAAAGGCCAATTCCAAGCACAATTAAGAACACCGTGGTTGTTTGTGCTATTATGAAATCGCAATACAGTTTTTCGAGCCACTTATATGAGCTGTCACTCCTCTATTACAGCTTTATGAGTGTCAAGTCGTTGGCATGGTTGGAAACTTTTCTGTACTCCGAAGAAGCAATTGTGACCAAAGTGGAAGAGGAGGAATGACCACCGGGAGGAGTGCAGAGAGAGAAACGCCATGCACAAACGGATGCTTGCTTCTGCCCCAGCTGCAACAAAACATGTCTCTTCTGTATCATTCTCTACAGCCACTGCAGGCACTGTAATTCTCCAGTGATTTGACTTCACCCCCAATGGCACACTCTTCCATTGCCTCCCAACATAGACAGATGCCAATCAACTTCCAAGTTCACAGGCCTTATGCCACGGAATGCCAGTTACTGATTCTACTGCCATGTTTGTGGGTTTCCTTGAGCCATCTGGAAGGTCACTACGGGAAACGGGAAGGTGGGATGGATATACTTTTGTTCTGATCCAGCAGAGCACTTCTTCTGTAATTCAAGTGTGCCATGGGCCCATGGAAATGAAAGCAGCTAATTGGCTACTTAAGGGAAATAAGGAAAGGTTCAATTGCAGGGAGCAGTCAGACTACTACCACTTCTGAACAAATATATTATTAGGATCTTGACCATGTCAACAAGAACTGCTGGATAATGCAGACCTATATTTGCTTCTGCTTCCAGCTGATTGCAAAAATAAAAATGCATTGCTTCAAAAACCCTAATGTGGAAGCAACCATCTGTGAAGTGATTTGATATTATTCTTTACAGAGGTTTGAGGGGCTTTGTTATGGTGCATACCCTCCATGAACTTCTAAAACTAAAATATATTGATTATATGCTTAAGTGATAGGCACTTGACCACCTGAATTTGTTATTAGAAAAACTGATATTGTGAAAGCCACAAACCTTTGTTTAAAAGCGAGTGGGGTTGGCTTTCATTTTTCAAGTCCACTAAGGTTATGAGGTATAAAATGATAAGCATATCAAGAATACAGAATGTTAGAGATACTGTCTTTTTAAAACTTTAATCCTGAACATGTCCAAGACAGGGACCTCATTTCTTTCTGTTTAGTCTTGTTCCCATATCCTTACCATTGAAATGTTCTGTGTATGCAAACAGAAGCAGCCAAACACATTTTGTTGCTTGCGGCAAAGGATAAGTTAGAACCCACTCCCCTTACAAGTGTTGATTGGACATTTTCAACATTGGTGCTGAGGAGGTGTCCTCTCCTGGGTCTGGATGCAAAAAGAGAGATTAGCTTAAGGAGTACAGAATAGTCTGCACAGGACACACACCGTTGTCTAACACCTCTGCACTGCTCTACAATAATCTGGCACTGGCTTTCTGAGGCAGTTGCCTCACTCTGCCTTTCGGTAGGGCCAGCCCTGAGATTCAAATATGGAATTTGAACTGGAGCCATTGGCACTCCCCATGCAATATCACAAATTCCAAGCAGCATTCTGTGGAGACTATCCAAAGCACAGAGCCACGATGCCAAGATAACGTAAGCCCCAATCTCAATTTGTCCTGGCTTCCCTGCATGTCCATGTTATAAGCCCTCCTTGGAAGAAAGAAGAAACATATCTGGTCGTTTCTGAGTGGCTCATTTACTGTCCTCTAATTCTTCTGATGTAGCAGTTGCAGGTTCAGTGGTTGCAAATCAATGAATTCATCAAGAGTGGTTCTCTGCTGTCTCACAGCTTTTGTAACTCAGCTAACTTTGCACCACAGCCGTCCATCAGGCCACTCCACAATGTGATTCATATATTCTACAGTACTTGTCTCTTGTTTTATTGGTTTCAGCAGGAATGAATTGGCTTTTTAAGAAACAAATAGAGATCCAAACACTTGGATTCAGCCAGCCTGTCTGTGGTTGTAAGTCAGTTCATAAACTGCCATTCAAAGGATTTCTCCCCATACACGCATTAGTCACCTCACCATTGGAGGTATTGGTTTCATGGTCTGGTTACAAAATGTAGCCCCTACAACTCTGGAATATATGGTCAAGAATATAGCCGTGAATCTATGAGTAGGAAAATCACTGGCTTATAAACCATTTTCAGCCACAAACTCATTCAGGGCCAGCTGAATAAATAAATAAGTGAACTTCAAGGATTTACTGAAAGCAAAAAAGGTGCCAACTATTTCACCCAAAGAGGCTTTTCTTCTAAAACATTGGTGGCTGGTTTCCAGTGATTCTTGTCATCACCTTCACCTTGTCCTCTTCAGCACCATCTCTGGGGCTTTCTTCTTTCCCTCTCTGAGCATCCAGAGAGTCTTCAGGCCAGCAGCTGTCATAGGACAACAGCTTCCATCATCTATGTCCACTGGTCATGCTGATTTGGGATGACAGGAGCTGTGGTCTAACAACATTTCAAGGGCACCATTTTGGCTACCCTAGATGTAGACTGTGGCCCAATGGCCTAATTACACGTGACTGTCAAAGCACAGAGAAATGAGAAAGAAAGCGGCAGAAAAAGAGAGAGAAGCAGGTACCTTGTCCACTTTGGGCTCTGGCCCCAAACCCTGCTGGCTTTGGCACTGCCCATCATTGGCATGCAGTCTCTCATAGATCCATCCTGAAGGAATGCAGGCCTCTCTCTGCTGTATCTGAAGTTCTAGTCCCCCATGGTGTAGTGGTTAAGAGCGGTGGACTCGTAATCTGGTGAACCGGGTTCGCGTCCCCACTCCTCTACATGTAGCTGCTGGGTGACCTTGGGCTAGTCACACTTCTCTGAAGTCTCTCAGCCCCACTCACCTCACAGAGTGTTTGTTGTGGGGAGGAAGGGAAAGGAGATTGTTAGCTGCTTTGAGACTCCTTAGGGTAGTGATAAAGCGGGATATCAAATCCAAAACTTCTCCTCCTTCTCCTCCTCATGTTGGTGAGCTGGCCCAAAATTGGCCAGGTTGCCTGAGGCAAACCACTGGCTTTCAGCCTCAGTCCACCACCTACAATTTGGGGCCAAGCATGCTGGCTTGGTAAGAGCTTTGAAGTCTCATTGCAATCTGGAAGAAATCATCAAGAAGCTCCACAACAATAAAAAGGCATCCAAGCTAAAAGAGTGCACCAGGTTTCTCCAGGGTAGAAAGTTAGAGCGGTATGCTGGTCAGTGTTAAGTGATTTCCATCTCCTTGATCTGGGAGGTGAGCAAGGACTTAATAATAATAATAATAATAATAATAATAATAATAATAATAATAATTTATTATTTATACTCCGCCCACCTGGCTGAGTTTCCCCAGCCACTCTGGGTGGCTCCCAATCAAATGTTAAAAACAGTACAGCATTAAATATTAAAAACTTCCCTAAACAGGGCTGCCTTCAGATGTCTTTTAAAGATAGGATAGCTGCTTATTTTCTTCACATCTGAAGGGAGGGCTTTCCACAGGGCGGGCGCCACTACCAAGAAGGCCTTCTGTCTGGTTCCCTGTAACCTCACTTCTCGCAATGAGGGAACCGCCAGAAGGCCCTCGGCGCTGGAGCTCAGTGTCCGGGCTGAACGATGGGGGTGGAGTCACTCCTTCAGGTATACTGGACTGAGGCCGTTTAGGGCTTTAAAGGTCAGCACCAACACTTTGAATTGTGTTCAGAAACATACTGGGAGCCAATGCAGATCTCTCAGGACTGGTGTTATGTGGTCCCGGCGGCCAGTCCCAGTCACCAGTCTAGCTACCGCAGCCTGGATTAATTGCAGTTTCCAGGTCACCTTCAAAGGTAGCCTCACGTAGAGCGCATTGCAGTAGTCCAAGCGGGAGATTAACATCAAGTCTATTAAAGTTGCTTTATTTTGGCTAGATCATGTCAAAGGCCTGGTTCTCGTGGAGGTGAACAACCTGTGTCTGAGTTGTACCACTTCAGCTCGCACTTCATACCTCTGAATGTTTCTCCCTATGTCACAAAATGTCTTGTTCAGAGAATGGCTGCCTATTGCAAGGGTAGGAGAGGCCTTTCTGTGCACAGGAACGTTTTATACAGAGGTGCATTCCTTCATGTCACAAACGCACACAGTACAAAGTGGTACAGCCACCTACCTGGTTCCCCACCTTCCTGTGAATAGGCCCCAAGGGAACCTTTCCGGAGCTAAACGCGCTCCAGGTCAACTCAGGGTATATTTTCCTTTTATTCTCCCTCCTGTTTCTCCACCCCTCGAAGGTGTTGAGTGTTGGGAGCTAACGAACTTCGCCTTGTAAACCCCCCCCCCCCAGTTAATCATGTCAACTTCGCTGTAAGCAAGAGAGGAAGGGGCTTCAAAGGGGTCAGGTGAGTCCCCAGGGGACACGGGGCCCAGACGCCAGTGGAGAGATCCTAATCGGGCTTGCAGCGATTGAGGGCTATATTTGCCCAAGGATTTGGGGACAGGCCAAGAGCAGTTCCAAGCGAAAAAAGAGAGAAGCTCGATTCAGACTCCATCTCCCTCAGAGAGTATTGGCTTTTGCCAGGCTCCAGGCACGGCTGCAACGCCGAGGGAAGCTCGCTCAGCCCCAAACCAGAGAGGGAGAGGGAGCGAATGAAGTACAGGAGTAATTTGAGATAATGGCTTTCTAACAGGCTTGGGCAGACCTTGGACACAAGCAAGTGATGTTATCACCCTGCATCAGCATTCCTCTTCAGGAAACAGGGCTAGGTGGTGGTGCTGGGGGTGTTTTGGGTTTACCCCTCCCCTTCCACTGCATTCCCTCCCTCCTCGCTCCTTCCGAGGGAAACATTAACATTCCTTCCAGGATTGCTAAACAGAATCTTAATTAGCTGATACTCTTGCGCGAGGGTTTTTCTTAACTAATGGTTGCTGTCAGGGTATCTCCCTCCCTCCCTCCCTCTCTCTGTCTCTTCTTCGGGTTCTTTGGGGGATATCGTGTTCTGCTGCAAAGCATGACTGAAATGTAATGTGCAGGCGGGAGAAAAAGGGAAAGGGCAGAGAGGGAAAGGGAAGATCTGCAAATCTCAGAGTCGCAGGCCCACTCCCGGCCTGTCTCATCCGGGAGGCATTGTTGGGAGAGCTAATGAGAGGAGGAGGAGGCGCCGCTACACTTCTCCCGCAAAAGCATGGCGAGGACTTTGTAAACAGGGCTGCTTGCAGGTGGGCTGGGCTGTGGGCACTTAGAATCATGGAGGGATCCCGGGGATCATCTAGTCCGACCCCCTGCAATGCAGGAATCGAGTCCCTGGGTAGGGTGGACTCGAAGGAACAGGGCGCACTGACCCGTTGTGCCTCCAGGGCTGCTCCCTTCCGCCCCAAAGCTCCCCTGCCGTCTAGACAGAGAGCCGGCGAAAATCCTGCCCAGCTTAAAGACAGCTGAGCCTTCCTTTTCTTTCGGAACTACAGTGGTACCTCGGGTTAAGTACTTAATTCGTTCTGGAGGTCTGTTCTTAACCTGAAGCACCACTTTAGCTAATGGGACCTCCTCCTGCCGCTGCGCCGCCGGAGCACGATTTCTGTTCTCATCCTGAAGCAAAGTTCTTAACCCGAGGTACTATTTCTGGGTTAGCGGAGTCTGTAACCTGAAGCATCTGTAACCCGAGGTACCACTGTATATATTCTTCTAACCTGATCCTGCCCCCACCCCAGCCACACCCCGCAGGCTCCTCTAGGGAGCTCCTTTTTCTTTAGCACACTCCCAACTTTTGCTAACCAGGCCGCTACGAGAACTTGGCCAGCTTATTGCCATGGGCTGTGGAACGAGGGTGTCGGGCCTGTAATAGCGGTGTCCCCTAAGGCACACTTACCTGAGAGTTTCCCATCGTATCAGCCTGGTTAAGGCTGCGCTGCATCGTAGCACCCCCTTGCACCGAACCGGACACGCGCATTATTTAACCCAAGGAAACGGTCCAGCAGCACCTGGTTGCAGTTCGCTTGGCCCACTAGTCTCCTCCACCTGAGTAAGCGGACAGCCCAGTTAGTATAGCATGAGACTCTTAATCTCAGGGTGGCAGGTTGGAGCCCCAGGTTGGGCAAGAGGGTCGGACTAGATGACCCTCGTGGTCCCTTCCAACTATGTGGTTCTGTGAAAGCAGGTGGGTGAGAGTTGGGAGCCGGAGGGTCCTTTTCTCGTACTGCTTCGGTGCTGAAGTCGCTGAGATAATCTGTGACGCCTCTCCCACGTTTCTTATATGGGGAAAAATAAGTGTTTGTATGACTGAGTTAGTATCTATGACCCTTTTCCTCTTTTTTAAAAACCTAAAATTGAAAGGCTCGCGGTAAGCACTATATGGGCACGATCCACTGGGAAGTTTTCTTGCGCGGGTCTCCTTTGGAGTGCCATTGCCCTTCGATTTCGATGTCTTCTTAAGGCTGAAGTCCTATATTATCTGAGATTGGGAGTGAGCCCTGGAAGTCCGTGCGCCTTGCGCCTTTTAACAAGGCTTGATAGAGTTGCACTATGTCTCTCAGTTGAATTTATTAGTGCTCCACGTTAGCTGGGACCTTGCCTTGTATTTGCAAATGAAATGCTAAAACGGTGCCCCCTCCACCTCCCCATTCATTCCAACAGGAGTTATTCTCTCAAGAAACCCGCCTGCCTGCGCCCTGGGCCTTATTATTTTGCCATTTGAAGCTGGCAGCGCGAGGAGGGAAACAGGAGAGCCTTCACCTGGCCTGCGAAAGGCGCAAAAACCCCAAACCCACCACGAAGCGAGGCCTGGTGCCTGACGTTAACTCTAAAGAAGATGGCTCCTGTTTCTCGGGAAAGGCCCAGGAATAAGCGCTTCTTTGTCTACCAACCTGCTCTTCGCCGCTACCCAGATTTTGGAATTAAGTCAATTAGGTTAATAACGATTAATATGGATATCACTACATATCTAGAGAAAGTGAGGAGGAGGTGCGAGGCAAACTTGTTTTTTTTTGTTTCCAGATGAGCTGTTGGAGTGTATTTTGTTGCATTTTTAGTTTCAGGTTGCCAATATTTGTATGTGGATCCGTATTTTTGAGATACGGATCGTTGGACGCGATGGATTTGTTTGGCTTCATTGTTCTTCTATAGGCCGCCTTGAACGCGGCCCAAGGCGGCGCATAGAATTGAAAGGCAGCTCAATCCAGCCCCAGTCTGCTCCGAAGTGAGTTCAGTTGGGCTTCGTTTATTATTTAGAATGTGATCCTAATACCCCGCTTACCTGTGTGAGCAAGTCCAAAGACAGCTTTTAAAATACTGTAAGCTGTTTTGTCCTGGGAGGCGGGTCGGGAGAAACTCTGCGGCGATCTACTGGGGCCCTTTTTAAGCGCAGACCTCCCTCTCTGCTTGCGTAAAAGACGTCGATTACTCAACAAAGACTTCGCCATAAAACTAGCAGGGCCGGAGGGAGCTGAGCGAAGTGAGACAATAGGGCGAAGTTGGTTGATGTGGCAATAATAATGCTTAGAGAAAGTGGGGTGGGGGGTGGGGGAAGCAGACGCACGACTCTCGACCATTTAATTGCTCCTTTTAAACCTGTTATTACGATGTTAACTGGTTAAGTATATATTGCTGCCTTTTATTGCCTTGATGTGACAAATTAAAACATACCCTTCTGAAAAGAGGCTTTCATTGGTGGAGGAAGAGGCAGGGAGAGGCGGGGGGCGACAGAGCTGTCAGGCTGAATTAATGGGGGGGACTTGCATTTTTTCCCCTTTGCGATTTTGCTGCTATTGCGTTTTTGGGAAGGGGGCGGGAAGAGTCCATCAGCCACAGTCGATTTCTGTTCTCTCTCTTTCTCGCGTCGCGAGGTAGCCTTCGACGCAGTTTATATATAGATCTGTGCAATCTGCATCGTCTCTTTATTTATTGACCCGTGCCTTTCCATATATAAAGGCACTGCGTCTATTCTCTCATTTCTCCTCGCGATCTTGTGCGTTACTCAAGGGCGAAAGGCGAATGCCTTTTCGCTCCTGAAGTGAGCTGGAGGTGGACGCCCCCAAAGATGTCAAGTGTGAACGTGGCACAGACATATTCGCTTTGTAATGTGCTAAGAGAGAGTAGTGACCTGTCCAGAACTCACGCTGTTTAAAAGGGGGTATTAAAAGTGGTGAACTGAGATCTGAACTGAAAAAGCTCCGTTTACAAAAGGTGTGTTTGTTCCCAGAAGAGATTTTCCCA
The DNA here is from genome assembly GCF_964234715.1 of Podarcis melisellensis. NCBI lineage: Eukaryota > Metazoa > Chordata > Lepidosauria > Squamata > Lacertidae > Podarcis > Podarcis melisellensis. The sequence continues at coordinate 81,028,271 of NC_138539.1, forward strand.
CCTCGCCGCCCCGCGTAGTGAAACTCTCCTAGGGAGATCTGAAAAAAATGTCATCAGATCGTCAAAAGTCCGCGAACAGAGAGGAATGGCTCTTTAATGGTTTTATCTTTAAAAAAAAAAAAACAAGAAGGGCGAGTCCTTGTTCTGAACAATGAATGGCTGGATTATTTTCAAAGCAACGTTCAACACACGCGCTTAAAAAAATAACGCCAAAAATCTCGACCTTGGGGTGCTCAGACCTGGGGCGTTTCCTTTTATCACCTCTCACCCATTTTTTGGAGGATGGGGTTCAAGCCTGAAAACAGAATCGTTTATCTCTTCAGTTTCAAATAAAGTTCTTTAATTTTACACTCTGCCTTTTAAGTCACTCCTTCCAGAAGTCATGTCCTGCGCAGCTTACTCGAGAGCAAACGTTGTTGAATCCATTGAGCTCGCAGGGGGTTTGGCTTCCGAGTAAACAGGCACAGGATCTGTCTGCGCATCTTAGACAAAGCGCGCGCCCCTCAGGCTTGTCGCTCCAAACAGGTAGGTCTCCACGGCCCTGTTGCTTCGCGTCCAGTTTCAGAATCCAGCTTGGGAAGTTGAGAACTTTAAATAACAATGATAATATATTGTTTTTAAAAAAGCAACCATCTTCTCCCTCGGGAGAAGGAAGAGGAAGACGGGAGGCGCTCTCCTCAGCTCCTTCGGGGGAGTTCTCTCCGCTCCGGCCGCGATCCGCTTTGAAGCCGTTTCTCTCTTCCCAGGACTAACTCGCTCTCTAGGAAGGGAGAAAGAAAACGACCCGATGAAGAAGACTGTCTTTGGCGGGGGCGCCGCCTTCAGCCACGCCGAGCCGACGGAAGGACCTGCCCGGAGGAGGGAGGGGACGGAGGGCCGCGATGACATCCTAATGAAATCAGCTCGGAATCCATTACACGAGAGGATTAGCTAATTACCAGATCAGAGAGACGGAGAGGAAAAATAAATAAATATGCCTTTAAGTAACCGAAAGTAATTATAACCCCATTGTTGACGCTAACGATTAATAATTGATCGGATGTTCTACACAATGAAATGTCAGTTTATTCTCCTTTGGATGCGCATATGGCTATTTCTTTTAAGGAAGCGGGGCGGGATTCCCTGTCAATAGGATCACAAACATTTCCCTTGGCATGGGGAACTTGGTTTCAGGCGGGATCTCTCTCGCTCTGGGGAACTGAAAAGCTGGGTGCCTCCCTAGGCCCGTGGCCATCCAGACGGGTCTGGACTGCCGCTCCCATCGCCTCTGACCATTGGTCATGCTGGCTCAGGCTTATGGGAGCTGGAGCCAACGACAGCTGGAGGGTCACACTTTAGCCACAGGGCTGGGCAGGTATTCTGACTTCTGCTATTAGATTTAGCGCTTTATTTAACGGGAAGTTAAGACGCAAGGCTCGCTTTTAGCCCCGAAGAGATAATTCGGTTACATTCGCTCTTGCACGCACAGACGCCTTAAAAAAGGAAGGGAGCTGTACTGCCACGTTTCATAGGAAACTGTTTTCCTATGTTCATGTTCGGTTTCTGTTTAATATACAAGCCTTCCCCCGATTGGAGGCCTTACAGGGAGAGTGGGGCGCACTGGTGCAGCTGCCTGCAAATGAAGGGCTGGTGATGGGGGGCAGGATTTGGGCCTCTTAGAAGAAGCAGGTAGCTCACGGCGCACAATATATATAATAAAATCTCTCCTATATAGCACCCAACGCCGCTGAAATCCTCGTGGGATGGTTCTCTTCGCCCTCGTCTCAAGGGCAAAGTTCCCATAGGTTTGAACGGCAGCCAAGGATAGGGTGCAATTGCGTCACTGAGAAGTGCATACCGTTGGAGAGCAACGATGGGGGGGGGGAACGGTTTTGGTTGCTGTCGGGCACGTAGCCACCCCACCACTCCTGGCATATCTGCTTAAGCCTTAAGGGGGAAAAGTGATGCAAAATAATGAATCGCGCGCATGGCGAGGCTTCAAAACAGAGAAAAGCTTCCAAGCTTCGAGAATGCCATTGCTTTGATTTATTTTATTATTTTTAACGGCGGGGTTGTGCGGGCGCGTCCTGACGTTATGTGTGCATTTTGCTCAGTCGGAGGAGTTCCGTCAGATGAGAAGCTCTAAAGGTGTTTCCAAATTCTTGCCTCGCTTCACTCTTTCCTATTTCAGAATCTGATTCGGATTCTTCTTCTGTTTCGCTCCAGTTCCCCGCTTCCTTCTCCCCGCCGCCAGCACTTCGTGGGGACGGCGGACGCCTGCTTTCAACACGTCCCACCGACCCAAAATAAATTACGTGTTCATTCAGTGAGCATCCTTCGATAGGGTGGCGAAAGTGTGGGCAGATACGTAGCCTTGGCATGTTTACTCGGAAATAAGTCCCACTTGGTGCAGCGGGACTTACTCCCGGGTAAGTGTACATAAGATTGCAGCCTTAATCCTTATTGTTAATAAGCAGCAAAGCCTTGAGCTGTTAATTGGATTTCGGCTTCCCTTTTCTGACGCCCGGCTATTAGCTGTGACGTTTCTCATGTATTTGTTAAGGACTTGTGTTCCGCTTTGAGCTTGGCTCAGCGCGGCCGAAGAGGAACGCCCCCACTCCAGTTTAGGGATCCCTCCCCAGAGGCGAAAAGCCCTGGTGGCCTGCAGTCTCTCTCTCTCTCTCTGTGCGAGGTGGAGGCATGGCTGGGAAATAAAGAGGCGACACTGATTTAACCTCCTGCGACTGCTGGCTTTGCATGCTGCTAACAATGCCTCTTTGAAAATCCCCAGCGGCGCGATCCACCAGCTTTCAAAGCTGATATCGTTGGCGTTTGCAAACTTATCGGTTTGCACATTCGCTAGAAGCAACCCCATAGGACTTCGCGTTCGCGTAAACGCGCGCAAGGTCAAGTCTGCGAGTCCCATTGAACTGAATGGCAGTCTATCCTCCAGTAAACGAGCGAGCGATTTGCGGACAGGTTTCCGGGCGAGAAGCCCCAAATACCGAAAAGGCTCCCAGAGGCTTGATGGCTACAGACCTCTTGCAAGGCTGCCTGCACACCAGACATTTACAGCGCATTTAAAGCACACGCGCCCCAAGAACCCAGGCAGCTGTAGTTTGCCCCTCGCAAGGTTGCAAAGACCAGCACCCTGAACAGACTACAGTTCCCAGAATTATTGGGGTGTGTGCGTGTGTGCATGCGCTTTGAATGCACGCCGTGCGCGCAGCCCTGTGTACAGACGTTGAATTTAGCTCTGCCCCTGCAATCGCGAGCTTGCCCGCGGGAGCAAATCCCTCTCGGTCTCCTTTGAAATAAACAAGCAAGTCAACACAAAGCAATCAAAAACAAGCAAACGACGTCTGACCAAGGAAGTGAAAGGCGAGCGGAGGAAGACGCGTCCTGCCCTCGCCAGTTCTTGCCCCCGCCCGCCTCACTGCAAGGCAAACAAGCCCTCCCTTCTTGCCAGCAACTGCTGGCATTTGTAGGCAGGAAAGGAAGGAGCAGTACAGGGATGGGGCGAGGGGGTGTGTTATATCATATCTCCCCCTTACTGGACCGCAGCTAGCCCAGTCTGAGCCTTTCTCCGAGTCCTGGTGATGTAAGGCGCGCGCGTGTGCAGTGGCGTAGCGTGGGGAGTGCAGGGGGGGCGGCCGCACCTTGTGGCGCAACATCTGGGGGTTAGGGTTAGGGGACGCAAATCCACGGGTTAGGGGGCGCAAATTACTTGCCTTGCCCCGGGTGCTGACAACCCACGCTAAGCCACTGTGTGTGTGTGTGTGTGTGTGTGTAGCTGTAGACCTTTTACCTGCCAGGCAAGGTCGCATTTCGCGAAGCAAAGGCTACCACGACTGCTACAGTTTCATGCAAGCACATTAAGAGGAGCCCGGTTGGATCGGGCCTACTTGCGCGCAAGTAGGAAACGCAAACTGAAAACTGGGCGAGTTGGAAAAGTTGGGAAGGGTCGCAGCGAGAGAAACAGGAGGGGAAATGTTTGCTTGGGTTTTGAATCTGTTGCTGATAATAATAGTACTACTACTACTAATAATAATAATCCAAGGAAGGGGACTCAATGGGTTTTCAATTGCATGTGCACCACCAAGAACAGCAGGCCAGTATCTGCACGATTTCCTTTTGGATTTACATTACTCTGTTTCTGTTGTTTACTCTTCAGTAGGTATGGCAGTATAGCTCTCCTTTCGTTTATCTTAGCGCAGAATTCAGCTGGAAGCTCTCCTGCACAAGCTTCCATTTCGTAATGTTCCAGCAAGACTTTGCAGAGGAGCTTTAAACGGCGCCAAACTTCCGCTTAAATAAATGGGGCATGCGCAAGATTTTACTCGCCTTCAGCCAATGAGGGCTTCCCGTTCATTTATACCTTTTAATATCTAACGCGATATCGTTTCAGCTCATCACAGTGGGGGGCTTGCGCAGGAGAACTTCCCGATGGATGCACCTTAATTGCTATTTAATAAATCGGTTAGATTTGGGCGAGGCGGTGGAGATTGAATCCATTGCAAAGAGATAGTAATATTCTCTCTCTCTCTCTCTCTCTCTCTCTCTCTCTCTCTCTGTGTGTGTGTGTGTGTGTGTGAATGTGAAGTAGATTATACCAAAACCGTTGGATCTGACAGGCAAAGAGGGAAATGTTTCAAAGCCAGCTGCCCAAAGTCTTTCGACTTTTCCTTCCAGAAAAAGAAATCCCAGGTCTAAATTCTAGCAAGGGGTGAGTAAATTATGGAAATCTTAGATAATTCTTTGGGCGTATAAACATCAAAGGAGAGTCGTTAGCTTTCCTAATCTCTGCCACAGAATGGATTTTCAAAATAAAATAAAATATAAAACCAACTGAAATGTACATGTTATCCAACAGAGAACCTGGTGTATAATAAGACGAGGAAGGGAGGAGAGAGAGAGAGAGAGAGAGAGAGAGAGAGAGAGAGAGAGAGAGAGAGAGAGAGAGAGAGAGAGAGAGAGAGAGAGAATATCCACGCTATGGGAGCAGGAAGCTCCCATTCAAAGGTCGCCGCGAAAGGGAGCGCGGGATAATTTTACACTTTTCTCCTTTAGAATAATAATCTAACAGATACGATGGAATTGTTGGCATCTATATCGCCCATCTGCCCGAAGGCACTATATTCCCTCAAAAGAGCTTTAGCCTGAAAAAATATATATCACATATAAAAATTACGCTGAGTAGTATTTAAATACAAAATTGTATTAAACCCACAAGTTACCGTTACAAAGCCAAAACACAACAAATTCCACAGCTTCGTTTGAAGCCTGCTGCGGCCAGGGATAGAAATATCAGCCAGTTGCTGAGAGCACCATTCGCCAGGGAAGTTCTCCTGCGCACGCCCCATCGAAATGAACGGGACGTGGGCAAGAGGACTCGCGGGGAAGCCTAATGGAAAAGCATGGTTCGTTTCAAGTGAGGCTTGAACAGGAGAACTGCCCCCCTCGGCTGACCCTCTTAACATTCTGCACTGAGAAATTTGAAATGTCACATAGATGGGAAGAAATAAAATTTTAGAAAAAGGAGGCAGGCAAACAGATTTGGTTTGTGTCAGAATTGCTGTAAAGAAGAAACACTTTAGGAATGGGTTGGAAGTCTAGACCGAATTGGGAATAGCTCTGGGGGTGGGAATGGGGGAGGCCCGAATCACTGAGATAAATAGACTCCGTTATTGCTGGACCACCATCCAAGCCTGTGCTAAAATATTGTCCCAAAATATTTACTTTGAACTCAGTTCTGGTGACATCAGTGAAAACTTTAACAATTGGGTGATTTTAGGATTGCAACGTAGAGTATGAATATTTTAAAATTATTATTTTAAATGTTGCTTTCTACACACACACACACACACACACACACACACACACAGAGCAGCCCAAGAGACCTGTCTTTTGGTTAGACTACTTTGTTTACTTAGGGGGAAGGTGATGAGGATGATGTTGTTGTTGATGATGATGATGATAAGCAAATACATTCTGGTAACAACATAAGCTGTAGGTAACCTTCTGTAATTACACCACAGACATGCACACAGATTCCACTCTTTATCCAGTTAACATTCCCCAGGCTGAACCCTGAAGTATCTAAGATCACTTTCAAATGCCCTTTCTAACAAGCCCCTGAGCAGGAGGCCACTAATTTTCAGCGAACAAAAAGCCACTGGAGAGAGCCCCGTTTGTCAGTATCAACTGGTCGAGCAATTTCCCATCTTCAGACACATCGGCCTATCTGAGCTGGCAGATGTTTAGACAAGATTTTATAAATTGTTCAATATCAGCCCGTAATGAACCCCAACTGACCATTCCAAAGCAGCTAAAAGCGCCCAGGATCTCCCCTGCTGGGATCTAATAATGCTCTCACGCTGGAACATTATTAATCATGGAATAAAATAGATGAGCCTCTTGAAAAATAAGTGTATGATTGATTAAAGGGCAATCTAAGAAGCTATTATTCTTGTTTTATAACCGTAAGTTATATTCACTCAATTTATCTTTGAGGGAGAAAATAAATGGTTGTTTGTCTCCTTATTGAAATTATATTATAAGGGAATTCTCATTATTCGTGGGGGGGGGGAGGATTGAAGTGATAGTTTAGCTATTTTTTTAACCTAATGGTGAATCTCTTAAGTGATTACCACATTATAGATATTTTTTTTTAAGAGGTGGGATATTTTCCTTTTTTCCTTTTTACTTTCAAGTGTTTTGTATCTCTTGATAAAAATGAAACACAAATCTTCACTTACAGTGCAAGTAAACATGACATTTTGAATTAAGAATGCTAGCACTAAATACAACATGATGTACAATAGTAATCTTTTAAAAATGTAAATTGTATATAGTCCAGTGCAACAGATTCACTCTGAAGGTTTTTATTGTCCTGCAATATATACGTTCAACAGGTTTAATTAGCCACAATGCTAAATATATTTTAAATATTTAAGAAGTTACCTTAGGCAACTGTAACAGTGATATTTTATAAATTATCATGAATTACAAAAAAAAGATAAATACTAAAAATGAACAAAAAAAAAAGGCCACCACCTTATTGTAGACTAATCTGTTTTTATTTACAATTAAAGATATAAATTAGTAAAGAATTCTCGTTAAACAACGAGGGATTGTATAACCATCAATGTCTCAAATAAAAACCAGGCATAATTTATTTACAAAAGAGTTGGGATTCCGTTGCAATACAACTTGCATAAATTACTAGAAGCTCTCATATCATTACAAAAATAAATATCAAATTTGTTTCCACTTTGTAAGTACTCAAGTTCTTCAGTCATGGTTTATTTAATTAATTGCTACTGTATGGATCTTTTACAAAGTGTTTGTACAATAAATCCTATCACACCTACAGAATATAGATATATATAGATATATATATATATATATACCGTGGCAATAAGCTGATCAATTCGAGATATCCTGAGAAAAAACAGATTTGCTTCTTTCTTTCTTTCGTTCTTTCATTCTTTCTTTTTAAGTCACATATACATTGGGGAGAACTAGACTATACCAGTAAACTCACATAATGTCCAGCAAAATTCTGGTTTAACAATTAGAGAGAGTCTGTAGATTTAATAGTGCTCTGTGGTCTTCTTTTATACAGTGGCACAAGATGTGATCCAGATTTAGAATTTTGTTAGAGATAGATAGATTAGCTTGGGGAGAGATGATGGCTTGTTGACTTTTCTCAAAGCAATTGTGACACCTACCTGTGGACCAAGGAAAACACCAGATCATCCACAATCTTTCAGTTACACGCGGAGTGTTAAAAATGGAAGGCAAACTAAAACGCTTTTTCTTTTCTTTTCAGCATAGGAGGATTAGGCTTGGGTTCTGTTCTGTTTTTTTTCCCCCTTCCCCTGTGGGGGTGGGAAATGGTTGGCCACAAGATATTCTTTAATCCTAACTGTAGCAGCGATTTGGAAATAAATGGGGAAACACAGGCAATTCATGCAGACACTATGTTCTCCTTGGAACCCAGCCAGGACTCCTCTCATTTTCCTTCTCTGCTGTTTGAAATGTATATAAGCATGCTAAATAAAATCACTCTTTATTTTGATGCACAACTATTAGAATTGCGTGTTTATAAAGATGCCTTAAGGTGCATTTGAGCAGGGAAATCTTCTGTACAGCACCCGAAGCACTGAATCAGTGCAATCATGTTCTTTTATTTGGCGTGCTGATATACATTTCAAATAGTACAGAGGGACAATGAGATGAATTCTGGCTGGCTTCCAAGGGGAACACACAACTATCCGCCCATATATTTCGACGGGGCCTTATGTAGGAGGAGTTCCCAGTCTATTGCAGTTTCAATTTGCCAATAATAATTGGGGGGGAATAATAATACTGTGATTTAAATATTTATTGAAAATACACAACTTTCATTTTTTTTTAAAAAAAGCAAGAGGCTTGTGTGAAATAATTGAACTGATTTCTCCAACAACAACAAAAAAGGAAAGGTGAAAATGCAATAGGCTTTTCTTTGTAATAATGCTCTTTTGGTAATGGAGCAAGAAATTAACATTAAGCAAATTTGCAGGCTGAGCAATATGTTTCTGGAGCCGACGCCAAATGATCCTCCTAAGCGGTGTAACAGAATAGAAGGAGAAAGAAGGAGGAAAGGAGCTGGTCTCACTTACTTGCCTGGCTGCTGTGTGATTGCACTTCTATAGGTATGGCTGTAGTCCTACTGTGCACACTTCAGTGGGGTCTGTCAAAATAGAAGCGTCAGTTAGTCACAGGACACAGCTGGCTAACTAGATTATACACTCTGGGCACAGCCTAGCTCCCTCTTGCACAAAACCCCAGCACAGCCCTTGGAAGGCCTTTTCTTGAGCTGGCATTTCTCAGCGGATCTGGGAGTTAACTCGTTCGAAGGGCCAGCATTCTTAATTACTTGTTTTAAATTTAGCATAACTTGTAGCAATGTCTCAGGCCAATAATGGAACTTTGAAGGAGACAGACAACTGAAGCTGCACTCCTAAATGAATTGCCTTTAGATTTGGTCCCATTCTACTGGGGGGGGGGTGTTACTTCCGAGTAAATATACTTAGGCACAAGCTATCAGACTTCTCTCTGCTCCACACTGTACTGTTTTTCCTCTCTCCCAAACCTGAAACTGTTCTCTCTTTTTTTGCTTGGGAATATTGCCAAAACAATATTCTCCCTTCCTATTATTTCTCCTCTCTTAGCAACAAACACAATGAATAAACTTTCTGCAAATATTTTCAGATTATATACAGTTCAAGGAGTTTTGGTGATTTTTAGAGGCATTTTAATTACACGGAGCAATTTATATACATTATGTTCCTAATCACATTCATAACTGGAAGGCAAATCTCAGCGTTTTCTGTTAGATCCTCTTCTTCAGAGGCCTGACCACAGCTTCGGGCTGCAGTCCCACACAAAAGGGCTGCTTGGACAACAACAACAACAACAAAATTAAAATCTATGGAATTCCAAGCAGAAGAACTCTGACCTGGATTGCAGTTTTGTTACTGGACTGTCAGAAACAACCATTGCCTTCTTGCTTGTAGCACCCACCTTATTGTGATTTTTTTTTGGGGGGGTAGGGTAAATTTGCGCCCCACATTATTCCTTAGTAGAAAAGAAAACACCTACCTTTTTTGGAGTCTGGATTGGAAGGCTTGTAATGTTGTTCTAGGTGGCTCGCGATGGTTTTCAAAGAGTTCTCCGAGCCCTGCTTGTGCAGCGAGCTACTGCCGCCTCCGCCGCCGCTGCTTAAGACCGTCTGACTTAGCCCCTCGCTGGAGGCCACCGTGGCTGAGTTGTACCTCAGGATGCCCTGACCCTGGAGGGCGTTGAAGTTCCCATAGTTTGTGTAGTTGCTATAAAAAGGCGAGGTGTAATAAATATGCCTCCCCAGGAGAGAGGAGGGCGAGTAGGCAGCGCTGTGTGGGGTGGAAGAGGGCGGCACCGACGGCTGGCAGCTCTGGCCCAGGTTGTGCGGGTGGTGCGGGTGGTGGTGGTGGTGCTGAGGGTGCTGAGGGTGCTTAAGGTCCGAGGTGGCGATTTCCGCCAGCGACCACAGCTTGGGCTTGCTGGCCGGCGTGGTTTGCGAAGCCGCCGTCGGGGCCATGCGGGCATCCAAAGCGGCTTTGTTGGCGTTGCGCGCGGAGTCCTCGGCGTGCGGGTGACCCAGCAGAGGGGCTTCCACCCCGGTGAGAGGGGAGGAGGTGACGGGCTTGGAGGGGAGACCCCTGTCCGCCGCTGCCTCGTCGTCGTCCTCCTCCTCGTCGTCGTCCTCGTCCTCCTCCTCCACGTCGTCCTCGTCCTCGTCGATCTCCTCGTACTTGTCCTTGCACTCCGAGCCGGACTCGCAGAGCGGGTCCCCGGCGCCGCAAGGGGCCTTCTCGCCGTCCGATTCGGCCGAGCAGGAGTGGTCGGTGAGCGAGTCCACCTGCAAGCTGATCCCTGCGGCAGAGAACCAGGGGAACCGTCAAGGAAACCAGGCGGAGGCACCGGCTGCAGCAGCGGGAGGAGGAGAGCGCAGCACCCCGTCTCCTAAACCTCAGGCTCCCCGCCACCCCCAAAACAGGTGGCAAACAATCGGAGCACCCCCAGCTCCCCACCCCCTTCCCCACTCCAGGGCCCCCCAGAGATGATCTCCTGCGAAATCTCCTCGGATCCATAGGCCTCTGGAGGGCCTCTTATCCAGTGGCGTAGCGTGGGGGGGGGTGCAGGGGGGGCCGCCGTACGGGGCGCAACATCTGGGGGTTAGGGCTAGGGGGCGAAAATCCACGGGTTAGGGGGCGAAAATCCACGGGTAAGGGGGTGCAAATTACTTGCCTTGCCCCGGGTGCTGACAACCCACGCTACGCCACTGCTCTTATCTTCCACCGTAGGTGGATCGGACGGCCCGGCCGTGGGTTCAGGTGTCGGCTTAAGGCACAAGCTTGAGATAGGAGCCAACTCCTAGGGGCCAAGGTCCCTTCGAAGCCCCCTCCCCAATAAAATATTTGAGTGGGCTCGGCCCGCCCAAAGATGATGGACATTGCCAGTCAAATGGTGTGCGGGCCCCGCTACTTGTGATCGCTTATGTGGGGCCGGGCTTACTTCCCCCCCCCCAAAAAAAACCCCACATTTTATTGAGAAGCGGCCTTCAGCCTCCTCTGCTCCCCCGTCGTGTGCTTCTGCTACAAATAATCCTCGTCCTACCGCCTTTCCAACGCCGCTGCAAGCACTGCCCGAGACAATGTCCCTAAAGCGCTCCGAAGGCTTGAGATCCTTCAAGCCTGTTTATCTGGAAGCGGGTTAACTCCCGCGGTTTACACGGCCTTTTCCCGGGGCAAGCGCCTACGGGGAGGCAAGCTTCACCCCGCTCCGCGGCGCTTGCTTCGCAGGGAATGGCGTTTCCCCCTGTCTTTAAAAGAGAAAGTGCAGGGGCGGCAGGAATCTCAGGGGACGAATGTGGAAGATGCGCGCAATGCAATGCAATGCAATGCGGGGAAGCTGCCCCTCCAGCCTGGAATAATCCCGTGCGCGCGCGCGTGCACACAACACACACTTACCTCCGAGTAAGCCCCACTGAACTCCGAGGTAGACCTGCACCGGGTCGGGCTGCAGGCCCACGATCTGCCTCCCTGCCCCACGAAACCAGCCTGTTCCTCCCTCACCTTCATCCTCGGCCGACGTCTCGTTGCTGTCGCGGCCTTTGTCCGACGGCAGCGCCTCCTCTTCCTTGCCGCGGATCCCGCCGGCGTCCAGGTCCTCGTCCTCGTCCTCGCTCTTGTTGCGCGGCGCCCAGGTCATCTTGTTCTCCTTCTTGAGTCTCCTCCTGGCGTTGGCGAACCAGGTGGAGACCTGCGTGAGGGTCATCTTGGTGATGATGGCCAGCATGATCTTCTCGCCTTTGGTGGGGTAGGGGTTCTTGCGGTGCTCCTGCAGCCAGGCCTTCAGCGTGGCCGTGGCGTCCCGCGTGGCGTTCTTGCGGTAAGCGGGGTCGTTCAGCTGGTAGGGGTAGGCTGGGCTACCGTAAGGGTGGTAGCTGATGGCCCCGCTCATGCCCGTCGCGTGGGCATCGTAAGGAGAGCCCTGCCAAGCACAAAAGCAAGGGCGTTAGGCATTTCGGAAGAGCTGGCAGCCACCAGCTAGCAGGCAACGCCACGGGAGCGACTATTACATTTTACACTAATGTCATGCAATCAACTCTAGCGAACAATGTTATTATTTCTTAATTGTAGTGCCTAGCACTCCTGCATTATTATTACTCAAGGAAAAAAAAATAAAGTATCCAGAGGGCATTCGAATCCCTTCTTCCCTCTGAAAACTGCTGATGTCTTCGTCTTCGTTGCAGTTTATTGCAATTCAACGCAGACATTTTTATTTTCTCCCTCCAAAGGCCCTACAGGTAGTTTCTTAAAATGATCGCTTTCTACTTTTCCTCTCTCCTCCTCCTCCGCCTCCACACATGGTTGCAACGATATTTCCTCTGTTGCCATACAGGAAAGAGAGAGAGAAAGAAAGAGAGGAGAAAGAGAGAGAGAGAGAGACACACACACAACAAAGCCCCCCACTTAGCAATTCACTTCGCTAATGCATTGCAAATCCAATTTGCAAACCAGAAGATATGCACCGTTTCGAATTGGTCAAATGCGATATAATTAGCATTTTAATTCGCCCTTTAAACGTTTAAATTGCGCTGATTTAAAGTCTGCATAATACGAGGGTGAGGAGAGAGAAGAGAAGGGGGGGGGGGAGAGAGAGAGGAATTAGTTGAGCCAACTTGATAACTTTCGGAGTCGGTCCAGGAAACCAAGCTAAACACAGCGCTCCGAATGTACCTAATGTTCCTAAATAGCCCGGGAACAATAAGGCTTGGCAACTTGCGACTGCTTTTCTTCTGCCACGAGAAAGTCAAACAGAGGAGCGTTTGAGATCGGCTCCCATTATCCTAAATAAAGATCGCCGGGCTGGGAGAAAAGGTTGGGGGGGGGGAGAGGGAGAGGGAGAGACGACTCCAGTCATAGGCGCTCGATCTGATATCTCTTGTGTAGTGAAACAAAACGAACCCTTTGCCCCACTTTCCCAGGACCAATTGGCTCCGCTAGCTTTAATCCTTCGCCGGTTTGCAATAGCTGCAAAAACACGCGCGATCGCCAGCACAGACGTGCTGGGAAGGAGGCGCGAGTTGGAGGTGGAAATCCGTCCGAAGAGACGCCCTCTCTCTTCTCTCCCCCAGCAACAAATAAATAAAAATAAAAATAAACAAACAAGACCTTTAATCGAGTTTCAGCTTGGACTCCTTTCCATCGGTCGAAAGCCTCCCCCGCCCCGGTAAATCACATAGATTTCTATATATATATATATATGAGAGAAGCGCTAAAGAGATCGAAGGGGAAAGTGGTGGAGGACACGGATGTCAGAAAATGAAAGTGAGCGAGGAGAAAAGAATAAAGGAAATAAATTGGCGAGGGAAAGAAGGATGGAAAGGGGGAGGGAGGGAGGAATGAGAAGATGGATAAGAAAGAAGCGAAGGAACGAAAGAGGGGAAAGCGAAGGAGGAAAGTGGAGAGAAGCGCAGCGAGGCTGCCTCGGAGGAAGCACGCTTCCGTGTGTGTGCCTAACGCGGGTTGGCCGGCGTGTCGGGCGGGCTGCATCCCCACGACCCCCCAGCCTAGCCCGGGCAGCCTCGGGGAAGCGATGGAGGAGGATGAAGATGGAGGCGGCTGGCGCTGTCCGGTCCGTTACCCACCATGTAGGAGGGGAATCCCGTGGCCGGGTCGGTGGAGTACTGGAGCGGGCTGCTGAAGCCGGTGGCTGCCGCTTGGGCGGTGAAGGCGGCGGATCCGGGGTAAGGGCTGAACGCCGAGCCCGAAGACGACCTGGCCAGCTCTTCGCTCCGGGGCGCCGCCAGCGCCGACGCCCCGTAAGCCGGGCACGAGTAGAGCGCCAGCGAGCCCGGGGGCTGGTAGAGGTAGCCCTGAGGGTAGGACATGGCTGGCCCACGGGCAGCGAGCGAGCGAGGAAGGGGCCTGGGCTGAGGCGAGCGGAGGACGACTGCGGGCGCTTCAGCTACGGGCGCCGCCGCCGCTCGCTGGCTGCAGCCGCTGAGGAGCTCACAGCCTCCCCTCCATAGGCGGGAGGAGCGCGAGCCAAAAGGAGAGCTCGGCGCGAGGCTGAGGGAAAGCCTCTCGCACGTCCCGGGAGCGCGCGCGCGCCCGCCGCCGCCGCCTCGCGCGCTCGCCCGCGCTCCTGCTTTCCCACGCAGAAGTCACCCGCAAGAGGAGGAGGAGGAGGCGGCGGGCATCTGGGCAAGAGGAGCGCGCGGGAAAATGGAGGCGGAGGAGGAGGAGGAGGCGTCTTCCCCAGCCCGGGCGGGGAAGGGGCGGCCGAGGCTCCGAGCGCGCGTGAGGCAAAAGCAGCCTCGAGCAGGCTCCGCCAGGCAAGCGGCCGCCCCGGCGGCTCGTCTGGTCGTCGCGCTCGCGAGCCGCCCCCCGTGAGGCGAGCGAGGCGAGCTTTCCCCCGCGGCGCCCGGCGCGACCAGCTTTGGGCGCGGGCATAAGGGAGTCTGCGAGGCGAGGAGTTTTGTGAGGAGAGGAGTTTCGCCGGGGCATTGGCAAGGCCAGCTGTCCGTCACGGCGGCTCATTTGCATACGGAGGAGGACACGCCCCTCGCCCGGCTTCTTAGCCACCGAAGGAAGGAAGGAAGAACTTGGGCGGGACTCCCGGCCAGTGAGAGAACCTGGAATGAAGCCCCGCCCCTCGCGCTCGGCGCCTGAAGGGAGGAGGAGAGAGGATGGCGCGCTGTGGCTGCGGCTGAAGAAGCTGGCCGGGCGCCGAGCGACCCAAGGCGTCCTTGTCTCGTGCTCCCCACCTCCTCCCGCCCGCCGGCCGGGCCTGGAGGTTATATAGCGTCACGTGGTGGCAGAGCTGCGCCGAGGGAGGGAGGGAGGGAGGCCGGGAGGGTTCCGAGGTGTTCCTCGCAGGCACGAGGCGCGGGCCTCGCCAACGAGCATGCGCGCCTTCCGGCTTCGGACTAGCGCAGCCCGGAGCGGATCGTGCCTCGCCGTGCGTCAAGGAAGAGAGTTGCGATCCTATGCCCGCTGGCTTCCGCGGGGATTCCGAAGAGACGCGCCCGGGGGGAGGGCGGATGAAGCGCTTTGCAAGGCGCGATCTTAATAATCCGCGCAGCCTGGAGTCGGAAGGAAACCCCGAATGGCTCCGTGGGGACGCGCTCTCCCGTGTCAGCAAGATCGCAGCCTGAAGTGGGGCCGAGTGCCAAGTAAACGCGCAGAAAAGGGCCGGCTGCGTGGAATGCAAGGAGACGCGTTTAGGATCGGGCTCCCACAAAACAGCAGAAGCCCCGCTTGGCACGAGAAAGCTGACTCCGGTGTGCTGGTTCGTGGGGTGGGAGAGGTCAAATTGGAGCAGACCCATTTGCAGGTAGCAGCGTCCCCGCCACCCCAGTGGAAAACAAAAACAAGGATTGTGCCATTATTCTGTCCACCACACGATTAAAGTGACATTTAATTGTACATAAACTACTTGCTTAAAACACTCTCCCCAGTGTATTTTCCCCAGCTCTTAAGACCTTCGCACTTCTGGGTGGAGGGCCGAACGCACCAAGGTCCTTTTTCTCAAAATGCTCACCAGGAAGCATTTTGGGCAGCCACCTCCCAGTTAATTTCTGGAATACATTCACACCTTGGTTAATATCCTGTGGATGAAGAGCTTGCTTCAGATCCACTGGGGGAGGACTCCTTCATTACTTGTCCTCCTTTCTGTTTGGTCCAAAGTCCAGTTGAAAGTGCTATAATCCACACCCCAATCTGCAAAGGCGAGGGTCCTGCGCCTGGAGCGCTAGTCTAAAGGCCTTGCTATATATCCATTTTCTTACTGCAACCCTGCATCCCCTACCCAAACAATTAAGATTTAGGGGCCATGCTCTCGAGGCATTAACGAGAGCCGTGGTATGTAAAGCAAGAATGCTAATCAGATGCATAAATGATTCCATGCAGGAAAAACAGAAACATCTGAAATGTCTCTGCGCGTATAAACCGCGTTGACGCGCTTCTGCCCAGTTTGTCAGATGGCGGTCTGCTTCGGAAGTCGAATCTGTTTCGAAGCAACAACTTGCTGTCAGCAGGCGGGTAGGGGTGGGGTCAAGGTGTGGGGTTCAAATTCAGCAGAAGGACACGTGGAATTAGAAATGATCGCGGACAATATCGCTTGGTGAGAACTGAATCTACGCTCTTTGGAAGTGTAGAGTGATGACTGCGCTTTCTGGGCCAAGAGCCCGACTGAGGGTGCTAGAGACAGCCAGCCCTGCGCCAACGTGCGCTTAACCTTTATGCGCAAAAGGGGGAAATCTGCCTTGCGGACCCTTTCCGCAAGGGTAAAATATTCGTATATTGGGGCGGGTGGATGGGAATCCTGATCTCAGTGACCACTTTCTCCAAGCAGCCCCGAGTGGCTTAAAAGTCCGCCACAAGATGCGGGTATCTTTAGGGTAGAATTGCAAATAATCAGTAGCGGGTGATTCTAGAAATGCCAATGCAATTGCCCACAATTGGCAATTTCCTCCTCTAACTGGCAAGTGATTTGAAATCACCTCGAAATCCAGTTGGGGACTTACCTGCAGGGAAAGGGGTTTGGAGCACAGCCTCCTGTGTTGGGTACGGACTGCAGCCTAACGCGCGCCTCCCCCCCCCCCATCCTTCTTACTCTCGAAGCAGCTGGCAATTTGGGAAGGCGAAATTAATTAGAACGTCAGCAAGCCCCCCGAGATGACTTTCCTCCCCGTCAAAATCGGAGAAGCGACGAAACGTGGCTTCCCTCGACCCCCCCTCCTTTTTTTTTGAAATGTTAGAAGAGCCGCTTCCTTTTGCGGCGCTGGAGACCCGAGGAAAGGCGCATTGGAAGGCGCGCACGGATTTCTAGCTGTAACCAAGGACACGTTTCTAGTCGGAAAGAGGCTATGGGGGAGATATCTCCACCCCCGTTATTGGTGCATGTTTGCTGGGGTGCTTGTCCGTTGAACTGCTGGATGTTACAATTAGAAACAAGCGCGCGGGGGGGGGGGGATTGCGGGTACGCGCCAGTCAAAGTTGAGACTTCGCATTCATTCTTATTGGGTGGGCTCCAAAACGTCTGTTTTCCCCTCTTGCGTGTAGGTGCCAAGGAGGCAGTGTGCTCTCTCGGGGCTCGGTCTCTCCCTGACCCAAAGAGTCCATTACTTAGAATTAAGTCCCGTTGATATCGGTGGGATTTACTTTCAGAATAATGCGCCTGCGATAAGAGTCTTGCGCACGCCGTTCAGGATCCGAGAAGGCAAATCCTCGATATGTGCAGGATTTCCTCTGGAGTGGCTGTGTTAAGAAAGAAAATAAAATTACAATTGCGAGAAAAATGACAAAGCGCAAAATATTATATCTATTATCTAATTTTTAAATATAGTGTTTCCACCTTTTGCTTTTCCTCCGAATATACAATGTTGCTTTCCATACAAAACAATAATAAAAAGAGGGACGGCTGAAGGGCGGGGGAAAGAGCGGCTCGTTTTCCAATAAGTGATTAATGAATAGCGCATTACCATTTCAAAAGGGGAGCCCTTGCTTTTGGGTCGATTTGCATAATTTTTGTATGGCTTCAAAAAAAGCAACACCACATTGCTGTCATGCATTTCCAAGAGCGAAACATAATACAGTCTGTGTGACAAAGAGATCCCTCCTAATTTGACACCGCCAAGGAACTATCCGGAGCGTTTAGCTAGAAATGGGACGTTTTGTACGTTTCTGAAGGCTCGCTCGCCTTTTCTGCTGGAGTTTGGTCTGCTTATGCCATGAAATGAGAACTCCTGGATCCCCGTCTCCAGCTCTCCACGCTTTGGGGGGATCGCCTGCTCCTGAATGGCTGACTCTCCCCCCCCCCCGGGACTCTCCGAGGTTTCCATTTCCCACTGCCCAACTACTACCCCCCCGCGCGCCTTTTCTCATTTCTTTTCAAAATCGCGCACCCCGCATTGTTACGCAGCAGGGCTGTCTTACGCGCGCTTATTACTGATAATAAATGAGCAATATGAAAACGCCTGCGTCGACGCTTCGCCGTTTCTAGGCGGATTCTTGTTGTTGTCTGAATGCTTATTTATTAACGGAGCCTCCTTGGCCCTAAGTGCAAATCGCATCTGATTTCGCTGAATAACAACTTTTCTCTCAAGGTGCGGTTAACTAGCGGCGAAGAAGGAGCAATCCATTATTTCTCGATAAAGGTCTAGCGTGGAAGTTTGTGTGTGTGTGTGTGTGTGTGTGTGTGAAGGGGTGTCATTTCCGGCTCTCCCACCCCCAGCCCATTCCCTGTGACTGAAACTTTATAGCCACCGAAGGTGCAGGGACAGGATCCTGCCCAGGATAAAGGCTTTTCAAATCCTCTTGATTTCGGGAAGGGAACTTATTTAAACTCTCTGCCACTGGGATCAATGGGATTTAACGATGCAAGCTCAGACGTGCTTAACGGGAAGACAGTCTCAGGGAAATCGATGCGACTTGCTTCTGAGCGGCTGCGGCTTAAAGTCCAGACTCCGAAAGTACTTGCGGCTGGGAGATCGGTCTCCCTGCTCTTTGAACTGGTGGTTCCATCCAGCCAAGGAACCCTCTGTCACATCCGATCCTCAACCCAGTTTGTGCGAAGTATAAGGAGGGTTCGCTCTTTGGCACCAGGGTGCGCTGGTATCAGGGCAGCGGTTGCCAACGTGGCGCCCTTCAGTTGCTATTGGACTCTAACTCCCAGTCATCCCAATGATCAGGCAGGTTGAGAGTTAATGAGAATTAATGAGAGTGAATCAGCATCCGGACTGCACCGCTTTAGCTGCTCCAGCAACAAACTACATTTCAAAGCGTCTTCATCGTGCAGTCCTGCCTTAAACGCACTTATTGACGAAAAGCGAATGTTACTTTTGAGCAAATCTTAGGCACACTCACCTGTGAGTAAAGTTCACTGAGCACAGTGCAGATTAACTCCGGGGAAGCACGTGCAGAGGTCAGTCTGCACGTATGGAACCCGCATTTACGCGCAGGTAAAGCCCCATCGAATTGAGAGGACCTGACATTACAAACGATGGTGCACTGCATAACACACTTACCTGGAAGCCTTTTCCCTGAAAGGCAATCGCACTTACAAAAGAGTTAGGTTTGGCCTATAATATAATCAGTGTAGAGGCTGGGTGAAAAGAGGTGTCAGTCGGGGCAGAGGGCAAGATTTATTCGGGTAAAGGTTTAAAGGCCTGATCTTGGAGGTATTCGAGATTGAAGAGCACAAAAGGATCAAGTATATGTTCATAGCATTTAATCGAATTTATTTAAAATGCCTTACAATAATGGGACAGGTGCTCCTGAGAATGCGATCTGACATATAAAGGGTGGAGGGGAAATGCTTCTTTGCGGGGTCTGTGTGGAGTCCTTGCATGCAACGCGAATTGCATTCACTAAGCACTCAACGCGTTTCCAACAGCTGGAGTTCGGTAATCGTTCCAGCAGCCTTGCAAGGTAGGCACTTATATTGCGAAATCATTTGAAGTAGCCTCCAAAAAGATGCAGTCATGTCTAGCTTCGGGTTGTGGGTCTGTTGATGGGGAAATAACTGGAGTTTGGATGGATTGCAGTAATCCTAGTAATGCACACTTTATTTTAATGGAAGCTCAGGTGTTTCCAGTAATTTAAGGCTTGCTCACACAAGCACGTATGCACACGGCTTGAAAATGGTAGGCTTGGTGACTGGCAGCCAGCTGTGTCAACTTCAACAGGTAACACTAGTCCCTAGTGTGAATTCTGTGGTAGCTTTTCCATGCACCCCAGTGCCCATCGGTTGACGGTTTGCACGTGTGAACAGGCCTCCATAGCTATGGCGAGAGATAATTTTTAGGCACAACTTTTTCCAGCGCAATTAGTTCACGCATGCAGCATGCCAGTCGTCAAGAGAACTCCAGTGATGTAGACAGCCCCAGGTTGTTGAGATGCACGTGTGAACGAGACAATCAGTTTAAGTAGGCGGCAGCAATTGCCTATAAACGTGGCTTGGGTTTTGTGCCGTCGGGGTCGCCTATTTTCCCAGAAATTTGCGGTTGGCTGTGTGTGAGCACTGACACCCTCGGCCATCGGCTGAATTGGGACGTTGAGGATTTTGCTTTCAAAGGTTTGATCGGTCTGGAAAGCGACAAGTCAACGGAGCCTCCGGTTCCAAAAGGAAACCGGTGAAAGAATTCGGAGGACGGAATTTTGGGGAGGGCTTTGGCTCTGGCGGTAACTTGACTCATGGGAGACGAGGGACAGGCGACTCCAGTGTTGTTCGGATAAAAAGAGGCGCCAGTAAGACTGCAATCCTATATCCATTTATCTGGAAGGTTAAGAACATTAAGAACTCAGCCAGGCGCAGTCCGATCCTATGAACGTTCCTTGGACGGGAAAAAAGCCCTAATGGGTTTGATGGGTTTATTCACTCCCAAATTAAAAACCACTATCATCCCTATAAGCCCTATGGAACTCAATGGGATTTACTTCTGAGTGGGCGTATATAGGATTGCAGAGTTAAACGCGCCTAGAATTTCAGCCAGGCACCCGGAGGAAATGCGCACAGCATTGCGGCCAGAAACCCGCACTCCCAAGCAGCTAGGAAACAGCGCAAGAAGCCTTTCTCCTCAGCGGAGGGGGTACGCTGTCTCTGAACGTGGGGGCTCGATTCAGTGATCATGGCCACAAGTTTTGGTTCCACAAGGCGTGGAAACCCTAGCCTCAATGGTCACAGTAGATCTCGTGGGAGCGAATTCCACAGAGCTTCCTCCTTTTGCCTGTTCCTCTACGCCATAGTACCGATGATCGATCCGTTTCATTATGGGTGACTCTCAAGGATTTTCAGGGTGAGCAAAGATCGGATCAGGACTGTAAGTGGTTCCTCCTCATTCTTTTTCTTCTACATTAGTTAAAAGTGAGATATTGTTGTCACCCTCCACGACTTTCACGCCCCTTCTCAATCTTGATAAGCTAATTCGACCCTGTGTCAGAAATCTCACTCTCTCTCAGCTCCCCAATCCTAAATACTCACCCCCGGTGAGTAGTTCAAGCCGGGTAGGCTAAGATCGCCGGAAGAGTGAACTGAGCAGCCGAAATTTAAACTAATAACCCAGAGGAAACGCGGAATCCCCATTGATTTAAATGAGGAACATTCAGACACGTGTTTTGCTCTTGCACAGGAATCAACGAGGACACGAAACGTACTCAGAATTGGCTGGGTCGTGCCTTCCCTTCCCTTCCTCCCGTTTAGAAAGTGGATGGGACATCATTCTGGATCATCTCGAGAAACCACCAGTCCCATTTGCGGCTTAATATAAACAATAGAAATCACAGCCCCTCAATCAAAGGCTGGAATCACCTATAAAGCAATGGAAAGCGGTGTTGGAAGTAATGGAAGGAATGTGGAAGGCGAAAGAACTTCTATACCTCACAAAGAGAGGTGGATGCCTTTCCTTAGCAAGTGTCCATAGGATCGCAGAATTAAGCACTGCCCTGACCTTCCCGTCGTGGCCTTTGAAGCGCTTGAATGGAGCGGGATCGCGCTCACGGTTCTTTTTGCAGCAGGAGGAAGGAAACTGTATCAGAGCAGCGATTCCAAACTCGCAAGGCCAGCGCGCAAATCAGAGGAAACATTCTTTCCCCAGGAGTGTTTAAAAGGGAAAAGTTGTTGCTGCTGTTGCTGTTATAACAGCAGCAGCAGCAACAGTAACAACTGGGGCGGTGTGCATGTGTGGAACCTCGTAGGGATTTAATCTACCTTGATAACTTTGCAAAACAGCTCCTACTTAAAAAAAATTAAATGTCTCAGAGACCGCACCTTGACTCCATCCTTTGCTTTTTATTTTATGTTTTTGTCACTTTGGAAAGAAAGACACTAGACAGACAATACAGTGGTACCTCGGGTTACAAACGCTTCAGGTTACAGACTCTGCTAACCCAGAAATGGTGCTTCAGGTTAAGAACTTTGCTTCAGGATAAGAACCGAAATCGGGCTCCGGCGCCGCGGCAGCAGCAGGAGGCCCCATTAGCTAAAGTGGTGCTTCAGGTTAAGAACAGTTTCAGGTTAAGAACGGACCTCCGGAACGAATTAAGTACTTAACCTGAGGTACCACTGTATCTTGGAAACTTTCCGCAGTAACTAGCGGCGTTCTGTAGGCAAGGAATATGGAGGGCGCCTTCTCTCGTTCACGGGAGGAAGTTCAAGTCTTCCCACTTTTGTTGTGCTGCATTCGAGCTTGCAATCGTTCATTTTCTCTCTCTTTCTGGGCCGCACCTCCTCTTTTCTGCTGCGCGTAAAAACCACTTGGACGCCCCTCTCAGAAAAGAATAGAAAGCCCGATTTCTGAACTGGGTACTCGGTTGAGTCGGGGCAAAGAGGAAGAGCGGGGACTTTTGCCTTCCTCCGGCGGTCGAGCTCCTGAGCGTTTGCTGGCGGAGAGAATCGACGGGAACCAGGACGTTGAAAGTGGAGCTGCAGAAGCGCCGGGTTCTGCGGTCGGGATGAGAGACCCGGAATCGACAGGGGTGCCGCCTCCCCAGCCGATCGGTTTTATTACCGCTCTTAACACTAGAGAGCACCTGATCACCTGCTTTGTGCCTTTTCCGCAGAAGGCGCGCACGCGGGAGCGCAGAGCGCGCCTGTGCGCTCGCTTCGCCAAGCCAGGGAGGGACGGCTGCCGATTTGGCGATATGCAGGGGATTATTATTAGTATTAGCACCAAAAACACCGAGGGGGAGATGCCTCAAAAGGGTCATTAAAGGTAAAGGTAAAGGGACCCCTGACCATTAAGTCCAGTCGTGACCGACTCTGGGGTTGCTGCGCTCATCTCGCTTTATTGGCCGAGGGAGCCGACGTACAGCTTCCGGGTCATGTGGCCAGTATGACTAAGCCGCTTCTGGCGAACTAGAGCAGCGCACAAAACGCTGTTTACCTTCCCGCTGGAGTGGTACCTATTTATCTACTTGCACTTTGACGTGCATTCGAACCTAGGTTGGCAGGAGCAAGGACCGAGCAAGGGAGCTCACCCCATCAAGGGGATTCAAACCGCCGACCTTCTGATCCGCAAGTCCTAGGCTTTGTGGTTTAACCCACAGCACCACCTGCGTCCCTAAAAGGGTCATTGCAACCCATCAAAAGTGCCTCTGGATGGAACATAAAGTTCGTTCAAGGAGACTTCACCAAAAGCACCGTTAGACCAGTGTTTCCCAAATTGCTGATTCCTCGTCCATGAGGCAAGGTGAGTTAACCACCTCAGGAGGCATGTTCCACAGGGGCAGCAGATCTGACCTCCAAGGAATGCTTCGCTTGCTGCTGCCGCCACTGCTGTATGCTCCTTTGAGGCTGGATGTTCCTCTTGCTCAGCAGCGCCCCCTAATGTCGGCTCCACAGCAGCCTTTCAGGCGAATAGGAGGCTCGGCTGATCTCCTCCCACCTTGTTCCTGATGTAGATCTTTGTTCCCAATGTTTCCCCTTCTTCCCTGACGTGGGTGGGACGGGACACCATTTGCCCCAGGTGTCAAAATTATTATTTTTATTATTTATTTATTAAATTTATATACTACCCTTCATCATAAGATCTCAGAGCACTTCACAGAATAAGATGTCTTGGGCCCAACCTCAGGTGTACTCCAGCCCTTCATGGATTTTTAAAATGCTCACTTCGTTTTCCAAAGCTTTACTTTAAAACCTTTAAAGTGCATGGCTTCTCACCAAAATCCTGGGAGCTGTAGTTTCTTAAAGGTGCTAGGAATTGTAGGTCAGTGATGATTTTTGGGAGAAGCCATGTGTGTTAAGAGTATGGTGTGTGTGCTGCCTTGGGTAGAGTAGGTATAAGAATATCGTCACTCCTTGGGGTTTCTGCACAAGTCTGACTGTGCTTCCGCCAAGGGCTGGTAATTCTGCGCTGTCTCTGCATCTGATTAAATGACCCAATATTACTTTGATGCAGGGATGGGGCAGAAATACATATCCTATGGCAGTGACAGATGCTGCTGTTGCAGGCTGGGTTTCTGTTCAGTACCCAGGGTTGCCAACTTGAATAAAATATTGTGGGGGTGCACGTAAACCCCACCCCACACAATCAATTGCATGATGCAGTGCGCACACACCATTTGAATGGCAATGCCCATCAACTTTGTGAAGCCTCAGCCTCCTCAAATATTTTACTGTGGGGGGCTGAAGCCTCCATGGCCCCTAGGAGTTGGCTCCTATGTCAGGGTGATGAGGGTGGGGAGGAATCTGTGCCTCTCTGGATGTTTTGGGACGCCAACTCCAGCCAGCATGCTGAAGGGTCATGGGATTCAGTACTCCAGCTTTGGTCTTCTCGTCCCTTTCCACTTCTGTAAGATGATTCCAGGAATGCTCATAGACTAGTCATTTGGCACATTAAAAAATAAAATACAATTATTGATTTGGTCTTTCATATTACAATTTTACAGTCACATATCCAACATAGATCAAACCTCTCCATTCTTAAGGAAATCAGCCCTGAGTGCTCACTGGAAGGACAGATCCTGAAGCTGAGGCTCCAATACTTTGGCCACCTCATGAGAAGAGAAGACTCCCTGGAAAAGACCCTGATGTTGGGAAAGATGGAGGGCACAAGGAGAAGGGGACGACAGAGGACGAGATCGTTGGATAGTGTTCTCAAAGCTACCAGCATGAGTTTGACCAAACTGTGGGAGGCAGTGGAAGACAGGAGTGCCTGGTGTGCTCTGGTCCATGGG
Source organism: Podarcis melisellensis (assembly GCF_964234715.1). NCBI lineage: Eukaryota > Metazoa > Chordata > Lepidosauria > Squamata > Lacertidae > Podarcis > Podarcis melisellensis. The sequence goes on from NC_138539.1 coordinate 81,053,026, forward strand.
GTCACGAAGAGTCGGACACGACTAAACAACAAATCCAACATACAACATAGAAACAAGATTCTGAAGAATTGCCTGGACTTCGCTCCTCCCTTTTGTGGGTCCTATTGTTAATCATTTCCTCCTGCATCTTTTATAATAATCCAAATCTTTTATCTCTCCATTGTGGTTCCAAAACTCACCACAAGCCTCCAACTTTTTCAGACTTGGGGCCTACTCAGAATAAGTGCCTACAGTGTGGAGGAGAGCAAATTGTTTTTCTCATTCTCTCTCTTTCCTGCTGTGTGGAGGCCCAAGACATTTTGACACCTGAGGCGAACGACAAACATGGCGTCTCCTCTCCCCCCGTGGAAAGAAGGGTTGAGTGAAGATTTGCATCGGGGACAAGGGTGATGGTGGGGTGAGGGGCGGAATAAAGAAGGGTTGGGGAGATCTTCTTGCAAAGAGGCCTCTGCAGAGATGGCGTTGGGGAGGGGTGTGTGTTGCCAAGGAGGTGGCAGATCCAGCCTCCAAGGATCATGCCACAGCCATCTCTGTCATTGTGGTAGTAGTGCAGGCATGGCCAAACTTGGCCCTCCAGCTGTTTTGGGACTGCAACTTCCATCATCCCTGACCACTGGTCCTGTTAGCTAGGGATGATGGGAGTTGTAGTCCCAAAACAGCTGGAGGGCCAAGTTTGCCCATGCCTGTAGTAGCGGTTGGCAATACATACCTTGGAGGCCAGATCCGCTGTCCCTGTGGATCCTGCCACCTGAGGTGGTCACCTTGCCTTGCCTCATAAGTGTGTCATCTCCCTCTCTCATAAAAGGCAACACACACACACACAGTCTATACACAACAAATGGTGGTGCTAATTGTGGGTCTCAACACATCAGTTTTAGATCACTGCAGTATGGTAAAGAGGATAGCTTATGGAGGGTTCATGCATTCCCTCAAGCTATACATTGACTTTGAGTTTGAGCTATAATGCAACTGATATAGTAGAGGTTCCCCTCCTCCTTCTCCCGTAATAGGATTTGGGAATCACCCAGTGAAACTGATGGGCAATAGGCAGTGGTATGGGTGGTTTATTGCTAGTCCTACTCAGAGTAGAGCCATTGAAGTTAATGGACACAACAACCTTGGGCCATTAGTTTCTGTGGGTCTGCTCTCAAACACAACCCTTGTCAGTGGTGTAGTGGTAAATCCTGAAATGGAGGAATTCTTCATGCCAATCTCCATACTTACCATGTCTAGGCAACAAACATTATTTTTTAAAAAGATAAATAAATATGGACATTATGGCCAGCTTTTGTCTCACTTTTCCATCCCACTTTGCTTCACATATCCAGCCTGTTGAGATCTGGTGAATTCAAAACTTTGCTCACTGTTTTGTGACATCACCATCACCATCTAATTTGCATTCCACTTTTCCATAGTTAAAACCGTGCTCGAGTCGGCTTACAACATGAAAATATCACATAATTACAAACATAACAAAGGCAGTAAACAACAATAAATCAAAAAGTACACAACTAAAATGTCAAACCGAAATTATTATAAGATCAAAAAATTAATATACAAAAAATTAACATCAGTAACAACAAAATAAAAAAAATCCCCAATGAAACTCACTAAACAATACCCCATCCAAGCTAATGCAACCTACCTCTTCCTCTGCTTAGTTTATATGGTGGGTTTCTCTTTGATAAAGGGTTACTTTTTTGGCATGATGATGATTGGCAAAGGGTGACCCCAGAGGCAGAACATCATTGCCTTTGATGTGAAAAAAGTAGTGGTCCTTCACGCCTCTGCTCTGCAACACCACTTGGTTCAGAACAGAGAAAAGAAAGTACTTCTTCACTCCGATTTACATATGGAACTCATTGCCACAAGGAGAGCCTCCTCCACCACTGAAGAAAAAGACTGAACAAATGTATGCAACAAATGTATACAACAAATGTATGCAGGATGGTTCTATGAATGTTAGCTGCCGCAGCTGAAAGAAACATCAGTGTATGCAAGCAATGGTATATGTGTCTCTGAGTTCATCAGATGCTGGGCTCCAGGGGTGACCATTGTCTACATGTAATCATTACCAACAGAGGTCCGTATAGTTAAAGCTATGGTTTTCCCAGTAGTGATGTATGGAAGTGAGAGCTGGATCATAAAGAAGGCTGATTGCTGAAGAATTGATGCTTTTGAATTATGGCGGTGGAGGATACTCTTGAGAGTCCCATGGACTGCAAAAAGATCAAACCTCTCCCTTCTGAAGGAAATCAGCCCTGAGTACTCACTGGAAGGACAGATCCTGAAGCTGAGACTCCAATACTTTGGCCACCTCATGAGAAGAGAAGACTCCTGGAAAAGACCCTGATGTTGGGAAAGATGGAGGGCACAAGGAGAAGGGGACAATGGAGGACGAGATGGTTGGACAGTGTTCTTGAAGCTACCAGTATCAGTTTGACCAAACTGCGGGAGGCAGTGGAAGACAGGAGTACCTGGCATGCTCTGGTCCATGGGGTCACGAAGAGGCAGACACGACTAAATGACTAAACAACAACAACAAATAATTGTGAGATTCCTAGAGGGGGCTGTTCCGCTGTTTGAAGCTCAGTGCTAGACCAGGATGGCCATTTGTCTCCTCCACCAAGACAGTTCCATGGTGGCTTGGTGGTCTCCGTTCCAGCAATAAGTGCATGATTTCAAAAGGGGGGAAATCTCACTAAGTTAAGACAGCTAATTAGATAAGTCACTTGGACCAGGAAACAAATGCATCTAAATTCCTGGAGTGCTGGAATGCCTTTAAGTCAACAAACACTGCACAGATTACCCCCAGTCTTCATGTCAAACAAGCTTTTAAGGGAGGCAGAGGATGACTTGCATGAAAATTCTCCAGACTGAGGAGTAGCAGCCAGACAGGAAGATGAAGGAAAGGCACAGGGCTCTAAAAATAAGCCGAGAGAGAGAGAGAGAGAGAGAGAGAGAGAGAGAGAGAGAGAGAGAGAGAGATGGGATGCTTAAAAGTCAAGTGGAATTTAATCTTAAATAAAACAGAAAGACAAATAAAAATATATTATAGATAAAAAAACAAGAAGACCAGATCTATAGATCCATTTGGTTGCAGTCATCAGGACTCCCCAGATTTCTATGCAACAGTTATACTTTGTGCTGTACAGGAGGACCCCACAGGGCCAAACTAGACACGATGTTAAAGATACAACTTCTCTTGAAGTTGTATCTTTATTATATATATTTAAAAATAATGAAAAGTATCACTCCCACCTTCAAATTCTAATACGAACTATGGTACAAAGGAAGAACATCCACCTCTTCCTTCCCCATCCCACCTTGACAATCTCCCTAAGCTAATGTTAGTCCTATGAGGAGAGCTCTCATTGGTACCATTTTACATAATCTACATCATACCTTTAAGGTACATTTAAAGTGTATGGATTCCCCCAGAGAATCCTGACTTAACTAGATTCTAGTTTGTGCTTCAAGCATCTGTGAAACACTTCTGAGAAATATTGACACAGGGCCAACATGATGTTATGATTCCCATTCTGCTCCCCCTTCCCGCTTTGTGTTCTGTGGAAATACAATGCAGGGAACTGGCTACCTGCCCTGTGAAGGTGAGGGGAAGCTAGCTTGAGACAGTTCAAAAGGCAAAGTTCCAGAGAAATATAATTGGGGATGGTACAGAATTCAATACAAAGATACAATAAAGAATAAAGAAGACAAATCAATGGAACGGTGCAGCAGACTGGCAGGATGTCAGGGTGAATGGCAGAAAGTGTTCAGTGGCTCAAGATGAATAATGATGTCAAGCATGGATTGGATTGAGACTTAGATATGCTTAGAGCAGAGTAGACCCACAAGAATGGGCCTTTTCTGTGGTGCATCCCCACTTGTGGAATGCTCTCCCTAGGGAGACTAGCCTGGTGCCTTCATTGCATACCTTTAGGTGGCAGGTAAAAACATTTCTCTTCTCCCAGGCCTTTGGCTAATTAAACACTTTATGACCTCTTAAATTGTGTGCGGGAGGTTAATGTTATTGTATTATGTTTCCAAGCACAATTCAAAGTGTTCGTGCTGACCTATAAATCCCTAAATGGCCCCGGTCCAGTATACAGTGGTACCTCGGGTTACATACGCTTCAGGTTACATATGCTTCAGGTTATAGACTCAGCTAACCCAGAAATAGTACCTTGGGTTAAGAACTTTACTTCAGGATGAGAACAGAAATCATGCTCCGGCGGCGCGGCAGCAGCAGGAGGCCCCATTAGCTAAAGTGGTGCTTCAGGTTAAGAACAGTTTCAGGTTAAGAATGGACGTCCGCAACGAATTAAGTACTTAACCCGAGGTACCGCTATATCTGAAGGAGCATCTCCACCCCCATCATTCTACCCAGACACTGAGGTCCAGCGCCAAGGGCCTTCTGGCGGTTCCCTCACTGCGAGAAGTCAAGTTACAGGGAACCAGGCAGAGGGCCTTCTCGGTAGTGGTTCCCACCCTGTGGAACACCCTCCCACCAGATGTCAAAGAGAACAACAACTACCAGACTTTTAGAAGACATCTGAAGGCAGCCCTGTTTAGGGAAGCTTTTAATGTTTGATGCATTATGGTATTTTAATATTTTGTTGGAAGCTGCCCAGAGTGGCTGGGGAAGCCCAGCTGGATGGGTGGGGTATAAATATGTTGTTGTTGTTGTTGTTGTTTTTATATTGTAAACTACCCTGTGATCATCAGATGAAGGGTGGTATTTTCTTAAAAAAAACAATTGGGCTCTTATGTCACAACTAGCTGAAGTCCCATTGATTTTCAATAGGTTCACTCAAAGCATCACTAAGCCTGGATCCAGCTCAATGAATGGCCTCCTAAGGCAATACAGGCAGCCCCCCATTTATGCATCGGTTATGTTCTGAGGCACTCTGTACATCGGTGAAATTGCATATAACTAAAACCCATTGGGACCCGGGTGGCGCTGTGGGTAAAAGCCTCAGCACCTAGGACTTGCCTATTGAAAGGTCGGCGGTTTGAATCCCCGCGGCGGGGTGCGCTCCCGTCGCTCGGTCCCAGTGCCTGCCAACCTAGCAGTTCGAAAGCACCCCCGGGTGCAAGTAGATAAATAGGGACCGCTTACTAGCGGGAAGGTAAACGGTGTTCCATGTGCTGCGCTGGCTCGCCAGATTCAGCTTGTCACACTGGCCACGTGACCCGGAAGTGTCTGCGGACAGCGCTGGCTCCCGGCCTATAGAGTGACATGGGCGCACAACCCTAGAGTCTGGCAAGACTGGCCCGTACGGGCAGGGGTACCTTTACCTTTACCTTTTAAAAACCCATTGGAAAAGCCTCCAAACATCTCTGTTCTGCCCTGTCCCACCCTTTTAGTGATGTTTCAGTGATGTCTTTATGATGTTTCGGGGTCACGTATACATGGTCACACACTTTCTGAACGCATGTAAATGGGGAGCTCTGCATATATCTATATTCAGACCAACTTAGATTATAAAGCATTTTGCTGATTGAAGGAATTTATGCTGTTTTATGTTGCTCTTTTGGACAAGTTTAGCAGAGACATCACCTTGCCAACAAAGGTCCATATAGTTAAAGCTATGGTTTTCCCAGTAGTGATGTATGGAAGTGGGAGCTGGACCATAAAGAGGGCTGATTGCCGAAAATTGATGCTTTTGAATTATGGTGCTGGAGGAGACTCTTGAGAGTCCCACGGACTGCAAGAACACCAAACCTATCCATTCTTAAGGAAATCAGCCCTGAGTGCTCACTGGAAGGACAGATCCTGAAGCTGAGGCTCCAATATTTTGGCCACCTCATGAGAAGAGAAGACTCCCTGGAAAAGACCCTGATGTTGGGAAAGATGGAGGGCACAAGGAGAAGGGGACGACAGAGGACGAGATGGTTGGACAGTGTTCTCGAAGCTACCAGCATGAGTTTGACCAAACTGTGGGAGGCAGTGGAAGACAGGAATGTCTGGCGTGCCGTGGGGTCCATGGGGTCACGAAGAGTCGGACACAACTAAACAACAAAACAACAACAACAACATATTCTTCATAGATTGATCGTTGATGCTTCTGCACAAAAATGAGTCGGTAACCCTGGAATAGGGTTAGGAGAAAATTTCAGTCCAGCTTGCATTTTCATTGTGAAACTGCTTAATTTGCACAACCCCAAACAACCTCCAAACCAAAAGGCAGCTGTCCTTCAACACATGCACACACCCCAGATTCTGCAATCCCCAAATGAGTACAGGCAACTCCCCATTTGCACAGGGCTTGCGTTTCTGGCCTCTGTGTGCATTGGCAGAGTGCATAAGCCTGTCATGCCCCTACCCTGCCCCTCTTATGCGCCCTTTCCTGGGCATTTCTGGGTCCACAGCGATGGGTGTGTGCGCAGTCAATTGGACACATGTAAAGTGGTTGCTGCCTGTACAAAAATGCATGTAGGGAAATGAGCATCAAAATGTATATCCCACGAACCTTGGGGACAAGCCCAATGGTTTGCACATCTTTCATATGGAGGAAACATGTTAAAGTTCCACCATCGCACTGCCACAATGTAATTGACAATAATGTTACAGGTTTTTGACATAATGTTACAGGAGCGGCACAGGTCGTACAGCCTTCTTATCTTTTGTGATGGCCATCACTGTTGTCATCACAGGGGTGGGGGTGGAATCGGGGAATGTGAAAAAAGAAGCCCCTCCTTCCATCCACCATGCTATGCAAAGGAAGGAGCCTGCTTTTTAAAAAATGTCCCAACATTAATTATAAACTTTGATGAAAGGATCTTCTGAACCATCCAATTTGCACAAAACTTAAAATATTTTAACGCACGTATTTAGAGCACATTTCAAACCCACAAAGAATTCCCAGTTAACCCCATTTATTTATGTAGAGCAATCTGATTTTCCTCCATATTTTTCCTCCTGTTTTGTAGCAGTACTGAATATAACCACAAACATTTCTGCTATCTGGAAAAAAAAATGCAAAATGCTTCCTGGAAAAAAAGTTTAGCATACACAAATTGTCCAGTGAAGTTCATTCTAAATTAGGGCAGCTGTTGTCTCTGAATGCATTACCAAGTGAAAATGAATCTGCAGCCCAAGACATTATTCTCTGCAAATTTTGAGGGGGCAGATTCTCTGAATATGTGCAAATATTTGCTACTCAGCAGGATTAGCATTAGCATTTGGCATCTGATTTTGCAGCCATGCTTAGTATTTGACAACATCTCTAAAATGATGCGCCGGAGCAGTCAAGATCTGACAGGGACTGACATATGACAGTCAACCTTTGGCAGTATCCGACAGCTGACATGCAAGAGCAATCAATGTTTGACATATCCGACAGATTACTTATTTATTTAAATTTATACCCTGCCTTTCTGTACTGGGCACCCAAGGTAGCTCTCAATAATAATATACAAAAGCAGCAATCATTAAATAAAACCAAAACAACAAACAAATAATAAGCAGTAAATAAAGCAACAGCAGGTTAAAAACTAAACACTAAAATCATTATCATCAGCAGCAGCACCCTGTTATTAAATAAAGAAACAAGGGGAGGAAGAAGAATCACCTTAGCAGGCTGAAGTCCTATTTAAACCAGAAGGGACTTACCGTATTTTTTGCTCTATAAGACACACTTTTTCCCTCCTAAAAAGTAAGGGGAAATGTGTGTGCGTCTTATGGAGTGAATGCAGGCTGCGCAGTATCCCAGAAGCCAGAACAGCAAGAGGGATTGTTGCTTTCACTGCGCAGCGATCCCTCTTGCTGTTCTGGCTTCTGAGATTCAGAATATTTTTTTTCTTGTTTTCCTCCTCCAAAAACTAGGTGTGTCTTGTGGTCTGGTGCATCTTATAGAGCGAAAAATACGGTAAATGGGCCTCCCTCAGTAGAATGTTACTAAGAATAGGCAAAGGCACTGAGGTAATTTCTTGTGTCAAATGCACCTCGGTTGTGGGTGAGACAGGCCCCTCTGCACTATCCATTTTAAGCAGTATTATACCACTTTAAAGTCACTGCTTCTCCCAAAGAATCCTGGGAACTGTAGTTTGTTCCTAGAGTTGTTAATAATAATAATAATAATAATAATAATAATAATAATAATAATAATATAATTTATATACTGCCCTGTGAACAGGAATTGGCTGTAAAACCACCATGAGAATCGTAGCTCTGTAAGGGAAATAAAGGTAAAGGTAAAGGGACCCCTGACCATTAGGTCCAGTCGTGGACAACTCGGGTTGCGGCGCTCATCCCGCTTTATTGGCCGAGGGAGCTGGCAAACAGCATGACTAAGCCGCTTCTGGCGAACCAGAGCAGCACACGGAAACGCCGTTTACCTTCCCGCCAGAGCGGTACCTATTTATCTACTTGCACTTCATGCTTTTGAACAGCTAGGTTGGCAGGAGCTGGGACTTAACTACGGGAGCTCACCCCGTCGCGGGGATTTGAACCGCTGACCTTCTGATCGGCAAGCCCTAGGCTCTGTGGTTTAACCCACAGCGCCACCCGCGTCCCTTTAAGGGAAATAGGGGTCTCCTAATAACTCTCTCAGCACCCTGAACAAATGACACTTCACAGGATTCTTTGTGGGATGTTTTAAAAGGTATGGCACTACTTTATAAGTATAGTGCAGATAGGTCCATAATAGAGAAGGGGCTCTCTTTCAGATCTTAATCTTGGGCAGTCCCACACCGCTTTCCCCTGCCCTCTTAACGCTGTGACTTGAATCCAAATTTGGGCAGGTTCATATAGGAGGATGCAGTCCTTCAAATGACCTGGTCCTTTCTGTGATTTCCCACTAATCATCTGATCGGCTTCCGTCCCTTGGATCTTTTCCATCAGGGTTGCTCAGCTGAAAGGAGGTAAACAACTCAGGAGAACAGGAGAGGGGACTGAGGAGGTGTTGGGGCTTGGGGAGAGGACGGCCAGCTATTGGATGAAAATCACAAAATAGTGTTTTCCAGAACTTTTCCCCCAGGCTGGATATTAAGCAGACTGCAGCGGGGAGAGGGGACGAGGAGAAAAAGCTGAGTTTGGTGTTAGTGCCCCAAAGAACACAGTTATTATTTATCAGCAAATGTTCTAAGAATTTTATTAAGTTGGCAAATGTCAAATGTTGATGTCAATTTCATTTCTGGAACTCACATGGCAATTTGTGTGTTGCGGGGTGGTCAGATTTTGGCATATAAAGCAAAAAATTGAAAAACTGCTGAATTTTTCTGGATGTTCATTTCAGCTATGGTTCAACCCTATAAGATTCTAGGGAGATGCACTGGACTTGTAGGCGATTTGAGACTGCCCTTCTGCCACTATTCACAGTATGGAAAGACCCACCCATCCTTTGTCCGGGTTTCACTACTGATTCTCATCATTTTGTGGGCACCATTACCCATTACATTATGCTCAGGTATTTCACTTAGTACAAATGAGGCCGTCTATTTTGACTAACATGCATTCTAATTAAATTACGCTAGTTCAAATAAGAAAGTTTTTCCCCAAATATATAGACATATAAAGTATCCTTGTCTTTTATATTAAATTAATGCATCAGATTAGTTACTTTCTGACTGTAGTATAAGTAGAATACTGTTTGATCACTAATAAAATGCGATAACTACCCCGCTCCTGAGATTAGCCCAAGAAACCACTGGCTGCTTGGGGGTGAGTTATTTTGTTGAAATGGTACTCGTGGGATTAACAGTGATTATATCCTCTGGGAAATCACAGTGCTTTCTAAATCCATTTTGAGTTTTCTTCAGAAGAACTTGTAAGGGAACAAGAAGTGCAGTATATAGAATGATTTCCCAGGGTCTTTGAGAAGCAATTCATCTAATTGTGTTACATTTACATAACTCCAATGCCTTTTTTCCTCAAATGGGTTCCTCCCCCCCATCCATCTGTCATATTTTATTCTTTAGAACAGAAATCACAACATGCCTCAGAAAGTTTAATGATTAAAACTATGAACTGCACGTTTGCATACAATAGGCGCAGCCATTGGTGCAAATATTATAAGGGCACATCAGGGACTCCGGGGTGTGAACCACAAACCTCAGGATCTGCAGCTTAGGCCTAGCCAAGTAAGCTATATATTGATTGGGTATTGCAGAAAGGTGTTAGAGATGTACCATGGCAGCACCATTGACAGGCAGATGGTATAAAGCCTCTGGATTGGCCAGGCCTGGAATAAATATGCACAGCCTCTCCTTCTGCCAATACCTGGTCAATAGCAGGGTCTTCTGCTGAACTTCAGACTACAGATCAGGGCTGAGGAACCGGTGGCCCTCCAGTTGACGCAGGACTACAGCTTCCATTATTCCCTCATCGTTGGTCATGCTAGCTTGGGCTAGTGGGAGTCAGAGTCCAACAACATTCAGAGCAGCCACAGTTTCTCCATCTCTGCTATAACAAAAGCCCACATCCTTCAGCTGATGCAATTTCAGAATGTTTCCTTGCACCCTGTGTTTCCTGCTTACATGGGCTGAATTGGCTCAAATTTGTGTGGTTCCCAACAGCAGGGGCAGGCCAAGTGTAGATTGGCGATTTACAATAGAAAGCCAGCAAGGACTTCCAAGGACTCCCCATCAGCAACTATCTCACATAGAAAGGGCTTGTGGTAGGGCTGATGATCCCCCTTACTCCAGTCTTTCTCTCTCTCAGAAGCTAAACATCACCACCACCAAGGTCTAGGTTCTGTAAGCTTTCATTGTGACTCTCAATAACAACACAAAGCTTTTCCCCCCTTCCTGAATAAGTTTGCACCTGGCTCCAGTTGATAGTACTCTAGTTTCTTGTTTTAAACCATCAAAGTTCTGTATCCAATGCTGGTCCTACTCAGAGTTGTGGGTTGTAACATTACTGAAGCAGTCAAAGACAACATTTCCTGTTTGCCGAGAGTGGACACACACGGGAATGTTTCTGCAGCCAGGAGGACTTCCTGTCACACCTGGTCTGGAGCATCCTCCCCCTGTGACCAGGTAGATGGGCGTGACCCTGGCAGACCCTATAAAAGGGCTGGTCACGCAGCCACTTTTCCTTTTTTGCCTTATTCCATCTTGCCTTTTGTTGTCTGCTGGCTCTCAGCTAGCAGCACATGGGCTCATCCCTCACAGAGGATGAACCCACACTTTTCTCTGTAAATGTAACTACAAGCTAAAGCCTTCCTTCAGGACCATACTGTGAACTGGATATAAGTAAACCTTATCATTACTTTTAAAAGAAGACTCATCATTGTTTTTAAGAGGAAACTAAAGGGGATTTACCAGGAACAATCCAATTTGGACAAGCCAGACTGGATTGCTTAACTCAAATGGTTCTAATGAATCTATTAACTAGCTTCCAGCAATGTACAAGGGAATGTGCTCTGCTACAAGCTCATTAGTGTGAGTGAGGAAGGATAAAATTTAATCAATATATCCTCTCCTACTATCCTCAACATGCCCACAAGAGTAGACCCATGGATATGAATGAACATGCCAACTTTAGGTCCATTTATTTCAATGGGACTACCGTGAGTAGGACTAGGCTAGATGCTCAGCCCTGCCCTATGGAAGAAAGCCGTGCATATTGTTTTTGTATGTATGAGCCCCTGGTCAATAACTCAGAGACTTGAAGCAAAATCTGAGGTTGGGGTCTCACTTAGGGCTCATCCAGGCTTCCTTCTGTGGTGCGTTTGAAAGCACAGGCCTGGACTTTAAAGCTCTGTGTCTGAGCTTTCTTTTGCTTTGTTTATCTCGGTGCTTTCTCCCGGAAAACCCGTGTTTTATTGCTGCATCGAAGCGAATGGCAATTGGGTTTTCTGTGAGTTTCTGGTTGTTCCGATTTAGCACTAAAATGTGGGTTTCCCAGGGAAAGTGCTGGACAAAGCAAAAACCCTCTTACACAGAGTTTTAAAGTGTGGAGCTATGTCTGGAAAGCGTGGCACAAAAGGAAGTCTGGATGAGTCCCTAGAGAGGGTGCGCACATGCATCATCATCCTGCTCGAAAACTTTGTCGGGCAGAGAACATTGGCAGACAACATGAAGACTGTGGATTGGCCTAAAGGTAAAGGAAACCCTGACCATTAGGTCCAGTCGTGAGCGACTCTGGGGTTGCGGCGCTCATCTTGCTTTACTGGCTGAGGGAGCCGGCGTATAGCTTCCGGGTCATGTGGCCAGCATGACTAAGCCACCATCTCGTCCTCTGTCGTCCCCTTCTCCTTGTGTCCTCCATCTTTCCCAGCATCAGGGTCTTTTCCAGGGAGTCTTCTCTTCTCATGAGGTGGCCAAAGTATTGGAGCCTCAGCTTCAGGATCTGTCCTTCCAGTGAGCACTCAGGGCTGATTTCCTTGCACCCAACCATATGCCTAATCAACAGCCTGGCTGGGAGCTGTTGACCTTGTTTCTCCTTGACATAGCAGCATCTCCAAAAGAAAAATAAAGTTGCACCCAGTTTGCGCCACTTTCAGACCTCAGGTGTCTTGAGCCAACGCTGGGTCTGGACAAATCTAAGCCACATTGATTTTCATGAAATAATTAAATGTGCCCTTACCTCCATCCCTTTGAAATCAATGAGATTTCCCAGTGCTTAATTTTGGCTGAATTATATCCAGTGATCTTTTCAAGAGAAGGAAAAAAAAGAGGGGGACAGAATCAAACTGGTATACCAGCTTTTTCTTTCCCCTGTGAAAACCAATATACAGTGGTACCTCGGGTTACATACGCTTCAGGTTACATACACTTCAGGTTACAGACTCCACTAACCCAGAAATAGTACCTTGGGTTAAGAACTTTGCTTCAGGATTTAAATAAACATTCACATTATTAGTATTAGAAAATGGTTAGAAAAAGTGAAATATTATGGTGCATTTACTTATATTTTTATGTTTTTAGGCTTGATGTTATGTTATTAATAACTTTTTCTGTTAGGAGATAGAAAAGTGGGTGAAAAGAGAAACAAACTAGAAGCGGAAGTTGGGGGAAGCCCTGGAGGGGAGGGAGGAATATATAATAAATGTTACGAATTTTGAGATGTATGTAATGAATGAAAAAGAAAAATGAATAAAATTAATTTAAAAAAGGAACTTTGCTTCAGGGTGAGAACAGAAATTGCGCCGCCGCAGTGTGGCAGCAGCGGGAAGCCCCATTAGCTAAAGTGGTTAAGAACAGTTTCAGGTTAAGAACGAACCTCCAGAATGAATTAAGTTCATAACCCGAGGTACCTCTTTGTTTTTCAAAAGGATACTGAAGTCCTTTCCCACGCACACTTGTTTGTTGAGTCTACTTGTCATTCTTTCTTTGATATTCATTTGTTTTAAAACCTTGTGCCCACAGTTGGATTAGTTATTGTAAAAAGGAATAACCCCCAAAGTTCAAGTGCTTCTTCTGAAAACAAATAGCTATTGACTTTCATTAGGAGATCTGTGATGTTATCTAACCCTGCAAAGGCATTCGAGGTATGCAGTTTACATTGTATCTCCTGATTGTATAATCATTATTGATTTTCCTTGTGTGTAGTACCTATGTCAAACAACCTAATATATTTAAATTGTGATTATTTTAGCCATCTATCTATTATTAGATAAGATCAAAGGCAGTTAAGCTTGCCGTAGATTGTGATAAGATAGACGCTGGGTCTCTAGCCCACCACGTACTGCTTCTGTGCAAGCTCCAACTCATTGCCTTGGGGCCTGTGGCAAGGGAACTTTCTGCAAACCCCACTGACATGAAGGGAGATTTAGAAGCAGTAAGGTTAGATGGATTGTGTTATTGCACAACTCCAGATACCATTATACCTGAAGATGGAAACTTGAAGCAGGCAAACGCGAATTCCAAGTGGCAGCAGGTGTACTACTCTGTTGGCTAGCAAAGACAAACCCAAACCAGATTTCCAACATTTATACCAGGCTAGGCCAATCCACAGGAACGCGGGTGGCGCTGTGGGTTAAACCACAGAGCCTAGGACTTGCTGATCAGAAGGTCGGCGGTTCGAATCCCCGTGACGGGGTGAGCTCCCGTTGCTCGGTCCCTGCTCCTGCCAACCTAGCAGTTCAAAAGCACGTCAAAGTGCAAGTAGATAAATAGGTACCGCTCCAGCGGGAAGGTAAGCGGCGTTTCCGTGCGCTGCTCTGGTTCGTCTGAAGCGGCTTAGTCATGCTGGCCACATGACCCAGAAGCTCCCGGCTCCCTCAGCCAATAAAGCGAGATGAGCACCGCAACCCCAGAGTCAGTCACGACTGGACCTAATGGTCAGGGGTCCCTTTACCTACCCTATTAATTTTCTTCCCACTGTTGTCAATACGAAGGGATCCCTGCCTGCCGGCCACATACTTTTGCTCCCCCCCCCCCCAGCTTAGCTGGAGTCTCTGATGATGCTTGTTATTTGCTCACATTTCACCTGGTGATGATTTTGCGCACTTCATGTACTCAACAATTTTGCGCCAGTTGTTGTTTCCTACTGGAATGCCGGCTTTGGATTTTGCCGTCGATTTCTTGCTTGCATCGCGATAACATTTTAAATTCTGTTTTTATTCCATTTCGACTGGGTGCCGCCTAGAGAACCTGTTATGAAGCAACTAATCAATACAAACAATAAACAAAACAAATGATAAATAATTCCAGCAGCTTCCCCAAACTCAAACGGCCAAATTCTGAGTGTTTTATTTATTTATTTTTTAAAAAAAACTTTTATATAATTTATCTTTTCCTCTTTCATTTGAAAATTAAGAGCTTCTGAAGGCATGAAACGTACAATTTATTCCTTTTATCTGCTAGGCTCTCCAACATGGCTGTCAAATTTACTGTTTACATTTTTCTCTGTAATCACACTATTATGCACTTCATCACTCCCCCACCCCCCATCCTTCGACCTAATGGTTTTAAAGGGGAAGGAAATTAGTTGTCTCTGCTGCCAGCATTTGACACTTTTATGGGTCATTTGTAATGAAGCCATTCTTTGGTTTTAATGGAGACCTTGATTTGGATCGGTGTGAATAATCGTCAAAAGGTGATTAATTAAATAATCACTACCGCCACCACCCTGTAAAATGGATCAACATATTACATTACACTGATCCAAAAGTTAGTTTATTTCTGCACTAGATTTCAAATTCAATGCATTTAAACAAGCCTTAAGCCCAGCTGTATAATTTACTACACATTAATTATACATTGCGCATGGCTAAAGAAAGTGTTTTACACCTATTTTTTTAAAGCTCTGTAAAGTATGCTGTCGCTGCGTTTCATAATGGATAGGCAACTACTTGTGATATATATATACCTGACCATTAATCTGAGTAATTTGAAAATTAAACAAAAATTCCATTTGATTTAATTTCAGGAAATGTCAGCATGTTTTAGAAACATGATGCTTTAGCTACCAGAGGAATCTACTATTTGTTAAAAACAATTTCTAAATGTTTAGTTATATGGCTTAAGAGACTCAGAAGAAGAATAGTTAAGGAGTTAGTCAGACATGAGAGAAATTAATAAGCGCTACAGAATTATCAAGTGGTGTTCTTGAATTCAGAGAATGCTCCGGAGAAGTATAAAGTGATGCTTTGAATTCCAGCTCCCCCTGCCCCCCCCCACCTAAAATTAAGCACATACAACAAAAACATGAAAGCATCATCGCCAGGAGTGGTATTGACTTCAAGTTGCTACAAAAGGATGTAATCCTGTGTAAATAGTTGTTCTGCTTGCTTATAAAAAGCGGTGATTTTTCTGAGGTAAATGTTTAATGTCAGGCTGACTAGAAATACTGCTAATTTACAGGCTACTGAGGGTGCTTTTGATCAGGGGTTGATTTTACGACAATGTTTATTGTCATTGTCCCATACAGAACAACGAAATTGAAAAAAATAAAAATCTACATTAGACATTAAAAACCAACAAGCCTGCTATCCCAGCTATCCCCACCTGGTTAGCCCCCTAAAAACTCTGATACCCCATTTTTAAAATACAATATATTCCCATAGAGACTTCTTACACTGCGTTTAAAACCAAAATCGCATTTGGATAGAAACTGTTTTTCAGGCAGTTAGGCCTAGTCTTCATAACCCTGTACCTTCTTCCAGAAGGCAGAAGCTGAAAGAGATCATTTCTGGGGTGTGCACTATCCTGCGCTATCTCTGCAGCTTTCTTATAGCACCTGGAAGCATAGATTTTGGAGGAGCAGAGGGCTTGGCACACGGTCTTCAAACACCACACCAACTATGGCAAACCCAACCACAGTCAAAGCTGTTCGAAACCACCACCTGTGCTGTAGGGGGCACCATCAGCGCAGGAGGGAAGGAGGCGGACACTGGACGCTTGCAGTGGTCTGCCTCAATTTGGGAACATTGGAAGTTTCTTTTGAGTCAGGCCTTTTGCCCATCTACCTCAGTAATGTCTGCAGCACATTTGGGGAACATGTAGCCCTTAAGATGTTGCTGGACTAAGACTCCATCATCCTTGACCTCATTCCTTCTCCCTATACTACACCCAACAGCAGTGGTTCTCCAGGGTTTCAGACAGGAGTCTTTCTCATCCCTAGCTGGAGATGATGGCAACAGAACCTGACACTTTTTGCTTACAAAGTTTCTGCTCCGACAGTCCGTCCTCTGCTCCGTAACCTTCCTAGACTTTGGAGTCATTGCCTTCTAAAAGCCAAGCTCACCACAGATCCTTTGACTTAGGATGTTAAGTCTGCATCCGGTCTGCTCTCCGTCAGGAGTCCAGGTTCCCAGCTTGATAACACAGTAAGTGTAGATAATTAAAAGGAGGATTTATTGCAAAAACACACACATAACTCTGGACGGCTCGAACAAAACCTCTGGCATCATTGCTCAAGATGACCCTTCTAAAGAGTCCTTCTAGGATCTGCAGAAGATATTGAACTTATGGCTCTTGTTTTGCTTCCTGTCTAGCAACCCTCCCATTCGTCGACTCTTAGGACTTAGTGGGTCAGCTCCACCTTCTTCCTGGTCTGAGAGGCTGCCTTTGAGACTCTGTGCGCCTTTTTTGTGCTTCCGGCGAGCTTTGGTTGTGTTCTAGCCTGCACTCCGTAGCTGCCTTATCAGCTTCCTCATCAAGGTCAGGAAGAGCCAAAGTCTGCAGCTGCTGGCTCTCCCCTGCCTGTCTCACATCTAAGTCTCCCTGTTCCTGGCTGCTTTCTGCAGTTGGCTGCATGCCATCTCTGGGAGCTGGCTCATTCCTGACACTCTCACTGCTTTGTTTGGGAAGTGACAGTGGAAGCCAGTCCATTTGAGCAAACGGGACACTGGCCCACCAGCTTCCATGTGCTCCACCTGCCTACCTTTCTACTTGCAGCTAGTCCACGGGGTGGCACTCCCGGTCAGTTTCCTCCTTTCCCCCTTTTTTTGGATGAAAAAAATATTTATTGAAATTCATTAATGTCATTACAGATTGAACTTCACACATACACATACATACATACAATATATATATTGTCTTAAATTAGTTTAACTTAGAATGTTAATTTGACCTAATTCCACTTAGATATCAGCTAAGGTAAAACCATATAATGGTACATAAAATAAAATAAAACAGCAAGAACAAACTGAAGCAAAATAAATATAGACTTCCCAACATTTCCTGTTATAGTTGACATTTGTGATTTTGAAAGTACTTATAATTATTACCTTATATTTAATATACTTTCTAATACTTTCTTACAACCTAGAGTACCGATTTTCCTTTGTTTCTTAATATTTTATGTACACAAAGGTCATTCAAACACTACCATAGATAATATGTCGCTGTTATATTTTTGTAAGTATCTCTTAAACATTTCCCATCTCCTGTCATCTCCTGCTGTCAGTTTCCCCGCCTTCTGCCGTACTACGAAGTTTTTAATGTGTGACATTTTAATGTATTTTTAATCTTTGTTGGAAGCTGCCCAGAGTGGCTGGGGAAACCCAGCCAGATGGGTGGGGTACAAATAAATTATTATTATTATTATTATTATTATTATTATTATTATTATTATTGTTATTGTTATTATTATTGTTATTATACCAGCCCTAATGGATACTATCTAGCACTACATATATATCTTGTAACCATCTCTTTGTTTCTTACGACATTTTGATGTGCCCCCCACCACCAGGACAAGCTTTAATCCGATTTGAGAAAAAGAGTGACCTACCTGAGTTTTCAGGCAGTAACGGGCACACAACCTTGGATCTGTGAAATGTCAGGGAGATATTCAGATTTGCTTGTCCACCTAGTTTTCCTCAAGTGGGAAGCCACTTAGAATCCTATTGTGTCATTAAATAGTATAGAAATTAATTAAATACTAATAACAAGGGATGCGGGTGGTGCTGTGGGTTAAACCACAGAGCCTAGGACTTGCTGATCAGAAGGTTGGTGGTTCCCCACGATGGGGTGAGCTCCCTTTGCTCGGTCCCAGCTCCTGCCCACCTAGCAGTTCGAAGGCACGTCAAAAGTGCAAGTAGATAAATAGGTACGGCTCCAGCGGGAAGGTAAACGGCATTTCCGTGCGCTGCTCTGGTTCACCAGAAGCGGCTTAGTCATGCTGGCCACATGACCCGGAAGCTGTACGCCGGCTCCCTCGGCCAGTAAAGCGAGATGAGCGCCGCAACGCCAGAGTCGGCCACGACTGGACCTAATGGTCAGGGGTCCCTTTACCTTTAATGCTAGTAACACTACCAATAAAAAAATACCAACCAAGGAATTAATAATAATAATAGTAATAATAAGGTCAATAGGTCAAAACAGATCATGTGTTATTGTCATAATTGTTTCAAAGTCAGGGCTGCTCGGAGGCTCCCTCCTCCTCTCAGCTTTGACATTTTCAAAGTACCAAGAAAGGGGCACAAAATTGCCTTGTCAGCAAAATATCAACACATTCGACACCACCCATACAATTCTAAGTGCGTTTAAATCCCCCCACTCCTTTCTACTGGAGAGATTCCAGCAGTTCCCTAGCTCTCCAATGGGTCTTGGAAGAATTTCAACCAGATCATGCTCAATACATGCCATGTAGTGTCTCACATTGATTTGCTTTAAAGCAAAGGCCGAGGGCACTTTTAAAAAATGGTATTCCCCCCCCTAAAAAATTAAATGTAAAAGTATTTTAACTCTGAAATTGCAGAGATCTTTTTATATACAGTGAAGACACACAAACAAAGGGGAAACTTAATGGTGAGGGTGGGTTTGTGGTTTTTTTTGGTGTAACATTTCTGCACTTGTTCTGTCTACAAAATACTTCAGTAGATTGACATGAGGCCCCATTTCAGACAAACATTAAATAGCTCCAATGTGTTAAGTGATGATGACAGAAAAGGCAGTACTTCACAGGGAAAAGTAGGTGTCTGCTGTACTCCAAAGGCAAACAGCTGTTTTGAACTGTGAAAACTATTTAAAGGTTTAGTGTACACCTTGGATTCCTGCTGTCTACATAAGTACAGAGACCTAAATCCACTGCATACTGGGACTAACTGATCAAAGCAGTAGTTAAATCTATCCATGGAAAATCTAAGTAGTCTTTGGAGGCGACTCTTTGAATGCAGATTAGCGATTTCATTGAAGTAGTCAATCAACTGCGTTTCTTCTTCTCCTTCTTTCCCCCTTTCTCTCTCCCGGCTGTTAAAATGTCACTGAATGAGCAGAGTAGATTAAAAAAAGGAAAATGGAAAAGAAAAAAAAGATGAGCGAAAAAAATAATAATATTTCAACTTGAACAAACTTGCTATTTGTAAGACTGGATCACATGAATCTGCTTGAGACTCAAGATCATTTCAGAGGTAGCTACAGGAATGAATCCCACAAAGGGACTAGGTTTAATCATCCAATCCCAGACTGTATTGATTTTGGAACTACTTGCAATGACTATATAAATAAGCCATTTCTTTGCAACTGTATCTGGAGTCGGTCATGAACCCAAAAACCTTCACAACCTGGTCCAAAGTGAATTATGCCCTGCAGAAATAAATTAATAAAACTAACACAGCTAGGCTTCTCGACCAACTTATTTTCACGTTTCAAGAGCTTAAAAATATAAAATCAATAATCATTTAGTCATAAGGGTAAATGAAGCGACAGAACATCAAAGTATACCCTTTAGCCATTCAAGTCATTCTTGGTAATTTATCTCATCAAAAGGCAGGGGTAATAATCCTTTCCACTCTGAGACAAGCCGCCACACAGCTGCTGTATTATCCCAGAGTAAACAAGTTTGGAGAAAATATTAAAAATCGATATCTGTTTCCTTCTATCAGGCCAGATGGCATCCATCATAAATCTGGTTTTTTAAAGAGTTCTTTAGCTTGAGCAGCCAGACTGTGAAAGACAACTGAATTAACGATAGACAACTCAGCTCCGTTTAATGGGAATTGACAGCTGGATTTCCTCACACTTGCAATTTGGAGGCAATGGGACAATTTTCTGAAAATTAAACAGACATGCAAAAAACCATCCGTTACATTCACAGAGCACAACTGCAGGAGGTGCAGGAAGACCTGGGGTGGGCCGCTCCAAATACCAGCAGCGAGCTTTGGAGAATGCATGAAGAGAAAAGCAGAAAACCCGTGCTTATTTACGACAGATAGAACAGCACTTTGCATTTCGCTGTGTTTTCTCTAAGAACAAGCCTGCTGGGTAGGCCACTTTTTGTGTATTTCATTCTCCCGTGTGAGCACCAAGGCCTGGCCTATGCAGTGGTGTAGCGTGGGTTGTCATCACCCGGGGCAAGGCAAGTAATTTGTGCCCCCTAACCTGTGGATTTGCGCCCCCGAACCCGTGGATTTGCGCCCCCTAACCCCCAGATGTTGTGCCCGGTGCGGCCGGCCCCCCCTGCACCCCCCACGCTATGCCACTGGGCCTATGCAAACTGTGGATGAGATGCTCAAACAGTTCCTGGATTGTAGCACATCTAACTACAGGTGGCAGTTTCGTGACTGGACACTTCCTCACCAAAAAATAATAAAACAAAATAAAATAAGATACTACATGCTACATGTAGTACATACTACATGTAGTATAGCACAGTAGCGTGTCATGCTTAACACTGAGCAAAACTCTTCAGTCCAACATGGTGATGGCAATAGCTGTGGGAAGATCTAAGCCCAATCACAAATGCATGATTGCTAAATGATCATGAATAGCAGACTCTGTGATGTCATATCCTCTAAACCTTTGTGTTGGGAAGGGGAAAAACGGAATTTTAATTTCTACTTCTTCCTGTCACTACAAACTCTCTCCTCCAGAGATGAATCTCCATTTTGAAATGGACTATGGATATTTGTATCATAGAAGGATTATTACCTGCCTGATTTTCATCACTGTAACTGGTGAATCCTGGCAAGACTTTGATGTGAGTAAACCTTGTATTCTTATTGTTTACTAAACAGTCCGAGAGTGATTTCTTTGTTAAGAGGCAAACATTAAACAGGAGACGATAATCCAAGTCTGCCTTAAACATCAGATATCAGATTGAATATCATATTTGTTCTAGAAGGTTATGCAACCTTGTTCTAATAGCTTCTAGAGACAAGTTGTGCACAGATGGTGATTTCCAAACTCTGCTAAAATAGGTATTTGCATTCTCACACAGGTGAGCAAGGGGAAGGATAATTACTATATAAAATACCCTCTCCTACTCTTCAAAATCAATCCAACAATAACAACTATTATTTTAAAAGCAATAAGATAATGTGGGAGCATTCCATAATGCATGACGAAGGCTGAAGCAGTCTTACTGAAGGACAGTTTTATAATCTCATTTGCAGTTTCATAGGCCAGGGCTAGGTGACACATTTGTGTACATCTCTTGAGGAAGTAAACATTCAAAGGGCTGCTTAGGGCTGACCCAAGAGATTTGTGGTAGCTCCGTGGAATTTTTGACACTCTCCCATTCCCCCCCCCCCATATCCCTTAGAGCTCTTCGTTTCAAAATCAGGAGACCACACTGAGTGGGATAGTGGCGGTGCTGTTTGGAAACTGCCTCCCCCCACCTGAAACACTCTACGGCATATTTTACTACACACAGGTCCCACTTACTACAGACAACTCATTCCATGGAAATCATTGTTTAGATGAGTGTTTGCATAATGAGTCAACAATTTCCATTCATTCCTATGGGAAAATTTCTAATGCATTCCCAAATAAGGTAATTTGACCCCCCAAGCCAAAAACCCTGGGGAAAGCCATTACAAATAATAATAATAATAATAATAATAATAATAATAATAATAATATATTTTTTTATTTATACCCCGCCCTCCCCAGCCAAGGCCGGGCTCAGAGCGGCTTACAAGCAATAATAAAAACAAGATGAATGATTACAACTTAAAAACAAAAATAAAATACAACATTAAAATAATGGAACATTAAAATATTAAAATGTAGCCTCATCACAGGAGGAGAAGGAAAAGAAAGAAAGAAAAAAAGAGAGGGAGGGAATCAAATTGGCTCCAAGCCAAAGGCCAGGCGGAACAACTCTGTCTTACAGGCCCTGCAGAAAGAAATCAGATCCCGCAGGGCCCTGGTCTCATGAGGCAGAGCGTTCCACCAGGCCGGAGCCAGAGTTGAAAAGGCCCTGGCTCTGGTTGAAGCCAATCTAACTTCCTAGTAGCCTGGGACCACTAGGGTGTTGTTATTTATGGACCTTGAGGCTCTCCGTGGGGCATACCAGGAGAGGCGGTCCCGTAGGTACGAGGGTCATAGGCCGTGAAGGGCTTTAAAGGTCAAAAGCAGCGCCTTAAATCTGCACCTTAAATACTCTCCGATTTGTTCAATTGCTCTCCTTCCCTTCCTCAGTCAAGCAGCAAAATGCAAATAGAAGTAAAAAAAAAATGCTATCTGGATATCTGAATCTGGGTTGTGTATGGCAAGGTTTGGGTACTAATTCATTGTGAATTTTCACATAGCAAACATTCGTAAAGTGGGACCTTCGTAAATGGTGGAATCCTAAGGTCCCTTGAAGACAACCCAGCAGCCACAGGATAGATCTAACCCTACGACATCAGAGAGGGAGATTCAATGCCAGAGCCTCCTTCTCCACAGCTACTGGGTCTTCTGATGTCCTGGCCCAGCCGCATTCAGAACTCCGACACTGGTATTTCTCCAAAGGTGGATATTCCTAGGGGTTTCCCCAAGGGTCCCTGCCAACTCTATCATGGTATGAGACTATGAATTAATGTTGCACCCGAAAGTGTGACTTGTCAAAGCTCACATGGGAGAGATGGGACTGAATTTCAGGTGACCCAGATCAAGAACAGACTCAAGGTTCTTTGTTCTGCATTCTCAAGATGCAAAAGAGTGGCATAATCTAAACCGCCCCCAGAGAATCCTGGCCACCAGAACCTGCTTGCTGTTGCCATTGTTCTGAAAGCAAGACTGACGTTCAGGTATTGCCCCAGATGAAAGGATTGTACAGTGGTGCCTCGCAAGACGTAATTAATCCGTTCCACGAGTCTCTTCGTCTTGCGGTTTTTTCGTCTTGCGAAGCACGGCTATTAGCGGCTTAGCAGCTATTAACGGCTTAGCGGCTTTAAGAAAAAGGAAACCAACTTGCAAGAACTCGCAAGACGTTTCGTCTTGCGAAGCGAGCCCACAGGGAAATTTGTCTAGCGAAGCGACGCAAAAACCGAAAAACCCTTTCGTCCTGCGCGTTTTTCGTTTTGCGAGGCATTCGTCTTGCAGGGCACCACTGTACGTACATGGAGGTCTGATAGACTCCATCCCAGAGTGGTTTAACAATCAGAGGCGTAGCGTGGGTTGTCAGCAAGGCAAATAATTTGCGCCCCCTAACCCGTGGATTTTAGCACTTGAGTCTCGAGCGTGCTCCCCCCAGATGTTGCGCCCGGTACGGCCGGCCCCCCCTTCACCCCCATGCTACGCCACTGTTAACAATCAATCCCTCTTCCCAGAAACTCAGGGAATTGTAACTTTGTGAAGGAAAGAGGGGTCTCCTAGGAGCTCTCAGCAAGCTTAACAAACTACAGTTCCCAGGATTCTTTGGGGGAAGTCATAGCTGGTTAAAGTAGTATGATACTGCTTTAAATAATTAGTGCAGATGGGCCCCAAACTAGGCTGGAAGTCAGGTTCCTGTATTCTTCTTGTAATATATCCATAATGATACACCCCACCCACAATGATTCTAGACAATAATATCCCTCCTTCTGAACTACCCTTTCCCTACAATTTTCTATAAGCCAGAGCTTTCTAAATAGTTTGCCTTATAGCGCACTGGAGCTGAGCTTAATAATTTAGTAGAAAAGTTTAAATTCAGCCCATGTGTGTAGTCTAAAGTGTGTGTACAGCAGAGTTGTACCTTTAAAATGGAAGATAAAAAATTCATATGAAAATCATCAAAGAACAAGGCTTGCTATTTTAATTTTTTTTAACAAATGAGGAACATAGCCTCTTTTGCTCCTTTGATAAGTGTCATAAAAATTTAACATGACTAATTTCTGCCTGCAGTGATTCTTTCATATTAGACATTTATTTACACAAATTACTGGTACTAAATTGAATTATATTCTTGCAATTCCATCCACAGAACACTTTCAATGTTTAATAGAAACACATCACTTTCTTGCTTACATTATGAAATCAAAGTTTAGATATAACACAGCTTTAAATGAATTTGCTTCAAGGAACTGGAGTATCAATTCTTTGTTTACCTACAGTAATGATAGGTAGTACATAAATCCATATATAATCTAGGCTTTCTACTTAGTACAGTGATGATGCACAATGGTGTAAACTTAGGCTGTTTTCATAAATGACACAAACTGTTATTTGCATTTCTCACATCTGTAATTCAAATGAACAACCTACCTTGGCCAGAATGCTATAGCGAATTTAAACATGGCGCATGAGTCCCACTCTCCAGTGCATGCTGTTAACTGAGCCATGCTCTAAGAAAGAAGAGTGAACTGAAACAGTGTGCGCACATCACTTTCCCTTCAGATCAATGGCCACATTCTCTTCTGGGGGCCACATGCTGGGTGGGGCCAGAGATGAAAGTGGGTGGGGCTATGAATGTAAATTGTACCTTTAATACACACCCGCACACTCTTCTATGTCATCCATACAGGGAAGCAAGAAGTATGGTCAGAGTTCAAGGACGCATTCCAGCCAAGCAGAAATACCCAAGGTGGTTGCAAAGTAGGGTTCTCTTTGACAGAGTGGTGGGAGGAAGCACTGCCCTCACTCCAGTGGTGTAGCATGGGTTACCTGTGCCCGGGGCAGGGAGAGAGAGAAACATATGGAGTACACATGCACATTCAACTGCCTGGCGTTGTCCACATCACTCATGAGATTGCAGCCACAGAGATAAGAAAAGAAGAGTTGTTCCGTTATCTAGAAGTCACTTCCTTGTTTGCATGGAGAGGCCATTTTCAACGGAGCCCTGTGACAGAAGCATGAAGCTATATTGAGGCAGCACCAGGTATCGAAATTTTGCACCCCAACCAAATTTGTGCCCGGGGCAACCACCCCGGTGTCCCTCAATATCTCACACTGAATTGGTTTTGTGACATCATCCTCCTTTGGGTCTTTCTGCAAGTGGCTTTAAGGAGGTGACTGTTAAATACTGATTTAAACAAACGTGTAGTGGAAGTGAGATTATTCTAAGCATATCCTATAGCGCTGTCACATCTGAAAGCGCCGAGCTTAAAACATCTTACCTTTGGCTGGATCGTGCCCTTAATAAATAGATCACCATGTATTCTCTTTCTTGATTTCTAAATGTCTGATCATTCAAAGCTCTGCATGATAAAGTTCCTCTTTTAGTGTGCAGAGATACGGCTCCCCTAAACCTTTTGAAGGAGATGCGCTATATAAACAAAGGAAGCTATTGGGTTTCACAGCAACATAACTTTGCCAATGATGTAAGGCTTAATGTTATTAAAGAATAATTAAGGAGCTGAAGTGTGGTCTTTTATGCTTGCTAATCTTGGTCACTGCTATACACACAATTGTTTGTTAAATGGCAAAGTTTATTGATTTGGCAAATTCCGCCCCACATTGTATATTTCCATCCAGCCAGTGTTTCTCTGTGCGGTTCAGCATTTTTAAATGTCAACAGCAAAGTATTATTGATCCGTAATTAAAAGTGCAGAGGAAAAATTAGCATAGTAGAAGTTTAAGGTCATTAGTACAAGTACTGTTAGACAATTATTTAGCTTGTTTTAACATTTATTTCCTTCCCAGGTATTGACACCCAGTACGCTTTCTGATGAAACATTTTCATCTTGCTAAAAAGGCACATATAGCAATTGCTACTCGTTGGCAATGCAATAGGATTTTGGTATTTGACTTTCAAGCTGATGTGGCAGTTCTGAAAGGTAATCTCATCTGATGGATCATTTTCAAGTACGAGTGGGACTAGGTGTTTTGACATATACTACAGCTGCTTCAATAATCAAATTTGTATTAATTGCATTAAAGAAGCTGCTATGTTCCCATTATGAATAAAAACTGCAAGACCATATACTGAACTTTCCCTGGTACCATACAGAGCCAAAACTAATTTACTCGCCCAAATCCTCTTTTTCAAATGTCGGTGTCAAATATTATTGAGATATTCTCTGAGTTTCCCCTAGAGTGGCTGGGGAAACTCAGCTAGATGGGCAGGGTATAAATAATAAATTATTATTAACGATGGGATATTTGCCAAATATTTAAGTTTCTGCATTTGACACCGAATATTTGATTTTAATGTTTGATTTCACAGTTGTTGCTAGCTGACATGCAATGGCACTAGTATTTGACAATACTGTTGCTGCACAATAGTATGTCACTGTGGTTTCTACCCTTCAGGAAACACTTTTCACATTTGCTTTTCCGCAAAGGGACATGTCCTTGTGGAGATTTTTGAGGTTTAGTCTAGTGTGCGCACTCCGTTCTCATGGGGAATGAATGTGAATAAAAAATCTACCTTAGAACACACTCAGCATTCTCCTGTAGATGTGGCTCAAGTATTTTGACTTTCAGTAAGTTTGGGATGGGGGTGAATGAGTCAGAAGCTCATTCAATCTGGATTTAGTGAATTTTAAAGGATGGGGTTTTCCAAAGAGCTCTTTAATGATCCGGTGTGCTGCTATTGCCTTTTTCTCTCAGCTGATCCTGCTTCCCCCATTTTGGTACCCAATGTAGTGGTGTCCAATGCTGTAGAAATGTGAATGATGAACTCTTTGGAACATCCTTTTATTGCTTACATGTCACGTACCGTATTTTTTGCTCTATAGGACGCACAGGACCATAGGGCGCACCTATCTTTTTTTGGGGGGGGAAATAAAGAATTTTTTTTAATTTCCCCCCCGAGCCCCAAAGAGCAAAGAAGCCATGACAGCAAGCGGGATGGATCCTGCTAGCTGTCTTAGCTTCATTTTTAGCCACGGGGCTGGGGGTCCGGGAGTGAAGGCGAGGTTACACTCAACCTCGCCATTGCTCCTGGAGCTTGCAGGGCTGGGGGCGGAGGAAGCCTGGGCTTCCCCCGACCCCAGCCCCCAGAACAGGTCCGGGAGCGAAGGCGAGGTTGTGCTCAACCTTGCCATCGCTCCTGGAGCTTGCTGCTATCCGAAGCCTGGAGAGCGCGGCGCTGTAGCCCCTGGGCTTTGGGCTGCAAGCAGCTATCCTCAAGCCTTCGGCAGGCTTGCAGATAGCTTCCTGAAGCCTGGAGAGTGAGATGGGTCAGTGTGCACCGACCCCTCTCGCTCTCCAGGCTTCAGCGAAAGCCTGAATTCGCTCCATAGGACGCACACACATTTCCCCTTCATTTTTGGAGCAAAAAATGCGGTACATCAATTCAGAGGACATGCTGCCTGAATTGGGTGCCCCAGCTGCACCCTCACCACTGAATTTCACTGAATTCTCCTCATCACGGTAGAAACATGATTTTCATGGGTAGGTTGGTGAGTGGGAATAACCCTCCCTGCTTGCCATCATACCCACATAAATTGCATTCCCCTCAGCCCGCTAAGGACACGGGTGGCACTGTGGGTTAAACCACAGAGCCTAGGACTTGCCGATCAGAAGGTTGGTGGTTCGAATCCCCGTGACAGGGTGAGGTCCCGTTGCTCGGTCCCTGCTCCTGCCAACCTAGCAGTTTGAAAGCACCTCAAAGTGCAAGTAGATAAATAGGTACCACTCTGGCGGGCAGGTAAACGGCGTTTCCATGTGCTGCTCTGGTTCGCCAGAAGGGGCTTAGTCATGCTGGCCACATGACCCGGAAGCTGTACGCCGGCTCCCTCGGCCAATAAAGCGAGATGAACGCTGCAACCCCAGAGTTGGTCACGACTGGACCTAATGGTCAGGGGCCCCAGCCCACTAAACAGCTGTGCTTGAGGACAGTCCCTGTCCTACGCATGTAAACAGCATGCCAGACACAGTATGAATTCAGTAACACCTCTTCCAGCTATGTTTTAACGCAGCAGAAGTTTTTATAGGTTGCAACTTATTTCTTCAGATGGGCAAGTATCTTGCTTCCCTTTTTCCTAATTTCCACTACTGAAGCTGAAGAAGTAGGTTGTAACCCAAGTCAGTACTCATCTTAAGATAAATCACAGTCTTTGGGGCATCAACATCGTGTCCCGTTTCTCTCCTTCCTGTGCACCCTTAAAAATTTGCTTGAAGAAGAGCTCTGGAGAACTCGAAAGGTTGCTATGTATTTTGTGACATTTTAATGAAATGCCCTGTGTGTCTTTTAGAGTTCCCTCCAATGGACCAACAAGCTAAAATAATAATAATAATAATAATAATAATAATAATAATAATAATGCCTGAGATATGCACATGGCTTATTGCAGATTTCCCCCTTTCTGCCTTTTTTATTTGGGCTTTTATTTTCTTTAAACGTGCGCAGTTGTCAAGAGTGCATTTCTGGACTGACATTAAGCACACCGGTAACCCCTTTTGAACTGCAGCCTGTTGCTTTAGTTAAATTCATAAATACACAGGCACATACACATATACAAAAATGTCATCACAGGCCCTTCCACTGTAAGAGTAACCTTTACACAGACTTTCCAACTTGTCTGGTCTTCCTTGAAGGTCGATTGGGTTTTCAACTCTGTTATCTGCTAGGTGTTTGATGGAGTGGTCCAGATAACAGAGGAGAGAGCAAAGGAAAAAGGGTTTTTTGAAGATCAAAAGTAGCTGTTCATTTTGTTATCTGACCCTATCTGTAGTCATAGTAACAGGTTTCTTTTAACCTCTGCCATCAGATGATTTGTCTCTATCTGTTATGAATTCTACTTTGACTGAGTAGCTGGCGATAAAACACAAAGTGAGTA
This sequence comes from Podarcis melisellensis, assembly GCF_964234715.1. Lineage (NCBI taxonomy): Eukaryota > Metazoa > Chordata > Lepidosauria > Squamata > Lacertidae > Podarcis > Podarcis melisellensis. Next base: position 81,082,275 of record NC_138539.1, read on the forward strand.
CTGTGTGTTCCCCCTCCCTTCCCTACTGCAATATTAAATACTGAGAGATAGAAGATATAAGTCATATTTTGCTACTAGAGGATTTAAATATTACCTTCAGATCATTTAAACGGACCTGCTAATTTAACAAATTAGACAGGTCTTCCAAAGTGTAGATAAAGCAATTCAGATTGGATGGATAGTAAGAAATAGCATGAGATTCCTAGACTGAATACCAACGGAGTCCGCAATGGCTGCAAGAAAGAAGGGGTAGTTTAGCACAGGTAGGATTAGAAAAGCAAAGGACTGAAAGCTTGTCCACACATGCATGTTTAACACTTGGAGACTGCAAGGGCAAACAGCAACTTGCATGTGCGAACAGCCACTACGCCACAGAGAGAGAACGTCTACCTCACTTGAAGTGCAGGAGTGTTTTTCTGTTCACACATTCAGCTGAGAACCATAAAGTAATGATGGCATGATACCTATGCAGGGGAAGCGCTGCCATGCTGTGGGGTGCAGAGATCTGCTTTGGGGCATCGTTGTTTGAGCTGTGTGGAAGTGGGCATTGTTTCTGAACGGTGTAGCAAGGCATCTTTGAAAGCTCCTTTATTGCCCCTAACTTGTGAGTGGGGAGTACCTTTTGGACTCCACTTCATCAGGCAGCACAATGTATTGGGCTAGTATTGTACATCTGCGTATGTGAAATCATCAACATCATCATCATCATCAGTGCTTTTTTCTGGGGGTACGCACACCCCTAAACAATTTTTTAAAAAATTAGTTTCTTCTCTAGCACGGTGAATTGTCAGTTCTGTTGCTACCCCCGATGGCGGCCTCATTTCCTGTCATGGTTTTTCCAGAGTCTCAGACAGAAGCAAGCATTTAATGTGTGAAGTAGGAGTTGGAATCTAGCACGGTGATTGGTCAGTTTTGTTGTTACCACCTCCAATGGCAGCTTCCTTTCCTATCCTGGTATTTCCTGAGACTCAGACAGAAGCGAGCGTTTAATGTGTGAAGCAGTGTGGAATGTGGATGTGTGGCGTTTTACTGATGAAAGTTGAGAAGATGTTAGTGCACACAACCTCATGCCAATGTGGAAGTTACTGTAAGCTGTCAGCTGTGTAATATGAGGTAATGCATGTTCTTTGTACTTTTGTCCATTTACGGTATTTATTTCCCCCGATTTGAACTATGAAATGGTGATTTTCTTGAGTCAAAATGAGAGTACCCCTAAACATTTTTAAAGGAAAAAAGCACTGATAATAATAATAATATGTATATCCCGCCCATCTGGCTGGGCTGCCCTAGCCAATATACCTAGGAACTAGGGTGTGAATGGTTTCTACAAAAGAACACAGAATAGACTCTGGCTATTCTGGCACAGAATATTCTGACTCTGGCACAGAATAGACTCTAGGAGACACTTTAAAATATGAATTCTAAGGTCCTATCTGTACTGTACATTTAATAATGGAGGGCTAAAAACACTTGGCACCCCTGCTAGGGCTCTATTCAGAAGTCCAGGGCTTCATTCAGCAGAATGATCAGGAGGCCCCCAAATGATGCTGGCTAGGCTTACCACATTCTGAAGTAAATGAATAATATACATTGCCACCCAAAGGGAACTGGGGGTTGGAGACAGCTATTAAACCATTAAGCCTAGAATCTAAAATTACCTAACTGTACCACTGTTTGCAGTGCATGGGGAAGATTGTCAAAACAGTCAGCAGCCACCATGCTGGCGAACGTACTTCAATCCTCAGCTCTTCGTGGGGAGTGAATGGTCAAGTGGAATCACATTTTCTCATCAACGCTCTGCCAGAGTAGCTTCTGTTCTTTCTGCAGCACAGAAAGCAATTGGGAAATGCATGGGGGATTCATCAAACGGATGACTACGGCTGTTATCAGCAGTCATCCCCCCCCCTTTTTGCTAGCACACAACTGTGTGACTGTTGAATAGGCCCACGGGGTATAGGCAGGCCCCACTTTGGTCCACAGCTGAGCTAATGTTAGCTGCACATAATTGGCACTCCTCAAATTTGTGAACCTTTTAATTAGTGAACCTTCAGGGAGGAGAAGGGAAGGGATCACAACTCAACAGTGCAGCGCGTGCTCTGCATATATATAAGGTTTGGGTCTCAGGTTCAATCCCTGATATGTTGAGGCGAAAGATATCAGGTGGCTGGGCTAGGAAAGACTTGAATCTGAGCCCTTATGGAGGCTGCCTGGTAAGGCAATACTGGCTTAGCTGAGCCATTACTTTGACTTGGGATATGGTACTTCTTTAGAAACCCAACTGGGGAGCAAGACTAATTTTCAATGGCTCTGAAGTTTGAGTCAAGGAAGGTTAAACAGAGTCATGGAAGTTGGGTAGACCTCAAGTTCCCCATTGATAGGCCTACTTAGTTTTTTAAGTTTTGTGTGTGCGCGCGCACACACACATATGTGCTTCTGCAAACCTCAGCATGCTTGTACCTTCCTCTTTTGTTTCTCAGGAGTTCTGTTTCGGATCCTTCTGTGTTGGCACTCACCACCTGGGTTTGCTATTAGAAAGGCGAAAAAATCGACAATATACAACAGCGTGAATTTCAACGTGAAGATTTTCTCTCAGTTGTTGAAATCTGAGTGCTTTGGGCTTATTGGAATCTCTTCACTGTTTTTATTCTGGCATGATCCAAAGATGAAACACACAAGTTATTGACTGCTGCACATTAAATACTGTCAGATATGAACAGCATCAACATTCGCAGGTGAGAATTGTGGGGAATCCGTTTCTGTTCCAACAGACAGCAAATTGGTCCCCACCCCAGTGCAATAATTCTCTCTTCTCAGATTCTTCTACTAAACCATCAAGGAATAGGAACCTGACCCATGGGAGAGATGGGCTTTCTGTGAGGAAGCCCAAACAAAGGTAATTAACTGATTTTCACTTTGATATGATTAACTCTTTTAGTGTATACAGTGGTACCTCGGGTTACATACGCTTCAGGTTACATACGCTTCAGGTTACAGACTCCGCTAACCCAGAAATAGTGCTTCAGGTTAAGAACTTTGCTTCAGGATGAGAACAGAAATTGTGCTCCGGCGGCGCAGCAGCAGCAGCAGGAGGCCCCATTAGCTAACGTGGTGCTTCAGGTTAAGAACAGTTTCAGGTTAAGTACGGACCTCTGGAACGAATTAAGTACTTATACCGAGGTACCACTGTAAAAGGATTTGTGAAATCAACAGTGAAAAAAATAAGGCTGCATACTCTATATAGGTGATCTGGCAAATGAAGTCCCCAATTAATCTATCATTTTTGCACGCACTTCACATGAGGCATCCAAAACAAGCAGGCACTGGGAGCTGCTTGTATGTCATAAACCATGTACAAAATAATTGACGCCTGTGGATATTACCGGCCAAAAGAGAAACAGAAGCACCTTCTATAGAGGGCAGCAACTTCTCTCAAAAATGTCTACATACAGTATTCTCTTTATAGTTGCATCTAAAGAGAAGCTTTCTTAAAAACCTCCATCGATGGTGTGTGTTTTTGTGTGTGGCTTTTTCTTTATGCCCCCCTTTTGAGTTTTTATGGATATATATTCTTTTCTTATTGGGGGCATCTTTCTAGAGAGAATTCTAAATGAGTTTTCAAAAGCAAGTCAGAGTCAGTTTCCTCTCTTTAGGGCAGGAGCGGGTGGGTCTGGTTCCTTCAGATCTGTAAACTGGGGAATCTACAGGCAGGTCAGATCTCGAGAGAGAAGTTTGTCATATGGAAATGCTTAACGGTCCAGCTTACATTCTGTATAGTCTCGCTTTTATCTCTTCAGGGTTTGAACATGATCCTTTCAAAGCCAGATAACCCTGGAAGAAGAAGGAAAAACCCCTCGCTACTGCTTTGCTAGCTACCCGGTTCTTATAATCACACTCCGCAAGGAATAGGTTACTATGACAATATTGTTGCAAATAGTTTGGCTGAGCATTCGTTCTCCTCCTCTCCCCAATCCTCTCTTCCCTTCCCAGTGCCACATACTTTTTCCAGACTTGGGGTATGTAGGGAAAGGAAATATAGCTTCTCAAATGTTGCATATGCAGTACTCATAGATGAGCCATTGGTTAAACATTTTGCTAGAGTCATTGACATACATTTCAACTGACCATAAATCAAATGAAATCTTTATTGTGATGGCCAATGGCCAGCATTCAAAAAGCAAAAGCTCAGCTGTCCCTAAATGCAGATTCTAAATGCAAAGTTTGGAAATAAAGCCAAGACTAGGTAGAATGACCAGGATGCAATGGCTGTTGAAAAGTAGCAACCCTGTGACCACATTCAGTGCATGGTCCCACCCCTCCCCGAATCCTGGAACCTGTAGTTTACCCCTCAAAGTTACAGCTTCCAGCACTCTTAACAAACTACCTCCCAGTATTCTTGGTGGGTGCAATGTGCTTTAAATGCACAGAGTGTCATGCTTGCTTCTTCATCCTGATTGATCTTTATTACAGCCATTGGCCCGTCACACGACAGTTTCCCATACCACCATAATGTACTTGAACCTCCAAATTTAAAACCGCCAAAACTTACAAAAAACCAGACAAGAACCAAGCAAAACAAAAACAAAAGACCAACACCATACATTACAACAAATTTGTAGCATAAACATCGCCCTCTGCTCATAAATTAATAGAAGACATCAATGGTGATATCACCTAATTACACCCTAAAACATAGATCATGGTTTAAAGGGATTATCCGAGCCACACAGGAGTCCGTTTCTCTTCTTTAGGGATAGGACGCTGATCAAGAATCTGGCAACCATGAGTGATCTTAGGGGGTCATCATCATTTAATAGATATCTCAGTTTGGCTTCAGTCGTATCATCGGCAATTCCCTTAAGATATTGAGCAAGAAACTTGCTCCTGGCCGATAAGTGAAAAGCACAATCAAGAATTATGTGATACAACGATTCCGGTGCCCCACAATTACAATCACATAAGAGCGATATCTGTCCATTGGAGAATCTATTTCTCAGCACGTTCGATGGGAAGGTGTTGAATCTTGCCTTTACAAAGGCATATCTATGAGCTGAGGAAGTTAAAGAATTCAAATAGTTTGGGAGCCTTAAGAGGGGTAATAAACCAAGATTTAGAGGTGAGCAGGTACCATTGCCCAAGATCATTTTCTGCTGCAAGTCCATCTCCTCTAGCTTACAGGTTACTGTTCTTTTAGCTGGAACTATGTCCTGCTCTAGTAATTTGGATGGGGAGATTCCCATTGCCATTATTTTCAGCTGTAAATTTTTTACCCATGGGCTCTGGAAATCATCTCTCCACATACATTGTATCAAGTACAAGTTTGGGAGATTGTGCCATAGAGATAACCAGTGACAAAGTATGTGCTTCCACGGAGCATTTTCCAGGGATACAATATTAAGTTCCATGCGTAACGCTGTATTACTTACACAGTTGGGCAGTTTCAATATCCCTCTTAAAAACTGATTTTGAATGACCTCCAGGTGAGATAGGTTGGCAAAAGTCCCCCAAACTGAGATGGCATAAGCAATTGTCGGGATCACCTTGGCCTTGAAGACTTTCAACGCCGATGGGATATGAAGGGCCCCATCGGTGAAGAAGAATCGCAAGATCGCCAAGGAGATAGATTTGGCTCTATTTGTAACATAGGCTACATGGGCCTTCCATCTGCATCCTTCATCCTCAATCCCGTCAATTTTAATACTGCAAATCCTTGCTGTGCTGTGAAGCCATCACCTTGTGAATTTCCCCACCAGTCCTCCATTTCACTAGCTGCCACTGCCAGGGATGGGGAAGTTCACCAGGCAATGGAGTTACATTACACATGTTGAATACATATCGTGGCAGAGGATTTGGGGTTGCAACTTTCTACAAAGGCCACCCCTAACACCTAGTCCAGTGGTGGCCAAACTTGGCCCTCCAGATGTTTTGGGACTACAGTTCCCATCATCCCTGACCACTGGTTCTGTTAGCTAGGGATGATAGGAGTTGTAGCCTCAAAACATCTGGAAGGCCGAGTTTGGCCACCATTGCCCTAGTTCTAATCAAAGTGAAACTGAAACCAATAAGGACTTTCCTCCAAATAGCAACCCAGATTCCAGCAAGCAATATCCTTGAGTTTCCTTGTTGGGATCACCCTTTGGAACTCCCCTTCAATTTGGGAAGAGAGACATCCTTCCCAGAGCATAGAGATCCATAGGTATAAGAAGTGAGCACTTCCAGGTGGAAGTTTAATATTGCAAATGGGTCATTCAAATATTGGAAACAGATAATTGGCAGCAAGCTGGTTTTTTTTTAACTCATTGGATTTCTTCCAGGAAGGGCATATCCACATTGAACAGGAAAACAAGACAAGAACAAACAAAGCGCCAAACAGGCAAGGCATTATGATGCCAAGGATGTTACATGAAAAATGTGCATGCCTGAAGATTTCCCATCCTGTAATAAACACTCATCTGGCAGTACCATATATTGATGTGGCATCTAAGGGTGGTAAGTTGACATTTACTACAGTGGTGCCCCGCAAGACGAATGCCTCGCAAGACGAAAAACCCGCTAGACGAAAGGGTTTTCCGTTTTTCGATGCCCTTCGCAAGACAAATTTCCCTATGGGCTTGCGATTTTTTTTGCTCCCCCCCTTTTTCTAAGCTGCTAAGCCGCTAATAGCCTTTTAGCTGCTAAGCCGCTAAGCCTTTAATAGCCGCTAATCCGCTAAGCCGCTAATAGGGTTGCTTCGCAAGACAAAAAAACCCGCTAGACGAAGACTCGCGGAACGGATTATTTTCGTCTTGCGAGGCACCACTGTATTTGCTTTTAACCAGGATGTGGGAGCATCCCTTCCTGTGACAATGTGTCTTGGCCCACGCCTGACTGCAGTCAAAATAGGAGCACAATTTAGGGCTCATCCACACTGGAGATCAACTTGGATTTGAAGCTGCTTTTATTTCCTTTTTCGGCAAAATCCACACAACACCCTCCTTATCCAAGTGGCAGTCTGCACTCCCCTACCCCTCTAAAACGGGATATTGATAATCCACAGATACTCCAATAAGGGAAGGAAATCCAATATAAAGCCCCATCTTACTCAGCTGTGGGTGCACTGGCATGTATGGGGGGTGTTACATGAGTGGTAATGTTTTTCCTGGGTGCTGTCTATCCCCACATCACCTACTTTCATTTTCTTTCCATCACCCTAAAGGAAAGGGTGCACTGTGCCTTTTTCAAATGCTGGTAGATCATGTCCTCCCTAAAAGAGGGCACATGTTGTGGTAAGACCTGGAGACTGACCTCCTGGTTGTGGGTGGGTCTATTGGATAGCCACAACACCCAATTGATAGGTCCCTCGTTGCTGAGTTTAATCTGGCCAATGGGGTGCAGTCTAAACAGATCGAGGGACCTATATAAACCCAGTCACGTGTCCCAGAGCTTCCTCTTTTGGCTCGTGCATCGGAACATCCGCCCACCTCTCCCTAATTTTAGGGCATTTTGCGACTGACCTTGCTCTGCTGTCGTGTGTCGTCTGTTGTCTGTCGTTGGGACAGGGGCACAGCAAGAATTTTCCCCACTTGGCTGATTGGCTGTAGCCATTTGGGTTTCGCCTGCTGAGTATCAAAATTGTTCCAATTTGTGAGGTTGTGGATAGGCAGTGGCGTAGCGTGGGGGGTCAGGGGGGGCAGCCGCACCGGGCACAACATCTGGGGGTTAGGGTTAGGGGGCGCAAATCCATGGGTTAGGGGGTGCAAATTACTTGCCTTGCCCTGGGTGCTGACAACCCACGCTACGCCACTGTGGATAGGCACTGGCTCATGTGATAGGGATGGGAGAACGGTTTTGCTATCCCTATGTGAAGGGTATTCCATTAAAGGAATCCAGGGACTCAACTTGGTTTGGTCAAGCCCTGAGAGGGGGTTGTGCCCGTGCCTGAGTCCAGGGGAGCATCTAGGGCGTGAACAGAGTCTGCTCCCAGGCTTTTCTTTTCTTTTCTTTTCTTTTCTTTTTATAAATATTTATTCAAGATTTTCTTAATACAATAAAGAAAAAACAAACAAAATAACATATACTTTAACAATAATCATACTTTCTTCACTTCTTTGGACTTCCTCACATCTCTCGTTCCTGCGTTCCAAATTTTCAAACTTTACCCAGCAATTTATCACCTTATTTCAATTCTTATCTTATAATTTTCCAATATTGTATCCCTAATTTTGGATAGTTTAACCCAAACCTTAAAAACTTAATTTTAACATAATATTTATCCAAAATTTATCTTTTCTCATATTTACATTTATCTTCATTTTCCTTTTAACTAGCTTGTTGGTGCCCTATTGTTAATAATCTTACATCTCTCTTAACATTCATACAATTTACAATATTTTTGTAAATAGTCCTTAAATTTCTTCCAGTCCTCCTCCACAGCCTCTTCTCCCAGGTCTCGGATTCTGCCAGTCATTTCTGCTAACTCCATGTAGTCTATCAGTTGCATCTGCCATTCTTCCAGCGTGGGCAAATCTTGAGTTTTCCAGTGCTTGGCGACAAGTATCCTTGCTGCTGTTGTTGCATACATTAAAAATGTTCGGTCCTTCTTTAACACCCTCTGGCCGACGATGCCCAAAAGAAAGGCCTCTGGTTTCTTAGGGAAGGTATACTTAAATACCTTTTTTCAACTCATTATATATCATTTCCCAGAAAGCCTTAACTCTAGGGCAGGTCCACCAGAGGTGAAAGAACGTTCCTTCAGTTTCTTTACATTTCCAACATTTATTATCAGACAAATGGTATATTTTTGCAAGCTTGACTGGGGTCATGTACCACCTATATATCATTTTCATAATATTTTCTTTCAAGGCATTACATGCCGTGAATTTCAAACCTGCTCCCAGGCTTTTCACCTGCCTCAGGTGTTCACCCTTGGCTGACCTATGATAGAGCTCTGGGTCAGTGCTGTCTGAAAGGTTGCAGGGAGCTAGTCGAACCAGAGCCTATGCAACCACTCACTTTTCTGTAATGAATAAAGTTGTGGCCTAAATTCTGCCAAAAACCAAAACTAAAATTTGAGTCAAACGTGTCTTTAGGGGGGAGGTCTCTGGGTCTGAATACACAACTGAAAGAGCTTTTGCAGTTTTCCACAGGCCTTTTATTTATTTGGGTGACTGAGTAGTTTCCATGCAGTTGCTGGGGTTTTGTTTTTTTTAACCATTATTACCTGCTGTTTTGTTTTACCATTTTACCATTTTGTTTTTTTTAAAAATATATATGCCACTTTGAGTGTTTGCAAAAGCAGCCTATAAATGCTGTGCGGAGTCTCCATCTTTTATCTGAAGCCATCCACATTGCCCACGACTGTCACTGACTTTCAAAACATAACAGACCCATCAGTCTGTCTGTGGCTGCGATCTGTACCTGAGTCTTTGTTTTGCCACCTGCCTTCTTGAAGATGGAGAAGGTGGGGCAGAGGATCTGACCTGAGAGATAACAGGAGCATTGCTTGCACTCAGGGGAAAATACTTTGCCATAGTAGCAGGTTTATAAAGGGAGGAAAAAAGTCTATTCAACTCTCCTTTAGTTAGAAAAAGTGATTTTGTTCTGTAGCAATCATCTCTTTATTATCTTCATGTCACAGCCCCAACACTCTGGTGGGTTAAAGCTTATAGAAAGGTTTCCCATCATCTAAAGTGGCAGCTTTTCTGTTTTCCTTCTGACATCTGTACCTGGGCCCCTAAAGGGGAAAAAGTGGAAATAAATAAAAGCAGAAATATGAGAGAGAGCAAAGGGAAAGAGCAGACTTTAGAAACAACCCCCTCCATTTCAACTTTGGAGAAAAGGCCATTTTCAGAGCTGGGGATGTTTAATAGCAAAGCCTCTAGGTTTTCTTTCACAGCTAGCTTGGACATTAGACATCATATGGTCAGCTGCCTGAAAATGTGGTATGCACATCGACTGTCCCTGCACATTTGACTACCATCATGCATGCTCTCTGAAGACTGTGCTGGGGTGTGTGTGTGTATTTAGGTGGAAGGATTGCAGGAATCAGCTATATACAGTATTTTTCGCTCTATAGGACGCACCCAACCATAGGACGCACCTTGTTTTATTTTTTTATTAAACTTTTATTTTGCTTTAAACAGGTACATTTAAATATAGACAACCAAAATTACAAAGGAAAATTCCTTAATAGTAATGGGGGAAAAAAACCTTTTAAAACTACCAAAAAAATATCAAAGTACATGACACAGAACATAAGCAACTATGGAAAAGATAAAAGAAAAGAAAAAAGAAAAATAGAAAAAAAGAAAAAGAAAAAGGAAGATGAGCCAAAGCAGGAAGGCTCATCTATTGTACACTTCCGTCAAGCTCACAACAGATCATTATTCTTATCAATTGTCTCTATCTGCATTCCAAAGGAATCCCTCATCTTGGTATCAGGGAACATTTCTCTATGCGGCATCATTCTAAACATAGCCAGATCTTTCTTGCTGAGCCCTAGTCCCCTAAATAATTATTTAAACATTCCCATTCTTCTTTCACCATTTTTTTAGGTTTATCTCTTATTGCATCTGTCAGCTTTGCGAGCTCCAAGTACTCACACAATTTGACTACCCATTCCTCTTTAGTGGGTGTATTTTTATCTTTCCAGTGTTTTGCCACTATAACCCTTGCTGCTGACGTTGCGTACATAAATAGCCTAGTTTTGTTTTTGGGAATATTATCTGAAACCATTCCTAGTAAAAATTCTTCCGGTTTCTTGCTAAATGTAGTTTTTATCAATCTCTTTATCTCTTCATAAATCACGTTCCAAAATCTTTGTATCTCTAGACAGGACCACCACATATGGTAGTATGTTCCTATCTGTTCCTTACATCGCCAGCACTTGTTATTGTTTGATTTATTTATTTTAGCAAGTTTTACCACCTTTAGTACATTTTCATAAGATTTTCCCTTATAAGGAAGCAAGCCGTGAATTTTATATTTTTAGTCCATAATTCATTCTAAATATTGGGTTTGATCGTATGTCCCAGGTCCCTCTCCCATTTTACTGTAATTTCTTTGATATCTTCCTCCTTTCTTTGCCAATTCAAAAGTAGACGCACCTTGTTTTAGAGGGGGAGAACAAGAAAAAAAAATCTCCCCCTCTCTGCGCAGCGCCCCTTCAGCGAAGCAGCAGGAGAAACGGAGCCCCTTCCATTTCTCCTCCTGCTTAGCTCAAGGGGCGCTGTGCCTTAGCTGAAGGGGCACCTACCCTTCAGCGAAAGGAACCTGAAGCCTTCAGGCTTCAGGCGGCTATCTTTGAAGCCTGGAGAGCGAGAGGGGTTGGTGCGCACCGACCCCTCTCACTCTCCAGATAGCCTCAGGTTCCTTTCGCTTGTGGGGCTGGCAGTGGGGAAAGCCAAGCTTTCCTCACCGCCAGCCTTGGAAAAGCCACTGCCAGCCCCAAAGAGCAGGTCGGGGAGCAGCGGAAAGGCTGTGTGCAGCCTTCCCGCTGCTCCCAGAGCTTGTCATGCCTGGCTGGTTCCTGAAATTCCAGTAGTAATAGTCCCCATGCTTTCAACCTTACCTTTCAAGTCTAGAAACTTAGGGTGCCATCTGTCCTCTGGATAGAGGGATCTGGCATAGTGTTTGTCTTTTTATTTTAATATTGTGTACTGCCCTGGAATCAAATATTGATACACAATTATATATTTCTTAAAATTAGATACATTAAACGTCCAATTAAGCTTTTCCTCCCTCCCCCTTCTTCATTTACACTTAACACTCATTGCATTATATTTAAAGAGCTAATATTGCTCTCAGTGAACCTGGCCTTATTCATTGAATTAAGTATTATTGCTCTGAATTTAATTTCTGTGTGTTGCTGCTGGAAATGAAGCAATAGGCTTCCCACAAATCCTTTCAATTTCTAGCTTTTAACTTTTTTCTTTAAGGTGCTGCCTTTATTTACTGCTCATAAAGAATATTTTAAAACAACAAGAGTCTGTTCAGCAGAGCTATCAGTAGAGAGTTAATTTCAATGCTCTTGGAATTCAAGTGAGCCTCAGAATCTGAGCCAGCTCATCACTGCTGTGGCACATTCCTGTAGCTGAACGGACACTTTTCAGGGAGGAGAATAAATATTCCTGATTTTTCTGAAAGGTGTTTGAATTATTGATATTTTCCTCACACAAATCAGAGTGTGGAATTATGGGGAAATCCTTTTACTAGCCTTTTAAGACGACTAGCTTAATGCTGTTTATTTCTTCTTAATTGACAGATATAAAATATTTCTCAAGCAGCTTATGGTTTGCATTTTCACAACACTGTTCCAAGAGGATCTGCATTTATTCCACAGATCCCCCCCTTTCTCCCATTCATTGGCATATCAAAATTTCTCACTTTTATGAATCATTTGTGCTGACAACTGTTATTACAGGGGGAATGGCATAAACCTGAACACAATGGGTTTGGGATGTCAATGTTATGTCATGATCAGAGTAGACCCAATGATGATGATGATATTATATTATAATTAATATTAATTATTATTAACATTTACTAGTCTCTTTTTTCATGAGTAGTGACCTGAAGCTCCTTTTCAAAATCCTTTTGATTTCAGAGGGTCTATTACACAAAGAATGACTAGTGTTGGATATCAGCCAATGTTTTTAATAAGCAATGCAAAAATTAAAGAAACCACACTTTGTATAATCTCATAAAAAGTAAGTACTTTTAAGTTTTATTGTTTTTTAAAGGTGAGGTTCAAACTCCAGCTTAACTTTCCCATTGAAACAAACAGGGCTGGAGTGTGTCTTCAGTTTTTATATACAAAAAACAAACAAACAAAAAAATCCCTTGCCCTAGACCAGGGATTCCCAAACTTGAATCTCCAGATGATTTTGGACTACAATTCCACCATCACTAGTTAGTAGGACCAGTGGTCAGGAATGATGGGAATTGTAGTCCAAAAACAGCTGGAGACCCAAGTTTGGGCAACAAACCCTAGGCTGGAGATGAAGGGCTGAATGGTGGCAATTAAAGGAAGTGTGTTGGCTTCCTGTTTGCTTAGAAGGCTGACTGGGCATGAGTGTGACTTGGCTAAAATGGCCTCATGGGTCAAGTGGGCCTAATTCAGTCTGTGGGCCAGATGTTCCCCACTGCTACTTTAGACCAAGAATGAGAGACCTGTGGTCCTCCATATATTCTCAGACTCCAACTCCCATCATCCCCAACTGTTGGTTGGGGATGATGGGAGTTGGAGTCTAGCAACATCTGGAGGGCTCCATTCCTGCCTTAGACTGTAAGGTCCTCAAGGTAGATTTTGTTTTGTTGTGTGTGTGTGTGTGTATGTGTGTATGTGTATATCTATGATGGCTGGAGGAGGAGGAGGCAGTGCTGTTCTTTGTAGTAGTTAAACTTTAGGCTGCTTAAAATAAAATTAAATAAAATTGCTGGTTGGAAATAGTTTACCACTCTCTTGTATTCGAAAAAAAGGTCTGGGCATGCTATTTGAAAGCATATTAATGCAACTCCAGGAAGTCTGATATTTCATTTAAAGGGAATATAATAAAGTGTTTTCTTTGTATTGATTGAAGAAATATAGTGCTTATTTTTTCCATACTTTTTTCCCCTGGTCATGATTCGGGAGGTTAAAGGGCAATACCATCTGTTTCCTAACAGGACAGTTGGTGTAAGATTTGCAAGTCCTACAGGTACCTTTAAGCATGGATAAATATGCACTCAAGGGTTCAGCCGGATAGTTTTTCACCACCAAAGGATGATTATGTTGTGTGCCTTGAGACATTGGCTATAATATATTTCCTGTCCTTTTATTGCATTTTGGAATCATAAACAATGACTGTTTGGCTCAAAGCCATTTATTCAGCCCAAAAAGACATTATTTGCACAACAAAAATCAATAAAAATGTTACTAGGTCTGGCTGGATACTTTGCTTAACTGTGATATTTGTCTGTCAGTGATGGCATGCCATCTCTCGCAGGAGACTGGGGCCAAAACATAGCTATTGATCCAGTCATCAGTGATGGATACTGGCATTTGGGAAAGGGCTGCTGCCAAGAATCTCGATTAAAAAAAATATTTCTACGTTTTGCCTGCAGCAGAGTCAAGATAACCTGAACAAGGAGATTTTCTCTTTTATATTGGGTTTCTCCCTCTTGTGGTTGTTAAATGCTGAAGACCAAAGTTCATTATTGAAAGAATTAAGTCAATCTATGTTTTGCCAAAGGCTTTGACATCATATCAGATTCTTCTGATTTCGACACGATCGAGTTGTCCTTTTCATCACCTTAAAAGCAGAGAGGAAGACTTTTATACACATCAGTGCCAGCAGTGTTGCGCCGTGAGGATGCTTACTTAAACCTCCTCCACCTTTTCTTTTTTGGTAAGGCATAAAACTAGATCTAACAGAAACAAGACAAAACTGATTCTCAAACAGAGTTACAGTGGCGCCTCGCAAGACGAAATGAATCCATTCTGCGAGTTTCTTTGTCTTGCGGATTTTTTCGTCTTGCGAAGCACGGATGCACCCCGGTACTGTATTATGAACATTATTACAGTACAGTACTCCTTTTATAATGGGCACAAAGCGGGTCGCTCCCCAGCAGGAGGAGTTTCCCCAGCCTGGAGGATCTGTTGCCGGGAAGAGGCAAAGACACCCCCTCCCACCTCCCCACGAAAACAGCCCCCCTTCCTCTGTCGCCAAGCCTTGCCGCGTCTTCGCTCCGCCAAACCGCGTCCCACATCAAAGCCCCAGCCCGCTCCTCTCCCTCTCTCTCCCTGAGGTGCCAAATGAAGTTCGAGCCCAGGAACCGAGGGCGGACACACGAAGCGCCCGGTGCGGACTCTCCCTTGCTTCCCCCGTTACCTTGCGCCACGCCACCGGGCTCCCCACAGTCTCGGCAGCTGCTCCCGGCTTCTTCCCACCCCCGCAAAGGCGCCTTCACAGCGGCCCAAGCACAGTGGATGCCTCCTCCTCCTTGGTCCCCCTCCTCCTGCCTGCGCGCAGTTAGGGCAAAATGGAGCAGCCACGTGGGGAGGGGGAGAGAGAGAGGCAGAGGCGGCGGCGGCGCATAGACCCAGCCAGATCCGCTGGATCCCAGCCTACCTGCCTCCTCTGTGCCCTTTTCAGAAGAGGATCCCTCTGGAAAAGGTAGGTCGCTCCCTCGCTCGCTCCCTGCCAGCCCAGTTCCCGCTTCAAACTTGGTACAGTATTAACGGCTTTAAGAAAAAGGAAACAAACTTGCAAGACGCTTTCGTCTTGCGAAGCAAGCCCACAGGGAAATTTGTCTTACGAAGCACCTCAAAAAACGAAAAAGTCTTTTGTCTTGCGAGTTTTTCGTCTTGCGAGGTACCACTGTACATAACCATGAGCACTGTGGCAGTGCTTCTTAAAAAGTTTATTGTACTTTGTGGCAGAGGCAACCCTACGCAGCTATTTTTGCAAATATTCTTGGCAGTGCTAATGACACACCTCTGTTCCCCGATTTTTATCATTTCATGCATGCATACATTGAAAAAAAAAAGTTTGCTTATTTGCATTGCCCTCACTGGCTCTTTCTCTTAGTTGCCTTCACTTGCCATGAGTGACATCAGTGTGATCCATGATCAGAGCCGTAGCTAGGTGATCTTGCGCCCGTGGCAGAACCGTCCAGATTGCGTCCTCTAGCCATGGACAAATGAACTCTTCTTCCCGCCTCTCCTCCAACCCGAACCCCCTTCCACCCCATTCAATTTCCCCTCTATTTTAAACCATTTCTTATGGGGCAACAATTGATATGTATATTTATGGACATATTTTTAGCTGATTTTGCCCCCCCCCCAGTGGCGTAGCATGGGTTGTCAGCACCCGGGGCAAGGCAAGTAATTTGAACCCCCTAACCCGTGGATTTGCGCCCCCTAACCCTAGCCCCCAGATGTTGTGCCCGGTGCGGCCGGCCCCCCTGCACCCCCACGCTACGCCACTGCCCCCCCTTTGCTTGTGCCCCTGGCGGAGGCCCACCTTACTACCACCTAGCTATGGCCCTGTCCATGATTACCTGAAATCTCCCCATTGATTAACTCAGGAAGCAGAGACAAGCAGAAACCACACCTGGAAGAATCCCCCTTCATTACCACACTTAATGGCACTGCTAGATTTAGGTCAGAGTGGCTAAACCTTTTTCTGGCCAAGTTGCGCAGATGGGCAAATAGGTCATTTTTAGGTTCTCCATTTCTCATTTTTCCAATATTAATTTCAGACTTGCACTTTTCCACATCAGTTTGCTTTTTTTTTAAAAAAAAAAAAAACAACAAACCCTCATGAATATCCACCAGCATTTTAATGCTAATTTCTCCTAATACATATGAACATGAAATTTATTATGGTCAGAGACCAGCTTGAGAAACACAAATGGAAATACAATCCCAATAGCAAAACAAACATTTAAAACAATATACAGTCCTAATACATATATTCACTTCTGCATGCAACTTTGCCAGATATGCATAGTTTTGCATAGCCATTTCCCCCAGATATAATGCATTCTTAATTATTATTGTTTTTAATAATAAGATTTTTTTAAATAATAGTCATTTATCCAAGTGTATGCATTTCTGTACAGATTATTTGGCTGGAGAAGTGCATTTGAAAATTCAGAAAGTTGCGAATTGTGAAAATTGGCCGTGTTTGGCCTTCGTTTCCTTTTGGAAAGTGAGCATGATGTAAATGCAAACTCTTCCATCTTTAATTGGCAGCCAACCTCTAAAACTCAACAATGCCCATGATGAATGTGGTGCACACACACACCCTCAAACTCATCAGACACTGGAGCTGGTGTTATTTAGCTGTGGGGTGGCGAGGTCAGGGCTGTGCAGGTGGAGTAAACCTGGTTATCATCATAATAATAAAATAATAAATAATAAAATTTTATTTATATCCCCCCCTCCCCAGCCAAAGCCGGGCTTAGAGCATTTAACAACAATAAAAGTAAAGCAGTTTACATAAAATCACAATCAATTAATTGGAATGCGTTCTAAAATCAATTCATTCTAAAATCAATTCAAAATCAAATTACTGGCAACCATTGGGCTAGACTTCTGTGAGGATTACCGAAGGAGGGAGTCAGACTGTGCCTTGGCCAAAGGCCTGGTGGAACAGCTCTGTCTTGCAGGCCCTGCGGAAAGATGTCAAGTCCCGCAGGGCCCTAGTCTCTTGGGACAGAGCATTCATGTCCATGTACCCACATTACTTTCACCCTGTGCCACTTCAGTCCCAACCAGCTAAGCTGCACCAATGCAGTTTCAGGAAAGGAGCTGTGTGGCTCCACCTCCTGCATCAATCACTATTGCAGTGATGTGATGGGAGGGAGGGAGAATTGCTGTCTTTTGCTCCAGACTCAGTGGCATAGCAAGGTCAGGTGGTACCCGAGTGTGGGAAATTTCTTCTCAGCCCCCTGACACAATGAAATTATTAAAAGAAGGAAAAATAAGTGTTATTTTCGGGTTTATTTACTTAACATTGTGAGCATAAGCACTTAAAACCTTTTTTTGTCTTGGGAATTTCTTATGAGTGAAATGTTTTACTTTATTCCACTATTTTGCAGCTTTGGCTGCAAAAATACAGACAAAGAGCATGCATCATAACGTTTACATTACTTCCCAAACTCAGTATCGTAGAGAAGAGGATGATCACAAGGAATCAATGAACTAAAAAATGTAACAAAAATACATTCAGTATGGCACTTCAGTAATAATGCACAACAGAAAGGGACGTGGGTGGCGCTGTGGGTTAAACCACAGAGCCTAGGACTTGCCGATCAGAAGGTTGGCGGTTCGAATCCCCGCAACGGGATGAGCTCCCGTTGCTCGGTCCCTGCTCCTGTCAACCTAGCAGTTTGAAAGCACGTCAAAGTGCAAGTAGATTAATAGGTACCACTCCGGCGGGAAGGTAAACGGCGTTTCCGTGCGCTGCTCTGGTTCTCCAGAAGCGGCTTAGTCATGTTGGCCACATGACCCGGAAGCTGTACACCGGCCCCCTCGGCCAATAAAGTGAGATGAGCACCGTAACCCCTGAGTCGTCCATGACTGGACCTAATGGTCAGGGGTCCCTTTACCTTTACCTTTAACTCAAGAGAATGACATGGGGTGACCAACTCGCATGGCAGCGAATAGGATTGGTTGTGGGTTATGTGATGATGAGTCACTGGTTGTTTATGTCTCGCTCGAGTACAAACTGCAGGGACAGATTTTGGCGAATCGGCAGAAAGAAACACCCGCTCTCCTTCCTTATCCATACGCTCTCCACTATATAGCGTTGAGTTCAGCCACGTTTTGTTGTGTCTGTTGACTGCACCAAGAAGTTTCAATACATATAATGTTGACTTGTTGAGGTTAATTACCATATTTTTCTGTGGATAACACCCCACCCCGTGTATAAGACAACCCCTATTTTGAGGGACTCCAAATTAAGGAAATGGGGGGAGATTGCCCAGAGTTGTTAAGCTTTTTTGGGTGGGGTTACCCACAGTTGTTGCCGCAGCAGCAGCCAATCAAAAGCAGCCCTTGCCACAGCCACCAATAACCCTCCCAATTGCCGCTGGCGATCTCTTGCTCATGGCTGCAACCAAATGCCTGTCTCCCTTCTGCACTATCCATGTATATGACAATCCCCAAGTTTTAACATTATTTTATAATAAAAAAGCATCGTCTTATACATGGAAAACTACGGTAATTTTCAGACAAAGTTATTAAACTCGTTTTAAATAATATTATTTTTTCAAAAAAAGTGTCGTGAGCCCAATTTTATTTTATTTTAAAAACACATTTTTTTGCCATTTTATCACCCCCTCAGTGATGACACCTGGGGTGTCCCGCACCCACCGCACCCCCCCTTCCTCCACCACTGCCCAGACCCCTCTTGCCTATTAACTTCCAGGCAGCCCTATTCAGGGAAGTTTTTAATGTGTGACATTTTAGTGTATTTTTGGTCTTTGTTGGAAGCCGCCCAGAGTGGCTGGGGAAATGCAGCCAGATGGGCGGCGTACAAATAAAATATTATTATTATTATTATTATTATTATTATTATTATTATTCCACCCTACCAGTAGTACGCTACCACTCTTGACTCTAGGCTCTGGGTGAGCTTTGCCCTTGAACTACTTTCATTGTGACGCCTCCTTTCTTCAGTTCCATGTGATACATAGAAGCAAATCTCACTGTGTTCACTGTGACTTCTTCCTTCACATTGTTTTGGCCTCTCTGTCCTGTAGCTTGTACACATTGCAGGTCCTCTTCCCCGTTCTCCCAAAGCCAGTCCCACTCCTAGGGCCTGTGTGAGGTTTTAAAATCAACCCAAACAGCAACTTTTGAATTCCTGGATTGCAAGTGTTTCTGACAATTTCGTTCTTTGGAGTTATGCTATTTATGAACATTCCATGCCGACGTGCTTCATTTCAGCAAATCAGTGCCAGAGACTTCTCAGTTATAAGCCTAGTACAAGATATATGGGGACAAACAGCCTTTTTGTTACTAACAAATGTGACCCACTTTTGATTAAAACCATTAGTTACTTTAAATTTCAACTTTTATTTGAATATTGGTCACCTTGGAATAAGCAATAGCATCCTATTTTCATTATATACAAAGGTTCGGTGGCCAAAGCGATGACAAGCAGGTTATGTGTGTGTGTGTATATGTATTTAAGAACTTAGAAATGCTGGATTTAGCGTAATTTTTTTCAGTTCCTCCAGAAGCTTGAAGCAGATTATCCTGACCGGTATCGATGGATTTTTAATGTAATCACCAGATGGGAGTTGGTTTGAGATGTTTAGATTGCAAAGCGTGTGTCACATTGGGTAGGCTGCCTTGTAATTTATTGTGCAGATATTTCAATCTCATGGCACACTCCTACTTCCTCTTCACAACAACGGCGCTTGTGCGGGGGGGGGGGGACTTCACAAGGGAGGCAGAAAACCTGTTAATCAAAGGACAATGAACACTGGGCCTGCCTGCACAATTAGTGACCCATCACTGCAAACACAGCTTGTCCCACCTGAGGTTTGGTGCTTCCTGCATTTGTTCCTGTAAAACCAGAGAAGTTGGCAGACATTTGGCAGCTGTCATACATAGCGACGTGCTTGGCCTTCCAGGCAAACATTGTGGCAACCTCTGCATTTCTGCAGCCCTTGACAGACACCAAAGGAAGATTGGTCCATCATTGTTGTTTAGTGTTTTAGTCGTGTCCGACTCTTCATGACCCCATGGACAAGAGCACGCCAGACACTCCTGTCTTCCACTGCCTCCTGCAGCATGGTCAAACTCATGTTTTTGAACTGGGAAGGGCGGGGTATAATTTTTTAAAAAAATATATATGATGATGATGTTTGTAGCTTCGAGAACACTGTCTAACTATCTCGTCCTCTGTCGTCTCCTTCTCCTTGTGCCCTCCATCTTTCCCAACATCAGGGTCCTTTCCAGGGAGTCTTCTCTTCTCATGAGGTGGCCAAAGTATTGGAGCCTCAGCTTCAGGATCTGTCCTTCCAGTGAGCACTCAGGGCTGATTTCCTTCAGAATGGATAGGTTTGATCTTCTTGCAGTCCATGGGACTCTCAAGAGTCTCCTCCAGCACCATAATTCACAAGCATCAATTCTTTGGCGATCAACCTTCTTTATGGTCCAGCTCTCACATACATCACTACTGGGAAAACCATAGCTTTAACTATACAGACCTTTGTCGGCAAGGTGATGTCTCTGCTTTTTAAGATGCTATCTAGGTTTGTCATTGCTTTTCTCCCAAGTATCCCAGGTCAATCACACTGCACTGCTGGTGTCATGGCCTGGGCAGGGTAAGGTAAGGTAAGGCAAAGGGATGGGGCAGGGCAATGCATAGTTCCAGAGTTCAACAGGGTCCCATGAGGAAGTGAGAAGGAGAGATTGTCATGGAAGCTCTGGGACTAGTAATGTGAGGGCAAGAGGTAATAGTACTACCACATGTGGCACAATCTCTCTCCAAAACAAAGATACAAAAACACGTTCCCGGAGCTTTGTATACCTGCTGACATTTCCTCTGTGTAGACAGAAGGATTGGGTGGCACTGTGGTCTAAACCACTGAGCCTCTTGGTCTTGCCGATCAGAAGGTTGGCGGTTTGAATCCCCGTGATGGGGTGAGCTCCCGTTGCTTGGTCCCAGCTCCTGCCAACCTAGCAGTTCGAAAGCATGTCAAGTAGATAAATAGGCACCACTCCAGCGGGAAGGTAAACGGCATTTCTGTGCACAGCTCTGGTTCGCCAGAAGCAGCTTAGTCATGCTAGCCACATGACCCAGAAGCTGTAAGCCAATTCCCTCGGTCAATAAAGCAAGATGTGCGCCGCAACCCCAGAGTCGGCCACGACTGGACCTAATGGTCAAGGGTCCCTTTACCTTTACCTTATGTAACAAGCACTACAGGTGCCTCTTGGATCTAAGATAGCAGCTATGTGCCCCAATACGCAGTGACAGAGAAAAACAGTGAGGGGCAGGCAGGGGAGTAATCAATACCCCTTTTTTTCCCTATCTGGCGATCCTATATGGTCCTGCGATTAACCATGAATGACCACGATCACCCAGGGATCTACCTGTCAATCGTGGTCAACTGACTGTACATATAATATACACACGCACACACACACACATGGTGCTTTTTCGGGGGGGAATCAGAGTTACGCATACCCCTAAACCTTTTGTGAATCTGAGTTTCGCATCATTGAGGGGCAGTATTTCAAAATGAGTAGGAAAATGAGAGTACCCCTAAACATTTTTTTTTTTAGAAAAAAGCACTACACACACACACACACACACACTTTAACTAACAGTCTGCTGTTGTTTTGCTGTTTCTTTTGACTGCAATATAAGATAAACGTTAGAAAGTCACACATGTTATTCAGGCCCATATCTTCAAGCAAGTCTGTAATTCAGGAGTATAAAGTGGGCGAATTAGACTTATCTCAGCCAAATGGTTTAGCGGCTTGGGATTGTTCTTGTAAAATAATGAGACTACCTATGGCACCTGCTTTTTCTTAAAGAAGAATGATGTCTTCAGGGAGGAAAAGAGTATCTACCACTCGGGCAGTTTAATAATGCCACCATTTATAGCTTTGGGATTTTTTTTTTTTTAAAAAAACAACAACGACATTTCATTGATGAGAAAAGTAACAAATGAGAAAGATTTGAAAGCGGGTTTTTAAAAAAACTATTTCATATTCCCGACCCTGCTATTTGCAGGCAATTAAAATACTTTAAGCAGGTGTAACATCCCGACGATACTTCAGGAATCTAAATAGGGATTGTAGCACATGGTAAAGATTTAGTAAATACTTTTCTAGTCTAAAATCAATGCCATCGATTGCCATTAAAGTAGCAAGCTAAAACAATGAAGAGGTTTCTAATTTTCAGGCTCCTAGTGGAGCCGACTCTATCTCTGCCTCCACCTCCTCCTCCCAGTTAAGAGCATCATTAAACGGTAAGAGCAAACAGCATATTGAGAGGCCAAGTGTTTTATTAATTCATCATCAGAATTATCTCAGTGCATTAATATTAATAGCTTCAAATTGGATTTCATTTAGAAGGTGAAATAAATACGCTGATAGTAAAAGCTTGCAGACCCGGCGAATCTTAAGCAACGGGCACTTAACACAGAGCAGGACTCAAAAATAGATTTGATAAGTCGAGCTGACTTCCTTTAGCAGAGGGACACCTTATGGGTAGAGTTTCAGGCACCTTTGAAGATCACAGGAAATTTTAACTTTTAAAAGAGGAGCCCCCTTCAAGTGAGGGAGCTGGCAGAATGAAATAGCAAAAGTGTCACTTCACCCAACTTCAGTGTGTGTGTGTGGTTTTTGAGGTCTGGGTTGAATCTGGATGTTTCCTAAACTGCCAAGCTTCTTATATTAACAAACTATTTGTCCTTATGATGAGTACAGTGGTACCTCGGTTTAAGAACTTAATTTGTTCCGGAGGTCTGTTCTTAACCTAAAACTGTTCTTAACCTGAAGCACCACTTTAGCTAATGGGGCCTCCTGCTGCCGCTGTGCCGCCACCGCACGATTTTTGTTCCCATCCTGAAGCAAAGTTCTTAACCCGAGGTACTATTTCTGGGTTAGTGGAGTCTGTAACCTGAAGCGTCTGTAACCCGAGGTACCACTGTATCATTCTATTTTTTTTTTAAATATTTATTGGGGTTTTTAATAAAAGAAATACAAAAATGATAAACAGCATTGCTTTGTTTTAACAAAATTTCATAACTTCTTTAGATTTCCTCAAGTCTCCCGCTCCCACTTACATCGTTGATAAAATTTTTTCAAGCAAATTATCATCTTATTTGCAATTTTGTAACCACTCATTTAAATATAATATAACAATTCTCCAACAGATTTTGTTTCTCTTAATCTCACTTATCATCAAATTCCGATCCAGTTTAGTGATGGCCAATTATTTGTAACCAAGCATCCTTCTTAACATTCCACTAAATCACAATATTTCTGTAGATAAATCTTAAATTTCTTCCAATCTTCTTCAATCCTTTCTTCTCCCAGGTCTCGAATTCTGCCAGTCATCTCCGCCAGTTGCATATAGTCCATCAGTTGCATCTGCCATTCTTCCAGTGTGGGTAGATCTTGAGTTTTCCAGTTCTTAGCGATAAGTATCCTTGCTGCTGTTGTTGCATACATAAAGAATGTTCTGTCCTTCTTTAACACCTTCTGGCCGACAATACCCAGAAGGAAGGCCTCTGGTTTCTTAGTGAAGGTATACTTAAATACCTTTTTCAACTCATTATATATCATTTCCCAGAAGGCCTTCACTTTAGGGCAGGTCCACCACCACTGTATCATTCTATATGTTGCAGAGATTCAGGAGGGGAAGGGGTCCCTCTTGATGGATTCCCATGTCAAGGAGGGTGAGACAACTTCTGCCCTCCATCCTGTTGCATTGACTATGGGTACAGCACCCGTGTGTGAACAGCCCCTGTTATAGGGAAGGAAAAGGGAAGAAGCACAAATGGAGAGGAAAGCAATTTTTCTCCCTACTCCAAAAGACTCCAATTTGTCAGGTGAGCAGCCAGCTCTACTCAACTGTCTATCCACCTGTAGGCCAACTGCTTTGTTCTGCTGAAGTTGATGGAAGCCATTGTGCACTGAGCCAGTTTTATTTTCATAACATCACTTCTTTTATCTGCATGGTCCATCCCAGGATCCTGTTTCCTTGATGTGGCTTGCCTTCATGGTAGACTGAAAGTTTGGACTTTTCCATTTCATTGATATGACTCATAGAACTGTAGAGATGGAAGGAACCACGATGGTCATCTAGTCCAACCACCTGCAGGGCAGGAATATTTTGCCCAACGCGAGGCTTGAACCCACAACCTTCAGATTAGGAGTCTCATGCTCTACTGCAGGGGTTGTCCACCTGGTCCCTACCACCCACTAATGGGCGTTTCAGGATTCTAGGTGGGCGGTAGGGGTTTCTACGGCGCAAGCTGAATCCTCCTTCCATCGAGCACTAGTAGGTGGTAAGGAAATTTTACCATCAAGAAAGATGGTGGGTAGTAGGTATAAAAAGTTTGGCTAGGTAAAGGTAAAGGGACCCCTGACCATTAGGTCCAGTCATGGCTGACTCTGGGGTTGCGGCGCTCATCTCGCTTTATTGGCCAAGGGAGCCGGAGTACAGCTTCCGGGTCATGTGGCCAGCATGACTAAGCCACTTCTGGCGAACCAGAGCAGCGCACGGAAACGCCGTTTACCTTCCCGCTGGAGCGGTACCTATTTATCTACTTGCACCTTGACGTGCTTTCGAACTGCTAGGTTGGCAGGAGCAGGGACCGAGCAAT
This sequence comes from Podarcis melisellensis, assembly GCF_964234715.1. Classification (NCBI taxonomy): domain Eukaryota; kingdom Metazoa; phylum Chordata; class Lepidosauria; order Squamata; family Lacertidae; genus Podarcis; species Podarcis melisellensis. Next base: position 81,107,094 of record NC_138539.1, read on the forward strand.
GGGAGCTCACCCCGTTGCAGGGATTCGAACCGCCGACCTTCTGATCGGCGAGTCCTAGGCTCTGTGGTTTACCTGCTCTACTGACTGAGCTACCCACATGGACAATGGTTTATTTATATACCACTTTTTAACCTAAGGCTCCCAGAGCAGTAAAGGGTTTGGGGAGCTGACTGCTTTTAATGAAAGGGCTGGTGCCATGCTCTTTTAATTGTGATTATTGATACATTCTAAACAGATTTGTTATCTGTATATAAATTCTATTAATGTTGAATCATATTTTAATGCAGTTCTTGTTTTTATTGGTTAGCCGCCTTGAGTCCCACCAGGGAAAAAGGTGGGGTATGTATGTACATACATACTATTTAGGAAAAAATAGTTTTATATAACTTTTATTTTATTTTATTATTTATTACAATTTTATACTGCCCCATTCCCACAGGTCTCAGGGTGGTTCTCAACATAAAATCATAATATAAAGACATTTTTTGCTCTATAAGACTCACTTTTTCTCTCCTAAAAAGTAAGGGGAAATGTGTGTGTGTCTTATGGAGCGAATGCAGGCTGTGCAGCTATCCCAGAAGCCAGAACAGCAAGAGGGATTGCTGCTTTCACTGCGCAGTGATCCCTCTTGCTGTTCTGGCTTCTGAGATTCAGAATATTTTTTTTCTTGTTTTCCTCCTCCAAAAACTAGGTGCGTCTTGTGGTCTGGTGCGTCTTATAGAGCGAAAAATACGTAATTACATAATAAAAATAAAAATAAAACAGGAACAGCCCAATAATCCCCCAATAATTTCCATATCTTTTAATATACCATCTCAGTCCCCCCTCCATGTGATTTCATACGTTTTAAATAATGATACACCAATATGGAATTGTTGAATTTTCCCAATGTCTAGCAAGTGGGTGTTTTATTTTGGACAAGTTGAGCTAGACTGAAAGGCTGAAATATTAAGATGCTTCCTAGTAGAGAGGTTCCACTGAAACCAGTGGAACACAACTGCAACTTAATGCACCTAAAATTTCCCCAAATCCTGGTGCTCCTAACGATGTCAGAAACAATATGGCAAGCTCTTACAACAAGTGTTTTCCAGTACAGTGGTACCTCTGGTTATGTACTTAATTGGTTCCGGAGGTCTGTTCTTAACCTGAAACTGTTCTTAGCCTGAAGCAGCACTTTAGCTAATGGGGCCTCCTGCTGCCGCCACCGGAGCACAATTTCTGTTCTCATCTTGAAGCAAAGTTCTTAACCTGAGGTACTATTTCTGGGTTAGCAGAGTCTGTAACCTGAAGTGTATGTAACCTGAAGCAACTGTAACCCGAGGTACCACTGTACAATGATCCTCAGGGAACGTAGTTTGCCAGAGCTTCGTATCACAACTTGTTGGCTGCACCCAGGAGGAGTTGATGTGGCCAGTGGCGTAGCGTGGGTTGTCAGCACCCGGGGCAAGGCAAGTAATTTGCACCCCCTAACCCGTGGATTTGCGCCCCCTAACCTGTGGATTTGCGCCTCCTAACCCTAACCCCCAGATGTTGCGCCCGGTGCGGCCGGCCCCCCTGCACCCCCCACACTACGCCACTGGATATGGCTCAGGCTGCAAGCTGGAGGGAAGCCTGCTCAGATTTTGCAGGAATGTTGAGTGTGTGTTACAGTGGAGCTGGTGTAAGGCTGTGATGGAAGGCGGATCGCATGGCTACAAGAATGTTCCAAGGGAAGCCGCTTCTGCATGGCTTGAGCTAAAAGAGTTGGACTCTGCCCACAGCCAATGTAAAGGAAAGGTGTGCCGTTTGCAGATGGAAGAACTGTGAAGGTGAAATATGGGAAGATGGTGGCAGAGAGGCCACGAAGGTAAATGATATATTTGTGCAGGGAAGGAAGATTACGCTGCAGTTTGCTTTTAATGGAAAATTGCAAACAGTCCTTTGCTACAGGCTGAGAGCGAAAAGGAAGCTGGCTGAGGGTGGCAGTGTGAAAAGAAACTAAATAATAGGACTACTAAGGATACATTTAAGAAATGGTGTTATGTTTATTAATCTTCCGGAGAAGGGTGCCAGTTTCTGTGAGGACACAGGAGAGAGAGAGATAGAGAGAGAGAGAGAGAGAGAGAGAGAGAGAGAGAGAGAGAGAGTTAGTTCCACAGGGGCCTGATGGAGCCAGGTGAACGGCCTTCTCCCTGCCAGATCATATTCATTGTTGACAAAAGCAAGGTAATGCCCATTTGAAAGAATCATTTGAACTAATCTCATGCATTGGTGGGTTCTAAATTAAGTGTAACAACTCTGGGAAAAAGCTCTAGGCATAATTGGATAACTCAATGAAAACAAGAAGCAGCCAAAGAAAACAGTCTAGGTAGTCTTTAGGAAGGTACAGACAGAGGCTTTTATGCATACAGAGTGGAAACAAAGAGTTTATGGAAGGGCTGTTGAAAGCATTACATGCCAGGAAAGGCCGACTCCAAACAATAAAACATGATTTCTCTCCCCCACCGTTTTTTTTTTTTTTACTTGAGTCAAGTCAGGTTTTCATTCCAGGTGATATGAAAATGATGTGATGGATACCCAGGGCAGAGGTGTCAAATTATTCACGGAGAGAGCTTTAGAATGAAGGTGCCATTGAAAAACCACATGTAATAGACCAGATAAAGGTAACACAAAGTGGGGGGCAGGGGGGGCGGGGAGTGATGTAGGCGTTGGTATATTTAAAAACCTATTAGCTGAAGCATTTGGAATAGCTTACCCAAAGTGCTCAGTCACGATTTGTTGGCAAGCGCTGACGAAACTCACCAAAAGCCCAACAAATGCGACACTCTATGGTGCAAGCCAGCCTCTGTTTTTAATTTCACAAAACATAGCATCGTTTGGCACAGAAAAGTGAGATAAAGCTAGCTTTCTGTGGTGCATGGGTACACCCCAGTAAGCCGATAACATCTGAAAATTGTGTAGAAGGTAATTGTATTAATTTATTTAAATAAAAATGGAGACTGTGTATGAGGATTACTGGCTAATAACCCAAGCAGCCATGTTAAATAATTATGCCAAATTAAAATCATGTTACAGTCATACCTCGGGTTACAGACGCTTCAAGTTGCGGTTTTTTGGGTTATGGGCACGCCAAAACCCGGAAGTACCGGAACGGGTTACTTCTGGGTTTCAGTGGTCATGCATGAGTGTCCACTGTATTTTAAAATGGACACAATCACTGAGGGAGAAGGTTTTTCATAGGCTATCACAGAATCTGGCATGGCCACTAAGAAAGGAGGTGAATGGTGTGCTATTATACTGGGCCCACAACATTCTCTGGTTTCTCTTCAGATTGTATGAATCTTTCAAAGCAAGCCGGGTACCCAGAGTTTGAGTGTTCTGTTTTATTTTATTTTTTAAATATCTCTAGCCCCTTTAGAAAGACAGTTGTGAAGCTAAATGTGCAGGCACCTTTCAAAGTATTTGCTTTGTGACAAATGAGCCTGTTTCCATCTTTCCATGTTTTTAGCCAATGAATGAAGCCACAGCTGCGATTGATGAGTGCTTTAGAGACACTTAGAGTTGTAGAAGCCCAAAGGGAAGACCTCTCCCCCCCCAAAAAAGTGGCTATAAAATGACCCATGAGGAGGTTCCTTCTCCAGACAATGGAGAAGGGAATTCCTGGCTCATTCTGAAGCTGTTTTGGAGTCTCTCCTGCCATCTGTGTCACTAGATGGCAGGAAAGACACCAAAAACAGCTTCAGAATGAACTCTAGAATTTTTCTAGAGTGGGTTTTTCTAGTGGATAAGGACTGCCCGGTCCATTTTGAAGGAACCTCCTTCTTCATGTTGAACCTCCCCCAGTTAGATAAGTGTTTGTTACCCAGAGAAAATAGTGCAGAAATCTAGGACATTAGTGTAGTTGTTGATTAGGCAACAGTCTGTCCGCACCAAAGCAAAAGGTAAACAGCTAAGATACTAACTAGTTCATACTGCAACTCATGTTATTTTATTTGCGTATGCACACAATTAAAAATGACTTTGCAGATACAACTACAGATCTGTATAGTGGGGTGTGGCGGGAAACAGGGAAGGGTTGAGACAACTTCGGTTATGTCAACCCTACAAGGATATTACACTCATATTGCAGGGTAGGAGAAGGACTGAATATGGCTACCCTGCTGTGTAGTTCAGTGCAGTGGCGTAGCGTGGGTTGTCAGCACCCGGGGCAAGGCAAGTAACTTGCGCCCCCTAACCCGTGGATTTGCGCCCCCTAACCCTAACCCCCAGATGTTGCGCCCAGTGCGGCCAGCCCCCCTGCACCCCCCACGCTACGCCACTGGTTCAGTGTTGTCATCCAGTCTCTTGGCCTGCTTGCTTTATTTATTGTTGTGGAAATGCATTGGGGGGGGGGTGGCATTTGTAGCAACCGTTTGGGAAGGAGAGGGGAAGATTTATCGCTTTCCCAATCGTGGGAGAAAATAGGGCAACTCTTGTGGGTGGATTGTTGCTGCTGGTGTAACACTTTAATTGGTATATTCCTGTTAAAGGGTGGTAGTTTGACCCATGATGGAAACATTCTTGTAGTTTTTATGAGGTATAAATTAATAACCACAACAAATGCTCTTGGAACAGATTGCTTGCTTTTAAACAATTTAATCCAAATTTATCCAAGCATGGACCACCTGAACCTTGGCTGCTGTGAAGTGTAAATTTTAAATCTCTTTGACTCTCCCCACCCCATTGAAAATATCCACCTCTTATTGCACTGAATGTATCCTACCATCAATTGATGAAAGACCTACATAACTGTTAAAGGCCTTCCTTGTGCCAACCCTACTCTAAAGTTTCAGGAGGGACTGTTGTTGTTGTTGTTGTTAGCATAGATTAGGGTTGACCCTTGAGGAGACACCTGCTTCTTGGGATAAAAGCAATGACAAACCTAGACAGCATCTTAAAAAGCAGAGGCATCAACTTGCCAACAAAGGTCCGTATAGTTAAAGCTATGGTTTTCCCAGTAGTGATGTATAGAAGTGAGAGCTGGACCATAAAGAAGGCTGATCGCCGAAGAATTGATGCTTTTGAATTATGGTGCTGGAGGAGACTCCTGAGAGTCCCATGGACTGCAAGAAGATCAAACCTATCCACCATTCTTAAGGAAATCAGCCTGAGTGCTCACTGGAAGGACAGATCGTGAAGCTGAGGCTCCAATACTTTGGCCACCAATTGAGAAGAGAAGACTCTCTGGAAAAGACCCTGATGTTGGGAAAGATGGAGGGCACAAGGAAAAGGGCACAAGAGAGGACGAGATGGTTGAACAGTGTTCTCGAAGCTACCAACATGAGTTTGACCAAACTGCGGGAGGCAGTGGAAGACAGGAGTGCCTGGTGTGGTCTAGTCCATGGGGTCACGAAGAGTCGGACATGACTAAACAACAACAACAACAACAAAACAGACAGAAATGCAGCAGGTTAAGCCTTTTCTAGTATGGAAGTAGAACAATCAGCTTCACCTGTTGACATTCTGTCTGTAAGACATCTTTTTAGTTGCAGGCAGCACCCAGGTTTTAATTTTCTCAGTCCTCCATCCCACAGATTTGCATACAAAGTGCATACAGATTTCATGTGAATTTGTGCTCTTTTTGTGAAGGGGTGTGTGTGAAGCGGGTCCCTCCATATACACTGTCATTGGCTCAGAAAATCCTGTTGGCACCCCTGCCCATTGCCTTCTCTCATGTTGCCTCCCAGCTGAGAGTGCAATTCCTTTGCCTTAGAAGTCTGCATCAAGCTTCCTACATGTTATCTTATTTATTTCATTTAGGAATTGTTTCCCATAAATTGCCAGAAAGGAATTTATCAATAAAAACATTAGGGGTCAAAACATTAGCAAAAAACAATTTCAAGACCAATACATAATTGGGATAAAAATATACAATTAAAAGGCTTGTTGAAAAAAAAAAGAGCATTGGGGGTTTTTTTGGCAAACACTGAAAAAAGGCACTTGTTTGGTTTGTTAACAGGAGGGCGTTTCCAAAGGTGCCACCACACTAAAGGCATCATATGGAATGAGGCCTCCTGAGGGGACGGAATATGCAGGATGCCTTATCCTGTGAAGCACAGTGATTTGTTGGGCTTATAAGAAGTAATACTGTATTTCTAGTATCCTGAAGACAAGTTCTATAGGGCTTTGTATACCAGTGCCAGCACCTGGAACTTAGCCTGGTAGCTGATTGACAGCCAGTGCAATTCTTTCAACAGTGACATAAAATTATAGTGATATTCTGCCCCAGTGAATCTTGAGCACATACACATTTTGCACACAGTTTTGCTTTACACGTGCTTTTTGCAAACAATTCCCATCCATATATATATATATATATATATATATATATATATATATATATATGCAGGTTTTGGTGTCCTCGGGTGTCTTCCCGTGTAAAAGTTGGGGTGTCTAGGCGACGTTTCGACGAGGTCTCACTCGTCATCTTCAGGCTGGTGCTTTCGGCTTCTTGTTACTGGAACAGAGCAGGATCTCAGTGTTTGAGTTCCTATAAATACTGTTGAGGGGGTGTGGTGTATAGCCTCCAATGTTCTGGGCAGAGAGGAAGTTCCCAGGCTAGTGTGCCTTTTCTTCTTTTGTTCCTTAATTACTTGAGGGATATCTTGAGTGATTTCTTGAGTGATATCCTGAGTACCACTTAGGTGGGTCATTAGGTGTGGATTAGTTGCTAAAGTCTTTGTGTCTTGACCTCTTGAACTTTGTGAAGAGTTTTTCTGAGAAGATGGCTGTACTGCACTTAGTTGTGCTCTGGCTTGGCTTCGTGTATAGGGGCGAGCTGTGGTTTTGTGGCCTGTGTCAGCCAGATCTGTGTAGGGATTGCAGGGGGGTGCAGCATCCGGAGGTGCCACCATGGTTTGGCTACTGGATGGTGTCTGTAATTTATCTGTGGAGAGGGTCTGGGTTTGGGTCTGGTGTGGTTGATTGGTGATAGCGTTCTGTGTGCCTCTGGATCTGGTGTCAGTTTTTGTGGGGAGGGCTAATTTCCAGATGTCTGGCAAGCGGGATGTGTCGTCACGCTTGTTCATGTTGTGAGGGTGTTTCTCTATCTCGATGGCTTCCATGATTATTCTCTTGTGGTGATGTTCCATGTTAAAGAGCAATTTGGAATCTGCAAAATTAATTTCGTGTCCTGTTTCTTTCATGTGTTGGAAAAGAGAGGAAGTTTTTTCTTCTTTTTTGACGGCATTCTTGTGTTCTGCGATACGTGCATTTATTCGTCTGTTTGTTTGTCCAATGTACGTGGCTGGGCAGACTTTGCAGGGTATTTCATAGACCCCTTGGTTTTCCAACTGGATTTTATCCTTGGGGTTTCTGAGGATATTGGCTATTTTTTGGTTGGTGCAAAAGGCTGTTTTGATATTGTGTTTATGGAGGATTTTGCTAATTTTATCTGTAGTGCCCTTGATATAAGGAAGGAGGGCCATGCCATTGTTTTCTTCTGTGTCTTGGTTTTTGGGGGGTGTTTCTTTTTGGATTAGCTTCGTAACCCTGTTTTGCTGGTATCCATTGGCAATTAACACATTTGAGAGATTCTGTAACTCAGTTGTCAAGTGGTCTTTGTCAGCCAGGCGTTTGGTTCTGGAGATGAGAGTCTTGGCTACGGAGTTTATTTGTGCAGGGTGGTGGTGTGATTGTGCATGTAAGTAGCGGTTGGTGTGTGTTTTTTTCCGGTAGATAGTGTGTCCTAGGGAGCCATCAGGTTTTTTGTAGATTAGGACGTCAAGGAAGGGAAGTTGGTTGTTGGCTTCTATTTCCATAGTGAATTGTATTTTGGGGTGTAGGCTGTTGAGATGTGTGAGGAAGCTATCCAGTTTTTCCTTCCCGTGTGGCCAAATTACAAAGGTGTCGTCAACATATCTGAGCCAAAGTTTGGGTTTGTGTTCTGACTTGTCTAAAGCATTGGTTTCAAAGTGTTCCATGTACAGGTTTGCGATGACCGGTGAGAGGGGTGATCCCATAGGTGCTCCTTCTATCTGTTTGTATCTTTGTCCATTGTGGATGAAGTACGTGTTGGTTAGGCAGTGGTTGGTCAGGTCCAAGATGTATTCGGGGGGATTGTATTTGTTTTGAATGGCTGTCAAGGCTTCATTAATGGGCACTTGTGTGAAGAGAGATACAACATCGAAGCTCACAAGTAGGTCATTAGGATGTAGGTTTTGCTTCTTTATTGTTTCTATGAACTGGAAGGAGTTTGGAACGTGTGAAGAGATGGATTCTGCATAGGGCTGAAGTTGCTTGGCGAGAAATTTAGCGAGATTTTGTAGAGGTGAGCCTATGGAGCTGACTATTGGTCTGAGTGGTGTTCCTTCTTTGTGTATCTTGGGGAGGCCGTAGAGTTTGGGGCATCTGGATGATTTTTCTCTGGCCCCAAACTCTACGGCCTCCCCAAGATACACAAAGAAGGAACACCACTCAGACCAATAGTCAGCTCCATAGGCTCACCTCTACAAAATCTCGCTAAATTTCTCGCCAAGCAACTTCAGCCCTATGCAGAATCCATCTCTTCACACGTTCCAAACTCCTTCCAGTTCATAGAAACAATAAAGAAGCAAAACCTACATCCTAATGACCTACTTGTGAGCTTCGATGTTGTATCTCTCTTCACACAAGTGCCCATTAATGAAGCCTTGACAGCCATTCAAAACAAATACAATCCCCCCGAATACATCTTGGACCTGACCAACCACTGCCTAACCAACACGTACTTCATCCACAATGGACAAAGATACAAACAGATAGAAGGAGCACCTATGGGATCACCCCTCTCACCGGTCATCGCAAACCTGTACATGGAACACTTTGAAACCAATGCTTTAGACAAGTCAGAACACAAACCCAAACTTTGGCTCAGATATGTTGACGACACCTTTGTAATTTGGCCACACGGGAAGGAAAAACTGGATAGCTTCCTCACACATCTCAACAGCCTACACCCCAAAATACAATTCACTATGGAAATAGAAGCCAACAACCAACTTCCCTTCCTTGACGTCCTAATCTACAAAAAACCTGATGGCTCCCTAGGACACACTATCTACCGGAAAAAAACACACACCAACCGCTACTTACATGCACAATCACACCACCACCCTGCACAAATAAACTCCGTAGCCAAGACTCTCATCTCCAGAACCAAACGCCTGGCTGACAAAGACCACTTGACAACTGAGTTACAGAATCTCTCAAATGTGTTAATTGCCAATGGATACCAGCAAAACAGGGTTACGAAGCTAATCCAAAAAGAAACACCCCCCAAAAACCAAGACACAGAAGAAAACAATGGCATGGCCCTCCTTCCTTATATCAAGGGCACTACAGATAAAATTAGCAAAATCCTCCATAAACACAATATCAAAACAGCCTTTTGCACCAACCAAAAAATAGCCAATATCCTCAGAAACCCCAAGGATAAAATCCAGTTGGAAAACCAAGGGGTCTATGAAATACCCTGCAAAGTCTGCCCAGCCACGTACATTGGACAAACAAACAGACGAATAAATGCACGTATCGCAGAACACAAGAATGCCGTCAAAAAAGAAGAAAAAACTTCCTCTCTTTTCCAACACATGAAAGAAACAGGACACGAAATTAATTTTGCAGATTCCAAATTGCTCTTTAACATGGAACATCACCACAAGAGAATAATCATGGAAGCCATCGAGATAGAGAAACACCCTCACAACATGAACAAGCGTGACGACACATCCCGCTTGCCAGACATCTGGAAATTAGCCCTCCCCACAAAAACTGACACCAGATCCAGAGGCACACAGAACGCTATCACCAATCAACCACACCAGACCCAAACCCAGACCCTCTCCACAGATAAATTACAGACACCATCCAGTAGCCAAACCATGGTGGCACCTCCGGATGCTGCACCCCCCTGCAATCCCTACACAGATCTGGCTGACACAGGCCACAAAACCACAGCTCGCCCCTATACACGAAGCCAAGCCAGAGCACAACTAAGTGCAGTACAGCCATCTTCTCAGAAAAACTCTTCACAAAGTTCAAGAGGTCAAGACACAAAGACTTTAGCAACTAATCCACACCTAATGACCCACCTAAGTGGTACTCAGGATATCACTCAAGAAATCACTCAAGATATCCCTCAAGTAATTAAGGAACAAAAGAAGAAAAGGCACACTAGCCTGGGAACTTCCTCTCTGCCCAGAACATTGGAGGCTATACACCACACCCCCTCAACAGTATTTATAGGAACTCAAACACTGAGATCCTGCTCTGTTCCAGTAACAAGAAGCCGAAAGCACCAGCCTGAAGATGACGAGTGAGACCTCGTCGAAACGTCGCCTAGACACCCCAACTTTTACACGGGAAGACACCCGAGGACACCAAAACCTGCATTCCTGTACCCATGAAAATCTACGAAAGCATATATATATATATATATATATATATATATATATATATATATATATATATATATATAATGTATTATAATGTTATTTTCACTAATCTTCCTAACGTATGCATCTCTGTATGCATTTGTTTTGGTTTGAGAACCGTGTTGCAAAAATTCAGAGAAGTGCAAATTTCAAAGGATAGTTGCATTTCAGTTTGCATTCTAGTTTGGGAAATGTGAATTAGGTAGGCTTGCATTGCGAACTGAACAGATATCTCCCCCATCTTTAGCTGGGGGAAATCCCAAAGTTTGCAGAAGTATAGGAAATGAGAAGGGGTGGATCCAGGGTGGGGGCGGGGTATAATCTTTTGGGTGGTAAACAGAAAAGAGGGAATGGGGAATGGAATGGAGTTTCCTAGGAAAGGGCGTGGCTGGCTGGTTCCACAATGCAGTGCTTTGCTGCTGGTCCCCATTGTTTATTTTCTAACTTTCAGATTTCAGCTATCTCCTGTGATAGCTCTTTTAGATACCCCCCATACATTACTCATTTTGCAAACCGAAGAAAGCTCAGCAAATTGGCTCTTGTTGGGTTCTTCCTTAGTTGTCTCGCCCCATTCTCTCCCTCCCTCCCTCCCTCCCCCCCTCTCTCTCTCTCTCTCTCTCTCTCTCTCTCTCTCTCTCTCTCTCTGTGCCCAAACGCCTTGTAGGCTTTAGCTGTGAATCCCATGCTCTGATCTGCTCCTGCAACTTCACAATATTTGAACTTTCTGTTTCCCTGGGCACTGCACAGAACCTTTTGCTCCTTTTACTCTTGAAATAAAAAGCAGTGTTCTTTATGAATTTTTAACACGACACACTACTTTTCCCTCCCCTTCCTGCCAATGCTCTCAGGCAAGTCACGTCAGTGTCTGGACTCTTGCATGTGAATCTCCGAGCCCGACTGCCTCCATTTGTAAACAAGTGTGAACAACATGACCACATTAGTGTCACTTCCCCGCAAATTCAGTGTTAAGAAATTACAAATGTATGTACCATGGAACAGTTTGACAAAGCTGTATCATTATACATTATTCATAGTAATCTTTCTCAAAACTTGACATTTTGGAAAGTTTCTCCACTTTGTGCATCATAAAAGTGTAATGCGGGTTGTGAATGTGGCGTTTGGAGTGTGTGTGCGGAGGGGGAAGCAAAAAGGAAAGCACGAAAAGAAAAATCTCAGTGCCATCAGTGTTTTCCTTTCTAGGAACCTTTGTTTTTTTTGAAAGCTGCTTCTTTCAAACATCAAGAGATTTTATTTTGTGTCACTGGTGCAAAATATCGACTTTAAGGCAACCTATTTTCTTCTTTTATTATGAAGTTCCAAGTTTATATTAGTGTGTGTGGTCAGAGGCAATAATAAGTGTCAAGCTTGGCTTATAAAATCGTTCCTAGGCCTTTTAACCTTCAGCAGAGCCCTGAATAAGTGAGCGAGTCTATGGTTGCTGACATTTATGGCAAAGCAGAAAATAGATGTCTATTGATGGGGCTATATCTCTGATCATAGTTCATATCCCCTTTCAGCAATGGAGTTAACATTATCTGGCTGATGTCAGGCGCCATGATGATCACTGCCAAGAGAAGGGCAGATGGTCCCAGGCCTCCTTTGCCGGCGACGTCTGTTTTGTGGATATGATCAGCATAACTCAATCACTATCAGCGCTGAGATCCCAAATACACATCAGGAGTCATTGTGTGGCATGGCCCTGCTGGGACTGTTAAGTGGGGCACTGACTGCTGTCCCTTTTGGAATAACTCCCTGCGTTTAGAAAACTTGTTGTTGTTGTTTAGTCGTTTAGTCATGTCCGACTCTGCATGACCCCATGGACCAGAGCACGCCAGGCACTCCTGTCTTCCACTGCATCCTGCAGTTTGGTCAAACTAATGTTAGTAGCTTCGAGAACACTGTCCAACCATCTCATCCTCTGTCGTCCCCTTCTCCTTGTACCCTCCATCTTTCCCAACATTAGGGTCTTTTCCAGGGAGTCTTCTCTTCTCATGAGGTGGCCAAAATATTGGAGCCTCAGCTTCAGGATCTGTCCTTCCAGTGAGCACTCAGGGCTGATTTCCTTCAGAATGGAGAGGTTTGATCTTCTTGCAGTCCATGGGACTCTCAAGAGTCTCCACCAGCATCACAATTCAAAAGAATCAATTCTTCGGCGATCAGTCTTCTTTATGGTCCAGCTCTCACTTCCATACATCACTACTGGGGAAACCATAGCTTTAACTATACAGACCTTTTTTGGCAAGGTGATGTCTCTGCTTTTTAAGATGCTATCTAGGTTTGTCATTGCTTTTCTCCCAAAAAGCAGGCGTCTTTTAATTTTGTGGCTGCTGTCACCATCTGCAGTGCTCATGGAGCCCAAGAAAGTAACTAGGACCTGATAAATGGAAGCATGGTCTTTCCCCTCATGTGCTTGTTTTCTACATGCAAAAAGGCCCTCCAGAGAATGTTTCAGGTATGCAATTTCCCACATGTAATCCAGAGGTGGACAATGACAACAAAGCCGTGTCATGTGGTTATTCTGCATTCGTAAGCGAGTTCTGCTTTTCTATGCTACTTAGCATTTGGCTGTCAAAGCTTGGGAACATGCCATCCCAGCAGGCAAGACCTGGTCACCTCTAGTGTTTCTCTGGAGATACCACCCCTTGGTTTGCTGTCTTTCCTTGTCTTACCTTCAGACCTCAGAAATGCCTTAACTCATTTTCCTCTGCATCTTTCGGTGCTCCACCAACTGGCAGCAGAGATCTGGGCATAACCATTGGCCTCTTCCACTCTGACATTGAAGCTCCCACAGCAAGCTGTGCATGTATCTGTTAGAATTCCTGCTCCATGATTGCAGTCATGGGATTGTTGTCTATCACAGGACGGTATATGTTTTGACTCCACAGAGTGGGAAGTGATGGATACAAGATGTTTGTGTTACTGTGTTCCATGAAGTGGGACTATTGTCCTTTGTTCTTTCTCTCTTTGCTGTCTGATGCTAGAGAGAGAGGGAGCCATGTTGCAGTGCTCCGTGTGTGTTTATATGTAAATAAAGTAGATTAGCCAAAATGCCGAGTTGCTGAGGTCTGTCACGCAAGATGCGAAGACTCTACGGATCCCTAAGTGTGCTGATGTCTGTTGGCATCGGTCGCTGTGATGTTCGGGCAGAAGAAAGCTTTTGAAGCTCCCGAACGATCAACCAGGAGGGGAGAGAACATGCCAGGCAGGCATGTGTCTCTGCCAGGGTCTTACTCGAGTGTAGGACGAGCTCTTGACAGTATCATGGGGTGTCACTTCTTCCTGTGAGACATCCTGATCCTTCCAGGAGGAGCAGTAGCCCATTTGTTTATCTTTTTAATCAATATAGACCCCCCTTCCATGTAAAAAATAATAATCGAGATAGCTTGCAAAATAAAGTCAAAGACTAACACCATCCCCACTGCCCTACAGCTGGCATTTCAGTTATCCTAGCAGTAGCTCTGGGACCAACTCTGTGTTACAAAGATGTCTGCAAACATGACACGAAGGCTGGCAACATCAACTCTGCCATGTGGGAAACCCTTGCAAATGACCACAGTGCTTGGAAACAGACTGTGACCAGAGGAGAAGTGACCACTGGGAGGAGCACAGAGGGAAGAAATGCCATGGTGCATCTGCAGCAGAACCAGATGCCTTCTTCTGCCCCAGCTGCAACAAAACATGTCTATCCCATATCAGTTTCTGCAGCCACAGTAGGCACTGCAACCTTCCAACAGTTTGACTTCACCCCTGAAGTCACACTCCTCCAGTGTCTTCCAAGACAGATGGGTGCTAACCAGCCATGCCCCAGGGTTTCCCCTCTCTGTCCGGGAGGAAGTCAGGCGAAGTTTCAACACGTGCATGGAGGCTTGCCAGCCACTGGGATAAGTTTGCGACATGTTTTCAGAAGGAAAATGTCTCCTAAGCCTTGGCATCACTTTCTCCTTTTAGTTGTGCCTGAAAAAAAGAAAACAGAATGTTAACGAATAACTGCCATAGTTGCAAATGGAGTACTGGGATAAAGATATCACTGAGTGCAGGAATGCGACAATGTTTGCAGAATGTGGCAGTATTAGCCAGATGAAGCAAGGTGCCACCTGAAAATTTGCATCTAATCTAAAAGAAAAACCAGGTTGCCTGTGTTGTGTAAGCTGTGACATAGATATACCAAATGACATGTTTGCCTTTAAGCCCTGCCTTTCACACCTGCCCTTTGGCTTACCCCCTTGATCTTTCAGGGTACGAGTTTGCACTGAAGTAAGATCCATTGGGGACGTGGGTGGCGCTGTGGGTTAAACCACAGAGCCTAGGACTTGCCAATCAGAAGGTTGGCGGTTTGAATCCCCACAACGGGGTGGGCTCCCGTTGCTCGGTCCCTGCTCCTGCCAACCTAGCAGTTTGAAAGCACGTCAAAGTGCAAGTAGATAAATAGGTACCACTCTAGTGGGAAGGTACCATATTTTTTGCCCTATAGGATGCACTTTTTCCCCTCCAAAAATGAAGGGGAAATGTGTGTGCATCCCATGGGGCGAATGCAGGCTTTCGTTGAAGCCTGGAGAGTGAGAGGCGTCGGTGCGCACTGACTCCTCTCGCTCTCCAGGCTTCAGGAAGCTATCCGCAAGCCTTGCGTGCCCGGTGGGAGTTCCTGCGGGCACGCAAGGCTGGCAGATGGCAGTCTGCAGCCCAAAGCACGGGGCGACCTCTGGAGGGTGCCCCGTGCTTCGCGCAGGTGTCCGGAAGCCTTGCTCGCCCGGCGGGAATTGCCACCGGGCTCGCAAGCCTTGCGGATAGCAGCCTGTTCTGGGGGCTGGGGTGGGGGAATAATTTTTTTTAATTCATTTCCCCCCCAAAAAACGAGGTGCGTCCTATGGGCCAGTGCACCCTATAGGGCAAAAAATACGGTAAATGGCATTTCTGTGCTCTGCTCTGGTTTGCCAGAAGCGGCTTAGTCATGCTGGCCACATGACCCGGAAGCTGTACGCAGGCTTCCTCGGCCAATAAAGCGAGATGAGCGCTGCAACCCCAGAGTCGGTCATGACTGGACCTAATGGTCAGGGGTCCCTTTACCTTTAAGATCCATTGAATCCACTGGGGCTTTCTCCAGGGCAAGTGTGCATAGAATTGCAGCCTTAGTTACATGCAACTGTATTTCCTCACATTCTTTCCTTCCTTCTCCCTCTCTCTGTGGCCTTCTTCCTTTTCCCATTTTAGAATGTAGGTTCCTTGCGGGCAAGGACCTGTCTATTGTTTGCTTATGGAACTCTGTGAAGTGCCATGTAGAATTCATAGTCTAGTCTGCTGTGTCTAGCACTGACCAACCAGATACCCCAGAGACATTCGCAAAGAGAGCAGAGTGGGGATAACAGTCCATTGCTTGCCCCTGGCATCTGTGCTAATCAAAGATACACTGCATTGCATATCGGAGCTGATAGCTTTTCAGCTTTCAACATTTTGAAATGTGGTTAATGAGTGACATTGTTCCTTATATTCTGATTGCTTCCCCAGATATGATTCTTCCACCCCCCTCCCCCAAAAAGATAGGAAAAGGTAGTTCACAATTATAAATAGTTATTTGTCGTGGGTTTCTGTGTGGTGCAGGATCAGACAAGAGTGCTCTGGGCTGTGTTGCAAAAGCCAGTCCCCCCCTCCTTTTCCCAAATGGCAGACAATAATGGGGTCAGGTCTCTGCCCTTTGACCCCCTTGCCCCTTACATCCAGCCTTCCCCCCCGGGAGCTTTAAACACATCCACAGAGGCTCTGCCCATGCTCACTTCTGCAAACATCAATTTTTTTGCTTACCAGTTGAGAAGAACGCCTCCTTCTGATTTTTAATGCCTGCACTGGCTTGGGAGCAGGAGGGATGGGACCAAGACTGGAGAGATGGGGAGAGCCAAGAACCATGCCTTGAAAGGTAAAAGCATGGATGTGAGGAAATCTAACTTTGTTTGGTTTGAGGCCTAGCCAGCTTGTCCACAAACAGCGTTACCCTTTTAACACGCCTGGGCTCATTGACTCTGTCTGTTACATCTCCAACTCTTGAGAGGGCTACTTTATCTTCAGATATGACCTCAAACAGAGCTATTAATAGCACATTCCTGGAAGTATGTCCAAATGCCAAGCAATACTTTGCTGCACTGGAAATTGCTTTGAAAGTGTCTTCAGGTTTCAAAATTAGCTTTCTAGAGTGGGAGCTGCTGTTCAGAAACATGTCGGGGTACTCAGACCTGCCACTGCCAAGCCATCCTAGAAAAACAGGTGTGTGGCATGTTGAGGGTGTGGAATCTTCCTGGTGACATCCAAAATGGCCTCTCTGTAAGACACTTGTGCCTAGAGTCTAGCCTTCAGTTCAGTGGGGACTGACCTCTTCAGAAATGAGTCTCTGTTCCTTCGAAAGCAGGTGAGCCAGTGAACCTACCTAGGCTCAGAAGCTCTGAGGTATCAGCAGGCTCCCACAACTCATGGATCATCCATGGGGGAATATGGAGCAATATCTCAACAGCTGGTAGAGGTCAAGGCTTTGGCACTATGCATGAAAGGTAGTGAACACTCCCTTTGGGGCCAAGGAGGAATGTGTCCTGGGGATCTGAAGTTTCTGACAATTCCAGGGACACTGGGAAAGGGAGTAGAGTGACCGCTACTGACCACTGAGAGCCTTTGATCTCTTACATTTCTTGCTCTTTTCTCTGCTTCCCCATCCTACTTCTCAGGTTGTTCTTCAGAGACCACATCCTGTGGGATATGAGTGGGTGATTCCTGTATCTGGGACTTGGGTCCATTGCCAATTCTAGATGGGGTGGTGCTCCCTCTGAAGGAGCAGGTACACAGTCTTCGGGTGCTTCTTGTCCCATCTCTGTCCCTAGAGTGACCTCTTTATCTAGGAGAACTTTTTGCTAGCTCTGGCTGGTGCACCACCTGTGACCATTCCTGGAGTCCAATAGCTTGACCACTGTGGTACATGCACTGGTAACTTCAAGGCTTGATTACTGTAATGCGATTTGTGTGGGGCTACCCTTGTATCTGGTCTGGAAGCTTCAGCTAGTGAAGAATGCAGTGCCCAGGCTGCTCACAGCAGCAGATTACTGGCAACATGTTATCCTGCTGCTGAGGGAGCTGCATTGGTTGCTGATTTGGTACTGGTCCAGGTTCAGAGTATCCAAATTAATTTACAAATCCCTAAACAACTTGGGCATATAGTACTTTAGGGACCGTCTGATCTTTCAGGCACTGAAATCCTCTGATGGGGAAATTCTGGTGGTTCCCCATGTCCCTGAAGTTCAGCTGGCCTTCACAAGCAACTGAACCCTGCTGGCAAGAGTTTGGCGGGGAATCACCTTTCCCTTCATCTGGACGTCTTTTGAAGACTTTCCTGTTTGGACAAGCCTTTTTAGGGAAGCCTGTTTAGGGAAGCTTTTAATGTTTAATAGACTATTGTGTTTTAATATTCTGTTGAAAGCCGCCAAGAGTGACTGGGGAAACCCAATAATATATTATTATTATTATTATTATTATTATTATTATTATTATTATTATTATTAGCAACGTGAATTTTAATTTCAATCCAGTCAGTACTTAATGATGTTTATAATGATGTTCTTATGTTCGTTGATTTTGTTTTTAAATGCTGTTTTCCACCTTGTTATATCTGCATGAAAGTGTGAAAGGAAATGCGCAAGTAAATAAAACACAACTTTCAACGTTCCAAGAGGGCAGTTATCAGCCCAGAACTTTATAACCAGTGTCTGTTGAAATTGGAACCTGAATTAACTGTGGCCCACCTATAGAAAACATTCTTTTTTAAAAAAACAAGATTTGGCTTCACATCAGAGACTACACAAATAGTTTTTACACACGCACACCTTCAGAAACATCTATCTTCCATTCACCGGCAATGCAAATGTCACTAATAGAATGTAAATAAAGACAAGAAAGCTAGCTGCGGCCCAGTGACTCATTATGCATTTCCGATGTGACCATTGGGGCTGAACGTATTGCTCACTAGATTAGTGAGAACTCTACATTCTCCCACTGAATGTGTTTCTTCAAAGGTCAAAGAGAGGAAAGCTAGAGAGACTAGGTTGAAACTACAAATGGTGTTCTGTTTGGTCTAAGGCCAAGTGGTTTGAATGAAGAAAGTGAGACAATAAATATGAAGAATTAAATGTCCAATCTGGAAGAGTAGTCTTGGTTCTGGAGAAGTCATGTCCATAAATTAAGTTATGGCAACCGCAAGTGGTGGTTTTACTTTCAATGATTGATTTTGCCCTTTGTGAATAATCATAACTTCTCACAGGAGGAAGAAATGGCATGAGAACCATGCCTATACTTACAAAACCCTTTGTCTTTGTCTACATCTATAAAATCAAGTTCCTGATCCCAGCGTGACCAAGAAATTGAACTTGTAGCTATGAGCAGAGAAGGTGACTCAATTTTCAGTGAATTTAGTGGGACAAAGTAAATGGGCTGTAATCTGGGATGTGGTTGAGAAAGCCCCAAATAACATATGGACCTAAACATAAGAACTGTTGATCTGACCATGCGCTTCTCCAGCTCACCATTCTGTTCTCATGGAGGCCAACCACATGTCTGTAGGAACCCAACAAGCAGGATGTAAGTGAAGCAGCACTCTCCTGGACATGAGAACAGTACCACCATACCCCAGAGGGTACATTTTGACTGACTGTGGTTACCATTAATGGTAACCATTAATGCCAGATAGGCAGCTTATGTCAGAAACCTCACACCTGCATTCTGCGTCTATTGAAACCTCTGACCCTGCCTGCCTGCGTCTGCCACGTGGATGCCACCTCTACCTCTCTTTCCCATGTAATCATCCAAGGAAGGTTGTCAAAGTTCTGAACCAGAATGTGAAGGTGGCATTCTGGGATGGATGAGGATGAATGCAATTGGACACAGCCCTAACAGGGGAGACTTAGAGAGTGGTGGTAGCCAGAACCACTTTCTGCCAGCTTCTGCTGGTATGTCAGCTGTGGTTTTATCTGGAGAGAATGGACTTCACCTCACCTTTCCATGCACTAGTGACATCCGGACTGCATTACTATTCAGAACCCATGACTTTGGACTGCTCTTCTTGTGTGTTTCCTATTATGTGTGTGTGAATACGCTCTACAGTGTAGATTACTATGTGGGATTCCTTTAAAAAATGGTCCAGAAACTTCAGATAGCATAAAAAGTAGCCAACCAGCTACTGGCTTGAGACAGGTGCTCATAACTTATTACACACATATATATTGTACTGACTGCACTGAATGCTATTGTGTTTCGAGGCCCAATGGTAAGTTGTAGGATAATTAAAATGAAGTCAAGCCAACAATTCATGTTTGGTAGATAGGCGCATGATAGGAGCTGAAGCTCAGAGTTTTCCTTTAAGTTTGCTAGAGAGGACTCTTGCGAGAGACACTCCCACTGTGCCCTGACAGGGGGAGGGCTTAGCTTTATAAAGTATATTCTCCTACCTGCCTGGGCACATTCACCTTCCGTCACCTTCATCATCAAGCCAGAAATGTGAAGAACATCTTAAATTAAACTAAAGCACGTCTTTGTAACTGAATTGCCATTTTAAGCCTGCCTGAGCAATGCTACTGTAACTGTTACTCTTCAACAAGTATTCTGAGTGAGCAAATGTTATTATTTTCCACTTACAAGACTGTGTGATTATTGTTTTGAGGGGGAGAAAAGGGCATCCCACAATTGTGAAATGTGATTCTATGGGATAATAGACATCTCTTGAGGTTTTAAAATGGGCCTTGAATCGCTACCTCTTTGCCACTGCCTTTAGCAACTAATTTGATATGAGTTCTAGAAACTCCCCAATTTTCATTGCATCTTTATAGTTTTATATTATGATGTTTGGGTGTTAGTCCTCTTGTTTTTAAGCTACACTTTGAATTTTTCTTTTGGATATTTTTGTGGTGTTTTATGGCTTTAAATGAGATCTTAGTGTATGTTTGATATGGGGCTTATAAATTGCCTTGGCAAGAATTTTTCTTGAAAAGCAGTATACAGATTTATCAAATAAATAAATAAAAACTATGAACAGGTCCAGGAAAATCAACTAGATTACACTTCCCACCTGTCCCACACTGGGAATCATCATCCACCAGGTTGACCAAGGCAACTTCAGTTCGACAAAACCACTGAAAATAAACTCTTTGTGTTACCAATTCCTGTTTCTGTATTTTCTGACACTGTGTTCCAAATTGTCACTTAGGAAAAAGAAATTCAGATGGTGATGCATATGTAAGTACTTCTTAACATGAAGCTGAGCCTCTTCTCAGCTTGTTAGGATGCTGTACTGGTCCATTCTGCTTCTTTCCATCTTAATTTGATTGCTGTCATCAACAAAGTGTTTCCTTGTTTTTACGCGGAAGGTGTTCCAAGAAAATAGTATAGCTAAAAACTGTATGAGGATTTGGAAGTTTTCAGTGCAATGCAGAATTAACTGACACGATCTCAGTCTCCTCCATTTGCAGCAGGAAAAATGTAAAAGGTCACTAAATGTGTGACATGGAAAAGATGTTGATAATTATTGCAACTCACTCTAAAGCTGTGAAGATGTATTATTACATGCAACTTCTTTGGTCTTGTGGAATTTTAACTTTTGAGTGTCATACCTTTGCCAGACTTAATATAACAACCAGATTGTTGGCTAAATAATGATCAAGAGCAACCAAAAAGCACCTGCTATTTACCAAAGATAAGGGCCCTGGCTGATTGGTTTGTAGGCATTTGATCATGTGGGGCATTTCACCACCTGCTTGGTTAAGTAAATATTCGCCTGTATTTTTTAATCAAACTAGGTTATCCTATGAGGGCTTAGCAAACAGATTTCCTTTCCCCCCTCCTCCTTATGCTAACTTGGCCCAATAGTTCTTCTGCTTAGTTTTGAATGTGGTGGTACTAACTCATAAAATTAATTCCCATTTTGTGGAATTGTCAGAAATGAGGATTGTTCTGACCCCTGTTTGAACTCATCAGCCGAAATGAAGTTGTTCAGTGAGCTGGAGAAGACAAAGCGGAGTCCTTAGAAATTAATCAACACCATCAGCCTTTGCAATAGGCCTGAAAATGGCACACACACACCAGGCTGACCCTGAGCGGCTCTGGATTCCCTTCGTAAATGAAAGTCATCATTCTTGGCAAGGAAGATACTAAATTATAGGCTTTTAAATTTAATTTTCAGTTTACTTGTGTTTTCGATTAGGGTGCCATGTTTCATAAAGACAGTAGTACCTTTAAGTAGTAAAAGCCTTCATTTACCATCCCAGGACCGGTTGTAATAAAATGTAAATATGGACAAAAACCAGTTCGCAAATGAAAGCGGGCTGCTGTTTTCACCCCCCACCCCTTTCCTCAGTGACACCTTAAGCAACAATACCAAATTATTTTTCTTCATACCAAAATCAATAACAGGCTTGGAAATAAAAAGTAGCCCTGGAGCCTCAGGCCACAGATTTTCATGACAGGCTACTAAAACTATCTTTCAGTAGCCCGAAGGCCTGCCAGCTAATCATTCACTTTCCTTTCGCTATTTAGTTGTTGGATACCTCTCCGGGCTAGTAAAGCTTAAAAGCTATGTGACAAATTGTCTGCTAAAGCAACATTGTCCTTTTCTTTTTCTTTTCTTTTTATATCTTCATGGAACCTTAATCTTTTGCTTGTATACAAAGTTCATGTTGCTTCTGCGAGCAACAAAAAATGATGATAATATGAACTGCTTGGAAACTTCCAGAAGAAATATAGGAGACATTATTGGTCTCCCTCTAAACTCATTAAAGTCAACACTGAAGCTTTCATAGATGTTCATGAGCTTAGGACGGAGGCCTTAATAAACAGAAACCAACTTAAAGTGCTCTCTTTTCTCTCTCTCTCTCTCTCTCTCTCTCTCTCTCACACACACACACACAGCTTTTAATAGCAAAACCTTACTTTCTGTTTTAAAGTTTAAGCAATTGGTGAAAAGTTATTCTGTTTGCTTGCCTGTCTATCTAGCCGGCTCTACTATTGGGCAGAGTGAGATGGTTGCTTCATGCAGCAAATGCAGAGGTATATGGTTATGGAGTGGTGCTGAGGTATTGGAGGACAGAGCTGCATGTAGCACACAGCCTGCCCTTGCCCCTAAACTAGCCTGCTGTCCAGTCTTCACAGCTGAAATAAGATTCAACTTCCAGTCCATTTGATTTTTGTTGTTGTTGTTCTTTAGTCGTTTAGTCGTGTCCGACTCTTCGTGACCACATGGACCAGAGCACGCCAGGTACTCCTGTCTTCCACCGCCTCCCACAGTTTGGTCAAACTCATGCTGGTAGCTTTGAGAACACTATCCAACCATCTCGTCCTCTGTTGTCCCCTTCTCCTTGTGCCCTCATCTTTCCCAACATCAGGGTCTTTTCCAGGAAGTCTTCTCTTCTCATGAAGTGGCCAAAGTATTGGAGCCCCAGCTTCAGGATCTGTCTTTCCAGTGAGCACTCAGGGCTGATTTCCTTCAGAATGGAAAGGTTGGATCTTCTTGCAGTCCATGGGACTCTCAAGAGTCTCCTCCAGCACCATAATTCAAAAGCATCAATTCTTTGGCGACCAATCCTTGCCCCTAAGCTAGCCTGCTGTCCAGTCTTCACAGCTGAAATAAGATTCAACTTCCGGTCCACTTGATTACCATATGTGAAATGGAAACCTTCTTTTGCCCCGGCAGCAAAATGTCTTTGGGTGGCTTTGTTTATCATGTCTGTCTAGGTACCTAAAACAAGAATGGAGATGTTTAGTTTTTTAAAGATATCTCTTCCCTTTTCCCTACAATCAAAGCTACCTGAAGTAGTAATTCTCCTACTGCAATTATGACCTAGCTTTGTATTAGGTTTGTGAATGTGAACAATTGAACTATATTGTCAGGTAGTCAATACAGTGGTACCTCGGGTTACATACGCTTCAGGTTACAGACTCCGCTAACCCAGAAATAGTGCTTCAGGTTAAGAACTTTGCTTCAGGATGAGAACAGAAATCGTGCTCCAGCGGCGCGGCGGCAGCAGGAGGTCCCATTAGCTAAAGTGGTGCTTCAGGTTAAGAACAGTTTCAGGTTAAGTATAGACCTCCAGAACGAATTAAGTACTTAACCCGAGGTACCACTGTACTGAGGTCTGGTAAGACAGTAAATGCCAGGTTCGGCCCATATTTGCACTGACCTGCTACCTTAAGCCTATCAGATTCTTCTCTGGCTCTGGATGAGGTGGTAGAATAGACCAAACCACTTCAAACTAAAGGTGGAAGATACCATTTCTGAATGTTTTCCCTTTCCCCACATTACATTAAAAATATATTTACAAGCAGAAGAGCATCTGTGTGCTAGTGTTCTAATTCCAGATATTTTACATTGGGAAACTGCAATCTGAACTGGTAAGAACATATGAAAATAAGAAGAGCTTGCTGAATCAGGCCAATGGTTTATCAAGTCCCAATACTGATCCTTGGGGACTACTTTTTACATCAACTGCCCATTTATTATTAGTCTCTGTTTCCTGTTACACAACCAATCCCTTATCCACAAGACAACTTCTGTTCTTTTTTTTTTTTTTTTTTTCGACGTAAATTTTTATTAAGCGTTTCAAAATAGAGAAAGAAAAAGAAAAAACAGAAAAAGAGAACAGAAAAATATACACGAATAACAATACATCAAATAGATATTTTTACATCACTTCTTTCACATAGTTGTTTCTTTCAGGACTTCCTTCAGCTAAATCGCAAGTCATTCGTAGCCAAAATTAATGTCCGCGTTTCTTCGTTTATATTGTCGTTATGTCTACTCTTACTCTCTATTTTCTTTGCACAATAACCTCTAGTCTGTTACAGTACGTCTTTAAATCCCTTGAGCGTTATTTTTCCATCACAAACGTATTCCAAGTAGTCTACATATTTCCCCCAGTCGCTGGTAAATATCTGGTCCTTTAAATATCTAATTCTCCCCGTTAACTTATCAAGCTCAGCATATTCCGATAATTTACCTCTCCACTCCTCCACCGTCGGGATTTCTTGTTGTTTCCACCTTTGCGCTATTACAACCCTTGCTGCCGTAACCGCATAATATACCAGTCTACGATCTTCCTTTTTTATATCTTGTCTTAATATCCCTAATAGGAAAATCTCGGGTTTCTTTATGAACGTGTATTTTAATATCTTTTTTAATTCGATGTAAACCTTCTCCCAAAACTGTTTTACCCTTCCGCACTCCCACCACATGTGGTAGAAGGAGCCCTCTACCTTTTTACACCTCCAACACTTATTGTCCACCTTGTACATTTTGGCAAGTTTCATAGGTGTCAAATGCCACCTGTAAAACATCTTCATAACATTTTCTCTTATCACAGTACACGCCGTAAAGTTTATCCCATCTTTCCATAATTTTTCCCAATCCTCAAATTGAATACAGAAGTTGTCTACTGTTGTCCACAGTATTCACAGTAGACAACTTCTGTTCTTATTCCATGACTGCTAAGCTTACTTCGGAGTTTTTAGTGGGATACATTATGGGCAGCTTTTGGAAATCCCAAATACACTATGTCAACTGGAATATCCATCTAGATGCTTGTTGACATTCTCAAAAACCTTTAATTGGTTAGTGAAACAGGACTCATCCTTGCAGAAGCCATGCTGGTTCTGCTTCAGCAAGGCTTGTTCCTCTGTATGCTTGCTTATTTTATCTTTAACAATACTTTCCATGAGTTTTCTCCCGACATATGTTAAGCTAACCAGCCTGTGATTTCCAGGATCTGCCCCTCCCTCTGGAAAATTAGTATTACATTGACCACTTTTCAGTCCTCAGGAGGGCTGATCTTAGGGACAAGTTATATATTTCTATTTGAAGATCAGCAATTTCGCATTTGATTTGTTTGAGAACTCCCAAGTGGAAGTCTTCTGGACCTGCTGATTTTGTAAGCTTCTGTTTTGATTATTAGGTTGTCTCTTGTCACTACTATTTGCCTCAGTTCCCTCAGACTATATATTCCTGTAAAAGTCCACCTCCTTGTAAATTAATAGCTGAAGGGGGTTGAGAAAAATCACAGGTCTCTCCCATGTCTACATCCAACACCTTCTCCACTGGGTCACCAACTTTACTGGTTTTATTTTCACTTACACAGAACCTCCCTATCCACAATTCAGAAAGTCTGCATTCTAATAGTCCTCTTCCTTTGAAGAATTATATCAGTATCTTTCGCCTCTATCTCCATGTGCCCCTTCCTTCCTTCCTTCCTTCCTTCCTTCCTTCCTTCCTTCCTTCCTTCCTTCCTTCCTTCCTTTTCTGGTCCCACACAAAGCTATATAGAAGAAAAGTGGGGATAGCGAGAAGGGAAAGAAACATCTTAGCTTAGACCTGTCTCTGGCTGTACATCAGTTGTATCATTATTGGCAGTTGATCGAGTGCCTTGCATTTGTTTAATGACGCATGGTTGACTTAACCTTCTAGACTGTACTTCCCTGAGGAGAATCCGCTTTCTCCTAGAAATTGAGTCATGTCAGAGCAACATGTTAATTATTATTGTAGTCATAATTCTCCACTCCATCGTAGGCACAGTTTGATACTTCTCACTTGCTGTAAATAAGGTACCTACATTACTAAGCCTCGTCTTGCTGCTGCTGAACAAAATCACAAAGCCTCAGTCATCTGTGTAATTACAATACTAAAGTTCCAGAAATGAAACCACGCTCTCTTAAATGTAGCAGCGTTTATAGCTGCTGGTTTAATATGTATCCCTGCGATACTGGGTTGAATTCTCAATAGTTCAGGTGAAGGAACAAACCAGAAGAGTTCTCTCTCTCTCTCTCTCTCTCTCTCTCTCTCTCTCTCTCTCTCTCTCTCGTCAGAGTTTCTTTTAACAGTAACCTCTGTGACCTTGAACCAGGATGGCTCTATGAGAGGACACTTGCTTTGCATGCAGAATGTCCCAGACTAATCTCCACCAAAAAGGTTCTCGGGTAAAGACCTGTGCCTGAGACCTTGGGGAAATGACTCTTGTGAAATAGGCAGTACTGGGATTGATGGTCCAATTTAGTAAAAGTCACCTTCATATTATCTGCCCAAGGAGTCATGCAGACCTTGACATGGGGTCGGATCCAAAGCAAATTGCACTTAGATCTCATTGAAATCGATGCAAAGATTAGTCTTGACTTTTCTGAAGTCCCATTGATTTCACTGGGAACTAAGCACAACTAACGCAGGGTTGTATCTGACTGAGTCAAATGGGTGTACAGTGGTACCTCGGGTTACAGACGCTTCAGGTTACATACACTTCAGGTTACAGACACTTCAGGTTACAGACTCCACTAACCCAGAAATAGTACCTCGGGTTAAGATCTTTGCTTCAGGATGAGAACAGAAAACATGTGGTGGTGGTGCGGTGGCAGTGGGAGGCCCTATTAGCTAAAGTGGTACCTCAGGTTAAGAACAGTTTCAGGTTAAGAACGGACCTCCAGAACGAATTAAGTTCTTAGCCCGAGGTACCACTGTAGTCTGAGTAAGATGTAGGAACAATTCTTAGTTTGTTTGGATCCAACTATACAGTCTAACAGGGAACCCTAAACAGATCTCTCTGAGGAGATCCAGATAACAGACTATCTCCCATGATTACCAGCATAGACTTTGGTGGTAAGGAACCTGAATTAACCCACCAAGAGTCACTACCCAGGATGTTTTTCCCCTATAAGGCCTGCACTGGAGAAGGCAAGGAGTTCAGCCCGAGGCCATTAAGATACACAGTTATAAGCTAAAACACCACACTTTTAAATCCATAGCTTCCTTGGTAATTGCGGGCATCTGCCAAAGTGAGCAGGCTAGAAGACTGGGGGAATCACATAATGTGTATGCTTGTGGAGAGCTTCAGCTACTTTGCAACGAGTTGTAGACATATCTGCCCTGTTTGTCAGGTACAGGGGGAGAGATTCTGTGCTATAGCAGTTAAAGTGCATCTGTAGTACTGGGCTGTGAAATGGCAACCTTGAAACATTGTATTTGGAAATAGGTATGGCACGATCTCTTCATGTTGTGAGTTCCCTCAGTTTCTTATTTTTCTTAAATTTAGTCCTCTGCACTTCTGCATCAATTAGTGAATTGTTTTTAAAAAGATCCTCAAAATAGCATTTCAGTGTTATTTTCTCCTATTAAACACATTTTTGTATGCCGTTTTGACCAGTGATGTGCACATTACTCGGTTTCATTTTTGTTGGTTGATTGGAAAAATACATTGCAAAGTTTGGTTGTGCAAATTTTGAAGGATGGCTATTGTTTCAGCTCTCATATTGCTTCGGAAAGCGTGGATGTGATAGATTTGGCTACAAATGCAAACAGAGTCTGATTTTTACCTCATCCTTCCTCAGAAATGAAGGCAAACAAATAACCGAACACTGAATCACTGCATGGGTCTGGCATCCTAGTTAATTTGCATTCTCGTTCCTTTGAGCATCATAAAGGAAACTGACTTATACTAAGTCAGACCATTGGTCTGTCTAACTCAGTATTGTCTACACCAGGGTTAGCGAATGTGGTGCTCACCATACGTTGTTGTACTCCAGTTCCTACCATGGTTAGTGGCAAGGGAAAATGGGAGTTGCAGTAGCGCAACAACTGGAGGGTGTCACTTTGATTATCCCTGGTGTGCACTGATTGACAGTGGCTCTCCTGGGCTTTCAGGCAGGAAACATGGCCAACCCTACCTGGGTATGCTGGGGATTGAACTTTGGAGATTCCGCATCCATTGAGGTATGTCCCTGTTAGAGCAAAATTAGGGATGCTCATTCTGAGTGAACACTCAGTTCAGAGGTCAGCAAACTTTTTCATCAGGGGGCCGGGGCACTGTCCCTCAGACCTTGTGGGGGGCCGGACTATACAGTGGTACCTCGGGTTAAGAACTTAATTCGTTCTGGAGGTCTGTTCTTAACCTGAAACTGTTCTTAACCTGAGCTACCACTTTAGCTAATGGGGCCTCCTGCTGCCACTACATGATTTCTGTTCTCATCCTGAAGCAAAGTTCTTAACCCAAGGTACTATTTCTGGGTTAGCAGAGTCTGCAGCCTGAAGTGTCTGTAACCCGAGGTACCACTGTATTTTGAAAAATATAAATACCCTCCAAGCTGGTCCCGCAGCTGCCTCCAGACCTGGAGGAGGAACGCACTCTGCATGCGCTCAGGAGTGCATCTTGGCGCCGCCCGCTCACCAGCTTTGTTGATGAGCACCAGCCACTCCATTGGCCCGTCCCTGTGGAGCTCCCAGGTGGCATGCACGATGGGCTGCATCCCGTCATCCGAGGCCAGGTCGATGGGCAGGTCATGCACGCGGAGCGCTGGGCAGGTAGTGCGCAGCTCGCCCTCCAGCTGCTCCAGTGCGACTGTTGAGCGCACCAGCAGCAGCAGTGCTGAGCCAAGTGCCAGGTGTGGGGCCTCTCTGCCCATGGCTGTGACAGGTTTACCTCGGCATGTGGGTGGTGAGGCGTTGGATTGGCTGCAGGAGCTTTCTGTAGCCAATCTGAAGCTGTGCCAGCGTTGATGAAGTCAGCACCCGCACGGCGAGGTGTCTGCGGCTTCTTTTCCATGAATCGCCATGCCACGCAGGTTCAGCTCAGCGCAGGGACTTACTGAGTGGGCGGCAGGGTCCACAGCGGGATTTACAAGCCTGGTGGGCCACATCCGGCCCCCAGGCCGTAGTGTGCCGTTGATGTACCAGCATTGTTTTTGTAGAGCCTGAGATTCTGGGTGCATGCAACACTACACAACCCAGTATCACACTGAAATTGGGCCCAGTTCCTTCAAAATCAATAGGGTTTAGCACCGGGGGAACCAGCCCCCTGCCTGAAACCGTTTTCTTATTTAAAACAGAAAAATCTTTGGCACTGACCTTCCACAGACTTGTTTGTAGTTGGCTATTCCAGCATACCATACCTGCGAGTGTATCGACTGGAGTATTTTGCCTGTCAGGATTAACTTAATGTTGTTATCTTTGGCTGTAATGGGTTTTGAGCCTGCTGTTGCCTGCCTGCGAATGCAGCCGTAAATTACTTTACAGTAAGACATGATGATTTGCTAAGTCTCTTGATAGGTTCTTTAGTCAGATTTAGAGTAAAATGTGAGGTAGAAAAAGTTTTAAGGCCCTAGATTTATATTTGGAAGGTAACGTTTCTGGAGCCTTCTTGGGCTAATCTCTCCTGACAAAATTTGGTTTATACAGCTGAAAACACAGCAGCATTCAAAGCATCTGAAAATACTTCTCTCTGAATGAAGTAGTAAATATTATTTCCTACCCCCCTTTCTCTATAGGCATTCATGGCTTCACAAATACTACACCTCCCGTTTCCAGTGTATTCCGCAGTTGCAGGAAACATGGCTTTTACCCGATTAAAGATATCTTAAGCTGCAATCCTATACCTGCTTATCTGGTAGTAAACCTCCCTGAGCTCAGTGAGACTTACTTCTGAGTAGAAACATAATGGATTTTGCTGTTAATTGATTAATCATAGCAGTATTTATTAGATTAAATTAATTCAGTAAATCTGCATATGTTTGCACAAGAGTAAAAACCAAATCTATATGAAAGAACCCCCCCCCCCCCCGGAATTTCCTTCTTATAAAGGACATTCAATACACATGCTCCCCACTCAAAGAATTCTGGGCATTGTAGTTTGTTGAGGCTTACTGAGAATTAAAACTCTTGTGAAGGGTAAACTCCAGTGCCCAGAATTCATTGAGGGAAATAATGTGTTTTAAAGGTATAGTGCATATGTAGCTATAGGAGATGCTATTACAAAAAAGCATTATGACTTGTATGATAAGGGCAGAATGACTCTTCTAAGACTGTGCTTGCTATCTTCAGCTTTTGTGTTATAATAATTGTCACTTCTAACATTCTGCTGCCTGATTAACTCAGGCCACTTTTTTTTTTACCCAAATATATTTTTTAAAAAATAATTAACTGATTTTACGTATTTTTTCCAAAGCATTCCAAGAGTAATAATATAAAAATACAACAACACAGGGAAAATAGAAAGAAAGAAGCTTATTTGAATGCAATAAAACAACACCAATAACATCTTAAACATAAAATCCAAACACTCATAGCTAACAATGCCTGGGCAAATAAGGCCCTTTTTTGCAATCTAAATAACATCAAGGAAAGAACCAGGTGGGCATCTCTTGGGAGAATATTCCATAATCAGGGCACCACCACTGATAAAAGCCATCTCCCCAGTTGCAGAACTCACTGAATCAATAATACTGGGGGAACCTGAACATGACTGTGAGTAGCTTCCTTATGGAGATAGGTGGTCCATCACGGACCCTAGACTGAAGTTCTAGCACTTCGAATTGAGTCTTGAAACAATCTGAGAGCCATTGTACAAATTGCAGCATTGGTAAGATGTCTTCACAACATAGAGTCCCAGGTAGCAGTTTCACAGCTGTATTTTGCACTAACTGAAGTTTCTGAGCTCTCTTCAAAGTCAGCCAGGGCCAGTCTACCCAGGTGGCAGGATCCACCAGGGCAGCAGATCTAGATGTAGATGTTTATTCAAGGCTGCTCCACCCGTGAGGCAAGGTGAGGTAACCACTACAGGCAACAGAGTCTACCTGAGCAGCAGTACCTGCTGTCAATCTTTCCTTCTTCCTCGTTCCTGATGTAGATATTCCCTGACCTCTTCTTCCCTGGCACGGAAGCAGGACCCAATTGTAGATCTGCCTCGGGTGCCAAAATGTCTTGGATTAGCCCTGACAGCTGCCCAAGCTGCAAATTACCAGGGCATGGATAACTGAGGTCTAGGAAGGCACAAAAACTGGAGCTGGTGAAATGTACCCTTTGCCATGAAGATCATCTGCCTTTCCAGTGACAGAGTTAGATTTAGGACCACAGCCCAAACCTATTCCTTTGGGAGGATGCAACTTCATCCGGAATAGGTTGAAGCTGATTAACTGATTAGACAATTAATCAATTAGATTAAATCTGTCAATCATAAATAATAATTGGCTGAACACAGCAAGGCCTTTGGCTTAACTCCCCTCTTTGGCATTCTGTTCAACTGTAGGTTTATTTAATTTGATATCTCAATGGATTGTTGAAATATTTGAATGCACATGCTCAGGTACAATTCTCCATTTCGTGTCCAAACAAGATCCTGGCCTACTCGCCTTCTTACAAGGGGCCTAGAAATTATGTTTTAAAAAATGCTGCAATGCAGATACATTGAATATTGATCTGCATATTCAGTCTTCATTTAATGTTCAAGCAGTAGCTTGACCACTGCGTCAGTTTCCAAGGTGGGGAGGAAATATACAAAATATGTTGCAATATGATACCTCCCTCAAAGGCTGACATATCAGCTTGAAAGCTGTTATTCACCCGTAGTTGTGCATTTCAGGACTGAACATCACCTTGACATCCCTGATAACAACTAAATATGTTCAGTACTGGTGTACAGGACCTACTTAGTTAAAATTCCCAGGCTTCAAATATTATCTGGGTTGCAGATTGGACTATTAATTTTAAAGAGAGTGACAGAATTGTATGGAGAAACATACTGTATGGGCCCTGGTGATGCACATATTCTACTCTGCAACAGTTTAGAAAAAGCACGTCAGATTTCTAGCTTATTAACAAATTTGTACTAATATAAGGCAGATGCTGCTGTTATTTGGATTGCAGTCGCCCCTGTTTCAGATCCTACTGAGATGTGAAAGAACAAATTTCCAGACTCCACCTACAGAGGGCTCCTGAAGTCTGTCTCACTTTGCACTTCTTAAAGTAAATACATTTCCATCAAAACATTTGGTTTAGGGTAAGATGTCACTGTCAGTGAATGCACTGAAATCTTTGTTTCAAACGACAAGTAGTTTTCGGAGCAAAGAAGTTAACTCCTAGCCACTTATTCCTGGAAAGACGCAAAAATACCAGCACACACATCTGTCAGACTATTTACCCTCTGTCAGGGTCTTCAAGGCCTGAGCCAGGAATATCTGTCTGAAGCTGGGATGTGGCTTAGTAAGGCTCTGTGTGCTAAACCCTTAAAGGCCTCTCAGTCTTATGCAGCATCACCCCATCAAATTGGCAAGTAGTATGAAGATTCAAGACCCTGATGTTGGGAAAGATGGAGGGCACAAGGAGAAGGGGACGACAGAGGACAAGATGGTTGGACAGCGTTCTCAAAGCTACCAGCATGAGTTTGACCAAACTGTGGGAGACAGTGGAAGACAGAAGTGCCTGGCATGCTCTGGTCCATGGGGTCACGAAGAGTTGGACACAACTAAACGACTAAACAACAACAACATGAAGATTCAAGGTTTGATTGTCCTGGTATAAATGCTCGAAATAGGGCCTTCTGGTTGGGTCTGGTCAACAGACTCCAGACTGGAGAACACACCCTCCAGGTTTGATTTGGGTACACCCTCCGATGGCCTCAGTCTGCTCCTGTCCACTTCTCATAATTGGTCAGTGAAAATGTAGGTCTCATTTTTGCAAAGTATTCCCTAAGGAATAATGAGGAAAAATAATTTCACAGCACACTGACCTTCCAGACAGTGAACTTGTGGCCACTGGAACACTTGTTTCCTCCACAGAAGTTCTCCCTGCCTCTTCACCATACAGTATGCTCCATCCATACAGGAAAGGGTGAGGTGTGAGTGAAAATATTACTCAAAATGTATAAATTATTACTGGAATGGCAATTGAAAGATGAAGAAGTTAAATCAGTTATGATATACTGGGCTTAAGATATTGGTCTTAATATACAATTAGAAGATTGGGGGGAATTATGGAAAGAGGAAATAAATTTCACTGCCTGCAGTGCTTTAAAGGAAATATAATGAAAATGATGTACAGATGGTGTATAACACCAGTGAAATCACCAAAAATGTACAAAACAAATAACAAATCCTGGAAATGTAAGGAAAAAGAAGGTACTTTTTACCATATGTGGTGGGAATGTAAGAAAGTAAAGGACTTATGGGAAATGATTTATAATGAGATTTTAAAAATGTTGAAATATACATTTGCAAAAAATCCAGAAGCCCTTTTACTTGGTATAGAAGGTACAGAGATATACAAGCATGATAAAAAAATTGTTTTTGTATGTGACAACTGCAGCAAGAATACTATTAGCCCAGCAATGGAAGCAAGAAGAACTACCAACAAAAGAAGAGTGGCAGATGAAATTGATGGACTATGCCAAGTTGGCGAAATTAACTGGGAAAATTCGGAACCAGCAAGACCAGACTTTCTTGAAAGATTGGAATAAATTTGTGATATATTTGAAAGACAATTGTAATCAATTGACATCACTTGTAGGGTTGCAAGAAGTTTTGTAAGGAGAACTATATGAATTATTGTGAAAACGACTAAGAAGGAGTTTATTTAGGATTTGGATTTTATAGCAATAACTGTCAAAATAAAATGCAAAATCAGAAAGAAAGTTAGAAAACCATTAGTCGAGGTTGACGGAAGTCCTAGACTGTGATAGCCAAAGGACTATACATTATTATACTGTATAAGATGGGATGTTATGTTTGGAAGATATGTGTAAAAACCAATAAACCTCCAGCCCTAAAAAAGGGGTCGATAACTCTGGGAAAGGGGGGGGGGGCGCTGGAGGGATCTTTGCACCAAGGCGCCGGATATGATTAAGAAGACCCTGGTCATACATGAATAGGGATGCTTTTTTTTAATAATAATAATATTTATACCCCATCCATCTGGCTGGGCTTTGCCACTCTGGGCGGCTTCCAACAGAATATTAAAATACAATAACCTATTAAGCATTAAAAGCTTCCCTAAACAGGGCTGCCTTCAGATGTCTTCTAAAAGTCTGCTAGTTGTTTTTCGCTTTGACATCTGGTGGGATGGCGTTCCACAGGGCTG
The DNA here is from genome assembly GCF_964234715.1 of Podarcis melisellensis. Lineage (NCBI taxonomy): Eukaryota > Metazoa > Chordata > Lepidosauria > Squamata > Lacertidae > Podarcis > Podarcis melisellensis. The sequence goes on from NC_138539.1 coordinate 81,141,411, forward strand.
GTGCCACTACCGAGAAGGCCCTCTGCCTGGTTCCCTGTAACTTGGCTTCTCGCAGCGAGCGAACCGCCAGAAGGCCCTCAAAACTGGACCTCAGTGTCTGGGCAGAACGATGGGGGTGGAGCCGCTCCTTCAGGTATACTGGACTGAGGCCGTTTAGGGCTTAAAGGTCAGCACCAAAAGAGATAAGCCTCATGGAAAGCCCTGTTTCAAGTTACTGCACAGCATACTTCAAATATTTTAGGGACTCAGTAAAACTCCCCTGCCTAACCTAATGGGTATATAAGGTATAATAAAATTGTGCATGGTTGTGAGGTCCATGTGGTACATAATGATGGTGACTGCATTTTGTGCCATCATGTTGCACTTGTGGTTTGTGAGTTGCCTCTTGGTCTGTGGGTGACTCTTTTGCATGGGAATGTACTTGTGGACCACAACACATCCTGCTGCTCTTACGATGCCACCACCAGAAGCGGCGCTGTAGATTGGTATTTGCATAATAGCTAGCAGTTAGGTCTCCAAGAACCCAACCCCCATACCCACTGATGAATATAGACCCTTCCAGTTGTTTCCTCCATTCGTACGATAAATGGATGGTGCGGAGAGAAGGACAGTGCCTTCTTGCTCTGCCTCAAGGCTTCTACATTTTCACCGGAAGGTCTGAAAGGTATGCCAGTGCTAATAATGCTTTTAATGTTTAATAGACTATTGTATTTTAATATTCTGTTGGAAGCCACCCAGAGTGGCTGGGGAAACCCAGCCAGATGGGTTGGGTATTATTATTATTAATAATAATAATAATAATAATAATAATAATAATAATAATAATAATAATTGGAATGTTTCTCAGCCATTTCCACTTTTAGTGAACTTTCATCCCAATGATAACGAGGGTTTTGTGTTCAAATGCTTATACAATATTTATTCTCTTGAGCCTAAAACGTAAGAAAATCATACAGGAAGTTAGAAAGCTGCCTTTTTGGCCATTCATCTATTAGCTTGGTATGGTCAACACTGATGGGCAGTGGTTTCAAGGAAGCATCTTTTTCTATCCCTCCCTGGGCACACCTGGGATATATTGTATGCAAAGCTACAACCTTTCAGCTTAGACACACACACACACACACACACACACACACACACACGGTCAGCACTGATGGGCAGAGAGAGAGAGAGAGAGAGCTGAGCAAAATAAGCAACATAATAAAGTTTAAAACCAAAGGAAAAAATAAAGCTCATTTATTATTACAGCAATAATAATAATAATAACTTTTATTATTATTATTAATGCTTGTGTTTCACCCTTCGTACAGGATTTGGGGCAATGAACACATCCCATTTTATCAAGTTCTGTGAGGTAGGTTCGGCTGAGAGACAGCAGTCAGGTGAGAGTTGTGAAAGTGAGAAATTGAATCCAATTCTCCCCAGTGAGTTCAACATTCTGTACGCTATTCTATCCCTGGTGCCTTTTGTTAGAAGTGTTTTGTGGGGAACATGTGTAGCTATAGTTTATTCCTGCTACCTGTGGAGCAACCTCTTAGTCTCCATCTACTGCTTAAACTTCCTCACTGTTACAAACCATTACAGAAGTGCATGCAAAAAAAATAAAAATTCAGATTATTTCTGTACCCTGCGCATTACATTGTTTTACCACAGTTAATGTTTTATTTATGAGGAAAATAAATTGTCAGAGTTAAAAAACAGTGCATTTTGTTCTAGGCAACACATTGCTTTTATCACACAAATAATTTATTGGTTCTGCTTCCAGATGAGTTCTCTGCTGACCTTTGCAGGTATACTGAATATTGCTGCATAATTCGTCTTGTTTGGAAAGTGTATTTAGCATGGCCATTAATACATACTGTCATAACCTTTGTGTTCAGCAGAGAGTTTATTGCATTGAAACCTGGAGTTCCTATTTAAAGATGTGCCAAAATTGGAACCTTCCACTCAACTCATAAATTTGGGGGAAGGTAATACATTTGTATGCTCAGAACTTAACTGCTATAATTTAAATGATCGGCTAGATAAACGGCATCATCCCAGCAATACCAAAGACTTTTTGAGAAATAAGGGACTAAAATTCAGTGGTAGAGAAAGTGCTTTGTTGTGTTTTCTCAGTGCCAAATATCCCATTGTCCTCCAGTCCAGATGTTGTGATTCAAGGACCCGCCACCTGCTTGGGGATAAGAAAGACACATGGACACAGTATATTAGGTTAACGGGCTAAAAAAGGCCACAACTTTATTGATTACAGCATGTGAGAGGTATTGGCTTAGGCAATGGATAAAACAACAGAGTGTGACTCCACCCCCTCAGGGAGGGGTGAGTCTAACAAGGGTTAACCACCAGTGGGAGGAGCCTGTTGATGCAAATACAACTGAAAGCTCCCCCTGATGTCACCGGGGGTCGTGCCATGGCCTTAGCCACCAGTAAGGGCGTCGGACAGGATCCACGACCGTCGGATTCCTTTACCGGAATACCCATAAAGTGGAGGGGTAGGCGATGGCCACACCCTGCCCTCCAATACACAAACATATTCCATTGCCCAACCTCCAATACCTAAAAGTTGTGATGACTTTTAGGTCATCACTGGAAGGACGAGGTAGGCAAAAAACCAAGTGGCTGGTGCCAATTTGCCAGTTGGATAAAAAATTCCGACAAAAACCAGCAGCAGAATGAAAGGGAAGTGCTGCCACGGCCATGTTTGAGTGGCAAAACCCCGCCCCCAAGCCTCCACCTGGTTGGTTGGCTACCTGGGGGCGTGGCGCGGCAGCCAGCTGGGCAGGGGGCTGGAACGGCTCCTGCTCACAACTCCTCCCCTCTGTAAGGAGGAGAGGGTTTGTTGGATTCCAGATCCATTAGCCCCAGCCAGCATGGTCAATGGTCAGGCATGATGGGAGTTGTAGTGTCCAAGAAACGGAACTGAGGTGAGTTCTACACAGATAGAATATGCTTGCTTCTCAATGGTTCAGCACACCAGAGGCAGATCATGTTTAGCCACCATCCTTATATGGTGTCCCTAAATGCAGTAGCCCCTTATATTCTTCCATAAATAGTTGCCACTCACTCCAGTGGCTAAAGGAATGTTGTGTTCAGGGACAATGTCATGGTAGAAAAGGCCACTGAATGTCAAAAGTGCAAAAGCCACTGAATGTCAACTCCTGGCTTCTTTTGCCAGAGAGATGGAGGATGGATGGATGGCAGCTAACAGGTTGAGGTTGAATCCTGACAAGACAGAAGTACTGTTTTGGGGGGACAGGGGGCGGGCGGGTGTGGGGGATTCCCTGGTCCTGAATGGGGTAACTGTGCCCCTGAAGGACCAGGTGCACAGCCTTGGAGTCATTTTGGATTCACAGCTGTCCATGGAGGCGCAGGTTAATTCTGTGTCCAGGGCAGCTGTCTACCAGCTCCACCTGGTACGCAGGCTAAGACCCTACCTGCCCGTGGACTGTTTCGCCAGAGTGGTGCATTCTCTAGTTATCTCCCGCTTGGACTACTGCAATGCGTTCTACTTGGGGCTACCTTTGAAGGTGACTGCAATTGCGGAAACTGCAATTAATCCAGAATGTGGCTGCTACATTGGTGACTGGGAGTGGCCGCCGGGACCACATAACATCGGTTCTGAGAGATCTGCATTGGCTCCCAGTACATTTCCGAGCACAATTCAAAGTGCTGGTGTTGACCTTTAAAGCCCTAAATGGCCTCGGTCCTGTATACCTGAAGGAGCGTCTCTACCCCCATCGTTCAGCCCGGACACTGAGATCCAGCGCCAAGGGCCTTCTGGTGGTTCCCTCATTGCGAGAAGTGAGGTTACAGGGAACCAGACAGAGGGCCTTCTCGGTAGTGGCGCTCACCCTGTGGCACACCCTCCCTTCAGATGTGAAGGGAATAAGCAGCTATCATATCTTAAAAGACATCTGAAGGCAGTCCTGTTCAGGGAAGTTTTTAATATTTAATGCTGTACTGTTTTTAACACTTGATTGGGAGCCGCCCAGAGTGGCTGGGGAAGCTCAGTCAGATGGGTGGGTATAAATAATTTGTTGTTGTTGTTGTTGTTGTTGTTGTTGTTGTTGTTGTTGTTGTTGTTGTTATTCATCACACTGTAGTGTGATCAGAAGACAAAACCAGGCTGATGTTATTTAGATGAATAACCTTTATTAAAATACCTACATCAGCATTCATTTTAGAGAAAGCGTGGACAATATGGCATCTTCTAGATCATGTGGATTACAACTCCCATCAGCTTCAGAAAGTGTGGTCAACAGCTAGGGTTGGTGTGAGCTGTAATCCAAAATAGGATGCCATTACATGTTGGCAACCCCTACTTTAGAGAAACCACTTAACAAGCAAGCAAATCTCTGAAAAGCAAAACATGAGTTTAGGCATTTCCTGAAGGCACTCAATTGCCCAGGAGTTAACAGTAAATAATAGAAATTTGGTGATTGGCCGATGACGCTTTGTGGACTTCCTGATATTTCCACTTTAACAATTTTAAGAATTCCCAGCAAACAACAATCACTACATATTTATTTTTTACTTGTAATAAACCAGTAATCAAACTGATTCTTTATTGCAGTGGCATTATTCAGTTGATTATGTAAGGAATAAGAACAAGTTTTTAACCTAGGATTCCCCCCCCCCATGTGACGTCATTGTGAGCTGAGACTCAGGGACAAAAAGGGGTTCCAGTGTGAATGACAACAGAGATTCTGGCACTTCCTCCCTCAACATTTCTTGCTCTCATCTTGCTTGTTTCTTGGATTATAGTAGGAATCTATAACTGAGATCCTCAAGGGAGGGTAGTTACTGGTTGTGAGGTAGGGAGAGGATTAAGACACCCTTTGCATCAGAAAAAAATGTGGTGATATAATATGGTGTGACCTCTAAATCTGGGGCTATGATATGGGTCAGATAGGAAGCTCTTCTTGGCTAGAGTGAGCTTCGGAGCCCACCAGTTGCCTACCTCTGTTATCGGGTTGAGAATGAGGTAACCAAATGTGGCTTCCAAAACAATTTTATCTGGCCCCCAGTGGACCTACTGAAGATGTTTTCAAAAGCAGTAAGAAACAGGAATTCATAGAATCATAGAATTGTAGAGTTGGAAGGGACCGCAAGGGAATCTCAACTAGATCCAGGGCTTTTTTTCAGCCAGAACTCTCTGGAACTAAGTTCCAGCACCTCTCAGTTGGGTGCTATCACCATTCAAAGAGAACAAGGGCGGTGTTCATGGTGAGTTCTGGCACCTCTTTACCTAGAAAAATAGCACTGACTAGATCATACATGACAGCTGGCCATCCAACCTCTGCTGAAAAAGCTCTGAGGAAGGAGAGTCTACCACCTCTCATGGGAGTATGTTCCACTATCGAACAGCTCTTAGTGTCAGAAAATTCTTCCTGATGCTTAGTCAGACCCTCCTTCCTTGTAACTTGAATCCATTGTGCTACTGTTACATCTCTTATCTTGGATTGTGTGTGTCATATATAAATACACATATTGGCATGTAGTCCTGTGCCTGAGAACACAGGTGATTTATACCCGTGAAGCCTTTAGTGGTAGATTGTGCTAACTTTCTTATAAAGGCAACTAATCCAGTCGCTGGACCACTACAATAGAGTAGACGATTCAGTTTCATGAATGCTGCTTCCCTATTACAGAAAAGAAAATATTAAGGATCCCCGTTCATAATTGTCCCACCCCCCTTTTTAAAAAGTGTGGTTTGAAAACAACAATGAAGAGTGTTGGCCCATCATACAAAGGGATGAGTTGCTGCCCTCTAAAGTAAGGTTACCAGATTTTTTCAATGAACCCGTCGACACTTTAAATAAATAAATAGTATACGTTTGGGACATTGATGCTGCAGCGATGGCAGAGGGGTGGCTACCGCCTGGACCTCAACTGCCACGTTTCCCCTTCCACTGAGACGTCTATCTCATGAGCCTGGGCAGCCCTTGAGTTGTTGGTTCTTTGGTGGTGGTGGTGGGGAAGCGGTGTGTGGTGGGTCAGGCATGGAAGGTGGAGAAACAGGGCTGCTCTGAAAGGCAGGATGACACCTCCCTTCACAGCTTAGTTGCTGGGGTCAGGGAAGGTGGAGGCAGCCTGGAAGCTGCATCTTAGAGCCCCTGCACCACCATCATATGGGGACTTCCGAGCAGCTCCTGAAGCCAGCCAGATCCAACTGCTCTGGTCTGCTGAGACTGCCGCTGCTGCATTTCCCGGGGACATTAGATGAAATCCGGGGACATTCCGGGGATGGAATTTGCCCGGGGACTTAATCGCAAATCCGGGGACTGTCCCCGGGAAACGGGGACATCTGGTAACCCTACTCTAAAGACTCCCAAGACCTCCACAAACAAAGCGGCGTCAATATCAGTTGAGGACATTGCTCTCATCACCCTCCTCCACCCCCAACTGAAGCATTCAGAGCTGTCCCTATCAGTTTGATCTTGCCTGTAAAATAAGCTGACAATCCCTCACAGTGAGGAACACTCTGCCCTGTTTGTTGCCAAGCAAAGACAGTTCTGCTTAATCAGGCTACTGCCAGTCACTCAGCACTGTTCTGAGCACTCACGCTAATTTCGGCCTCTGCTTTCCTCTTCTCTGCCTAATTTTGAAAATGTTCGATTAATTTGAAATGAAAGGGACGGTGCATTTGATAGAGCCGTTTGTGACCTGGGGCTTCCAGGCATGTTGTTGCTGTTACAACTGGGCGCTACTGCCGAATCCAGAATAGACAAAGCAAATAAACCAAGCCGAGGCAAACAGAATGGCCACTTTCTTAGTGCTCCTTTTAAAAATATTTGTGCATTTCAGTGAGATACGCTGCCCCCTTTTCCCAGTGTATAAAAGTGAGTATCAAAGCCCATCCGCAGCAATAAAGGACGTTCTTTTCACCTCCATATTATTGTTCAACGGTCTCTTAATCACTCTGCTCTGATATTTGATATGTGGCAGTAAAATGTTTATATTACAAAAACGTACAGTAAATCTTCCAGTTCAGGAGCAAATTAATAGTCTGGAACTGTGAGAATCTGACTATATCTGAATATTGATGATCTCACTTTCCAAGTCTCCCTGGGATTGGGAGGGTGAGGTGTTGATCATTGCTTCTCGCTGATAAGCAAAATATTTCCAGAGCGTGAAGGAGTCTGTGGTGTGTGAGAAGGATAACCCATAATCTGCATCAACACACTAACTTCTCCTCTGCCATTTGCATTGAAAATCAGGTAGAAGTTATGCTAAGCTCTCTATTATAGCCTCGTGTATGTGAAAGGTCTCCCCCTTCATTTGAATAAGGCCTCTTCTGCATGCAGAAAAAAGGAGCACATTTAAAAGGGAATGTTCCTTTAATTAGGATGGCATTTAAAAGCCGGAGCCTTAAATGTTCATTTTTGTGTGAGAGTGATGCTAAGTTGCAGAGCGTTTTCCAAGTGTATTGTAGCTTCTCCTTTTTCTTCTTCCTTTCATTAAGCATTTTTTATTTTTATTTATTTATCTCTTCCCTGCCTCCCCCAGTAGAAAGGGAATGACATGCATTACAACATGGAGTAGATTAATATGACGAGCTAGATTAAGGAAAATTTAAATCAAAGTGTTTGATGAAATGTAGGGGAAAATGTTTAAGTATAGGATTAGGCTTACAATATAGAAAGCAGTCAAGGAGATCAAAAGAACCCTGTTCAGAAAGCCCAATTTAAAAGAGAGAGAGAGAGAGAGAGAGAGAGAGAGAGAGAGAGAGAGAGAGAGAGAGAGGAGAGAGAGAGAGAAATTCTATTGAGCGAATTCTTACAGCGAAATGATTAAAGGTTTGGGTTATTTTTAAAAAAAATACATTATGTTCAAAGTTTATAATAAAAATAAACACTACAGACAGTGTGTGAATTAAGAGAGAATGGATTCATATTTCATGAAAGCAAAATGACTGTGTCTATGTTGGTCTTGCATGAAATATATATATGCGAAATGATGGCATTTAACTTAAAAGTATTACTCGGGAGAATAATGTTGAGTTTAGCATGCAGCTTTATAGATGTTAACTGATTGACAACTACATGAATATGGATTTCTTTAAATCTGTATTTGATTCTTTCTTCTTTTTTATAAAAAAAAAATCAAATGGAACTTACTAACTACATTTTAAGCAAATCTTTTGGAAAATGTTTAATCTTCTGGTGTTCAGTAAAAAAAAAAAATGGATCTGCAGCGTCTGTGCTGGGGAAGCTGAACCAGATTACGAAAGCTGAACCAGCAGGAACGCTTGTGCGTTTCACATCTCCTTTGCAAAGCTTCTCTCCTTTTTAATTGTTGATTTCAGTTGTTGGAATGTGCTGACGTCACAGGACTCATAATTGTAGGACTCTGTGCCTAGTCTTTGTAATGAAAACAGCCTCCTCTAGAGTGGATTTCAGCAATACAGAAAAGCACAGCAATACGGATGTTAATCCACTGAAACATCTTAAAAGATTATGTTTCACAATATGCAGGTCCCTAATTTGTACGAGCTTTAAAAAAAGCTAAATTATGTATGTAGGGATTGTTAACTACACAATGGACATTTGTTGACATCTGAATCACCTAGGTAAGCCACATTAATTATTATTATTGATTTTGTGTGTGTGTGAAATGTGCATCGACACTGACATTTATTCCAAGAACTGGTCAATCTAGGGCAAAGTTCCCCAAAATACTATAAAGGAAGTTGTGGTGTTCATCTGTAATTCAGGTGGATAGGCATAGAAGAATTTATCATATGCCAGTAGGGCAAAGAATAACAGTACACAGAACTAATGTTCGCAAAAATGTGCCGACAAGTATACTATTGATATTAAATTAATAGCAATTAATAGCATTTATTAGAATAATACAGTGGTACCTCGGGTTAAGTACTTAATTCGTTCCAGAGGTCCGTTCTTAACTGAAACTGTTCTTAACCTGAAGCACCACTTTAGTTAATGGGGCCTCCTGCTGCCGCCACACCGCAGGAGGCCGATTTCTGTTCTTATCCTGAAGCAAAGTTCTTAACCTGAAGCACTATTTCTGGGTTAGCGGAGTGTGTAACTTGAAGCGTATATAACCTGAAGCATATGTAACCCGAGGTACCACTGTACTTAACACTTTCATGTGTTTGAAATGCATCCTTTATAGAGGAGCAGTAATCATGACAACAGCCCTCTAAGATAGGCAACTGTTATAATTCCTGTCTTTCCAAGGGGTGAAGAATCTGAGGCAGTGGCTTGCAGTTAGCCACCTAGTGAGCTTGTGGCTGAGATATGATTTGAATGAAGGTTTTCTCAGCTAATGAACAAGCATGGATGTGTTGATGGCAGGGCTGGTCTATCTACATAGGGAGAGAGGCAGTTCTTGAGCTCTTTAAAGTTTTATTGGTGAAAACCAGCAATTTGGTTAATTGGCTGCCAACATAGTTGGGTGAGGATTGGTGAGCAACCTGGCCACTGAATTCTGCACCAGCTGAAGTTTCTGAAATGTCATCAGAGGCAGCTTTACGTATAACACATTTCAGTAATCTAACCTAGAGGTTACCAGAGCATAAACAGCAGGAGTTAGGCTGTTCCTGTCCAGATAGGGACAACTAGCCACTCAGGCCACCTGAGCCTCAGGAAACAGCAAAGAATCCTGAAGTACCCCCAAGCTGCAAAACAACAACAACAACAACAACAATGTATTTATACCCTTCCCATCTGGCTGGGTTTCCCCAGTGACTCTGGGCAGCTCCCAACAGAATATTAAAAACACAATAAAACATCAAACATTAAAAGCTTCCCTAAATAGGGCTGCCTTCAAATGTCTTCTAAAAATCACATAGTTGTTTATTTCCTTGACATCTGATGGGAGGGTGTTCCACAGGGTGGGTGCCACCAAGCCCTCTGCCTGGTTCCCTGTAACCTCACTCATCACAGTGAGGGGACCGTCGGAAGGCCCTCGGCGCTGGATCTCAGTGTCCAAGCAGAACAATGGGGGTGGAGAAGCTCCTTCAGGTATACTGGGCCGAGGCTGTTTAGGACTTTAAAGGTTAGCACCAACGCTTTGAGTTGTGCTCGGAAACGTACTGGGAGCCAATGTAGGTCTTTCAGGACCAGTGTTATGGTCTCGGTGGCCACTCCCAGTCACCAGTCTAGCTGCCACATTCTGGATTAGTTGCAGTTTCTGGGTCACCTTCAAAGGTAGCCCCACATAGAGTGCAGTGCAGTAGTCCAAGAGGGAGATACAGAGGGACTGTTACCCCACAGATGGTATCAAAAACCCCTGTTGAACTTTCCCATGTCTCCCTTGAAGGAGGTCATTTGTCAGGTGAACAGGGCTGATTCCATGCCAAACCCAGGTCTGAACCTAGACTAGAATGGGTCCAGATAATTTGTTTCCTTCGATACTTGCTTGCAGCTGAAACACTGTTATTCTATCGAGCCCCTAAAAGGGGGTGTTAGAGATTGATGGTAATTGACAAACACCTTCAAGGCAGTTGGAACAATTACCTCATGAAAGACGTGTCAACCACCCTTTCTGGACCCAACCAGTTAGCCTACCCCCCCACCCCCGACTTGCACAAACAAGCCAGGATGGGCAAGGGTCAAGAGGGCATTACCCATCCCAGCCAATACTCTATGACACCTCTCCCAGGCAGCTGTCCTAGACAACAAATTATTCACTGAAATGGTTTAATTTGTGCCAGAAGCATTTGCAGGTCGAGGTCCCCAAGCCACCCCCTAAATAAATCACAATTCACACAGAATTTTTGTTTAAAGTTTTTGGCATAATTTTGGCCACAACTTTATTAAAATACATAATGTGAGTGGTTGCTTAGGCATTGGTTACGATTATCTGTCCCCGCCCAGGGACAGAACTGACTTCTGGATTCCAGCGAAAGCCAGTAAGGGAAAACATTTTTGGGGAGAGAATAGAGCTGGGTGCCAGACCCTCACCTCTCCCCAGATGCTCCCAGGGGCTCTTGCGTGGCCCTAGCCCCTTCATGGCGGTTCAGACAAGAGTATGGTGAACCCCTGGATTCCTTTAATGGAATTCCCTTGCAGCAGCAGCATTGGAGGGGCAGGCACAGCCAACCCTTACCCCTCCACCAACCAAATTTTAACCAATGTCTAACCGCAACCTTACAAGTTGTGACGATTTGCTACGCAGTAGGCAAAAACCAAATGGCACCAGCCAATCTGCCAAATGGACAAAAATCCTACCAGGCCTCTGCCCCAAAAGCAGGCGACCCCATGACAGGCATAGCAAGGTCAAATGCAACAGCCCTAAAATTAGGGAGGGTGGGCAGGTGATCCGATGCACTCAGCAAAAGAGGCTGAAGAAACTGTGTGCCAAGAATATATAACCTTTGGGCCAACCCTCTAAATGGTAACATCAAAATCTCCCCAACAACCTGACTTGGCCCAATCATAGTCATGGCCATCTAAATGGTTCCACCCAGTAACCTAGAGGGGGTGTTTTGTTAGACCCCATCCCAACACGTGCTCTCTATGAAGGAGAACACACTTTCTGGAAAAGGCACACCCTGCTAAGAATGAAACAGGGAGCAGTGTGAGGAGATAGGACAGAAGACTGCCAGGTGGTCTTGTATGTTTTCATAACTTGCAGGTTTTCACATCTGGGAACTGGAGGTGGGCAGAGTGCTGTTGCCCTTTGGTGCAGCTTGCAGGATGCTGAACGAAGTGTTCTGATTCAGGGAATTATCTGAATCAAACATGGTATGATTTAACATACCATGGGAGCCAACATAGTGTAGTGGTTAAGAGTGGTGGACTCGTAATCTGGTGAACCGGGTTCGCTTCCCCGCTCTTCCACATGCAGCTGCTGGGTGACCTTGGGCCAGTCACACTTCTCTGAAGTCTCTCAGCCCCACTCACCTCACAGAGTGTTTGTTGTGGGGGAGGAAGGGAAAGGAGAATGTCAGCTGCTTTGCGACTCCTTCGGGTAGTGATAAAGCGGGATATAAAATCCAAACTCTTCTTCTTCTTCTTCTTAACAGCATCTGGATGAGACACTGCCTGGGAACGACATACAAAATCCTCTGAACTCTTTCAGTGCGAAACAGGATGTAAACAACTATATTTAGAAAGGAAGAATTCAATCATAAGTTGTGGGAGTTCAGGCAGACCAGAGTTGCGTTGCTCGTCTTTGACATCATGAATGCGCTTAAGCTATAGGTACATCTAACAAAGTTGATTGAAATAAGAGTGAAGACTGGGGGAAGAAGGCAGGAGTGAGAAACAATTTGCATCCAAGATGGTCGACCTTATTAAATTGTCCACAAGACCACACCTTTGCTCTCCATGTAAATTAAACTGGAATAATGGGCGTTTGTTAGTTCTGAGCACAGATCAAACAATGTGGCTAGGAATCCTTACTTCACCCATAAGTAGACATTGCTAACCTGTGGGGAGTCGGGGAGGGAATCTTTTATTTTACTCCCCCCTTTTTTTTGTATCACTCAGATACTCGGAATGACAGGGTGGCTAAAAGATGAGGAGGAACAGGGCCGGCAGATTTTAAATCAAGGCGATGTAAATCACCAAGAAAAATGAAGTCTGATTCAAATAATGTTTCCCACTCTGCAGTACAGTATTTTCCTAAATTAAAGTGGTTGACATGAATTTAAAGTAGGGTTGTAATTTTGTCTTGATTTTACTGTTTTAGCTGTTGTAAACCGCTTTGTGTTTTTGTTTTGTTTTTACAATCAAGCAGTGTATAAATTTTATGAAAAATAAAGAAATTAATAAATAAGAAAGACTTAAAACTTGTAGGGTGGGGGTGGCATTCCCTCCCCCTTTGGCTTCTGAACTGCATCCATCCTTGGCTAACTGTCTTGGGGTGTCTGCTAGTGGTGGGTGGGATCAAAAGTAAGATGGTGAAATGGACATGTTTAATAAGAGAGAAGTCATGGTCAATGTTTACTAAAGATTGGAACCCTCTCATAGACTCGCCCCTTCTTTTCTTTTTTGTACAGTGGTACCTCTGGTTATGGGATGCGGGTGGCGCTGTGGGTTAAACCACAGAGCCTAGGACTTGCCAATCAGAAGGTTGGCGGTTCGAATCCCTGCGACGGGGTGAGCTCCCATTGCTCGGTCCCAGCTCCTGCCAACCTAGCAGTTCGAAAGCATGTCAAAGTGCAAGTAGATAAATAGGTACCGCTCGAGGGGGCAGGTAAGCGGCATTTCCATGCGCTGCTCTGGTTCACCAGAAGTGGCTTAGTCAACCTTGCCCAAATGACCCGTAAGCTGTACACTGGCTCCCTCGGCCAGTAAAGCGAGATGAGCGCTGCAACCCCAGAGTCGGTCCCAACTGGGCCTAATGGTCAGGGGTCTCTTTACCTTTACATCTGGTTATGAACTTAATTCGTTCCGGAGGTCCATTCTTAAGCTGAAAATGTTCTTATCCTGAGGCGCGCTTTTGCTAATGGGGCCTCTGGCGTGCAATTTCCATTCCCATCCTAGTTCGCAACTAGGAGCAGCTATTTCCAGGTTAGTGGCGCTCGTAACGTGAAGCATTCGTACCCAGAAGTGTTCGTAACCAGAGGTACCACTGCATCTCTCTTTATAAAGTCTAATAAAATTTGTTTTTATAAAAAGTGAGTGTGGGCACCCTACCCTCCTGTTATGCCCACACACGGTGCACACAGCCTGTGCAGATCAGCTGAAGAGGTTTTGTTCCCACCCTCCATCCACCCCTCTGCTCATCAAATAATTGATCTGATCAGCTAGGAGAGGGCAATTTGCACCCCCATCAGGTTGTTTGTGCTGGTGGATGTGTCCACAAGCAATAAAATAAAATAAAATAAAAATGTTGGAGAGAAGTAAAAATTGTAATGGGAAAAATATTTTTGGCTATAATATACAGCTAGACCGAGTTAGGGAATATGCTGGGGGTAAAACACCACTGCTAGGGACGCGGGTGGCGCTGTGGGTAAAAGCCTCAGCGCCTAGGGCTTGCCGATCGAAAGGTCGGCGGTTCGAATCCCCACGGCGGGGTGCGCTCCCGTTGCTCAGTCCCAGCGCCTGCCAACCTAGCAGTTCGAAAGCACCTCTGGGTGCAAGTAGATAAATAGGGACCGCTTACTAGCGGGAAGGTAAACGGCGTTTCCGTGTGCAGCTCTGGCTCGCCAGAGCAGCGATGTCACACTGGCCACGTGACCCGGAAGTGTCTCCGGACAGCGCTGGCCCCTGGCCTCTTAAGTGAGATGGGCGCACAAACCCCAGAGTCTGTCAAGACTGGCCCGTGCGGGCAGGGGTACCTTTACCTTTACCTAAAACACCATTGACACCTCATCTTAGAAATATTTCCTCTTATAGCCATGTTCACAGAAAAAACAGAATTCCCATCTATACATGCCTATTTTATCTCCCATATCTTGAGCCCACTTTGCCATCTATTCTATTCCTTCACTTGTTCGCATTCATATTCATATTCTGAAAGGAGATTAAAAACTGTCCTGATCCAGCTCTGGTGTCACGTAGTCATGCGCAACTAATCGGGCCAGAATATGGATAGGGACGCGCATTATAATGCGTATCTGAATGACGATCCAATTGAAAGTAATCTAGTATGGATCAATGACTTTGGATGCACAGCAGAATGTGCGTATGATTGATGCCTCCAGCTCCTGATCCAGCGACTGATATGCACATGGAAGCCCTGATGGTACATCGGCCTCTTTATATATGGATCAGAGTGAGATTGTTTTCGCTTCCACCGATGGTTAATTTCTCAGAAAACAGAAAATGAAGTTCAGGCTAAGTAAGCATAAAGCGATGCACACTGGGGGAAAATAACCCCAGCTGCACATGTACATAATGGTGGGTTCTGAACTGGCAGCAACTAATCAGGAAAGAGATATTCATGCTGCGGTACATAACTCAGTTTAAAAGAAAAGAAAAGGAAGACTTGGATTGCAATCCTGCATCCAGTTACACGAGAGTAATCTCCAGGGTACTTTATGGGACTTCCTTCTGAATAGACACACATAAGATCGCTCTGTTGGTGTGCGTCAGCGGTGAACGTGGGAGATTTCGTACTAGGGGTTATTAGGAAGAAAGGCTGAAAAGAAGTGTTTTGACATTCAGATTTCATTTCTAAAGTTTAAAATTTAAACGTTATTTATTTGTAATATTAAAGTGACATTTAATATATTGGTGAGTGGGTGCTGATTTAAATATAAATACTTTGGACTTATTTTTATTTTTATTTTTATTTTTATTATAAATTATTCTCTTAGGGGGTAACTTGGCCCAGTATACTTGAAGGGGCTGCCAGCATCATTTTTCGGCTGTGGCTCCAACGTGGTGGAACACTCTGTCCCAAGAGACTAGGGCCCTGCGGGACTTGACATCTTTCCGCAGGGCCTGCAAGACAGAGCTGTTCCGCCAGGCCTTTGGCCAGGGCACAGCCTGTCTCCCTCCCTTGGCAATCTTCGTGGAGCTCTGGCCCGATGGTGGCCAGGGACTTGAATTTAATTAATTTTATAATGAATGATTTTAGAGTGTTGTTTGTGCTGTACTTTTGTACTGTTTTATTGTTGTTAGCCGCCCTGAGCCCGGCTTCGGCTGGGGAGGGCGGGATATAAATAAAATTTATGATTATGATTATGATTATTATCATTCAACCTGGACATGGAGGTCCACTTTCAAGGGTCTTTTGGTGGTTCCCTCACTGTGAGAAGCCAAGTTATAGGGAACCAAGCTGAGGGCCTTCTCAGCAGTGGCACCCTCTCTGTGGAATGCCTTCCCATCAGATGTCAGGGCAATAAAGAATTACAAAACCTTTAGAAAACACCTGAAATTTTTTAATGTCTGACATTTTTTTATTTTTTATATTTTTCTGGAAGCTGCCCGATAATGATGGAGTGGACATTTCAAAAGATCAGGAAAAAATGTTTATGTATGCTGCGACGGCCACTCAAATGCTGTTAGCCCAAAGATGGAAAAAAGAAGCAGTCCCGACTAAAGAAGAGTGGCAAACCAAGTTAATGGACTACGCTGAAATGGCAAAACTAACGGGAAAGCTCAGAAATCAAGATGACAAGAAATTTAATAAAGAATGGGAAATGTTTATTATGTGTTTGCAAAAGTATTGTAAACAGAAAAATACATTGGCAGGATTATCCCAGAAATAGTACCTCGGGTTAAGAACTTTGCTTCAGGATGAGAACAGAAATCGTGCAGCGGCAGCAGGAGGCCCCATTAGCTAAAGTGGTGCTTCAGGTTAAGAACAGTTTCAGGTTATGAATGAATTAAGTACTGGATAAGTCAGTGTATGTTGCTGATTTTTTAAATTTTTAATTTTGTATTTATCAATCATGGAATGGTAGAACTGAAGAATAAGAAGAGGAGGAGGAGGAGGAGGAGGAGTAGTTTGGATTTGATATCCCGCTTTATCACTACCCTAAGGAGTCTCATAACGGCTAACAATCTCCTTTCCCTTCCTCCCCCACAACAAACACTCTGTGATGTGAGTGGGGCTGAGAGACTTCAGAGAAGTGTGACTAGCCCAAGGTCACCCAGCAGCTCCATGTGGAGGAGCGGGGAATCGAACCCGGTTCACCAGATTACGAGTCCACCGCTCTTAACCACTACACCACACTGGCTCCACACTCTAGATTTGGAAGGCTCATCTAGTCCAACCTCCTGCAATGCAGGAATCTTTTGCCCAATGTGCATCTCAAACCCATGACTTTGATATAAAGAGTCTCATGCTCTACCAAGTGAGCTATTGCTATTTTCATATTTGGAAGCTTCCTTCATCTTTGGAAAGATGGGGTATAATCAAGGCTTTTTTCAGCTGTAACTTGCTGGAGCTGAGTTCCATCGCCTCTCAAGTGGTCATGTGCTGGTCATGGGGGGTTACCGTGCGGCGTGGTCCGAGTCCAGTCCGAGGTCAAGGTCAAGGGTGTGGTATGGGGGCTGTCCGTCAAGGCTGAAGCAGGGTCCAAGGAAGGAGTCGGGTGTGGTCAGGAACTCTGGCAGAAGAGCAGGACAGGGTGCCGGCAGGAACAGGTTACCAACAATGTTGCTCCCGCAACTTGGAACTGGGGCTGGCTGGCTTTTATCTGCCCCGAGGCATAGGGTGGCCCCAGTCCACAGGTGACTCGCCTCTCCTGGCCTGGAGGCGAGCACTCCTCCTGCGGGAACTTAGTCCCCTCCGCCTCTCTGCCCTGAGCCTCTGAAGCTCAGGAGAGGCTGGAGGGTTACTGGACCCAGAGGCAACCTCACTTTCCCCTGACTGGGCTGAGAGTGGAGCACCTGCAGGCAATGGGTCCTCGATCACCTCCGGAGCCAGAGCAGATTCAGCTGGCGTCTGCTCCTGAGGATCTGGCACAGGTGAGAGCCCTTCAGGTTCAAGGCCCAGCCCCGGCTCAGCTGGTCCTGGAGGCAGGGACTCCTGTGCAGGCTGGGATTCCTCAGGTTCAGCCTCTGAATCCAATTC
Organism: Podarcis melisellensis; assembly: GCF_964234715.1. Classification (NCBI taxonomy): domain Eukaryota; kingdom Metazoa; phylum Chordata; class Lepidosauria; order Squamata; family Lacertidae; genus Podarcis; species Podarcis melisellensis. The sequence goes on from NC_138539.1 coordinate 81,158,859, forward strand.
CCAGGCCATCATATTGCCATTATAAGAGAACAAGGGAGGCGTTCATGATGCGTTTTGGCACCTCTTTTTCTAGAAAAATAGCACTGGGTATAGTGTCTTGAAGTGAATAACTAATACAGAAATATGGTTGATTTGAAGAAATATATATTCATTTAGGAGAAATGAAATATGTGACAGAGGCAATGCCAGTTGTTAAATTTACTCATCTCGGCTCCTTCTGGTGATATATCATGGAAAGGTTGTCTGAACTGTCAACACAACATCACTTTAGAGGATGTACACAACATCCTCCATTCAAATTACCTTTCAGATCAATCACCCTCATCAGACCACTATCTTCATCTGGTTGCTGTAGAACAAATATTTTGGCTCATATGGAGGAAATGTTAGCATTTGAAAGAGTCCTGATTGGGAAGCCTTCAAAGACTTAAGTCTGATAAATTGGGTTTCCTGAAGAACTCTGTCCTCCACTCCAAGTAATTGTGTATCTTGGGGCAATTTCAACAAGGTTCCCCCCTGGAAATAAATAACAATTCTAAATGACTTTAAAAGTATGTAAGCACCCAGCCAAAGTCAAGCACTTTTCCAGGCCCATTGATTTCAAAGGAAGAGATCATTGGATTTAGACCATACCATCTATGGGTTGTCCAGTAGTGATGTATGGAAGTGAGAGCTGGACCATAAAGAAGGCTGATCGCCGAAGAATTGATGCTTTTGAATTATGGTGCTGGAGGAGACTCTTGAGAGTCCCGTGGACTGCAAGAAGATCAAACCTCTCCATTCTTAAGGAAATCAGCCCTGAGTGCTCACTGGAAGGACAGATCCTGAAGCTGAGGCTCCAATACTTTGGCCACCTCATGAGAAGAGAAGACTCCCTGGAAAAGACCCTGATGTTGGGAAAGATTGAGGGCACAAGGAGAAGGGGGTGACAGAGGACGAGATGGTTGGACAGTGTTCTTGAAGCTACCAGCATGAGTTTGACCAAACTGTGGGAGGCAGTGGAAGACAGGAGTGCCTGGAGTGCTCTGGTCCATGGGGTCACGAGGAGTCAGACACGACTAAACGACTAAACAACAACAACAACATCTATGGCTTATATCCAGTGGTTATGTTACAGTGGTGTAACAAAGAGCACTTTTGTTTTGGCAGTGGCGTAGCATGGGGGGTGCAGGGGGGGCTGGCCACACCATCTGGGGGTTAGGGTTAGGGGGCGCAAATCCACGGGTTAGGGGGCACGAATCCACGGGTTAGGGGGCACAAATTACTTGCCTTGCCCTGGGTGCTGACAACCCACGCTACGCCACTGCCCCCCCCATCTTTCTCCCCTTTCCTTTCTGTTTTACTAGGGCAATAGTAGAACTCAGCCTTTTGAGGGATCCATTCCTATGGACCCAATGCTGGTCTCCTTTAAAATAAAGAAGTAACAGTTTGTATCATTATAAACGAAGAGCAAAAGGGGGTCTTTTGCCAAACACATCAGCATTTTTACTGGCAGCTCTTAAAACATTTTATTCAAACTCACACAGAGCATATCTGCCAAACTGGACACTGCGCAGATCAACTGAGTTGTGAATCATTTGCTTTCCTGGCAGATTTGGAGAGAGAAAACACAGTTAAAATAAAAACAAAATAAAAACACATCCTGCTTTGTGTGCTAAGTCGAAAATACCAAACTTGGTTCTTTTAATGGTATATCAAGCGTATTAAAGTACCTCATAATCTGTAACAAGTTTTCTTGATTTTATTGTTTTATCTTTTTCGTAAAATGCTTTGAGGGTTCCCCCCCCCCAATCAAGCAGTGTATAAATCTCAGATCACAGGCACTGGGTGCAAAAAAGGCAGGTTTAAAATCTAGTATTGTAGAATTGATGCTTTTGAATTGTGGTGCTGGAGGACTCTTGAGAGTCCCATCGACTGCAAGAAGATCAAACCTATCCATTCTGAAGGAAATCAACCCTGAGTGCTCACTGGAAGGACAGATCGTGAAGCTGAGGCTCCAATACTTTGGCCACCTCATGAGAAGAGAAGACTCCCTGGAAAAGCCCCTGATGTTGGGAAAGATGGAGGGCACAAGGAGAAGGGGACGACAGAGGACGAGATTTTTGGACAGTGTTCTCGAAGCTACCAGCATGAGTTTGACCAAACTGCGGGAGGCAGTGGAAGACAGGAGTGCCTGGCGTGCTCTGGTCCATGGGGTCACGAAGAGTCGGACACAACTAAACGACTAAACTACAACAACATTGTAGTTCACTCTGTCTCTTTATGTGACAAATTGTTTTCGGATCCTATAAGTAGCTGATTCTAGAGACCTGGGGAAGCAAGGGCCTTCAGATGAACATAGGAATTCCAACCTATGTTCTCCTGTGTGTGTGAAGACCCCCAAACCCCCTCCAAAATAACTCACACAGGACACAGAATATTTGTTCAAGATTTTTGGCCTTAATTTTGGCCACAACTTTATTGATTACAGCAGTGGCGTAGCGTGGGGGGTGCAGGGGGGCCAGCCGCACCGGGCGCAACATCTGGAGGTTAGGGTTAGGGGGCGCAAATCCACGGGTTAGGGGGCTCAAATTACTTGCCTTGCCCCAGGTGCTGATAACCTACGCTACGCCACTGGATTACAGCATCTGAGTGTTTGCTTAGGCATTGGTTCGGACTACATGAACCTGCACTGAGGCAGGAACAGGACTGACAAATGGAACCTCCAGAGGTCAGTAAGGGAAAACATACTGGGGGAGCACAGAGGCGGATTTCCGCCTCTTAGTTCACCCCAGATGCTCCCAGGGACTCAGGCATGGCTCCACCCCTGAGGTGGGATCGGACAGACAAAATGAGCCCCTGGATTCCTTTAACAGAATGCCCTAGCAGGAACAACAAAAATGTGGGGCAGGCACAGCCAATCCATAATCCCCTCCACCAAACAATGAACCAGTGCCTAACTGCCAACCTTACAAAATTGTGACGATTTGCTACACGGTAGGCAAAAACCAAAGGGACGTGGGTGGCGCTGTGGGTTAAACCACAGAGCCTAGGACTTGCCGATCAGAAGGTTGGCGGTTCGAATCCCAGCGACGGGGTGAGCTCCCGTTGCTCGGTCCCTGCTCCAGCCAACCCAGCAGTTTGAAATCACGTCAAGTGCAAGTAGATAAATAGGTACTGCTCCGGCGGGAAGGTAAGCGGCGTTTCCGTGCGCTGCTCTGGTTCGCCAGAAGTGGCTTTGTCATGCTGGCCACATGACCCGGAAGCTGTACGCTGGCTCCCTCGGCCAGTAAAGCAAGATGAGCCCTGCAACCCCAGAGTCGGCCACGACTGGACCTAATGGTCAGGGGTCCCTTTACCTTACCTTACCTAGGCAAAAACCAAATGGCATCAGCCAAGTGGCAAAATTCCTACCGGACCCCTGCTCCAAAAAACAGACGGCCCCTAGACAGGCATAGCAAGGTTAAAACACAACCTTAAATTATATGGAGGGAGGGAGATCCGCTGCACAATGCAAAAGAGAATGTACTTCTCCTCATGCAGCCCCTTAAATAGCCCCTTAGTTGCCAATCAAACCCCAACCGACAGAAAATTTTCCCCAGCAACAAAGGGGCAACCAATGAGGTACAGAGGTCATCCAAACGGGCCCGCCCCAGCAACAAGAAGGCAGTTTGGTGATCTCATCGCAACATGTGGCTCTCCATGATTTGGAGGACATGCTTTCTCAGCTCCTAATAATAATAATAATAATAATAATAATAATAATTTTTATTTATACCCTGCCCTTCCCAGTTCAAAAACCGGACTCAGGGTGGCTAACAACAAATTTAAAACACTTAATTATAAAAGCATCATAAAATATAGTATAAAAACACAAATAACAATAAAATTCAAAAATCAATTTAGGGGAAATAAGCATTAGATAATTCCCAGGGCTAGCTGGCTGAATTTGTCCTACTTGGGCCAGCGAGTAGACCTGGGGAGAATTAGCTGTGGGTTCTCAGAGCGGGTAATCTTCATAAAAGGGGAGGGGGAGGGAAGAGAAGGGAAATAAAAGATCAGGCTGAATTCAAATTAAAGGCCAGGCGGAATAGCTCTGTCTTACAGGCCCGACAGAAAGAGGTTAAATCCTGCAGGGCCCGAGTCTCATGGGACAGAGCATTCCACCAGGTCGGAGCCATCACTGAAAAGGCCCTGGCCCTGTTGGAGGATAGTCTGACTTCCTTAGGGCCCGGGACCTCTAAACTATGGTTATTCATGGACCTTAAGGTCCTCTGTGGGGCAGACCAGGAGAGGCGGTCCCGTAATGGAGCAGCATATCCCTTTCTGTTTGTTCTTTCTTCCAGTTTTCAGTCTTAGGCTGCGATCCTGTGCACCATTTGCCAGGAGAAAGCCCCACTGAGCACACTGGTCTCTCCCACTCCAGGCCCTTCCTTCTTTTATCTCCCCTTCTTTATGTGCTTTCGCCTGGCCACCTCCCCACTTGGATGAGAGTTGCTTAAAAATGGCAGCCAATGGCAGCCTTCCATCTGCCCCGCTCCTCTGTGACATGAAGCAGTTCAGCCAATAGCTGCCAGAGTTAATGCCGCCATCACCGAAACATTACAATATTGCCATTACACAAGCGAACACAATATTTTAATTTTAATATTGCCGTTGTTTATGTGCTTTACATGTACCATTTTATCTTGTACGTTGTTTCTGGTGCTTTGTTTTGAAGCGGCAATTTATGGAGTTTTAATAAGTAAACAAATGCACATGACTGTGCACTAAGGAACACTTCAGACTGCGCAGAATTCCGTTAAATCCATTTTTTAGCTCAGTATTTATTTAAAATTGCAGATGATTGAAACTGGTTCCCATTAGCTCTTGTATTGTTGTGTTTCATATTTGGCTAAGAGTTTCTCTCGGTGAAATACAGTTTTGTTTTCACTATGTAATTGAAAACAAGGGCACAAAACTCATCCACTGTTATACAGCGGTAATGTGATGTTCTAATCTAGTTACTTAGTATATGATACGAAGCCAGCCGGCGGAGCCCTGCCTTTGAAATATGATTTAAAACAGAATTTATAATGTTGCGGAATTACATAAAACTGTGTGAAATTGTGCAGATAATCATTTAAATCTCCCTACATGGAAATATAATTGCTCCTGAAATTAACTGTACCTGGGGTTCATTCATTTGGTCATGGCTAGTTTCTTATATAGAGATGATTTGATATTAGAGCTAATTAAGATCAGGTCAGAGTTGCTGAAGGTCAGAGATTAATGCGCAGGATCATTGAAATGATAATTATAAACAGATTAGGAAGCTACGGTCTTTTATAAAGGGTTATTAGATAATTACTGTGAGAGTGTACGGCTTACTGTAATAATGGATTATCGACTACTTACAGCGTTTTAAGGGTGAGAGTATATTACTTCCTCAAGGACTAAGAGGAATAATGTTGCTGGAAATCAGGGCTCAGTAAATAAAAATCATAGTACCAACTGCATTTCATTTTTCCTCGGAAGATTCTCTCTTTATTCACTGCAGGCTCCATCATTTTGCTTTGGTGATTTAGAGCTTTTAGTCCATTGAAAGTTTCTTGCCCGATTATTCTACATTGGATTCCTCCTCTTTAAACATTAAATGGCATGTAGAAATTAAAATGTACAGTGGTGATGTTGATGGGAGCTCTGATCTAGATGAAGCAACTGGGTAATAAAACAGGGGGCAGTGGTTGCTAGGACTAGAACAGAATGTTAATTAGGGAATTCCCAATCCAAAAGGACATCATATGTTGCTGTAGGAGAGTGCTCAGTGTGGGAAACTAAACTGAGAAGGAGCTCCTCCCTTATTAGGAAAGATGAAGGCAATTGGGGACTTTAGTTCTGGGGGGAAAAAATAGAAGGTCATGGGGCAGGGTGGGGGGACATGGGAGAGATTTATAAAATTATGAAAGGTAGGGGAGAAAGAAGGCTAAACCAGGTAAGGTTAGCCAATACAGTGGTACCTCAGGTTACATATGCTTCAGGTTACAGACTCTGCTAACCCAGAAATAGTGCTTCAGGTTAAGAACTTTGCTTCAGGATGAGAACAGAAATCGTGCTCCGGCAGCGCAGCAAGAGCAGGAGGCCCCATTAGCTAAAGTGGTGCTTCAGGTTAAGAACAGTTTCAGGTTAAGTACGGACCTCTGGAACGAATTAAGTACTTAACCCGAGGTACCACTGTAGGTCTCAAACCCTCAGTGAGTTAGGGACTTCCCCTGCATGTCCAGGCAGGCTTTGCTAAATTGAGCAGAGAAGATCAATAGTGGGTCCAATGATCAAGAAGGTGGTTTCTGCACATGGTGTAAAGGGAAATGAGGGGCAGATAGGGCTCGTCAACCTGGAAAGGTAGCACATCTATGAGAAGGAAAATTCTGATACTAAACCTTCACTGCCTTGAAGGGTATCTTCTGGAGAAGAAAGGGCTAAGGAGTAAACCGTACTCAAATCTGGAATGGAGGCCCTAAGGTAGTTGAATGGTTCTTCAGAGCCAGTGTGGTGTAGTGGTTAAGAGCAGTGGACTCGTAATCTGGTGAACCGGGTTCGATTCCCCGCTCCTCCACATGCAGCTGCTGGGTGACCTTGGGCTAGTCACACTTCTTTGAAGTCGCTCAGCCTCACTCACCTCACAGAGTGTTTGTTGTGGGGGAGGAAGGGAAAGGAGAATGTTAGCCGCTTTGAGACTCCTTAGGGTAGTGATAAAGTGGGATATCAAATCCAAACTCTTCTCTTCTTCTTATATGTCTCCTTCTAGCAACTCCTGCAGCCAAGCTGGTGCCAAACATATTGCTCTGCTTTCCTTTGAACCACATCAGCGAGATCAAGAGTCATCTGGGGAACTCAGGACCTCCATGCACACTGTCCAGGCTTGCACGCAGGGGAGGTCACTTCGATGCTGCTAATGCAGTGGTCAGACTTCACCCCCGGAAGCATACTCCATTGTCTCTTGAGACAGGTGGATGCTAATAAAAAAAAATTAAAAATGAATTTCCCTCTCCCTCTCTCATTATACTCATTAGTAGTGGCTTCAGAAGGCCCCTTTTTACATAACAGGTCATTAATTTGTGGAATGCACCACTGCAAGCTATGCTTTGTTGGCTTGAAAAGGAGATTGTTTTTTTATTCAGTTTATATGCTGCCTTTGCTCCAAGAAGCTCAAGGGGACTCATGTGGTTCTCCTCTGCCCCATTTTATCCGCTCAACAACCCTGTGAGATAGGTGAGATTGTGAGACTGACTGGCTCAACACCACCGAGTGAGTTTCAGGGCTGAGTGGGGATTATAGTCCCAGGTCTTTGTCCAACACTGTTACACTATATTAAAAAAGGTAAAGGACCCCTGACAGTTAAGTCCAGTCATGAGCAACTCTGGGGTTGCGGCACTCATCTCGCTTTACTGGCCGAGGGAGCCAACGTTTGTCCACAGACAGTTTTTCCAGGTCATGTGGCCAGCATGACTAAGCCTCTTCTGGCAAAACCAGAGCAGTGCATGGAAACGCCATTTACCTTACCGCCGGAGCGGTACCTATTTATCTACTTGCACTTTGATGTGCTTTTGAACTGCTAGGTTGGCAGGAGTGGGGACCGAGCAACGGAAGCTCACCCTGTTGCAGGGATTCGAACCGCCGACTTTCTGATTGGCAAGCCCCAGAGGCTCAGTGGTTTAGACCACAGTGCCACCAGTGTCCCTTTACACTATATTAAAGGTAAAGGGACCCCTGACCATTAGGTCCAGTCGTGACCGACTCTGGGGTTGCGGCGCTCATCTCACTTTATTGGCCAAGGGAGCTGGCGTACAGCTTCCAGGTCATGTGGCCAGCATGACTAAGCCGCTTATGGCAAAACCAGAGCAGTGCACGGAAATGCCGTTTACCTTCCCACCGGAGTGGTACCTATTTATCTACTTGCACTTTGACGTGCTTTCGAACTGCTAGGTTGGCAGGAGCAGGGACCGAGCAACGGGAGCTCACTCCATCATGGGGATTCAAACCGCTGACCTTCTGATCAGCAAGTCCTAGGCTCTGTGGTTTAACCCACAGCGCTACCCACGTACCTTACACTATATTAGAGAATAGCTAAATGCAACCTCCATGTCTAGAGGCAATAGACCTCTCTGTTCCAGATGCCAAGGAGCAAGCAATAGAAGAAGGTTGTCACCTTTTTTGTCATTTTGTGAGCTCCCAGTGGCATCAGTTTGTAAACAGAATGTTGAACTAGATGGATCCTTGCTAAACAATGCTTAGATGCTCATTCATTCATTCTGCCTTTAACAGCCCAAATACCCTTATTATAAATGTGTGTTTCTTGGTATTTTTCTAAGGCTCACAGAACTGCTCTCACTATTTTCTCACCCAATACTGTATACAAACAGATACAAAGCAAGATTTAACGCAGAGTTCTAAGTGTTTGTGTGCTTTTAAAAAAAGAATATTGGAAGGGGGGAAAGCGAGTCATTTCTGCCCTCTTTCCAAGGTCATCTTTCCATCATTCATACAAGGCCAGGGAGATAGGAAAGATTTGAACGGGCAAGATTCTTCCCCACTCCCCTCCGAAGGAACCTTTTATTTGGCAGGCTGCAAGACTGTTCCTAAGTGCTGCCACTCTTCAGCTATGGCAAAGAGCCCTCTCTGACCTGGCTGACTGACAAAATGGACATTTCTGAATGAGCCTTTTGTCATCTGCGAACCACAATATCAAAGAACAATTATTTACACACTTTAGATTAAAAAAAACATACAGGCGGGAGAGACAGCGTCTGCCCCCTTTCCTACTTGCTTTAACCCCAGGCCACACACCATGGTTCACTAATTACTGAAGGCTGCTTTGAATACAGGGTTTTCAACAGCAAATTTAAGCTGTTTAATCTTCAAAGTGCTGTCGAGAAGTGAGTAATTGTCTTCCACAAAAGCTTAACAAAGATGCACTATAATATTATCATTGTGCAAACCTTCTCTCAACATCCCCATTGCGGAAACTGTGATCTTGGTGAGTGAAGTGCAACAAACACCAGCATCTCCTTGCTTGCAGTTCTATGCTGCCCTAAATGCGTCCAAACTTCATTCCGGGCTTAATTTTCCACAATGAGATGCCCACTGTTACATACCCTCTGACATCTCTCCAGTGAAAATAGGAACGTCCTAAGGAAAAGCGATAATATGTATCTGAATTATCTATTTTGAATTATGGTGCTGGAGGAGACTCTTGAGAATCCCATGGACTACAAGAAGATCAAACCTATCCATTCTTAAGGAAATCAGCCCTGAGTGCTCACTGGAAGGACAGATCTTGAAGCTGAGTCTCCAATACTTTGGCCACCTCATGAGAAGAGAAGACTCCCTGTAAAAGACCCTGATGCTGGGAAAGTTGGAGAGCACAAGGAGAAGGGGACAACAGAGGATGAGATGCTTGGACAGTGTTCTCGAAGCTATGAACATGAGTTTGACCAAACTGCGGGAGGCAGTGGAAGACAGAAGTGCCTGGCGTGCTCTGGTCCACAGGGTCACGAAGAGTCGGACACGACTAAATGACTAAACAACAACAAAGGAAAAGCGGGACATTTGGGGATCAAATCAGAAGTTGGGACGGCTTCTGTAAATCTGGGGCTGTCCCTGGAAAATAGGTACACGTGGAGCGTCTGCTGTTAAAAAATGGCTATTGTGTGTCTGCATATGTACACTTTGAAGCGGTGTGTGTGTGTGTGTGTGTGTGTGTGTGTGTGAGAGAGAGAGAGAGAGAGAGAGAGAGAGAGAGAGAGAGAGAGAGAAATCTGGCCTCTCTGTGAGTTCAGGTTGCAGATACACATTGTGCCCAATCTCCTTGACAGGATCCCTATCACTGAGCACCAGACCACCCAACGTTAGAAGTGGATGACAACTTTTGTCCTCTCTGAAACTGTGGTTGGATCAAAGAAGTGTTTCAGTTGAAGGTGTTGTAAACTTTTCATGAGTAACTGTGCTGGCAAAAATGGAACTCCACAATGCTATGTGGTATCACAGTCTTATAATGCTATAAAGGTAAAAAAAAGTGTTGTTGTTTTTAAAAAAGGTAAAGGACCCCTGGATGGTTAAGTTCAGTCAAAGGCGACCATGGGGTTGCAGGGGTCATCTCACTTTCAGGCTGAGGAAGCCTGTGTTTGTCCACAGACAGCTTTCCGGGTTATGTGGCCAGCATGACTAAACTGCTTCTGGTGCAGCAGGACACCGTGATGGAAACCAGATTGCACGGAAATGCTGTTTACCTTCCTGCCACAGCGATACCTATTTATCTACTTGCACTGGTGTGCTTTTGAACTGCCAGGTAGGCAGGAGCTGGGACAGAGCAACAGGAGCTCACCCCCTCGTTGGGGATTCAAACCGCTAACCATATACAACACATATAAAACGCTTTTTCTTTGCTAGTCTAGCCGAGCCCTGAGTCCTCAGGCCCAGCACTTAAGAACATAGGAAACGACCTTACACTGAGTCAGACGATTGGTCCATTGAGCTCAATATTGCCTACACTGATTGGCTATGGATTTTCAGGGTTTCAGATAAGTCTCTCTCCTAGCCCTACTTGGAGATGCCAGTTTCTCTGTCTTAGAGGTTCTCACATCCAGGAAACTGGCCAATTGCTTCCCCTGGATGGCTTCAACTCACAGAACAGCTCTGACCATTATTGGAGCAGGAAAGCTTGACTACAGTAGCCCAGGCACAAGCAACTTCAATATCGGGTTACTTTAGTGTATTATACGAGGCTTCCAGAAACTGCAGTCAATGCAGAATGCGGTAGCATGATTGCTGACAGGAACGAGATCCTGTCAGCATATTACAACCGTGCTCAAAGATTTGCACTGGCTGCCAGTTTGATACTGGGCCAAGTTCAAGGTTTTGGCATTGGTACAGAAAGCCCTTAATGGCTCGAGACTCGCTTACTTGAGGGATCACCTTGCCCCATACGTGCCTATTCAACCACTTCGATCTGCAGAACTTGCACTTCTACAAGTGCCAAGTAATGATCGCTCCATGTCCTCACGATGTTTATTTACTTACTTACCAGTATCTTTAGAACCCACCTTTATTCCAAGGAGTTCAAGGTAGCCCTTGTGGTTTATTTATTTGTTTATACAAGTATTTCCATACTTCCATATCATAAAATATCAGGGCAGGATATATAAAAAACGTAAAACACCACAAATGTTTCTCCTCCTCCCATTTAGCCTCACAACAAGGAAGGGTTGTCCTATTGTGGCACAGCAGCTGAAGGTCCCACATTCAATATCCAGGTAGGACAGTGAGTGTCCCTTGTCTGAAACCTTGGAGAGCACCTGCCAGTCTGTGTTAGCAATACTGAGTGAGATGGTCCAGTGGCCTGACTCGGTATAAGGTGCCTGTCTATGTTCCTAACAACACTGTGAGGTAGTATCAGGCATCAGAGGATCCAACCTGCCCCCCCCCCCCCCGGGTAGGTTGCCAGGAGCAGATAAGACAAGGAAAGTTCTTACCAATGTTATTTTTTCAATACTCACAGAGAGAGGCTTAGAAATGCAGCTTCTTGGAGTAAGGGTGTTGCTCCAAGTGAAACCCCACCCTCTCCGTCTCCTCCTACTTCTGCATGAATCATTATTACGGGTACTGAAAAGTACCTTTTGCCTTTGAGCTCTCTGCTCTCCAACTTTCATTGCCCACCATGTTTTGGGAGAGGGAGGGTCTGGAATGCTTTCTAAAGATACTGTGTCCATCAGTTGTTGCTCTCCTGGTGGTTCCTTGTCCTCATCCTCCTCTCCCATTATTTCCCAGCTTTCCCCCTCATCTGCCTCTGAGCTGTGACCTCCCTCAACCCCCTGTTGTGATTCTGAACTGTCTCCTTCTTCTCTGGAAGGGTCAGACTGGGGAGGCGGTCTCCACCATTCCTCCTCTGCCCAGTCCCTGACAGGTAGGTTACGCTGAGAAGCAATGACTGGACTAAGGTCACTTAGTGAACTTCATGGCTGAATGTGGATCTGAACTGTGTGAACACCAAAACCACTAGGCCACTCTGTTTTCTGTTGTTTCATACACCTTTTCATTTCAGCATATAATTTAGTTATGCAGAGGGTTGCCATATTTCAAAAAGTGAAAAACCAGACGCAAAAATTAACATTTTAAAATTTGAGGTATTTTTATGGAAAGTCAGTAAAAATGACACTACCAACATGGGTTGCCATAAGTCCGGATTTTCCAGGAAATTTGACCGATTTCTGCTCGGACACTACTTCCTGCTGCAGTATTCCGGATATGTTTGTTAAATTCTGGACATATGGCAACCCTATGCATATTTGTTGTAAGAAATGCTGGTTTTACCTGTTTTCATTGAAAATTATTTTATGTACACAACATATATTTTTCTGATGAAATGATTGCCTGCTCTTGATGGTGTTACACTTCCTCTGAAGGAGAAGGTATGCAGCTTAGAGGGTCTTTTAAGGTGGAACGGAAATATCCTAACACTTTCTGGGTCCTTTGCTGTCACTTGAGGCTCAGGTGGCCTCGTGGCTACCAAGTGTTGGTGGCCCAGCTGCACCCTTAGCTGCATAGGGGTAGTCAAAGTACTGTTGTCTATATAAACATAGAATCGTAGAATTATAGAGTTGCAAGAGACCACAGGGCCCATCTACTCCAACTGCCTGGAATGCAAGTCCACTTTGGGGCTTGAACCTCAAACCTTGATATTAAGAGTCCTATGCTCTACCAGTTGAGCTATTCAGTGTTCTGGTAACCTCTAGGTTAATGATTGCAACAGGTTATCTATAGCACTGCTTCTGAAGATGGTTTGGAAACTTCAGCTGGTGCAGAATTTGATGGGCAGGTTGCTCACTGGGCAATATGGTTTGAACATATTACACGGATCCTGGCCGGACTGCACCGGTTGCTGATTAATTTGCAGACCCAATTCAAAGTGCTGGTTTTGATCTATAAAGCCCTAAACATCTCAGGACCGCTTCTCTCCATATGAACCTGCTCCAACCCTTAGATCATCATCTGAATCCTGTCTTCCTGTGCCTCCTCCACAAGAGGTCCAGAGGGTAGCAACACGAGAGCAGGCCATTTCTGAAATGGTCTCCCCAGGGAGGTTCAACTGGCGCCTTCATTATGTATCTTTAGGTGGCAGGCAAAAACGTTCTTTTCAGCCAGGCCTTTGACTGATGAACATCCTATACCTCTTTTAAAAGTGATTGGGGAGAGAGGATTATTGGTTTGCCCTTGTTTTTATTATGCATATTGTGTTTTTTATATTGTATTTTGTTGTTGTGTTGTGAACTGCCCTGAGCTCTATGGACGAATGGCGGTATATAATTTTTTGCAACAACAACAACTGCTCTGAATTAATAAAATAAAAATTCCCTAAGTTCTGTTTTCACATTGAATTCCAACCCCAGACTAAGTTAGTTGAACTCAGGTCCCACTGAATTCAATGCAACAGGTTAATCATGAACTGACATGATACATCTTGATTTCAGTGGGAATTAATGTTGCCTGAATCCAACCCATTATTGATAAAGCGGATTTGACTTATGCACAAGGTTGGGATCCCAAACAGGTCTTTTCTGGTTTAGAGCGAGACCTCCTGTCCTTTAAGGGAACTATTGGGAACGGAAGTTGCTATCATAGGGTATAAATAGAAGAGGCTGAGAGATGCACCACAGCTTCTGCATGCAATTCCTGCATGATATCTCCAGTTCAAAATGCTGAAGCTTTCAACAACACAGGTATATTCTGAACTATTTTGTATCACATCTGTTGAAAACTTTAGTTCTAACAGCTTAAAAGAAATACTTGGGTCAACATGTTTCTACAAAAAGAGAATACCTATCAGTAATGCCATCAATTCAAGACTCATTAACAGTCCTTCAATAAAAAAGTAAAAGAAGGGAAAATGGAAAATTCAATAACCAGGATTGTGTTTAAGGGCCTTATTTGATTTTTATAACCAGTGTGAAAAATGTCTATAAAATATAACTATAACCTGGATGGTGTCATTGTGATTAGATATGGTAGAGTAGTATTAGCTTTTAAAACAGAATAACAATGAAAGGGCCGTATAATGTCTTCAGCCAATCACCCCAAATGTAGCTTAGTTCTACGAGGGAATTCATGTACACCAGTATTTTTCAAAATCTAAGTTTCTTTTGGTGGGGGAGTTCAGGGATTGCATACAGAGCACCCTACATACGAAGGGGGAAATGAAATTACATCTTTCACAGGACTTCACGTTTGCCCTTGTTTTGTTATGGGAGTGCTGGAATCACCAAGAGGTATCCAAGTAAAAAACTACTATCTTTGTCAGGAGAGATAAATCAACATCCAGAATGCTTGTGGTATACACACAAAATTAGACAGTGCAATCTCTGAACAGGGGGTCGGATACAAAACATTGAGGAATGTTGAGCTGTGTGCTCCTACATCATCTTGAATGCTTCTGCGTGCAAAACCAAAAGTAAGAGTAGGGTAATCTCTTTGTTGGGGTCAACTGTCACAAAGTAGCGAGCAAGCTTTTGAGATCTCCAAAACTTCTGTTCAGGTTGGTTGGGAAGAGAAAGAGGAGGAAGAAGAAAATGGTGTTTTGGGCATGGTGAGAAGTCAAGCGCCTGGACTTTGTAGGAAGAGAAGAAGAAGAGTTTGGATTTGATATCCCGCTTTATCACTACCCGAAGGAGTCGCAAAGCAACTAATAATCTCCTTTCCCTTCCTCCACCACAACAAACACTCTGTGAGGTGAGTGGGGCTGAGAGACTTCAGAGAAGTGTGACTGGCCCAAGGTCACCCAGCAGCTGCATGTGGAGGAGTGGAGAAGTGAACCCAGTTCACCAGATTATGAGACTACCGCTCTTAACCACTACACCACACTGGCTCTCTCTTATAAGGTGCAATGGCAGTGGTGTTCTTCAAGCTTAATTATATCAGACTGTGCTGGGTGCAAAACATGGCCTGCATCGGATTTATATCATGTAGGGCATCACCTCCTGGCAAATAGAAGGGGAAGAACTGGAGGCAGTGAGAGATTTTATTTTCTTGGGCTCCATGATCACTGCAGATGGTGACAGCAGCCACAAAATTAAAAGACGCCTGCTTCTTTGGAGAAAAGCAATGACAAACCAAGACAGCATCTTAAAAAGCAGAAACATCACCTTGCCAACAAAGGTCCGTATAGTAAAAGCTATGGTTTTCCCAGTAGTGATGTATAAAAGTGAAAGATGGACCATAAAGAAGGCTGATCGCCAAAGAATTGATGCTTTTGAATTATGGTGCTGGAGGAAACTCTTGAGAGTCCCATGGACTGCAAGAAGATCAAACCTATCCATTGTTAAGGAAATCGGCCCTGAGTGCTCACTGGAAGGACAGATCGTGAAGCTGATGCTCCAATACTTTGGCCACCTCATGAGAAGAGAAGACTCCCTGGAAAAGACCCTGATGTTGGCAAAGATGGAGGGCACAAGGAGAAGGGGGCGACAGAGGACGAGATGGCTGGACAGTGTTCTCGAAGCTTGACCAAACTGCAGGAGGCAGTGGAAGACAGGAGTGCCTGGCGTGCTCTGGTCCATGGGGTCACGAAGAGTCGGAAACGACTAAACTACTAAACAACAACAACAACAAAAAGGGCACCTGCCAAGACCTGCATCCCTACAGGGACCAAATCGGAGACTTCCAGGGCCTCCAGGCTCTGCTGCCCTTCCTGTGCTTTCTTGCTGCCTAATCACTTGCAAAGTAACAAGGGTGAGGCAGTAAAGCAGCATCCACTACATGCCTTGCACTCTCTTCCTGGGCAGTTGTTTGCGGATTGGGTCCCAACAGGAAATCCAAGTGAATGGGCAGTAGGAAAATCAGTGGGGAGAAGCTGAGCCCACTTGAAGAGCTGACGCCTGCAGTAAAACTGGCCTGAGCTTCTAGGCGCCACAAGAAATCAAACAGGAACACAGGACAGAGTGACCATCCACTTTAGGTTCTTCACAAGTAGATTTTGGCCCTCTGCCTGCTTGATTCGAACCTTGAGCACCTGATGCTGGGGGCAGGAGGCAGAGATTGAAGTGAGTTCGCATTGAAAGGTGAACCTCCTTCATTTCCACTTTCTGAAAGCATACACATGCATGTACAGATCACAAAACATTGGAGAAATGTGGAGAACTGAACTAAAAAGAGTGGAAACACGAGAATCTAAGGGAAATGGAAATTGTCAGATTCATTTGAACCCACTTGTATCTTACAGGATATATGAGGGATGCGGGTGGTGCTGCGGTCTAAACCTCTTGGGCTTGCCGATCAGAAGGTCAGCGGTTCGAATCCCCACAACGGGGTGAGCTCCCGTTGCTCTGTCCCAGCTCCTGCCAACCTAGCAGTTCGAAAGCATGCCAGTCAAAATAGATAAATAGGTACCGCTGCAGCGGGAAGGTAAACGGCATTTCTGTGCACTCAGGTTTCCATCACAGTGTTCCGTTGCACCAGAAGTGGTTTACTCTTGCTGGCCACATGACCCAGAAAGGTGTCTGTGGACCAACGCCAGCTCCCTTGGCCTGAAAGCGAGATGAGTGCTGCAACCCCATAGTCGCCTTTGACTGGACTTAACCGTCCAGGGGTCCTCTACCTTGTTACCTTTACATTCATGCAAATGCACCCCCCAAAAAATTCTTCTATCTCAGAAAGTAGTGGAAGGATCAGAGAAAGAAGATAGCCACAAAAATAAGGGGCTTTCCAATTACAAAATGTGTAAACCGACTCTTTCACGCCAACGCTTTTCAAGATGCATACTTGCCAGTTCCTCTGCTTTTGTCTGACCCTTCTCTTAACAAATACTCTTTTTTTTAAGCCATGGGATGTGCCTTTGAAAACAAAACTATAAAGCAGCCAGAACCTAAAGAGGACTGTTGTAAATTAATGCGCAGTGAATTACCACAGCTACTGATTTATTCGGGAACTTTTCAACAATATGTAAATAGCATTCAAAAACTTCCTTTCATATGATTCCTATGTAAGGAGCAGTGCATTTGAAAGGAATTCCTTGATGTTTCATTCAAAAATTCATTTGGATACTTTTATATTGAAAGTAGTCAGAAAAGAACAAAATCAAGGCAGGAGGAAGAAAGCAACAAATTTTCATACAAATGTATATCATACCCTGGTACTCTGAATTAAGTTATTCCTGAGTGAACACTTTGTAAATTTACCTTCATTTTTTGGGCTATGCTTTGGTTGTAACTAGCTGCTGAATTCTATGCATGTTTACTTCAAAGTAAGTATCACTAAATTGAGGCTGCCTGCACACCATACAAATAAAGCACACAAATTCAGGGAACTGTAGTTGGTTAAGGGTGTTGGGAATTGTAGCTCTGTGAGGAGTAAACTACAGGTCTGATGTTTTGCAGGATGAGATTCACTGGAGTTCATTTGCAGCTCTGTTCAGTTGATGACTCTCATTATTATGGGCATTATTGGGAGTGGTAGTGATGGCATACTCTATGTTCCCCAATGTATGTTTCCCCCCTTATTTTATTATAATAATAACAATTTATTACTTATACCCCGCCCATCTGGCTGGGCCTCCCCAGCCACTCTGGGCGGCTTCCAACAGAAAATTAAAAACATGATAAAACATCAAACATTAAAAATGTCCTTAAACAGGGCTGCCTTCAGATGTCTTCTAAAAGTCAGATAGTTGTTTTTTTCCTTGACATCTGGTCAGAGGACATTCCACAGGGTGGGTGCCACCACTGAGAAGGCCCTCTGCCTGGTTCCCTGTAACCTCACTTCTTGCAGGGAGGGAACCGCCAGAAGGCCCTCGGAGCTGGACCTCAGTGTCCAGGCTGAACGACGGAGGTAGAGACACTCCTTCAGGTATTCTGGGCCGAGGCCATTTAGGGCTTTAACGTTCAGCACCAACACTTTGAATTGTGTTCAGAAACGTACTGGGAGCCAATGTAGGTCTTTCAGGACTGGTGCTATATGGTCTTGGTGGCCACTCCCAGTCACCAGTCTAGCTGCTGTATTCTGGATTCGTTGTATTTTCCTCATTCGGGCATGGCTTGCTTTTTTATACCTACTTTGATTCCATTCATTAGCCACATCATCACCCTCTTGGACTTTTTGTCTCCTTCTTAAGCTGAGGTACACATTCAATTTGAACTTCTATTACCATGTTTTCAAATAACCTCCAAGCATCGTGAAGAGATTTGACCCTCTTGACTCTCCCTTTCAACTTCCTTTCAACTAATCCTCCCTTTAAAAAAGAGAAAAAGTTTCCTCTTTTGAAGTTGTGTGTGAGTATGCTTGATGCCTCTGCAGCACTTTGCCATTCATATATATGTTGAATTTGACAGCACTGTGGTTACCTATGAGTGGTTCAACAGCACTTGCCTTCTGTCCCAGATGCTGGGTACCATTCATGATACGTTCAAGGACCGACTCACCTCTGGTTAGTTCTGTTAGGAGCTATTCTACAGTATAATCATTTCTCTCCTGTTGCAGATGGTACCTTTCCAATTGATTGTTGTTGTCGTTTCACTGTTTGGGGTGTTGGTGGGTTTTTGGGGGGGTGAAGGTTGGAAGAATGAAATCCTACTTCTCCTTTTAATTCATTCATAACAAAGATCTAGTAGTGAAAAGCAGCACCTATATGAAATGTTGCAAAATATCACTTCCCCTGATTTCTTATTTCTGGTAGGAAGCCGTGTTGGTCTGACGCAGTCAAAGTAAAAATAAAAATAAATTGTCCAGTAGCACCTTATAGAGTTTGTTCTGGTATAAGCTTTCGCGTGCTTGCACATTTCTTCAGATACTGATTTCTTATGTTTAGCCAGTGCATCTCATTGCTTATGTAGCCAAAACAGCACGGCACCACTGCCACAAAGGAGGGAAGTATCAACAGGTTTAAGGGAGGTTTCCAGAAGTACATTTCTAAGGGTGGACCCTAAATGGATGGACTCCAAAAGCATCTAATGAGGACTGAGCATGCTCAGGGGCCACAGAATGCTGAATGGATGTTGGGGAGGGGCACAGGGAGGATGAATGGAGTGGCTAGCAACCTTTTTCAGCAGGGGGCCGGTCCACTGTCCCTCAGACCATGTGGGGGGCCGGACTATATTTTGAAAAAAAATAATGAACGAATTCCTATAGCCCAAAAATAACCCAGAGATGCATTTTAAATAAAAGCACACATTTTACTCATGTAAAAACACACTGATTTCCGGACCGTCTGCAGGCCAGATTGAGAAGGCGATTGGCCGCATCCGGCCCATGGGCCTTAGGTTGCCTACCCCTGGGCTAGAATCTTGAACATGGCACACACTACACCGTGCTATTTTGTTGCAGGACCAAGTTGTATCAACAGTCTGTTTTCATGAGATAACATTCCAACTTTCAGTCAGAGAACACACCCTGTTCGACTTCCAAAACATTTGCAAACCAAGGCGTGGCTTCTGATTGGCTGATTGGCCCTGGAAACAATGCCGACAGCTGAAATGGATGTTCGGCTTCCAAAAAACATTTGCAAACTGGAACACTTACCTCCGGGTTTGCAGCGTTCAGGAGCCGATTTGTTCGGAAGCCAAGGTACCACTGTACTGGGAGACACCCTGTGTGTGCAGGAAGGCATTGGTCACTTGCAGACCTGTTTGTGTGTATCAGTCTCAAGAAACAAGTTAGATTATTTGCAAGGATGATTACCATTTCACAGCTCCCATTTCACCGTAACTTTTACTTACTTACTGAGGGACAAGATCCACCTCAGTTTGAAGACTTTAAAGTCCAGAACCAGGAAAGATATAAGCCCAGGCTTGACTGCCCTGCAATGAGGCTTAATGAGGCTTAAAAGTGCTATAATGTGGACAGATCCTGTCTTTATTTATCCATCACATTTGTATGGTGGATGTTTGCATAAGTTGTGCGCTTCAGTTTTGGTGATATATGTGCTGAAAAAGTCATTTTGTAAAAAATGCAGTGTGTGCCTATTCCAAGATACCAAAGGAGTTGAGAGAGGTACATAAATGGATATCGTGTTTGCTCTTGTTAAAACAAATAACCTTTGCAGACCTCCGTGCACAACGAGAATATTGTATGACACGTCCACAGATAAAGAAACATTCAGCTGTTGCTTGCAATCTGGAGCATGGCGCTATGCAAATACGTTTGAAATGTTCTAATAGCCCATTTAGTGGGTATATGCCATATAAATGTTTTTCCCTTGTGAAGCATAATAGGGTTGCTGGACAACACACAACAGAGTGTGTGTCTAAGAGACATTGTAGAATCAACGATGACAAGGCCAAAAGCTGTAGAGGGAAGTAAAGGGCAGATGGGGCTGATCAACCTGGGAAAGTAGCCCATCTAGGAGAAGGAAAACTCTGATCCTAAACCTCCACGGAGTAAACCCTACACCAACCGGAGTGGAGTTCCTAAAACAACAACAACAATTTATTATTTGTACCCCACCCAGATGGCTAGGTTTCCCCAGCCACTCTGGGCGGCTTCCAACATAGATTAAAATACATTAAAATGTCACACATTAAAAACTTCCTTAAACAGGGCTGCCTTCAGATGTCTTCTAAATGTCAGGTAGTTGTTTATCTCTTTGACATCTGATGGGAGGGTGTTCCACAGGGCGGGTGCCACTACTGAGAAGGCCCTCTGCCTGGTTCCCTGTAGCTTTGCTTCTCGCAGTGAGGGAACCGCCAGAAGGCCCTCAGAGCTGGACCTCAGCGTCCGGGCAGAACGATGGGGGTGGAGATGCTCCTTCAGGTATACTGGGCCGAGGCTGTTTAGGGTTGTAAAGGTCAACACCAACACTTTGAATTGTGCTCGGAAATGTACTGGGAGCCAATGCAGGTCTTTCAAGATGGTTGGATGGTGCCTTGCAAACCTCCTTCTGGCAACTTCTGCAGCCCAGCTTGTGTCAAACCTATTGCTCTGCTGTCCTTTGAAAGTCACTCCAGTGTCGCTAATGCACATGGTTTGACTTCATTCCCAGAAGTGCACTCCATTATCTCTTAATGCCAATAGCAATGTATGTTGGGAGGCGAAATAGGGCTGGATCCCAAACTAGCCTGCTTACTAGTGAAGGGCCCAGTGTGGAACCTGAAGCTGGAAACAAAAAAGGGTGTACATCTGTCCCCACATGTTTCATTCTGGCCAGCAGGGCTGCAGATAGAGCAGAGAATTCACCACTCTACATGCCACCCCCTCCCAACCTCAGTTAGGATTGCTGTCAGGTGTTTGAATTCTTGCGAACATATCATGAAAATACAGGGGCCCAGTCAACGCTGTGACAGGTTTCACCACTGCAAATCCTACACTGCAAAGTGTAGATAAATATGTAATAAAGCATTTAAGATGATAAAACAAAAGTAGAATTGTGGAGTTTGTAATACTGTACTTTACATAGGATGGAATGAAAAAAATGACAAAATACGTGAGGATCATGCAATATTCTGACTTTTTGTAAATAAAGTGCTATTTTTGTAGTCTTAAATGAGTATTTGATTTGACATGGGTAAACCTGCCTCGAATTCAGCTCAGTCAAGAAGTTCAGTCAGTGATGATCATCCAGGATCTGAGAGCTCCTTGGAGGAAGGGCAATGCATAAATGTGAATAATCATTATAGGTTAAATAAAATTGGAGCTCTATTGCAGATTTCTTTAGTGTTTGCTCTTTGTCACACAAAGCAATGGATGCTGGGGTCCCCAGACTTATGAACCATGCAGTTCTCCTACCTCTGGAATCCATGAGTCACATCAACGGCTAGCCCACATATCATAAATCAGGAGGAAGGAAATCACCAGCGCCCTAACAGACAGTCATAGATAGCCAAATGTTCAGATGAGGAGCCACTTCCAGTATACTGAGTATCATTAAGGGATTCTCAGTAAGAAAAGTTATCAGTGTGACCATTTCCCAGCAGTTCAAAATACGAAAGTCTTCTCTTAACCTTTGTCTATCGTAGCTACATATATAACTTAGTAGGTACACGACTTATGGATTTGTGCCAGACATACACCGGTGTTTAAGAGGAAAATCTTGTTCCAGTGTCCCCTGATATATTTAAGGGTTTAGCAAAGTTCTCCTGAACTCAAGAGGCGCCTTCTGTTTATCAGCTATGGTGGTGAAAGTTGACCCAACAAGGCTTAAAGAGCTGTCCTTTTGCTTCCAGCCTAGTCAAGAAAACCACAATCACTGTAACAATTTGCTCCTAGCCATAGTCTACCAGCTGTCTAAATTTACAAGGTCACTGCCAGCATAACCTAAGCCAAACTTT
This sequence comes from Podarcis melisellensis, assembly GCF_964234715.1. NCBI lineage: Eukaryota > Metazoa > Chordata > Lepidosauria > Squamata > Lacertidae > Podarcis > Podarcis melisellensis. Next base: position 81,181,121 of record NC_138539.1, read on the forward strand.
TAGAGACCTTGGGGTCAGGTTTCGCATAGCTGCACATTCCTCCTTGATCCACAAACCCCATCTCAGAGCATTTGGCATGCTTTAAAGATGAATGTTCGTTGGTTCCCCCATTTGCCGCTTCAAAGGACCAATTACTACTGGACTGACATGGCCTGTTTCATGATACTTCCTGCGCAAAGTGCTCCCTCTCTGCATCTTGAGTTTTAGATGCTTATGTTTTCGTTGGTCAGTTTCTCTTTGGGAAGGCAAAAATCAATACCAGGTTTCCTCTCACCTCTTCCTTGCACGTGTTAAAAGCAATTAGCTTTGGTATCTCTAGCAGCACTCCTGAATGCTCTTACCAGGGCAAAGGTGTTTATGTTCTCTGCAGTGGCTACACTGATAGAGAATAATTGAGATAGTTTTGCCATTAAAAATACCAGGAACATCTGGCTCCTAAAAGGAATTTCACGTTTTGTAAAATATGACTGAATGACAGATAATCCCCTTTGGACATTTTCAGTGTGTGATTTACTAAGAATGAGACAATTGGTTAAAGAGTGTGTGTGTCTGTGTGTGTGTGTGAAAAGTGTTTGATAGAGTGTCAGAGTTAAGGATATTTTGAAGTGATGCAGAGTTGCAGGATCTGTGGCCAGCTACTGTTGGACTCCAAATCCCATCGCCTCCAGCCAGCACGACCAACGATCAGGGGTCATGGGAGCTGTAAACCCGCAAGATCTGGAAATGGATTCCCTGTACCACTTAAATATAGAAGGAAGAAGAGCGAAGACTCATAGCAATCTGTAGTTTCTAGAACAGCTGAAGACATTTCTTTTTCGACAAGCTCTTCCAGGTGAATGAAAAGCCTTAGGCGTCCTTTTTGTATTGCTACCTTCAATTGTTTCTTGTAGTGTTTCAAAAACATTTTTTATCCTGTTTATATGGTAGGTTTCTAAATTGCTGAGAGACAAATGTAAAAGGCAATTAATTAATAACAGAGTGTAATCCATGCACAGAGGCGATATACTGTACAACACAATCCTTGCACAGAGGAATAAATGTTATGAAGGGCCTGCAATTTAAACAAATAGTACAGGCCTCCAGCATAGATCTGATCTTCCATCAAGCAAGAGCTTCCATCAAGACAGGTTAAAGCCAATACTCAGAACATGGAACAGCACCACCTATTGGCTGGAGGTTGTGGTTATATAATGACTGCAATATCCTGTTCAAAGGACATCACTGCCATTTTTTAAAAATTATTTTTTGGGGGTATGGTTTCTATATTTTTAATGTTGTAAACTGCTTTGATATGTTTGGTGATCTAGCAGTATACAAATACTTTTATAAGTAATTACATTTAGAATAATTTCTCCCCCCGGGTCTGCCTGTCTTATTTGCATGGGACGGCACCATGGGACATGTTTATCATTGTAAGTGCATGTTTGCAATTAGCAGAATAATCTAAATATATATTAGGAGATGTGGTACTAAGGAAAATAAGCATCTTGTTTGAACCGAAGGAGTTAATAAAATGAGATACTGTAAAATTATTCAAGTTAGAGAATCTATGTAGACCCTTGATTGCTTCATATTTCAGATTATTACTTTCCATATTTCAGAAATATGACCCGTTGAGAAAGAGGACTATCTCTGAAAGAAAACTAGGTAAAATGTATGCAAGAATAACAGAGCCTGATGTAAAAGGGGACTCATCAGAATAAATGAAGTTTGGCATTGTGTGAGTTAATGTTCCCCTGAAAAACATGATGTGCGGTTCTCAGGAGTTCCATAGGAAATGTGTGAAAAGTCCCCTGAGATTGTACATCATTAATGGCCCGGTTGTACAAAGAACGAAACATTACTCTCATAGTTAGATTAACTAATTATGGATATATGAAAAAAAGGCAAATCAATATCAAGTTTGTTGAAAACTGGACAGCCTTGCTGTTCTGAAATTTTATGTTTCATGATATTGGTCAAGAATGTGCTGCTCTTTTGTAAGTTTTCGCTTGTTCTGTGACCATGGTGATAAATGGTGTATATATTGATATATCAACCTCAGAGTGGCTCAGTTTTATAAAAAATATCTGTATTGTTCTTATGGCAGTACTAGTATGTAGCAGCAATAATGATATTTATGTATTTATTTCACAAGAATTATATATACCTGAGTGCAATAAAACTTCAAATCACCTTACAAATTATATATATATATATATATATATATGTATATATATATATATATATATATATATATATATATATATATATATATATATACAGGAAAACCGTTTAATATACAATTGATTACAGATCTGCAGTAACAAGTCAAAGTGAATGATTTCTCTCTGCCAGTTATAATTATAGCTATGCTATTCTTGTGTTTTACTAAATTTTTAAAAAAGGTTTTTAAGACATTTCCAGGAACACAAAGCTACTAGGAAATCTGCAGTATTAAATTACAAATACAAATTTGTACACAAGTAACAAAAAGCACAAACTCTGGCAGAACTCTTGCTTAGCGCTTGATATTGAGAACAGCCTGTAAAAAAATTTCTATGGGTAAATCTTTACACCTGCATTTCTTCTGAAATTATTTTAGCAGCGGTTAGAATACTCAATGGCTCCAGCAACAACAACTCTAAAGTTCAGTCAAGTACAATTTTCACATTGTATGTACTGCACAAGAAAAATAACAGGGAGATAATTCTCAGTAACTTAATACCCTTAAATGGCTTATATGAATATGGTTCACTCTCTATTCAGGGATTTATACCTTAATGATATCATTCCAGAAGAATCTGCTTTAGATCAAACCAGGTTAAAGATCAGGGCTGTCAAAAGATGATGTCAACAGATTCCATTCCTGAAAGAGCTGGGGTCATTTTGAGTACAGAAAACCAATACGTATTTTTATTATTTACCTTTCATTTTTATATATGTGGCACAATCCAGTGCGAATGAGTACTGTGCAACAGCACTCTGCTCTTTCTTACACAGCTCCCATTCATTTCAGAGGGGACTGTGCAGGAAAAGTTCCCACTTGTTTGTGTCTTATGCTCATAGCTAACGCAGCACATATTAGGCTTTTAAAAAACTAGGTAAGATTCTGCCACTCTGTTTTTTTGCTGGGAAATACAGCTCCCCTTGCATTCCTTCCTGAATCCCACTTATATTAGGTTTAATTTGAGACAAACTCTCATCTCCTCATCCCTCATCAACACAAAGAAGCCTTTCTCTTGTCTGATAGTGATACTATACTATACTTGATACTATCCTCTACTACACCACATTGGAATGTTTAAATATTTCTTTGATTGTTCCTGCCACGTTTTGCACCCTCTTTTGCCACATCAGTGTGGCCTGCCATAACCTTTGAGCAGCACTAGACTTGAAAGTTCCTTAATTATTGGTATATTGGTATAGGAACTCATCAGTGGCTTGTGAGAGCCATGTGGTCTCAGCTGGAGCAACCAGCTCAAACCTCTTCACATGTTGAGCTTCTCCAGTAGACTGGAGTAGAACAAAGGCTTGATTACCTAGTTCCTGCCAAGGTGAGGGGAAGTGGACATAGCTTCACCTGGCAGGACAGCTTAACTCTATAGCATTAACCCCTTCATGTGTTTGACTTAAGCATGTTGGTTATATGAGGCTGATTATCTCATGTGTTGTGCAGTGTTTTTATTGTTTTTATTTAGTTTTTCTATTATGTTTTATTTTATATTTACATTGTTGTTGTTTTATTTACTTTAAGCCACCCAGAGAACTTTGTGTTATGGGTTTTTGCACAATTGTAGGCCGCTATATCTGAAGAGCAGCTAATACGTTACTTAAGGAAAATATACATCCATCTGGTGGCCAACTTTTAAAACTATTCCTTCTCCAAAGTCTTTAACAATTTGATATGAAGATGCCAGTTACTGATTATTTTTATTTCCTAAAACACCATCCATTGATTCCTGCAGCTGAAACTATTGTTAAAGGTGCACAAGCAAGCAAGAAGAAGAAGAGTTTGGATTTGATATCCCGCTTTATCACTACCCGAAGGAGTCTCAAAGTGGCTAACATTCTCCTTTCCCTTTCTCCCCCACAACAAACACTCTGTGAGGAGAGTGGGGCTGAGAGACTTCAGAGAAGTGTGACTAGCCCAAGGTCACCCAGCAGCTGCATGTGGAGGAGCTGGGAATCAAACCCAGTTCACCAGATTACGAGTCCACTGCTCTTAACCACTACACCACATTGGCTCTCCAAAAAAGCAAGCAAGCCTTTTTTTGGTTTGGTCCCCTCCCCTTTATTGCAGGTCATTTGGCAATCTTTGAAGAGTAACAGGTGGAGAGATGAGTAAATATGCTAAAATCAACTTTGAACTGACTATAAGGGATTGTATTTCACAAAATCATTTTCTACACTAGCATTTTAATATGCAGTGTGCAAATGAGAATGTGCATTTTAAACGGAACCTGAAGAATGCGTCTGCAAGAAGTCTACCTAATAAGCGATCGGGACAAATAAATCAATAATGCAATTTTCTATTATTTTCCATTTTAAAATCATACAAGTCTAGGATGCAATCATTACATACTCTTTGTAATTTATTGTCTCTGATTAAAGACTTTAAATTTAAATCAAATAAATCTTCATTGAACTCATGCGGATTATGTCTGTTTTTGAAAATTGCATGAGCAGCTGGTACAGTCTGCCCCTCATTCCACTTCATAGTACTAATTGTCCCTGATTAGTGCTCCATTTCCTAGTTCGTCCCCACAGGAGAGTTAACACCTCATTAGAGAGATACCAACATTTCTATTCTTTTGGAGACATTTCTTGCTATGTTCCTTATCCAACTTTTTCCTTATCCCTTTTCTCCATCTTTATCAAAGACTATCCTAGAAAATAATAATAATAATAATAATAATAATAATAATAATAATAATAATAATAACAACAACAATAATAATTTATTTATACCCCGCCCATCTGGCTGGGTCCCCCCAGCCACGCTGGGTGGCTTCCAACAAAACACTAAAATACAATAACCTATTAAACATTAAAAGCTTCCCTAAACAGGGCTGCCTTTAGATGTCTTCTAAAAGTTTGGTAGTTATTTTTCTCTTTGACATCTGGTGGGAGGGCTTTCCACAGGGCGGGTGCCACTACCGAGAAGGCCCTCTGCCTGGTTCCCTGTAACTTGGCTTCTCGCAGCGAAGGAACTGCCAGAAGGCCCTCGGCGCTGGATCTCAGTGTCCGGGCAGAACGATGGAGGTGGAGATGCTCCTTCAGGTATACTGGACCGAGGCCGTTTAGGGCTTTAAAGGTCAGCACCAACACTTTGAATTGTGCTCGGAAACGTACTGGGAGCCCGTGTAGGTCTTTCAAGACCAGTGTTATATGGTCTCGGCGGCCGCTCCCAGTCACCAGTCTAGCTGCCGCATTCTGGATTAGTTGTGGTTTCCGGGTCACCTTCAAGGGTAGCCCCACACAGAGCACATTGCAGTAATCTAAGCGAGAGATAACTAGAGCGTGCACCACTCTGGCAAGGCAGTCCGCGGGCAGGTAGGGTCTCAACCTGCGTAGCAGATGGAGCTGGTAAACAGCTGCCCTGGACACAGAATTGACCTGCACCTCCATGGACAGCTCTGAGTCCAAAATGAATCCCAGGCTGCAGATATGGTCCTTCAGGGGCACAGTACCACATTCAGGACCAGGGAGTCCTCCACACCTGCCCACCTCCTGTTCCCCAAAAACAGTACTTCTGTCTTGTCAGGATCCAACCTCAATCTGTTAGCCGCCATCCATCCTCCAACCACCTCCTGACACTCACACAGGTCCTTCACCGCCTGTAGCTTCTGGATCACCTTCAAAGGTAGCCCCACATAGAGCGCATTGCAGTAGTCCAAGCAAGAGATAACCAGAGCATGCACCACTCTGGCAAGTTGCCTTACTGGAAGTTGCCTTATACCAAGTCTAATCAATGGCCCATCTAGGGGACCAATCGTAAGCATGTGTTAGCAGCATAATTTACACCAGCTTTAGTTAAGTTTAGTGAAGTATTCCATTCAGGAGTGGAGCTATCGCTGCCTGAACTGACCTAAGCCTGGCAGAGGGAAAACAAGTCTTCAAAGTAGAGTTTGACTAACACCCCTTCTTTGTTGGTGTAACTTCCGCCGGGTTCTCAGGTCATGTGACTGAGCTGAACAGAGTTGGGATCCAGCGTAAGTCCCCTCTGCCTGGTCCCACCTTCGCCACATCCCCAGAATACCCATTTTTCAGAGCTTAAAAGGTAAAGGGACCCCTGACCATCAGGTCCAGTCATGGCCAACTCTGGGGTTGCGGCGCTCATCTCGCTTTACTGGGCAAGGGAGCTGGTGTACAGCCTCTGGGTCATATGGCCAGCATGACTAAGCCGCTTCTGGCGAACCAGAGCAGCGCACGGAAACACCGTTTACCTTCCCGATCAGAAGGTCAGCTGTTTGAATCCCTGTGACAGGGTGAGCTCCCGTTGCTCGATCCCTGCTCCTGCCAACCTAGCTGTTCAAAAGCACATCAAAGTGCAAGTAGATAAATAGATACCGCTCCGGCAGGAAGGTAAACAGCGTTTCCGTGTGTTGCTCTGGTTCACCAGAAGCGGCTTAGTCATGCTGGCCACATGACCCGGAAGCTGTACGCCGGCTCCCTCAGCCAATAAAGCAAGATGAGCGCCGCAACCCCAGAGTCGTCTGTGATTAGACCTAACGGTCAGGGGTCCCTTTACCTTTCCCCTACTCTTCTAGAAAAAGAGGTGTCGGAACTCAACATGAATGTCTCTCTTGTTCTCTTAGAATGGCAATGGCGCCCACCTGAATGGTGCTGGAACTGAGTTCTGGCGAGTTCCAGCTGTCAAAAAAAAGCCCTGCTTATGACCTTCCTTGCACAACATTCTTGCAACTCAGACTCCACTAATGCTGTCACAGCACTTCCCTATTAACCACAACAACCCCCAGGAGAGGTGAATTTAGGAAGGCCAAAACAATTGATTCCAAAAGATCTCTGAGACAGAGATCTCTGCGCTTCTTAGCCAAATGCCTCCCAATTTACCAGGAACAGCAAAGGTCCTACCCATGGTGACACCACTACCTTTGCTGGCTTGCACACAGTGCCCAAAAAAGTCATGCAGGACCCTCACATCTTCCTGGTGAAGAGACTTCATGGTGTGACTCTTGCACACTCACACCCCCTACAAATCCAGCAGTGGATTCCTGACTTGGCTCTGGTGAATGCACGCACACACACGTGAATGTGTATGAAAGCTCAAAACTCAACCTGTGTTTTATCCCACTCAGCTCATCCTTATTTGTTGGTGCAAAAAGATCCTGCTGAATTCATGCGGTCACTGTCAGACCTGAGTAGGGTTAATCTACTTAGGCTCAGGTGAGTTCAGTTTAGTCTTGATTCACTTCATTGCACTGCCATAATGGTTATTAACAAGCTTAAGGGCCTTTGGGAGCTTATAGATAACAATGAAGTACCACGGAAGGTAGGAAATCATTATGCTAATAAGGTGAGCATAATAATTTGCAGTCACACACAGTTTCCATACTAATCCTTGGGGTTGGAACAGGTCACAAGGTCTGTAAACCTTTCATCAACTTCATAATTTTTTTTTGCTCCTGCTCTTTAATTAATGAATGTATGGTAACATAAAAGTAGATGTAAAGAGGGTAATATATAACTTTTTTTTCATGCACCACTGGAAATATTTAATAGCCTTGAGTGTGCATGCATTTGGAAACACCACCTTTGCAATGATTTCTCTTTGGTCCAATTGTATTTATTCATTTTTATGTCTTTTGACTTGGTAATTAATGCCTACTGTCTCCGAGTGAAGAGAACAAAGGTACTTCAGAGAGTAAAAGTATTTTATTTCCTTTGCAGATCAAAATGAGTTTCTGCTACATATTTGAAAGCTAAACAGAATCCAAATTAGAAGTTTCTTTTCTGACTATTGTTAGGGTTGTCCACAAAAATGAAACTTTCAGTTCATCCATTATTCTATTGTTTACGTGACACAAGAATACCAAAGCAGTGTCCAAATTATAGCGAGTCAGGCCCCTCTGGCCTCCTCTTTGCTTTGCAATGGCCTCTTCAGCTACTGTTTGTCAGAGGCTGTGCAGGGCATGATTGGACTAAAACTGAGGGGAGCCGGAAAGTAGTCTTTCTTCACTCAGGACAGGATTTTCCTTCATAGTTGAAGCAATGCACAAAACAATGAAAAAGCTGAAATGGGTAAAATGTCAGTAGGCATGTGCAAGCTTCCAAATTAATCTGGGTTCTATGTAGGTTTAAATCTGGTGGTGTGAGGGCTAAAAATGGGGAATGCAAATGCATTAAAATCTAACCCAAAACTGCACCAGCTCCGCTTCAGACCTTCCTGTCATACGTGTGGAGGAAAAAATTTAAACACAATGCAGAGTTCCCAAAAATAGACCAGAGGCAATTGTACTTCATGCAGCAGAGCTTTACTTGCTACTGAAGGCAAATAAGCATAATGGTCACAAATCCAGTACGTTCAGGATTGGCACAGTCCATAAAAATCCAGTTGCAGCACTTAGAATAACTTATAATAAGTCTAAAACCTTAACACTAAGCATACTATGTACAGAACACCACACTAGAAGGAAGAAGGATAGAAAGAGAAAGTAAAGTAAAGTCCAGGCTCCTTCTGGCCTATATTTATAGTCAGCATAATCTTAATTGGAAGAGATAAGAGAACTAGTTCAAACCAGCTGTACTCAGCTTCTCGGAAGGTATAACCCAAACAATCATTACCCTTCTGCCTGCTTCTCTCACACAGAGAAGCTTCTAGTAGCTTCTAGAATCCTCTTGTATTAATCAGAATAGGATGGATCTCTACACACCAGACCAACACTTTCTGCACTAAGAAATGCAAACCGACACTTCCCACATTGAGAAGGAAGGTCTGAATAAGCACCAAAGCATGTTCAGCTGAATGGGCTTAGAATCCTCCCTGGGATAAGCAGGCCTGTCATATCAGTAGCCAATCCAAGCGTTCCCTAAGCGTGATAAAAAGATGGGAGGCAGGAAACCTGGAGTGAATCCCATGACAGAGACATATTGCCTCTGGCCTGAGCAATGAACTGATCAATAACTGCAAAAGAGTAGTGGTGCACTGTCAGAGAGGTACCTCACCTCACGAGAAATTTGGAGGGCAACTGTTCAGGAGGCCTAAAGTGATTGAGGGTGGAAAGGAATACATTTTCTCCCTCAGGACATGCCCGTTTTTAAAGTGGTAGCTCCACTCTTGAATCAGTCAGGAGCAATTGTCACAGCAGTGGGTTCCCTTCCCCACATGCCAGTCAGTAGGGTAGTAGAGCCATGTCTTGGTCACACAGGCCCACTGCAAACCGGAACCGCTAAATCTGAAATCGAAATGACCACAAAGTTAACTAGAAACGCAAATGTGAGTCCGAAAGCCAGGCATAGAGAGAGGAGACCAGCGACATCACTTTTCTTGGCAACGTGTGAAGCAGAACTTCCCAAAAGAATATGCTGGAAATGGACTCAAGCAGAAATGTAAAATGTGTTTTGCCGAGTATTGGATGATATTTTAAGCAATCACAGATGGCGGTGCACTAGCTGGTTACCGACAGCAGTTATCAGCTTTACAAAAGGTTTTGACAGGTCTCATAGTAAATGATTAATTACCGTAAGGCATTCCAATTTCCTCTTTCTTTCAGCTCATGGCTTAGGGTGAAATCCGTGGCTCCTATTACACTAGCCACAAAAAAACAGGAAATGTCTTTTCACTGCTGTGCCAAAGGACCAATCAGCAGCACAAAATTGGGCTAAGTATACTCTTGCGTACGCATGTCAGTTTTGGAAAGGGCCTTGCTCATGGCCCATGGGATCATGGTGGAAAGCAAATTAGGCTGCTTTTGTGATGCTCTTTTATTTGCTTTAGATGGCCAGTGGTTGGCAAACTGTCCTAACAGGGCTGCTGATCAGCTTTTCCTATGTGTGCAAAAAGAGATGCTAAAGGAAAGAGTGGGAGGCAATTCAGACATATCTCCCTCTCCCCACACCCTGCTCTTTTCTTTGCAGATGCATAAGTCATCATCCTCTCCGCATAACATGGGTAAACATACCGCGTAAACTGGAAACACATATGTCAGACTCGCCAACAAACCCACAAAGGGCATGGTGGTCTCCTGGGCAATGTAACACAACAAAGAATATTTGATTAAATGTAGACATGACCCCCAGAATAGGTAGACATATTGGGTAGGTGGTAAACTGGGATGCGGGTGGCGCTGTGGTCTAAACCACTGAGCCTCTTGGGCTTGCCGATCAGAAGGTCAGCGGTTCGAATCCCTGCAACAGGGTGAGCTCCCATTGCTCGGTCCCTGCTCCTGCCAACCTAGCAGTTCGAAAGCACGTCAAAGTGCAACTAGATAAATAGGTACCGCTCCGGCGGGAAGGTAAACGGTGTTTCCGTGCGCTGCTCTGGTTTCACCAGAAGCGGCTTAGTTATGCTGGCCACGTGACCCGGAAAAACTGCCTGCAGACAAACGTCGGCTCCCTCGGCCAGTAAAGCCAGATGAGCACCGCAACCCCAGAGTCATCTGCGACTGGACTTAACGGTCAGGGGTCCTTTACCTTTTTTTAAGCTGAGGTCTGCAGAACAGTGTATAACACATAACTTTCCTGTCATGTTTCTCGGCACACGTCTGCACCCTAAAACTCTGTGGCCAAGCACTCCCCCCTTTTGCTCCCTGCAAAAACCTGCTCTTCACCTCTGAACACAATTATGCAGAAAACCTGAATTGCAGTTTGTTCCGATTGAGTGTTAAAGAGCAGTTTTTATTGGACAAAGAAAAAATGCTCTCAGGTGCAGACCAGGAAAGTGCCTAGTAAACATGGGGGTGGGGGCAAAAGGTTAGTGTGGATGAACCTAAAGTGAGATTGGATTGACTCCAAGTGTGCCACAGTTTGAGAAAAGCCTAATACTTGGTCCAAGAGTACTCATCCCTGCTCTGTAAGGATGCCGGATGCTTGCAGATGCTGCTCTGACCTTCTGAAAAACCATGGAGATCAGAGGTGGGGAGAATGGGTGCACCTCTTCCCCATTTTTATATATTTACTTATTATTTATGCCCAGATCCATTGATGGGCTTATGTGGATATGGCTGAAATGAAAAGTTAGCCAAACAATCCCAACTCATTTTCTTGAATGTTCTCCCTTTGCACCTGCATTGAGTAAAGTATCAGGGTCAACGTGAGAACACGTTCTTGGTTCCTTGAGGCACCATTTGGATTTGCAGGCCAGGCCTATTTATTCCATGATTTTCCAGGGTTCAGATTTAGTAATGAACATAGCCAATTCCCACTGTGTGTGTGTGTGTGTGTTTGTCAGTTATTGTATCACTTACACTACTCCAGATGCATATCAGTTCCTCACTTCCCTTTACTGGGACACATTAAAATCACTTCAAATGTATTAAGAGGTAGGCATTTCCAACCAAAAAGAATAAAAGTTTCACAATACATTTCCATATAAAGGGATTATCAGGATTCTTTTATTCCGAGGAAGCATTTGTTTTTGATCCTATAAAGTAGTTAATTATTAAAAAAAAAACTGAATGGGAATTAAATGCATGTAATTCTTAGATGCGCCATATCTCTAGTATTACATCAAGTTATAGTTCTGGTTAACACAGATACTTTTATTCACACAAGCAGACATGAACAACTCTCCCCCCCCCCCCCGCTTTTGAAATTGTTTCATCCCAGCACTTTTGTTTCCAGCTTAACTTGTTTCAAAAATAAAATTAATCTGTTACCCCACTGATAACAAACCACTCCAATTTAGAAGCCTGCTAAACCCCTGCTGTTTAACTTATTTATAAAAGAGGAAACTACTGTTTAATAGTTTGGTGTCCAGAGGATTACAGTTTCCTATCTCTTTTCTGCCTGTAAAAATATCCTTAGCTATTTGTCTGCCTAGGACAGCAGAACTGTACATTACTGGCCGCCTTCCCAACCTTGGCAAATAAATGACTGACTGACTATTAAACCTATAGAGCTCTGCTTTGAAAACGCAGTGTCCAGCAACAATAACAGCCCTGTGTTATAGCACCTGGCAGAGGCTATGTAGGGGAAAAAAGCTTGCAAATCTCTCCCCTCCCCTTTAAATTGAATACACTGCTGGGAATATTTTGGAAGGAATTCTGTCTGAGTGAGTGGTAATAAAATTGCTAGGACTATTCCCACACTGACTGGGGCAAGGGGGGGAATATGCAGATATGACCTTACATAACTTTGTTTTGGAACTAGTTGTTAAGAATTCATTCTAAGTGCTTGCAAATATCTAACCTTGTCCTTTCATTCCATTCCATACATTTCATGGAATTTGTGGAGATATATATATATATATATATATATATATATATATATATATATATATATATATATATATATTAAAAAAAACCTCTGAAATAAAAAGGTTTCGGGAATATAATGCTGCTATAAAAGTCAGTGCCTGCTATAGCCCATCTCGTAAACCTTCAGAGCTGTAGTTTTTGGATTTTAGCTAGAGATGCTCTCAAACTCTGGAACTGCTCCAAATCCAGCAGCCAATCAAAAGTGAAGATGGATGTGGGAGAGGTTTGCCACCTGTCCTATATAATACAGGGTTGTCCCATATTTCAATGTAAAATGCAATGTCCTGTATTGATACCGTTTTGTCCTGTATTTCAGGTCTTCTCTCTCTCTCTCTCTCTCTCTGCCAAGTAGTTAGGGATACTTTCCAAATGCATGTGTTTGAACGGGTGTGTGAGAGGACATGTATTTAAGCTCTGGGTGGCCAAGCACAGACAGATTTACACATTTACACATATAATAATAATAATAATAATAATAATAATAATAATAATAATTTTTATTTATACCCCGCCCTCCCCAGCCAAGGCCGGGCTCAGGGCAGCTAACAAGCAATAATAAAAACAAGTTGAATGAATACAACTTAAAAACAAGATTAAAATACAAAATTAAAATATTAAAATGCATCCTCATCGCAGGAGGAGAAAGGAAAAAGAAAAAAGAAAGAGGGGGAGGGGGAGGGAATCAAATTGGCTCCAAGCCAAAGGCCAGGCGGAACAATTCTGTCTTACAGGCCCTGCGGAAAGAAATCAGATCCCGCAGGGCCCTGGTCTCATGAGGCAGAGCGTTCCACCAGAGCCAGTGTTGAAAAGACCCTGGGTCTGGTTGAGGCTAATATAACTTCCTTAGGGACCACTAGGGTGTTGCTATTTATGGACCTTAAGGTCCTCTGAGGGGCATACCGGGAGAGGCAGTCCCATAGGTACGAGGGTCCTAGGCCGTGGAAGGCTTTAAAGGTCAAAACCAGCACTTTAAATGTGACCCTGTACTCCACCGGAAGCCAGTGCAGCTGGAAAAGCACTGGGTGAATATGCTCCCATGGCAGAGACCCCGTGAGGAGCCTCGCTGCAGCATTCTGCACCCGCTGGAGTTTCTGGGACTATGTGCGTGTGCATGTGACAAATTCCAGTGGGGCTATTCTGTTGGGCAGCAATAGATTGTAATAGATTGCCCTGCCCTGCCCTGCCCTGCCCTGCCCTGGGGTGAGAATTGTGAGAAGCCATTGCAGGAGTTCACCAGGTGTTTAGCAGAGCCCATCCAGACCAAAGCATGTCAGTCCCAATGGAGGGGGAGCCACTTTGGGCCAAGAGAATGATGGGCGAAGAAAGCCAAGGAGGGATCGTGAGATCAGTTACCATACACATAATCCAGAATTTCCAGTATTAAAAGGGCCATCAATTTATATAGTGTTAAATTTCAGGTTTGAACAGACAATGGTCTAATGACTCTGATCTCCAAACTATTTATCTGGTGCCATCCATCCTTTCGTGATGCCGTCCTTTGCTTCGCTTAATAAAGGTAGTCCCCTAACATGGATTCTGAAATTATAAAGTTCCACTAATGAATGGTATTACCTGAACATTTCATTCTCGTCCTTAAGGTTTCAAGTAACCGCTTGTGAAATTACCAGCTTTTTTTCAGGACTGTGGTGTGTTTCATAACATAAGGAAGGCAGAACCTAATGTAATAACTTAATTACAAAAGAGGCTTCATTTCTTAATATTAGGGGAAAGGGGGAAAACAAGCTCTGAAGGCTCCCTTTTTGTATGCCTTATGTGCAACTTATTCCAAAATATTGTATATGCTGCATGGTGCTCCCATTGGAGATAGCTGAGAATCTTTGTGGATCGGCTAATGATCTTTCTTCTGTTGTAGCAATTATAATGGTCCATGCCTGATGTTGTATAATTTTTAATTGTACTGTAAATTATTCTTCCATTTCTTTTATTGTATCTTATTGTACAGGTGACTTTCAACTTGCATGGGTTACATTCTGGGAGTAGCGCATAAAGCCTAAACCACGTACAGTCAACACACACTGGGTACAATGGAAGGTGGGATTGCCAAAGATTTCCCCCGTGGATCCCTGCCCCCTTTTTAATATTTAAAATTTCAGCTGAATGCACACAATTTAAATGCATGCAAGTTTGGAGTTACCTATATTACCGTTTGAATTATACAGGTAACAATATAATTAAATATCAGTCTGAACGTTGAATGCAGACAGGCTGTGCACACCCTGAATGAAGTTTGCAGACCACAGCTTGGGACCCACTATTCTGATGTAACAGTCAGCAATTCACATATTAAACATGTAACATGTAGGAGTAACTTCATTTTAGACAGCAAGCTTCTTGGTGCATCGTGCAAGTCCTCAGTGTCCAACCTTTTCAGCAGCATCCAATCGTGCCTGCTAACTTGGACGACACTTTTTGTGTGAGAAGAATTCCAGCTTCTCTCCTCTCCTCTTCATACCTCATGTGCCCCCTGAATCTGCTCCAGAAAGTCTCCTGCAACAGATTTTGGGGGGATGAGAGGAAAGAGAAGCTCTGTTGGGTCTCACCACCTCTTAAAAACAAAATCAGCATAAATTAAAGTGCACAATGCTCTTTAATTTCAACTTTCTTGGTTATGAATGTCAACCGAGGCTTCTTGTTTTTCCCTTCTGAGTCTTGTGCACAAAGTCATTGGGAAATAAGAAAGAACCAGACTGAGCAAAGGGAATTGTCACAGCAACCCTTGCTTACCCTCATGACTAGGTGGCAAAGTGCCCTTTGCCCATATTACAGCTCACAGGGCAGAAAACAGCCAAGGGTGACTCTTTGGGGATTGGGCACCATATCCAAATATCTTAGGATTGGCCATCATTATTTTTATCACTCCGTTTATGCCCCCCAAGTTCTAATTGGAAGCTCCTGTATTGAACCTCTGGACCACCGGTTTTCTATCAATTATTTCACAGAGAAATCCAAGCTGAGATGAGAGGCGGCTTCTGACTTTGTCCAGAGACAAAGTCTCTGGTTTTTATTATTATTATTATTAAGGATCTATTAAAATTCTACAGGATGTACATGTTCTGTATCTGACCTAGGTGTCGTATTGTCTGTATGTGGTAATGTTTTAGAAACACATTGAAGATCTCTCTGTTGGGCACGATATCATGCTGGTGCCTCCAAGTTAATTGATAATCTTATTATAATTTTTGTATTTGTTGTACTTTTCTCAAAGTAGCTCAAGGTGCACATGGTTCTCCTTCGCCTCATTTAACAACAACCCAGTACGATAGGTTAGGCTATGTGTCAATGATTGGCACAATATTCATATTTGAGAATCACTTCATATGTGAGCATCATGACAGAGTGAGGATTTGAACCTGCATCTCAGGCTAACCACTACACCACACTGACTTATTCTCCCCCAAACTGTCCCTGTTGTTTTTTTTTTTAAATATATATATTCATGGCTTGGGTGGCTATAACTGGCAGCCAGTGGCACCAGTGAAATAAGTTTCTAGAAGTAGAAACAAATATACCAAGGGGACAGATCTTGAATTTTTCTTCTTTAGTACACTACAAATTCAATAACTCAAAGGATACGTCAAGAGCGTATTCAAGATTGTGACAAGCTTTTAGCATCAATGTAACATATATCTGCCATACAGAAATCAGATACACATTTGCAGCTTAAAGTTAACAAATTGCTCTAAAGCAATTGAGTCAGAGAAAATTCTATCCTGGGTTATCTTTTCCAATGATAATAATAAAAGCTGTTTTGAGTTTGAATGCAGTAGATCTTATTTTGATATGGAGAGGTGCTTGTTTAGATAAAATCTGTAAAATCACAGATAGATTTGGGGTAAGGATATCATTTTAGAGAATTTGTTGCCAATTGACAGTACTGACTGCCCCCATTTTAACATCTTTCTAGGAAGTTAGCAATGCTAATTGCTCACACTTCAGCCTTGGGAGTCTCTGAACGAGAAAGTATGAAGATTGACGGACTTTGGCATCAACAGCCTCCCTCAGGTCTTGCGGTACTTTACCATGTCAGAAATGATACACCATTGTCTAGTGAGTCTTCAGTTTTATATTAAGTGAGGGACTGAATCTATTTCTATATTAGTCATTCTATGTTATTCATTCTTACTAAAAGAGGGGAACCTTTGTGTGTGTGTGTGTGTGGCAATGCCAAAGCTAGCATACAAGATTGGGGACACTGTTTTTAACTTTTCTGGCCCAAATTTGTATGGGGTGGGGATCAGCAATCGCCATGTCCGCATTTAGGTGGAACATCCTCAAAGATGTCAATGTTGAACCAAGTTTCTCCAAGGTCCTTGATCCAGAAGCAGGATAGGATCAACAGGACACACACCTCATGGATTTGTTTTTAGCTACTGCCTAGCAGTAGGCATACAAATGACAAACCTAGACAGCATCTTAATGACAAACCTAGACAGCATCTTAAAAAGTAGAGATATCACCTTGCCAACAAAGGTCTGTATAGTAAAAGCTATGGTTTTCCCAGTAGTGATGTATGGAAGTGAGAGCTGGACCATAAAGAAGGCTGATCGCCGAAGAATTGATGCTTTTGAATTATGGTGCTGGAGGAGACTCTTGAGAGTCCCATGGACTGTAAGAAGATCAAACCTATCCATTCTTAAGGAAATCAGCCCTGAGTTCTCACTGGAAGGACAGATCATGAAGCTGAGGCTCCAATACTTTGGCCACCTCATGAGAAGAGAAGACTCCCTGGAAAAGACCCTGATGTTGGGAAAGATGGAGGGCACAAAGAGAAGGGGACGGCTGAGGATGAGATGGTTGGACAGTGTTCTCGAAGCTACCAGCATGAGTTTGACCAAACTGCGGGAGGCAGTGGAAGACAGAAGTGCCTGGCGTGCTCTGGTCCACGGGGTCACGAAGAGTCGGACACGACTAAACGACTAAACAACAACAACTGCCTAGCAGCCCCTCTGCAAGCAGGTTGTTGCAAGAACACAGTTAGAATGCAGATATTTCACTGTTTGTAAAGGGCTACAGGAAACAGGAAACACTCAAAATCACCAGTTTATCAAAACTGTAAGGGGGGGGGGAGAATGATATTGCCACCTAGTGGATAAACAGAAAGTTAGGATTATCCTTTCTACATGCGTATATTTGTACACTATGATCTACTCAATGCTCTTTTACATTATTTACAGTGGTACCTCGGGTTGCATACGCTTCAGGTTACAGCCTCCGCCAACCCAGAAATATTACCTCAGGTTAAGAACTTTGCTTCAGGATGAGAACAGAAATTGTACTCCGGCGGTGCTGCAGCAGCAGGAGGCCCCATTAGCTAAAGTGGTGCTTCAGGTTAAGAACAGTTTCAGGTTAAGAACGGACCTCCAGAACGAATTAAGTACTTAACCTTAGGTACCACTGTAATAGGAAAACGGTAGAGAAAGATTTAGCAGGATGCGTTAATGAGAACATGATAATAGAGTTCTCTCACATATCTGAGCAGGCCAAGATTTGCATTTCACTGCTGTGTGCTCTCACTAGGAGGTAGATTTCCTGGCAGAGCAGGGGGTGAAAAGAGAAAAAGGAAAGAGCTCAACTCTTCCCTCACCTCCATTGTTGAGTGCTGTGGCCTTCTGTCACAGCCCCGTCTGCTGGACGAAAAGATGAAAGGATGTGGTCATCTTGGCTGCACCTCCAACATTGTCCTCCAATTGACGTGTATTCCACATACCACTTTCAGTGCCTGCAACTGACTTGGTCCACTTAGACAAGGCTGGCACAACATGTGACCTGCCAGGCCAAACGCAGGCCGATCCCCAGCAATGTACTGAGGCTTGTGAGGGGCTTTGCCAAGTCTCTTGTGTAGGTCCGCCCTCTAAATAAGGAGGTCCAAAAACGAGGAGCTAATATGCTCTTGGAAAAATGCAGGAGAATAAACTCTTTGCTGAATGAATTTTAAGCAAAGCCCAATCAGATATCCTGGAAATTTAACATGTGTTCATTTCAGAACCTGGACTTAACACATCTTTAAATGAAACACACTTTATTACAATCCTGTTCAAAGGGCTAAAACCCAAAGGCTGAAGAATCATTTCTTTTTAATGAAGATCAATGCATGCCTTCTGGAAAGGGGAAAAAAATCTGAGGGTCACTGAGTTTTTACAAAGCCTTCTGAAAGTGAGATACTAGAGTCCCCTCCTCACCACCAGATGAGAAACAGTTAAATTTTAACTGCTTGCAGCAGTAATTAAAAACTCTTTCTTTGTCATCATTTTGTAAAATATACAGCCCTTTGATTCTTTAGCGATGCTTAAAACCCTTAGACAATTTATGATTATAAAATCGCACTATGCATAATAGTAATAACATTCCAGGGATTTATTTCAGAAGGATGCAATCTTTTTTCTTTTCCTTTTTTACAAGCACATTTTCTATTTCATCTCCTGCATCTGACCCAAGGGCGTAACCAAACACCCGCCGTCAAAAATTACATAGATATGAACCTGGAATTATAAAAACCAACACAGAAATCCGCTCTCTCTTTATTTCCATATGATTGTTGGAGGCCGAGAAAAGCAAAAGAAAATATATTGGGGGGGAAATGGTTTCGACTGACACTCCTTGTTTAATGCTGCTTACTGAGTGACTGGCATAATGATAAGTGATGGTAATTTCCTTTAAAAACCTTAATGAGCAGATCATTACTATAGAGAAATGGGGAGAAAACTTTAATCCCGCAGAGGCAGCTCTCCATGCTTGGCTGTGCAATAACCAGACAGAACTCTCAATGAGATTCCCAAGCTTGTGTTCCCTAGATAAAATTTTCTCTCACTCCACTTTTGCAAAGGTAATGAGGAGGTAATGAGGCTTGACTTGATATTTTTTTCCCCCTTCTCAGTACTTGATTCCCTTCATTCCCCCAGCAGGTTCCCATAGGATAGAGTAAGATGTTGGATTTCTATAAAAGCTGTGCTGATAGATAGGTGGAGGAGGTGAACGACGCTGTTTGGTTTTGGATTCTGCCTGTATTGAGGGGAAAGGACTCAGATAAAATTCAAGGCTCTTTCAGTACTGTCAATTCACTCTGATAGTTTCTGCCGGCTAAGACAATCTGACACCGCACAGATCTTGTCGGGCCTGTTGACTGTTTATTTTGTCACTTGCCTGATATTAAATACTGATATTTCTCCTCTCTCCCTCTCCCTCTCCCCCACCCACCCACCCACCCTGCCGATCCTCCATTCTCTCTCCCCCCTCCACCTCTACCCATGTGCTACATTAAATCCAAATCAATAATAAAACTCCGAAAGGTAGACAGAAGTGTTACATTAGATCATTAGCTTAATTTGAGCTGAAAGGTCTTTGTTGTAAGTTGGGGGCGGGAAGGGACCTGGGGACCTTTGCAAAGTATTTTGCTGGCAAGCTTGTTGAGATTTGATTGCCTTTGTTGTGATAATCTAAAATTAATTTGCACTTGAACCCATCTTTCTTCTGGGCTCAATTTAAACACCGTTATAATTATGCGCCCGGCATGAAATTGAGAGCAGACACTGATATGACAAGTCTGGGGTTTTTTTTTTTAATATATAAAAAAAAATTCCCCAGGTACTAAAGCCTTTTCCCCTCACTTATCTCACAAGGTAATAAAACAAAATGTTCCAGTGCAGCTTATGCTTAAGAGAGAGGTATTTGCCTGAGGGGAAACAGTAATAATCAGTGTATTGCTACACATTTACCCATGTACTTTCTCAGTAGGTCAATCTCTTTCTTTTAAAGTGATGTTAAACTTCTGCTAATATTGGTTGATTTGTACCTGGTGCCATTTTCTTTTTCTGAAAAAGTAAAATTATTATTATTATTTTAAAAAAGGAAGGTATGTTTCATTCTATTTCACCCACTCATCATCTGAAAGACTTTTGTCTCCAACAGCCATTTTGATAGATATGAAAAAGAACCTTTAAACCCTAACTCCTAATAGCTACAACTGATCTGAGCCACGCACCTTCCTTGTTCTCAGTGTGAGTTGTAATATCCTTATCAGCGTCCTTTTAGTTTTAACCCAGATTAGTCTTTTTGGTGGAGAATCTCATTAACTACAATAAGGTCATCTCTCCACTTTCCTTCCTCCCCCCCTCTTTTTTTTCTTTTTCAGGTTGGCTCTCTTTGGAATTTTAATGTTTGGCAAGAAGCGAGGAGAGAAGGCTACCGAGGTCGTAGCCCAGGGTGCAAATTTTTCTTTAAACTATCAATTGGTTTCAAGGAGTAGCACTCTTGCTAGAAAAGCTCTTTGTGGAGTTCTGTGAGACAACTGCATAATGCCATTCATTAGTGGTCAACAGGAAAATATGGGGGGAAAGCAGCCGTGTGGGGTGGGGGTTTGTGGGAGGAAAGGCATGGCTCAGAGAGGAACGAGTTTGAAGCCACTTCTCCAGGTAGGACTGCGAAAGAACGCCTGGTTGAAATCATGGATTGGTGCTACGAGTAAGTGCAGAAAATGTACTGCATGTACCCTGTGTTCTGACTCAGTAGAAGGAGGAGGGGCTTGTGTATTACAGTGGTACAACCCCACCATCTCTCCAACAACAACATTGCTGCTGTTTACCAGAGTAGGGCAGGGTGATGCTGGTGTTGCCTGGGTACATTTGAGGGCAGAAATGGGGAAATAACCAGCAAATTAACATAGTCACAAACCACATAAGTAGCAACACTATCCACAAAAAGATACCAATGAAACTAGTGCCTCATGTTATGTGAAGGGGAAATTGACTTTTGTGGCTGAGGGCAGTGATGTTTTATTTACATTACATACTTGTGACAGATGGACACAGAAAGGGGAGGGTATGTGCAATATTGCATCCTGCAATTGGTAGTTATGAAGCCTTTGGGTTAGCTGGTTCTGGTACAAGGTGTGCAGGCTATTCTGCAATGATTCAAACAGTAACTTGCACAGCTTACAGCTTCAGTGCTATGTCCACAGCCCAGCCTAAGCTCACAGGAAATCTCATGTATTTGCTGGAGTGAACGTATGCAAACGTTTGTCCTAGAGGCACATTTTACCATATTTTGCTTCACACAGATGATCCAGACTTTTGTGTTCATCAGAATTATGCCCTTTAAGTGGACTGGATTGCTTCCCAGCGCTCCGATAACCAAGTAAACCAATTCAGACTGAGCAGCCAGCGCCGTCCATTTCAATGAAGCGAAGGTCAAGGCTAAATCAAGTGTTCTCAGAATGGAATCACCCTATGCCATTATGCTCCTCATCTTCGTAAATATTTTGGACTGTCTAACATTTCACACCAAACCGAACGTCTCACTGGGAGGACGTCATCTTTCACAGAGCAATGCCATGAACCGCTGACTTTATGACTGCGAGTGAAATATGCTTTCATAATTTCTTCTTCTTCTGGTAATTCTCCCCATCCTTTGGGGAAATGGAGATTCACCATGCAGGTCCACATTATTCAGGGACTGGGATATGGAATTTTCAGGTTGTATAGCTTCTCCCGCTCTCCTGTTCTCTTCATTTAGAGATGCTCACTCAAACAGATTTCCGGAGGATATGTAAATATAGACCACCATTCCAAAATGGGCTAATTCCTCCTGGGATGAGCATGCCATATATCCCATAGGCCTCAAATGATGGTTGGTGGAAGTCACAGTAATTAGAGCCGGCCCTGCCATTGGGTAGGGTGAGGCAGCTGCTGCAAGCTGCTGGCGCTGAGGGCAGGAAGTCCATGTTAGAGGAGAGAGTTGTGTCCGCCCACTCTTTGCCCTCTAAGTTAGCCTACTGTTTTCAGGTTCAGTGGAAGACATTGTTCTGTCACCAGTCCACTTCTGTAAGTGAATCTGTAAGACGGCCAACTTGTCCATCAACTCATTCAGTAAAACGTATAACAATAACTCACAACCAAGAGTCACAAGGTAACCTGTGGCGCCATGTTGTTGTCTAGGGACCCCTCTGGTCTCTCTGATAAATTGCAAGCTGCCCTGGTGGGTGGGTGGCCATTTACAGTTCTCTCCACAAGGGGGCCGAGCAGCTCATCATTACAATGTGCTATGATATCAAAGAAATAGAGTGCAATCATCTGGAGCAAATACCCACCTGCCTTCAAGGGCTAGTCACTCCAGTGTGACTGAGATAGGAGGGTTTGCATCAAGCAGAGCAACAGCTCTGAGACCTACTTGATAAACCTGCAAATTATCACTTCAGGAAGAGAGGCTCATTGGAGAAAGAGGCAACGGCTGCAGGGAAGGACCCTAGATCCAATCAGACAAGGAAACTGCAAAGTACTGGGTGTGTGGGATACTGTGTTGGAAAATCCCATGGTTTTGGATAGTGTGGGCCTAGAGGAAGACTTTCAAAATTTACCTATTATTTATTTTCTTTGGGTGGGTATTGGATGTGAATAGCAGCTATTCCACTAGGAATACCAAATCCATCCACTACCAGATCCATCATGAAATTAAACTCTACAATGAGCATTCAATTCCACACTCCCTCCTGCCAAAAATTAAAATTAAAATCTGTTACTGTCCACCTATTAATGGACTCTCCTTTAAAAGTCAAGTGCAGGACAGGCAACTGAAGAGTAGATGAAGAATCTTGCATCCAGAGTAGAGCGTTTAATACTAGTGGGAGAAGAGTTGTTAAAAATATAGGAACATGGGAAGCATTTTTATATTTTATAAATATAAAAATATAGGAACATGGGAAGCATTTTCATCAGGAAAATGTTGGCACCAGCAGAACTCACTATGCTGCTGAGCGTGCCTTAAAATCCACCAACAGCCAGTGTAGTCAATATTGGGCTAGATGGACCAATGATCTGATTCAGTATAAGGCAGATTTCCGTGTCCCTGTGTTTCCATGCTAACTAACAGGAGACAGGAGCCATTTGGATTTACAATAAATCTGTGTGGTCAGGTAGACTAGCTGGTTTAAGGTCACCAAGTGAGTTTCATGACAGAGTGAGGGTTTGAATCCAAGCCTTTCTGGGTCCAGCACCCTCTTCACTTGCTACAGCTTTATCAAAACTTATGGTCCAAACTTATTTCTTATACCATTTTCCTGCTAGGTCCTAACCAGAAACCTTTTCTACTGGACTTCAGTAAGTGTTGTTATGGTAAGGTTTCCTTCTTCTTTTCCTCCCAAAGTTGCTTCCCTTTAATAAAAGGGCATAAAACGCTGAAGGAGACCTGCAGAGTCATTCAGATTTGGGCGATAAAAATCAACAACTGGTATAGTAAATTGCCCGGGAGGGATCCAAACAGATCCAAGATAAAGGTGAGAGGGAGAGATTAAGTCGAGACAGCATCTAATGCTTTTGCCAAACACTTCAGCCTCCACCTAGTTGACATTGATCTAATAGTTGGCCATTTAATTTCCAGGTCTCGGTGCCAATCTGTTGTCACCTCTGCTGCCCCATATCAAACTTCCAGGAAACAAAAAACCCCGGAAAGCAGACAATCAATAATGAGATCAGTAGATTTTATCTTAACAGAAACAGGGCTTGCCCGCTTTGTTTATGGGAGGCTGTTTCTCTCAATGGTTTAGCCTGGGTGGGTTGTCAGTAGGTGACTGTGATGTGCATGGCCTGATTGAACGAGCATAGATAAAGTCACAATGAAATGTGGCGGTGGAAAGCAAAACATATAAAACTCGAGCAGGTGAAAATATACCACTCCACGTGCGGCCACTGCTATTCTCATCGCACCCTGTCAAATGCGATGTGTTATTTAGTTTCTTTTAAGATCGCCAATAGCTGGGCTGGTTTCTGGCCTGCCTGCATTTAGGCAGAGTGCACACAGACATACACACATAAATGGAATTTGCACTGTGAGATTTGTTCCTGGCTTCTGCACCCTCTTGCCTGAATTTTAAGTCTAAATCAAGGGGCAGCTGAACGCCCACAGCCCAATATTCTAAGGGGGCCTTGGCCTGGCTATCTGCTAGGAAGCTTGCATCTCTCATTTTGTTCCCTGATTACAGATGTCCCATTTTCAGACTTGCCCTGCTAGCAACTGTCTCTTTGACTTTATAGGCACCCAATAGATGTTACCTATTTCTTGTTCTAGCTGCCCTATGCAAGCTCAGTTTAAGGTGCTGGTTGTTTACTTTAAGGCTCAACACAGTTTCAGGTGAGGACATTTAGGGAACGCTCTCCTCCTTTACAAATCTGCCCATCCTCTGAGATTGGTGGAGGAGACATGACAGATGGCTGCGCCCATCCTGGACTGTGTTCTCTGTCCTGTGAGATCTGTTTGGCCCTTTCTTCAATGATTTTTTCAGTGCCTTCTGAAGTCTTGTTTGTTCTGATAGGCACTGATAAATCTTTGTATCAAGTGGGTTACTCTCTGCCATAGTCCGCCTGCCTTAGTTGATTTTTGTCAAGCTGTGTCTGTGCATCCATATGGGTGTATTTGCATACTGTACATATGGACCAGTTTCAAGAGGTTGGCATCAAGAGTACTCACGGGCAGTGCCAGATTTCTCTTTGGGAAACTGTTTTTATCAGTTACAGGCAGGTAGCCGTGTCGGTCTGCCGTAGTTGAAACAAATTAAAAAATTCCTTCCAGTAGCACCTTAGAGACCAACTAAGTTTGTTATTGGTATGAGCTTTCGTGTGCATGCATGTGTATCTGAAGAAGTGTGCATGCACACGAAAGCTCATACCAATAACAAACTTAGTTGGTCTCTAAGGGACGCAGGTGGCACTGTGGGTTAAACCAGAGCCTAGGACTTGCTGATCAGAAGATCGGCGGTTCGAATCCCCATGACAGGGTGAGCTCCCGTTGCTTGGTCCCTGCTCCTGCCCACCTAGCAGTTCGAAAGCACAACAAAGTGCAAGTAGATAAATAGGTACCGCTCCAGCGGGAAGGTAAATGGCGTTTCTGTACTCTGCTCTGGTTTGCCAGAAGCGGCTTAGTCATGCTGGCCACATGACCCTGAAGCTGTACGCCAGATCCCTCGGCCAATAAAGCGAGATGAGCGCCGCAACCCCAGTTGGCCACGACTGGACCTAATGGTCAGGGGTCCCTTTACCTTAAAGTGCTACTGGAAGGAATTTTTTAATTTTGTTTTTATCGGGTGTGTTTTTTACTGTGGTTGTATACCGCGGTGACACTTTGTAATGTTTAGCAGTTTATAAATAATCCAAATAAATAACAACAAATAAATATTTCCCTTCCCTGTTTATAGATGCATGGCATTTTAGGGGTTCATACTAACATGAGGAGAGGGGGGGCATTCCTAGTATTCTTCTGCAAAGGCAGATCAGGGACAGGTACCACAATTTAAGGGCCATCCATGGTTTAAGGGGAGTATGCTATGAATAGTTCTGAAGGCAACCACAATAATAGCATTGTGATGAGAAGCATAGGGGGTCTGGGTTTGTGCATTCAAGGTTAGTTACGTTTGCTTGTTTAGAGTAAACAGGCAAATTAACGCTGGCATTAGTGTAGACCTGTCCTGTCTGAGACAAAAGGTGCTAATTGTGTTGAAAGGAAATTTCACAAAGCAAAGCATGGCAATTGCTTAGACATGCATGATATGCTACCATCTGCTGCTCTTGTGCTGGTCTACATGCATGCCGTATGCAGCTGGTTGCGGAGAGAGGAGGAAAGAAAAGAGTTTCTGAATGCTACATGGCTGACAAACACACACGCAGTAATTGAAGTTCTAAAATGCATGCATTTAGTTGCTAATGACGTACAATGGGCAAAAACACTCCTAAAGGAAAACAACACAAGAATAGAGTATGAAAATGCCAATGGTGTATTTACATTCCTTATTTAAATGTTTTAGGGGTTGTGATTTCTCCCCCCATGCAAACCCTGAGGTTTGTGGAAAAAGTCCAGGGCCGGGAGATCTCTAATAAACGTGTCGATTTTGAACAAAGTTATAAGGATCAGTTCACACTTGTAAGCATGAACCAATGGTACCAAATAGTATGGGAAACAGTCTTACTAGAAAAATTAACCAATAAACTGAAACTGGCACGGGGACAAATAGATGAAGATGCCTTCACCCTGGTATGGCTCCCCTTTAACACATACACAGCCCGACAAGACAATGACAAAAATCCACCAACAGCATACAAATCAATATGGCTAACCTGATCCAAAACACACCCACACCCCACTCACACATGGAAACAAAGACCACCACAGCCAACCACAAATGAACAGCCACACCGTAGGCCAACCCCAACCTCTCTCACCACCAAAGGAACACAAATGAACAGCAGAAAACCTGCAGAGGCAACGCTGACACAAAACCCCACATATATTAAGTAAAATAGAAACATCGCCACCCGACCCCACCGCCACTCATCTTCCCCCCTCCACCTCTTTCCCCCTTTTCTTCCTAATATCTCAACAAATGAAACTGATCTGTAAAAAAATGTTACTTGGAAAAAGAGAGAGAGATTGCACATACTTTTGTAAACCAAGACAATCTTTAATAAAAATACATTAAACAAAAAAACAGCAGTGGCATGGAAACCAGCCTGGTGTCTACATCTGCCATCCTCAGGCAGCTAACAGGGCTCACTTGGCCTTTCAGCCACTCAGTTGCTTTTCCATGGTCTCATTCATTTGGCGGCAGATGAGCTGAGAAACCACTTTATGTTTTCC
Source organism: Podarcis melisellensis (assembly GCF_964234715.1). Taxonomy (NCBI): domain Eukaryota; kingdom Metazoa; phylum Chordata; class Lepidosauria; order Squamata; family Lacertidae; genus Podarcis; species Podarcis melisellensis. The sequence continues at coordinate 81,208,174 of NC_138539.1, forward strand.
ACAATGCCCTACGACATCCAGCACAGCCCTGCTCCAGGGCATCATGGGAAATTAAAATGGCAGGCAGCTTTGCAGCCTCAGCAACGACTGTCAGGCAAGCCACAGGGATTTACCAGTCACAGGGGTTTACCAGCATAGAAAGAGGTCTAAGAGATAGCCCAGTGCTAAGGAACTCCCGTTACATAGAGCTAGCCTGTCATGGCGGCCATTTTCAGTTGGACCAATGATACCATTCCTGGCTATTTTAATGTTGCCTTGTGTGCCCACATAAGTGATGTTTCCATTGGAATGAGCTGCAAAATTAGGCCTGCCCAGATTGTTCTTGGTGCACAATCACCAGAATATTGAGAGGACAAAGAAAATGAGAACTGGGTTACTTGCCACTGCTGTTCCAGGCCCAAGGTGGAGTAGGGAACATGAAAGGGAAATCACTTTAAACTAGTTTGTGTTTGTAGTGTATGTGCCCTGTAACAGCACATGATTGGCTTAAAGCATGATTAAACCATCACATGCATGCAGATGTTTGTAGTACTGGACAGAATGAAGCTCTCTGATCTTCTTTCCTGCATTGTTGCATGAAATGTTAAAAGTAAAGGTAAAGGTAAAGGGACCCCTGACCATTAGGTCCAGTCGTGGCCGACTCTGGGGTTGCGGCGCTCATCTCGCTTTATTGGCCAAGGGAGCCAGTGTACAGCTTCCGGGTCATGTGGCTAGCAGCACCTGGAAACGCCGTTTACCTTCCCGCTGGAGTGGTACCTATTTATCTATTTGCACTTTGACGTGCTTTCGAACTGCTAAGTTGGCAGGAGCAAGGACCGAGCAATGGGAGCTCACCCCGGCCGCGGGGATTCGAACCGCCAACCTTCTGATCGCCAAGTCCTAGGCTCTGTGGTTTAACCCACAGCGCCACCAGCATCCTTTTAATGTTAGGCATTATGCAATTTCACCACTAATGTCAGGGATATATATTTGCCTTCCTAATCCCAGAAATGGAAACAGGAAGGTCAGTTGTACTTCAGGGTTTCTACCAAGGACTGAAACCCCATTCCCTTGCAGATGTGGGGAGTCATGTTCTTGAATGGGCAACCAATTTGAAGCCTCTGACAGTGACTTCAGGCTTTATTGAATGAAATGGTTTTAGCCCCAAAGGGAACGTATCCTTTACAAAATGTATCATTACACTGATAAAGGTTTCATATTTTTACTAAGTTTTGAGTTGTGTCTTGTGAACGAAAGGTGTATCATAATTATGTCATGCGCCCCTGGAAATGAAATCTCTTTCAGAGGGATGGAGCGGAGTTTGAATGTGGTCCTTGATATTCTTCTCTGGTCTCCATCGTTTCATTACTATTTAAATGTATGTTAATTTCATCAAGGTGCAGAAAGATCTTTTTCTTGCATATACATGAACTAACTGTATTACTATTCAACTAGCTATTTTGTCTTTCTTTACCCAAGAGAGACTTTGCGTGTGTTAGCAAAAGTAAAAGCGAACTATTATAGCAAAGCCTCCATTTTAAGGGTCATATTCATCCTCGTTTTTCTCAAGCGATAATTCCTTGTCTTGTAACTGGTACTGTCACACTCAATGCATACTGAAAGGGTCAGTTTTGTGCAACATATGGGAAATGTGTGTGTATCCACCTCAGAATTAGCGCATTTTTATGCAGCCCAGCAAATACTCGCCTCACTGAACATTCACAATATTTTAATGCTGGTTTGCTTGACTGCTACTTCTTTTGAGTGCCATTCTAGGCCTTTGCTCTCACTGGTCCTAGGCCTCATTTGCCCACACCGCAGTGTCATTTTATCTGATAGGCTGTGGCCACCTGTGTGATTTTGTTTATAGATGTCTGCGATGCTGACAGCATCATCACTGCATCAAAAGCCGTGTACTTACATGGGATGACAGAGCCAATGCAATTAAATACTAGTGAAGGCAAATGAGATTGAGGTCACTGAGAGCAAAGGAGGAAAGTGATTCAGAACAGTGGCAATAACATTGGCAATGGACATCAAAAATGGCTGAAAACAAGAGTCGCCATTTGCTACTCTTAAAAATGAAAGCAGAAAAAAGCCAGCAGTTTTGGCTCAATGCCTCTCCTATCAAAGAAAGCACATCTGAAAAGTGTGCAGGATGATATCTTTCTTTTATATACCTACCATACAGTTAAACATATATGGTGTGTGTGTACAGTGGTACCTTGGTTCTCAAACGCCTTGGTTCCCAAACGCCAAAAACCCAGGAGTAAGTGTCTTTGAACGTTTTTTGGAAGCTGTCGGCTATTGTTTCTGGGGCGCCTGCACCAATCAGAAGCTGCGCCTTGGTTTTCGAACATTTTGGAAGTCAAACAGACTTCCAGAATGGATTAAGTCTGACACTTTTGTTTTTGCTATTTATTTTGCATTTTTTTTTGTTTTTGAGGCTTTTTCGGTTAATTTGTTTTTGCGACTGTGTGGAACCCAGTTCAGCTACTGATTGATTGATTGTGTGACTGTGGAAATGGATAAAAGCATTCAAACAATGATTATCATCAGTGCAGGTAAGAAATTTTTTATTTTTTATTTTTATCACCTACAATGCTGTCTTATTTATTTTATGGCACAGTAGATTGATTATTGCTTTTATTTTATGGATCCATGGTCTCGTTAGATAGTAAAATTCATGTTAAATTGCTGTTTTAAGGGTTGTTTTTAAAAGTCTGGAATGGATTAATCTGTTTTTCATTACTTTCTATGGGAAAGTGTGCCTTGGTTTTGGAACGAACTTCCAGAATGGATTAAGTTTGAGAACCAAGGTACCACTGTACTGGAAACAGTTGCATGAGAACCGGAGGCCATACACACATGTTAGGCTCACTGAGTGGGGCAGCAGAATAGCGTCCTCCCTCTCTCTCCCCAAAGCCTGGCTTAACTCTGCTCATTGTTCGGCCTATGTAAGTAAAGAGGCCCAGAAAGACCTCTGTCAGCCTCTTGGCTGGGTTAAGTCTGGTGCATCACAAATTGTGCAGGTCTGACCGGCCAGTATCTACAAAATCACCGTGTTTTTCGCTCTATAAGACACACCAGACCACAAGACGCACCTAGTTTTTGGAGGAGGAAAACAAGAAAAAAAATATTCTGAATCTCAGAAGCCAGAACAGCAATAGGGATCGCTGCGCAGTGAAAACAGCAATCCCTCTTGCTGTTCTGGCTTCTGGGATAGCTGCGCAGCCTGCATTCACTCCATAAGACGCACACACATTTCCCCTTCCTTTTTAGGAGGGGAAAAAGTGAGTCTTATAGAGCAAAAAATACGGAACTGCAGCTCAGTGAGATAATCAGCAACGGAGCAAAATAACCAGCTCCAGAGATTCCAAGCTGCATCCTCCTGTTAATTTTCTTGACTTTTAAAAGCTACAACTCTTTTGCTTTAAGTAGCTCAACAAGGCACATAATAAAGGTCTTGTCTTACATGGCTGTCATGATACAGTTTAATAGTGTTATAAGGCTACATGGTGTGTGGTTGTCATGATGGTAGATTGCACAGGTCTGTATAGATTTACTGTCATTCTTTAGGCTTTTCATACATGACAGAGGTTGTCTGAAGCACAGCAGGAACATGCAGCTTGCAGGGGTTAAGTGTTCTTTGCCTTCTGGCTTCCGACATAGTCCTCTCTGCACACATACAGAGACGAGGTGCAGGGTACATCTGTCACAGGACTGATGACATGATGGATTACCCATGTCATTGTCAGTACGTTCAGAATTACTCTGCTGCTGATAAGATGGCCCCTTTCTTCTCTCTTGGTAAAGAGAAGCTATTTTCCCTCACCCCACCCCCACCGCCAATCTTGTTGCTCTTACAAATTTCCCGAAACCAGAACGGTGGTGGCTGGCTGGGTGGGAGAGTCCTCCGTTCCTTCCTCCTAGGATTCCAATCTGGTATTATTTCTAAGACGCTGAAATCATCTTATCAGTCACCGAGAGTGAATTTTGCACTCAGATTTCATGCCTTTCCAAAAATGGGTGCCATTCAGATTTAAAAAGAGGTGATCCTCGATATACATTAATAATCAAGTCTTCTGCGCACTCTTTGTCCCCCTTTTGCAGACTGCTTAGATCCTTAGTGGCCATGAATCATCAATATATTTGCTCCCTTCAGACCTTCTCTGTGTCTCTTGGCCCCACCCCAGCTTTCATGCATATTATTATTATTCCCGTGGAAGGCCCTCCCATCAGATGTCAAGGAAATAAACAACTATCTGACTTTTAGAAGACATCTGAAGGCAGCCCTATTTTGGGAAGTTTTTAATGTTTGATGTTTTTAACTGTATTTTTAATATTTTGTAGGAAGCTGCCCAGAGTGGCTGGTGAAACCTAGTCAGATGGGCGAGGTATAAATAAATTATTATTGTTATTATTATTGATATTGTTATTATTATTATTTATAGGCACAAAGAGGGCCACGTACACACAACCAGCTATATGTACCCAGGATCCCTAACAGTGTGGCATTCCCAATTACGGTACACAAAGCACTAATACACCAGGTATACAGTAGTACCTCGGGTTACATACGCTTCAGGTTATAGACTCCGCTAACCCAGAAATAGTGCTTCAGGTTAAGAACTTTGCTTCAGGATGAGAACAGAAATCGTGCTCCGGTGGCGCGGCAGCAGTGGGAGGCCCCATTAGCTAAAGTGGTACCTCAAGTTAAGAACAGTTTCAGGTTAAGTACGGACCTCTGGAACGAATTAAGTTCTTAACCTGAGGTACCACTGTACATGCTAAAGCTTTTGTCTGCTCTTTTTCAGTGTATTATGAGCAGCGTTGACCCCATAACTTGTAGGGATTCAGTTTGCTAGAGTTAACAGGATCCGGGTGTTTGTGTGTTACGGATTCAGCATTAGACTTGAACCAAGGAGTCATAGAAGCAAAGGGTTATAAGGTACCTCAAGGGCCAACATGTAGACCAACCCTGTGCGATGCAAGAATCCTGCCCACAGCCGTCCCTGGGTGGACTTGAACAACCAACTTTATGGCTAACAGCCAGACAACTCCCTACTCTGCCATATAGTTCTCTGTCAATGATCAGGTTCTCCGCTACAATAGTTTTCCATGGTTTTGCAAAATTAATTAGTAACTCAATTAATGAACAAATTTACAGTGGTACCTCAGGTTAAGTACTTAATTCATTCCGGAGGTCCGTACTTAACCTGAAACTGTTCTTAACCTGAAGCACCACTTTAGCTAATGGGGCCTCCTGCTGCCGCCGCGCCGCTGGAGCATGATTTCTGTTCTCATCCTGAAGCAAAGTTCTTAACCTGAAGCACTATTTCTGGGTTAGCGGAGTCTGTAATCTGAAGCGTATGTAACCTGAGGTACCACTGTAGTCACATTGGGCAACTGAAGTGGGTGCAAAAGCAATAAACTAAAAAACGAAGTTGTGATTGATCCAGGAGGCTATTCATATATTTATGATGGTCTTCTTCAGACATCATTGACATGTCAACCGGGATGCAAATGTGATCTTCATACATATGTAAATAATTTAAGGTTTATCTGTTTATTAAGGAGAAAGCCCTCTCAATTCAATAGGTCTTACTTCTGAGTAGACATGTCTAGGATGGTACTGCAAATAAGTTTAGGTTACGCTCTTCACCACATTTACCTGGCAGAAAGATCGCATTGCCATTGGGGTTTATTTCGAGAAAAGAGACAGGGCTTTGGTGTTAGTGCAACTGATAAGGCAGGAAACTTTAATCAGTAGATGAATCAATCACTGGGGTAGATCAGGCACTGAGCATAAAAATTTAAATTGAAATTTAGATATCATTTTATTTTTAAGGCTAGTTTGATGCTGGTAGGGGCTTCCAAAAGACAGAGAGTAAGATTGAAGCATGAGAAGGTGTAATTATACCTGCTTATTATGAATATAAGGATTACTTGTGTTTTGGTTATGGAAAAAATAGTGCTTCTTTCTACTACTGTCTGACACCTGACCTTTTGAAGTATGTTTCCTTTGTGCAACAGGGCTAAGCTGAAAGTTTGGAAAATTGAATTGTGGATGAATGAGATATACATACCGTGGAAACAGAAATCTTCAGATGATCTTGTGCAAGACAAAGTAAGATCCCATATTATTGAGCTCATACCACGGCAGACAGGTGAAGAATCATCAAGATACAGGCCCATTTTTTAAAATATTCATCTTGTTGTGAGTTCATGGGCTTAGATAGCTAAATACAGAAGTAAATAAGTGCATATATTGTATTATGTACGGCTATTACTCCCTGAAGTATAATATATGCATACAAACATTTCTACATATTTTGTATGTAGTTTGATGTGTCTGAATTCTCAAATTCGGGAAAAAAGACTGTGCCCTTTATCTGCATCTATCATCTTCACCCTGAAATCTAATCTATCATCAACAATTATCACAGCTACTTTACTCTTCTTGATACCGGGGCTGTGCAGATGTGGCACAGACTATTTTTAAAAACTGATGCTCTATGCTAAATGGGACTTCTATTACAAAACTTCTATTTTGGGTGTTGTATTTTTTAAAGGTGCTTGTTAGCCTTTAAAAAAATAAAACCCTCTATAAACGCTTGAGATAAAATGAAAAGAAATAAAATTTGCCTTTGAGTCCAGTTAGGTTGCAATCCTAGATAACTCAGTTACCTGGCAGCAAGCACCATTGAAATCATTGGCACTTACCTTTGAGTAAATCTGGACAGGATTGCACTGTTAACCTGTTTTGTTTTTATTTGATGAGCCAGAAAAAAGTAGTGACAGTTATCTCATATCCCTCATTAAACCATTATAAAGCTCTCAAAAAAGATCTCAGTAACACAATAATTTGGAATGAATGAATTAAATAAACCCTTACATCATTGCCCTTTAAATATATTTATTATGAAATAACTTACATTTCTTTTACAAGCACTTCCTACTGTTAGAATAAAAGACTATCTTTCATATTTTGAACTCCTATTTCAGCATCACACAAGAACCAAAACAGCCCCTGCCCAACTTCCCAAAGGGAGGTATGTATGATTTTCACTTTCAGACTCGCAGATTAAAATCCACAAAGACCTGGCTGAACAGCAGGTCAAATAGTAAAATTGCCTGGGCTGTAAAACCTCATACTTCGGGTTGCAGAATCCCACTTTACAAAACTTCCTGTGTACTAGATGCAGGGAGAAAGATTCCAGCCTACCCTTTTCCTTGACATGCCTGTTTTCTGTGTAGGAATTTTTCTGGCGAGTGGGGGGTGTTTTCAATCCATGTTCCACCTGCTGCCCGAAGTGGAACAGCCCACTGTGTGATCTGCCATTTTGCAGACCTGGTCTAAGGCGCAAGTTGCTTTATGTACACAGACTAAAGCTTGGAGTCCTATTTATTAATCATAATGGCCACAATCCTACGTGCAGCTGCATGTGCTCAAAATCCTACTTAAATCAAAGGCATTTAAGTGCATGTCGCTGGAGGTTGGATTGTTAAGTGAAAACACTCCAGTCCTCAAATGCCTTTCATGGAAGCAACTCCCACGGAAATCAATAGAGCTTACCTCCGTCGCAATGAGTTCAGGCCGAGGGTGTAAGAATATCAGAATTATTTCTCCCATAATGAGCTCAAGAAAATATTCTCAAATGATGTGTGTGCATAACACAGACACATACAGACCCTACTGATGCGCTTTTGTTTTGAAGTTTTAATCAGGTTTAAAAGGGAAGCTATTCAGGGAAATTGTGTGGTCTGAATTTTAATCCACCAGCCTCTGCTTTATAGCATGTGGTGTGGCCTTGAATTGCAGAATGTTTGAAACATACATAATGAGCTCAATGTCAAACTGTTGGGCTTTTTGTCTTTAACAATAAGCACTTAGCTCAACTAAATGAATAGAAATTGCTTTAGTGAATTAGAAAAGCCAAGGTCTTTTCAATGCTCTAATTCTGACGTTAATTATTTTAGACGCTGTCTATTATTTCCCCCCCACCATTATAACAAGTTAAGAATTAAACTTTGAAAACCCAGGATATAATATTTGTAAGCAAATATTCCAGTGATCAAAGAAGCTGGATTTTATTTTCCTTTTAAGACCAAACTTCTGCATTTCCAGTCGGCGGACGGGGGGAAGAAGATGTTTTCTTTTCATATTTGTTTGCTCTCAACGATACAAGAGGAACAAAATACCGATTTGACGATAGGAAAGATCACCACCGTCATTATGAACACTATCCATAATCTCTCTAATTTGCAAAGAGATTAGATTTCCAATTCATAACAGATTCCCCTTTCTCCAGGCATGTATCCTAAAGGGCATTTGTAACAGAATAGGGTTCCCTAACCCCCCCCTTCAAATATTAGAAAAAGAAGTGAATTTATTTCCTTCCCTGCACCCAAAGAACAGCATTCAAAAAATTACAGTGAATAGCAATTCATCCTTTAGAAATCCCTTCAACCCAGTGGCTGCCAGAGATCTGAATGCTTTCTCCTAAAGCTCTGTAATCCAATAAGCTTTTGTGTTTAGCAGCTTGTTTGAAACTTGTATAGCACCCCGGCCTGTGCCTCCTTATGCTCCTTTGCAGGCAGGTGAGCGCCGGAGGGCCTGCTTAATATTCAAGCCACGAGGCCTTCACAGCCCCAACCAGAATGTAATTTGTAATTAACTGTCATTTACTTCTGTCAGCATTGACTTGTTGTTCAAAAGACAATGTAGCTGCGCTGGTCACTAGCTTGTCTTTGTTGTGGTTATAATGTCTCTCAGATCTAGCTGTTTCTCCAATATTTCAGTTAAAAATACACACACACACACACACACACACAACATCCTTGTAACCCGGCTGCTGCAAAACCGATAGAATTCTTTTCCCCAAACCAGTGCAATTAATGTTGCACATTTCAGTTATCTGAAACATGGGACTTATGGGGTAGATATTTGTGTAGGCTCCTGGTAACCGGCGGTATGTTGATGAATTCAAATGAAAGCTGAGATTTCCAAGACAATAGCCCAGTTAAGATTTTTAATTGCTGCTTTCCCTCTTCCCTGGTTTGAAAATACATGTTTTTTGACACCGGAGATGTCAGTCATTTGCTTTGGGAACGGTGCCTAACTGAATTTCTGCTTACTCTCTTGGTGACTTTATTTTACCTGGAATTCACAGGCACACACTCCCAACAGAAGACTAAGAGGCCTATCAATCACAACTCGCCTACACTTTAGAGCAGTAAAATCAAAGAGTAGGACTCCAGTTTAAGAAATGTGAGGGTTGCAATCGGTCATTCACAGCATTTGAATAATGGATAGTGTCTTTCCTTCTAGCTGAGGCATTTCCTATGTACTATAAGACGCACCAGACCACAAGACGCACCTAATTTTGGAGGCGGAAAACAAGAAAAAAATTATTACGAATCTCAGAAGCCAGAACAGCAAGAGGGATCGCTGCGCAGTGAAAACAGCAATCCCTCTTGCTGGTCTGGCTTCTGGGATAGCTGCACAGCCTGCATTCGCTCCATAAGACGCACACACATTTCCCCTTCCTTTTTAGGAGGGAAAAAGTGAGTCTTATAGAGCAAAAAATACGGTAAGTCAGTGTCTGAGTTTGCATGTCACGTTAAACCATAGTTTAGTGCTTAACTATGGTTTGAATGCAAATGAGCACATGCTGCTCAAAAGTCTCTGGTTTTCCTCTCCCCTGCTCCTGGTGATGCCACCCTGGGAGCAACAAACCACAAGACTTGTCATCCAGACCGAGGCTCATGGTTTGTTTCCCACAAGCTAAAAACTAACCTTTACTACTGTTTTTGGTTGGTCTGTAATGATAAACCACAAACAAGGTTCAGATGAAGTTCCATAGTTACAGCCAGGAAGAGATGAGAAACAAAGTGGGTACAGTGGTACCTCGGGTTAAATACTAAATTCGTTCTGGAGGTCCGTTCTTAACCTGAAACTGTTCTTAACCTAAAGCACCACTTTAGCTAATGGGGCCTCCTGCTGCCGCCACGCCGCTGGAGCACGATTTCTGTTCTCATCCTGAAGCAAAGTTCTGAACCTGAGGTACTATTTCTGGGTTAGCGGAGCCTGTAACCTGAAGTGTATGTAACCTGAAGCATATGTAACCTGAGGTACCACTGTACTTGCGAGCCACTTGCACCAGCAAACTGCTTGTTCATGTGTAACCGTAGCTATGGTGCTATGTGATGTGCAAACCAGACATGTGGCTTATTTTTAAGAACTCCACCCAGGCAGAAATCTGGCCCCAAACTTGATGATAAGAAAGTTGTTGATATTCCATGTGATTTCCAAGCACAATTCAAAGTGTTGGTGCTGACCTTGAAAGCCCTAAACAGCCTCGGCCCAGTATACCTGAAGGAGCGTCTCCACCCCCATCGTCCAGCCCAGACACCAAGGTGCAGCTTCAAGGGCCTTCTGGCCATTCCCTCACTGTGAGAAGTGAGGTTGGAGGGAACCAGGCAAATGGCCTTCTCGGTAGTGACACCCGCCCTGTGGAACGCGCTCCCACTAGATGTCAAGGAAATAAACAACTACAGTGGTACCTCTGGTTGTGAACGGGATCCGTTCTGGAGCTCCGGCCGGATCCTGAGGTTTTTGCAACCCAAGGATCACTGTTATACACATGCACGTGGTGGTAAACCACTTCTGCGCATGTGCGTGGGGCGAAACCTGGTCAAATACTTCCGAGTTTGCCACTTTCGCAACCTGATGTTGATGTAACCCAAAGTGCTACTGTATCTGACTTTTAGAAGACATCTGTTTAGGGAAGTTTTAAATGTTTGATGTTTTATTGTGCTTTGAATATTTTGTTGGAAGCCGCCTAGAGTAGCTGGGGAAACCCAGCCAGATGGACGGGGTATAAATTATTATTATTATTATTATTAAACATAAGAAGAGCCCTGCTGGAGCTAAGCAAAAGGCTTATAAAATCCAGCATCCTGTTCTCCCGGGGCCAACCAGATCCTATGGAAAGCCCACAAGCAAGATATGAATGCAACTGCACTTTCCCTGCTGGTCTTCTCAAGCAACTGAAGTTAGTACACAGCCATCATGCCTAGTAGCCTTTGATTAATTCACCTAATCCCCCTTTAATACCATCCAAGTTAGTGGGTATCACTACATACTACATACCACACGTGCACACACTACATACCACACGTGCATACTTTTATATATTACTATCATGCTCCCAAAGCCCTATGCGGCCTACAACCCACGTACCTATGGGGCCGCTTCTCCTGGTATGCCCCGCGGAGGACCTTAAGGTCCAAAAATGACAAAACTTTGGAGGTCCCAAGTTGCAAGGTGGTTAGATTGGTCTCAACTAGGGCCAGGGCCTTTTCAGTACTGGCCCCGACTTGGTAGAACGTTCTGTCACAAGAGACTAGGGCTGTCACAAGAGACTGCGGGACTTGACATCTTTCTGCGGGACTTGACAACGTTCTGTCACAAGAGACTGCGGGACTTGACATCCTTCCACAGGGCCTGCAAGAGAAAGCTGTTCCGCCTGGCCTTTGATTTGGACTCAGTCTGACCCTTATGTTTCCCTCCCCTTACGGTTTTGATATATGGGCTACTATTAAAATGAGGCTGCATTTTAAATTACATTGTAACTGGTATTTAAAATTGGTTGTTTTGTTTTTTAATTGTAATTTTACTGGTGTTAGCCGCCCTGAGCCTGGCTCTGGCCGGAGAGGGCGGGGTATCAATAAATTATTATTATTATTATTATTATTATTATTATTATTATTATTATTATTACTACTACTACTATTACTACTACTACTACAGTGGTACCTCGCAAGACGAAATTAATTCATTCTGCGAGTTTTTTCATCTTGCGAATTTTTCGTCTTGCGAAGCACGGATTCCCATAGTATTAACGGTTTTAAGAAAAAGGAAACAAACTCGCAAGACGTTTTCGTCTTGCAAAGCAAGCCCATAGGGAGATTCGTCTTGCGAAGCAACTCAAAAAACTAAAAACTATTTCGTCTTGCGAGTTTTTCGTCTTACGAGGTACCACTGTATTATTATTATTATTATTATTATTATTATTATTATTATTATTATTATTACTACATCTTGCACTAGCGTCTTTCATAGTTTAACAATGGAGTTGTGTGAGGAAGTGGTCCCCATTGGTTGCCCTGTTTCAGCTTCAATGGAAGACCCAGGCTTTAGTATTATGTGAGAGGGAGAAAAACGTTTCTGTATTTCCCTTCTCCACACTTGCATACTTTTATATATCACTATCATGCTCCCAACTCTAACCCTCTTACTTGCTTATATTCTAAATTGAAAGGCCCCAGTTGCTGCAACCATTCTTCCCAGGGCGACCAGTTACCTTATCATGTTGGTCGCCTGTTCTGAACCTTTTCTGCTTGCTTGCTCTCCATGTAAAGGTAAAGGGACCCCTGACCATTAGGTCCAGTCGTGGCCGACTCTGGGGTTGCGGCGCTCATCTCGCTTTATTGGCTGAGGGAGCCAGTGTACAGCTTCCGGGTCATGTGGCCAGCATGACTAAGCTGCTTCTGGCAAACCAGAGCAGCGCACGGAAACACCGTTTACCTTCACGCCGGAGTGGTACCTATTTATCTACTTGCACTTTGACGTGCTTTCGAACTGCTAGGTTGGCAGGAGCAGGGACTGAGCAACGGGAGCTCACCCTGTCACGGGGATTCGAACCTCCGACCTTCTGATCGGCAAGTCCTAGGCTCTGTGGTTTAACCCACAGTGCCACCTTTGTCCCATGCTCTCCATGTAGCTGTGTTCAATGGTGAAGTCTAATTTCTGATGCTGCCTTGTCTATGTGCTCATCAAAGACGTCAGATTCCATCTATGAGCAAATGCACATTGATAGAATACATCCATCTCCAACTTGGTGTGGTGGATAATCTATCAGGCTAACCTATTGCACAGGGCCATTGTGCCGGTAAAATTGGGAAAACATTTTATATCCTGCCCTTCCTCCAAGGAGCTCAAGGCAGTATCAATATTATAGAGGCATTTCTGTATTGGAAATGTAAACCCCCTACTGCTGAAATCACACACGGGATAATATTTGGAAGCTATTATGCATCATCAATTACATAATGCTTACCCAAATTTAAAATTAATTTATGGTGCTGTTGGTTAAACCACAGAGTCTAGGACTTGCCAATCAGAAGGTCGGCGGTTCGAATCCCCACAACAGGGTGAGCTCCCGTTGCTCCTGCTCCTGCCAACATAGCTGTTCGAAAGCACGTCAAGTGCAAGCAGATAAATAGGTACCACTCCAGCAGGAAGGTAAACGGCGTTTCTGTGCGCTGCTCTGGTTCGCCAGAAGCGGCTTAGTCATGCTGGCCACATGACCCGGAAGCTGTATGCCGGCTCCCTCGGCCAATAAAGCGAGATGAGCGCTGCAACCCCAGAGTCGGCCACGACTGGACCTAATGGTCAGGGGTCCCTTTACCTTTTTTATATTCCTTTCAAAATATATTCATTCATTCTCTCTCTCTCACACACACACACACATCCTTCTGGCAATCTCAGAAATTTGTTAGGCTGGAGAAACAGAAACCTCCTCAAAGGCCTCCAGAGAGCTACACGACTAAGTGGGCATTTAATCCTAACTCACTACAATTCACATTTAAATGGAATTCTACCATATCCAAAGTCTGTTTTGGGGGCCTAATCTGGCCTGCTGGTCAGTTTAATCTGGTCCCTTTGGCAGTTTATTTCCAAAACCATAAAAAAGCTCAACAACTTCAATCTTTAAAAAAGCTCAAAAACTTGTTCAACAACTTTGGGGTAAAATTGTAAAAAAAGAAGAAGAAAAAAGCTCAACAACTTCAATCCTAAAATTGGCTCGAAAGGCTTGGATTTTGCCATACCTCCAGCCCATGGCCGGATGCGGCCCAATCGCCTTCTCAATCCAACCTGAGGAATGTTGAGGAATCAGCGTGTTTTTACATGAGTAGAATGTGTCCTTTTATTTAAAATGCATCTCTGGGTTATTTGTGGGACCTGTCTGGTGTTTTTACATGAGGAGAATATGCCCTTTTATTTAAAATGCATCTCTGGGTTATTTGTGGGGCATAGGAATTTGTTCATTTTTTCCCCCAGAGTACAGTGGTACCTCGGGTTAAGAACTTAATTAGTTCTGGAGGTCCGTTCTTAACCTGAAACTGTTCTTAACCTGAGGCACCACTTTAGCTAATGGGGCCTCCCGCGGCTGCCGTACCGCCGCCACATGATTTCTGTTCTCATCCTGAAGCAAAGTTCTTAACCCGAGGTACTATTTTTGGGTTAGCAGAGTCTGTAACCTGAAGCGTCTGTAACCTGAAGCATCTGATACCCGAGGTACCACTGTATACTCTGGCCCCCCACATGGTCTGAGAGATGGTGGACCAGCCCATGGCTGAAAAAGGTTGCTGACCCCTGCTCCAGAGGAATAGCATTCTACATAAGAACATCAGCATAGTCTCCTGGTTCAGGTCAATGGTCCCTCTAATCCAACATCTTGTTCTCACCATCATCAATCAGATGCTTGTGGGAGACCAGGAAGCAGACTGTTTTTTTGGAAGCATTTCTGCCTCTGACTATGGAGGTACAGTATAGCCATCGTGGCAAGTAGCCATTGTGTCAGCCCTCTCCTCCATGAATTTGTCTAATCCTCTTTTAAAGCCATCTAAATTGATGGCCGTCATTGCCTTCTCGGGGTTTGAGTTCCACAGTTTGACTACAGTGGTACCTCTGGTTACAGATTCTTCAGGTAACAGACTCCGCTAACCCAGAAATAGTACCTCCAGTTAAGAACTTTGCTTCAGGATGAGAACAGAAATTGTGCTCTGGTGGCACGGCGGCAGTGGGAGGCCCCATTAGCTAAAGTGGTACCTCAGGTTAAGAACAGTTTCAGGTTAAGAACAGACCTCCGCAATGAATTAAGTACGTAACCAGAGGTACCACTGTATGTGCTGTGTGGAGAAGTATTTTCTTCTATCTTCCACGTGTGAGTGTTCTTCCATTCATTCTACAAATCACTTCAGCAATGTTCTGCACTCTGTACCCTTCTTAGAGTGCCAGTATTACAACTAAAACCCAGGACCAAACACCATGGGGCAACTTCTCCTAAGGGCCTTTCAAAGAGTAGGAAGAGTGGGAAACAGGTGTGTTCAGAGTACTGGGATAATGTTTACCTGGCTGTTGGTGGTAGGATACATCCACCACCCTTGGCCATTTTGCAGGGATAAAGTAAGTTTAAAGTCCACCACTCATTGGCGTTTTCAAGAAATGTTAAAGTGCCCCAAGATCGAGGCAGAAGAAACCGGAGGATGGATTTTGGCACAGCACAAATGCTCAGCCAGATTTAGGGTGGTACAGAAAGTTCTGTCACACAGGGTGCCGAACCAAGGGGCCCCAAAATTGAGAAGTTCCAAAATTGAGAAGATCCATAGGGAGGCACTAAATTTTGGCCTTGCACAGGGTGCCATATTGCGAAAGATAACCAAAGGCTGCCCCGACAGAAGGGCACATGCAGTCTTTGAATATGCAGAACCTTCACGTTTTTAACATATAGTTTGTGCATGTGTGTCCATCTCTGTGTGCCAGAACGAATCATGCCTTCTTGGGTATCACTTGATTTTTCATCACTTCATGAGTGGAATGTGTGACCTGGCCCTCTTGAAAAACATCATGTCGGAGATGATGTGAGGTAAAAGGAAAGTTCCCTTTGTGGTGAAGGTCTAGTCACACAGGCAACTTACTACTTCACCCTGAAATCATCGAGTGAAAAACATGCATGTGTGAACTATCACTCTTCTGCCCTCCTCTGCAGAAAGAGAGAGATTTTCCTTATCCCCTCACAACTAATGTAAGCCAGATTTTTCACACACCCCTCATGCTATCATTCCAGAATGGGGAAATGAATTCCATGCGCTTTTGAAAGAGCTGATATTTTATTTTATTTGGACCATTTCCTTTGAGGAGGAGGCTTCCTACCCATACAACAGATCAATCCATGTGGCAATTATGCAAAAACCGTGGTTATCTGGATTTACCATGTCTGGCCACTCTCCTACACAGCCCCTGTAGCCATATATAAATAGCTTGCCCTGTTTATCTGGAGTTTGGGTGCCCCTTAGGCTGTTCTGATAAATGAGGCCGTACAGTAATGGCCTCTTTATTTTGGACTGTACCCTCCTTTGGAAATAGATTTGTTAAAGAAGCCCTCTGCCTTCAGGAAACTTACACCACCTCCATCTCTCTGTCCTTGATGATTTGCATAAAGCTGGATTAAATGGGGCTGCAAGCGTCCCATCTCCCCCCCACCCCCCATGACTGGTTTATTTACATCTGGGCGTTATTATTTCCTCCCTTTATTGGAAACAATTAACCAGAGAGGTTGAAAAGCCTGCTGCACCTTGCTCTTTAAGTTACCAAGAAATAAAAGCAGAACAGTGTGAGTGTTTGCACACGTGTGAATGCGCATGTGTTTAAATCTATCTATGTAGATACATACATAACACAGCAACACTACACACAACCCAGTGCTTTTTGTAGTGTGTGTGTGTCAGGAGGCTAGCATTTCCCCTACATTCTCAAAAAGAGAAGAGCTGGGCTGTGTTAGCACCTAACGGTCCAGGATTGCAACATGCCACTCTCAGAACGATTAAGCTTCCTTTAGTGCAGCGGTGACATCACTCAGGGCTCAAAGCTGCTCCTACTCAAGAATATTAGAATGCATTTCATGCTTGGCTTACTCAAAACTGCAGAGCTCAAATTTACACCTTATTTGATGTTCTTCTGCCTGCTGTTAATTGGTAAAGGGATCTTTGACCCTTTTGATCTCTCTTACAATCCTCTAAATGCCCAGGTCTGCTAAACTGTTCAGCAGGAGATACTCAGCAGTTGCCCAGTAATATAAAGTCTTTCTTTCTCTCTTTCTTCTCTCTCCCCCCAACTCCCCGTTTGGCTTTCCTTCCTTTGGTTTACATCCAAGTTGCACAGAAATAAGAGATGACAGTTGTTACAGATATGCCGGTTTAATTACTTGTCAGCTTAGAGCCGATATCTCGGCTAGCCAACGTCGAAAGCTTAACTTTCTTCTAGTAGCTTATAGCATGACCAACTGCTAGTGCTTTAGTATTTACCCATAAAACTCTGGATACATTTAAGATAAAATAATAATAATAAAATAAACAGCCCTTTTGATCTCGTAGAAAAAGTGATCATCTTCTGCCGCTCTTGATTTTGCACAGATCTTTGTGTCACTTAAAACGAGCCAGTAATATTGCTACTGAAGTGGAAATCAGACTTATTTTTGTGATTACACATTTATAATTGCTTTGGGAAGGTTTAGTGCCTTTTTGTTGTTATTTGAGCAGTGAAACATCAGGATTCATATTGGTTATGGAGTAACAGAAAAATAAACATTACATTATTTTAAAATACAATTTCCTTCTCTTCTTACTTGTAGACCTAATTTCCCATGTCCTATACATCCCCAGACCGTTCTTCATATTTAAATATAGGACAAAATAACAACAACAAGATTTGTGTGTGTGTATTAGAAAGCTGAAAAACCATGACTGCATACACACAATGCATTCAAAGCATATTTAAATAGCATTTCTCTTGCTCCCCCAATCCTGGGAATTGTAGTTTATCCCTCACAGAGCTGCAGTTCATAGCACCATTAATAAACTGGAGTTTTCAGTTTCTTTGGGGCTGGGAATCAGCTTTATATGTGCTTTAAATTTAAATGTGTACAAAACCTTATGGAGAACCACATTCTTGACCAGGGGTCAGCAGACTTTTTCAGCAGGGGGCCGGTCCACTGTCCCTCAGACCTTGTGGGGGGCCGGACTATATTTTGAAAAAAAATAATAATGAATGAATTCCTATACCCCACAAATAACCCAGAGATGCATTTTAAATAAAAGAACACATTCTAATCATGTAAAAACATGCTGATTCCCAGACCGTCCGCAGGCCGGATTCAGAAGGCGATTGGGCCGGATCCGGCCCCCAGGCCTTAGTTTGCCTACCCCTGTTCTTGACTGTTGGACCCACTACTGGTCTTGTCTGCTCAATCTGCTGGAGCTTGTCTTTGCATGCAGGGGAAGTCCCTAACTCACCAAGGGTTTAAGACCCATCAGCTACCCCCATCTGCTTTAGCCAGCCAGTCAAAGCAGTTTCCTGTGGTGTTGCATGCTGGCACCTTCTAGGAGACACAGGTGAGAGCTGAGTGCAGTGTGGGGACCAAAGGTGGACAAACTACCTCAGAAGGAATAATAATAATGATGATAATGATGTATTATTTGTACCCCACCTATCTGGCTGCGTTTCCCCAGCCACTCTGGGCGGCTTCCAACAAAGATTAAAAATACATTAAAATGTCACACATCAAAAACTTCCCTAAACAGGGCTGCCTTCAGACGTCTTCTAAATGTCAAATAGTTGTTTATTTCCTTGACATCTGATGGGGGGCGTTCCACAGGATGCACGGCACTACCAAGAAGGCCCTCTGCCTGGTTCCCTGTAGCTTTGCTTCTCACAATGAAGGAACCGCCAGAAGGCCCTCAGAACTGGACCTCACTGTCCGGGCAGAACGATGGGGGTGGAGACACTCCTTTAGGTATACTGGGCCGAGGCCATTTAGGGCTTTAAAGGTCAACACCAACACTTTGAATTGTGTGCGGAAACATGTCCCCCACCGGAAGTGCTACCCATCCCCTAACACCCCATACACCCCTCAGATTGCTCTGTTATCCTTATCTTTCACATAATGAAGTGATCTTTCTGAAGGTGCCAAATGTGGTGAATCTGCAAGTTACCTATAATTTGGTTCACATGCAGTGGCGTAGCGTGGGTTGTCAGCACCCGGGGCAAGGCAAGTAATTTGCGCCCCCTAACCCATGGATTTTAGCACTCCAGTGCGAGCGCCCCCCCCAGATGTTGCGGTCGGCCCTCCTGCACCCCCCCACGCTACGCCACTGGGGCTGGGGGCGAGCGAAGGAGCCAAGGACCCCCCCCTTAAGGCTCAGCAGGAATTTATTAAATTTATTATTTGCGGAGCCCCCGCGAGCCGAGGCAGCCGAAGCCCCCTCCCCTCGGGTGCCTCCCCGCCCCCTCCTCTCCTTGGGCTGTAGGTGGAGTCCGCGCTCCGAGGCGCTCCAGATTCGGGCTTAGCGAGCGCCTCTCCTCCTCCCAGCCGGGTCCGGGGGCTTCCAGCCGCGCTCCGTCCTCGCCCCCCCCCCCGCGGCTGAGACTTGCGCTGAGAGCCGGAGCTAGCGGCGCCCCCTTCCGCCGGGAGACCCTCGCCCGCCCGCCGGCTTCCTCTCGGAGGGTTTTGGGGAGCGCAGAGCGCGGCGAGGCCCCTCGGAGCTCTCCTCCCTCCCCGTCGGCAGAAGCAGCCGCGGCGGCGGCGGGGAGCCCGGCGGAGGAATGAACTTGTCTCTTCCCTCTGGACTCGCGCCCCCCCAGATGTTGCGCCCGGTGCGGCCGGCACCCCTGGCACCCCCACGCTACGCCACTGTTCACATGGAACATCACGTTATTTCACTTGATTACTGTATACTTGAACTCATTTATTCTCTCTCTCACACACACTCACACTCACATACTTCCTTCCAAGGAGCTTGAGGCAGTAGACTTTGCTCCACAGAAGCATCCAATTCAACACTTACACTAAACTCATTTCACAATGGATCACACCATCTCCTGAGCAACAATGTTGACAACAAACTGCACAGACTTTGTCTTGCCCAGCTGCACTGCAGTGTCACAAAACATTTCACCTATGGAACAAGGTAAAAATTAAAGGTAAAGGGACCCCTGACCATTAGGTCCAGTCGTGGCCAACTCTGGGGTTGCGGCGCTCATCTCGCTTTATTGGCCGAGGAAGCCGGCATACAGCTTCCGGGTCATGTGGCCAGCATGACGAAGCCGCTTCTGATGAACCAGAGCAGCGCACGGAAATGCCATTTACCTTCTCGCTGGAGTGGTACCTATTTATCTACTTGCACTTTGACGTGCTTTCGAACTGCTAGGTTGGCATGAGCAGGGACCAAGCAACGGGAGCTCACCCCGTCGCGGGGATTCGAAGCGCTGACCTTCTGATTGGCAAGTCCTAGGCTCTGTGGTTTAACCCACAGCGCCACCCGCGTCCCATGGAACAAGGTAAGCGACTTTAATTTAGTGCTACACTGGATACAACCTAGTGTATTTGGGGTGATCATCACTCCTTAACAGCAAAGTTATGACATTACTGACTGGATTTGAACTTGGGTCACCCCGTTTTTAGCCCAGCACTCTAACTGATGGCTGCAAAAGCAAGCATGTGAATGTGTCGTCGCATATGAAAACCCATAGACAGATTATCTCAAAAGCCATAAAACTGCTTATTTTCCATGAACTGCTGGATGAAAGCCTTTGCACAAGACTCATCTTCTCCCCTCTAAAATAATGTTGTAAACTTGCTTTCTAAAAAAAACCCCTGGCAATGTATAGGAATCCAAGCCTTCATGCAGATCTGAGATTTGGTGTAATTAGCAAGTTTATGCACTGGATAAACACCCTGGAAATAGATAAAGGCATTTAAATAAAGACATTTCAAGTACAGTACTATTTTTTTAAACAAAAATATTAGTTGGTGGAGAAGAAGCAGGATTATTTAATAGCACTTCTGTCCTTTAGGCAGATCAAATGTTTGTGGCATCTATTAAACTCCTCCAGCATCTCCTTCCAAACTTTCCGTGGGTGTTTTTTGTTTTGTTTTTACTGTTTAACCCAGGCTCTCTTACCCACCCAGATACATAGTTTCCATTGAAGTAAAACAGATTATTGGTTACTATAGTTTCCCTAGTGCATGACACGGTGCTGTAGAAAGCCCAGTACAATAGGTTTAAAAGTTCAGTTAGAACAAATAAGTCAGTGTTGTGAGGAATGAGAGAAAAGGTACCTGAGCTTGTCTCTTTGATGTTTCCTTTATGTTGTGTGATAGAAGGGGAATTAGTGGTCGGTTAATTGTTTGGTACTTAAAGCTCTGTCTCTCTCATTTGCCACAGAGTGAAATACGTTGCAATGAAGGCCATGGGTATAATTTAATTCAGCCTCCTTTGCCCCCCCACTGACCAGATATAATGGATAATTGTCTACTACATGAAAATAAGTAAAAACCTTGCATTTTGCATATTGATCACTCTAGTAGAAGGTAAAGGGACCCTTGACCATTAGGCCCAGTTGTGACTGACTCTGGGGTTGTGCGCTCATCTCGCTTTATTGGCCGAGGGAGCTGGCTTACAGCTTCCGGGTCATGTGGCCAGCATGACTAAGCCGCTTCTGGTGAACCAGAGCAGCACACGGAAACGCCGTTTACCTTCCCACTGGAGCGGTACCTATTTATCTACTTGCACTCTGACATGCTTTCGAACTGCAGCACACGGAAACGCCGTTTACCTTCCTGCTGGAGCGGTACCTATTTATCTACTTGCACTCTGACATGCTTTTGAACTGCTAGGTTGGCAGGAGCAGGGACCGAGCAACGGGAATTCATCCCATCGTGGGGATTCGAACTGCCGACCTTCTGATCGGCAAGTCCTAGGCTCTGTGGTTTAACCCACAATGCCCACCCATCCCCATTACAGATAGGTAGCCGTGTTGGTCTGCCATAGTCAAAACAAAAAATAATAATAAAAAATTCCTTCTCATGGCAGCTTAAAGACCAACTAAGTTAGTTCTTGGTATGAGCTTTCGTGTGCATGCACACTTCTTTAGATACCTGAAGAAGTGTGCATGCACACGAAAGCTCATACCAAGAACTAACTTAGTTGGTCTTTAAGGTGCTACTAGAAGGATTTTTTTTTTATTTTTTTGTTTTAACCCATCCCCGATCACTCTAGTAATTTGGGTCAAATGGCTTTTGCAGGCTGAGAAATATGGTGGCAGAAGTTGGTTTCCATATTCTCTGGATGGAGCTCAGCCAGAATCTACTGGCACCATTGAGGCTGAGATACAGATAATTTGCATCAAGGAAACTGGAAACGCCAGCTTTCACAAGAATACCCCAGGAACCAAACTTTCTGAACATACTGGCAAAAACCAGAAGGCCAGCCCACAAAATGTTAACCAGGATTGACAATGCAGTGCGGATTTCTGCAGCGGCTTTTTGTGCCTCTCAAAGCTGTGCTTCCCCTTATTGTTTCCCCCCTAGTCGGGCTCAGATATAAAAAATGAGACTAGATGGAAGTAACGTGCTATGTGTACGGATCCAGAGGACTGCGAGGAAGTAAATGGCAGGTGGGGAAAGTTTCAACACTCCTCACCCATGAGCACTTTTAACTCTTAAAATTGGATCATGATACACACACAAAGCCCACCTGAGTGCCAGGGCTAGATCAGAGTTTGTCACTATCACTTAATATGCGGTCCTAAAGGTTAAATGTCATCAGGTCTTCCAAAAAGTGAAACCTTATCTGCAGACTGTTTTTTGACATTGCTGAAGGTTTTGTCTTGATTACTTTCAATAAAATCCAAAGTAAGGATGACTGCCTTGGCTCACTAAGCAACCAGGTTTTATCACTAATTACAATCCTTTATTACCAGTAGTTTAATAGGTTTATGATAGGTCGTAAAACAATTCAGCATGGGAGTACATAAAAGGAACGGGTTATACAGCTGTGACATCTTAATGTCAATTCACTGTAATCATTTTATGATCTTTAATGGGCATGTTCCCCCCCTCCTTCTTCAGTAAAATAAGTTTGCATGCCTATACATGGGATATAGAGTCACTGACTATGGGAGGCAGAGAGAAACCACATAAATATACAGTAAAATACTTAATGAGGCATTTTAGAAACTTCTAATGTCAAAAGTATGTAGACTGTATCACACATGTGAAGACTCATTATGGGTAATTATAATAAAACGGTAAGTGGTACAATCATTCTAACCTTGAAGGCATAATAAAGGGTGGCTGTGTTTGCCTTCCTTGCCGCGACTTCGAAGATGTTTTCCTCATTAATTCTGCTTCGTGTTACCACAATTGCTTTATGTAAGCAAGGGTGAAATCCTGGTGCATTTGCCACCTCACCATTGGGGTAGTCTTAAGCTTCTGAGCTTGAGTCTACTTAATCCATTTAAAGTTGAGATCTGCATGACTTGGGAGCCACCAAGTCAAACAGTGGGCAAGAGCAATTTGTTATTTATTTATAAAAATATTTATATACCGCTATACTGTAGCATAGAAATATATCATGGTGGCTTACAGCAATATGTTGTGTGCTACAAGTGGGTGTTGAGAGCTAGGGAAGTAAAAGCCTGTTCGACAGAGCAATGCATTTGGTGTTGCTTGCTTGTTTTAAATAGAACTGAGGTGGGGTTGCTGTCTGCAGAATTCCTTCATAAGGTAAAGGTAAAGGGACCCCTGACCATTAGGTCCAGTTGTGACCGACTCTGGGGTTGTGGCACTCATCTCGCTTTATTGGCCGAGGGAGCCAGCGTACAGCTTCTGGGTCATGTGGCCAGCATGACTAAGCCACTTTTGGCGAACCAGAGCATCGCACGGAAACACCGTTTACCTTCCCGCCAGAGTGGTACCTATTTATCTACTTGCACTCTGATGTGCTTTCGAACTGCTAGGTTGGCAGGAGCAGGGACCAAGCAACGGGAGCTCACCCCGTCGCGGGAATTCGAACTGCCGACCTTCTGATTGGCAAGTCCTAGAGAGAGAGAGATATGTGCCTTCTCGTGCTTTCCCTGGAGAAGTTCACCAGCACCTACTTTAGTCGTCGTCGTCTTCTTCTTCTTCTTCTTCTTCTTCTTCTTCTTCTTCTTCTTCTTCTTCTTCTTCTTCTTCTTCTTCTTCTTCTCCTCCTCCTCCTCCTCCTCTTCCTCCTCCTCAAAATAGCTTTTTATTTCCAAATGCCTTTCAAAATCTATTTCCGTTACTATACTGTGCCCTAAGAGAGTTTTAACTCTGTGGAATTGAAAAGATCTGGTATTCATTGGTACTTGACATCAGTGGCGTAGCATGGGGGGTGCAGGGGGGGCCGGCCGCACCGGGCGCAACATCTGGGGGTTAGGGGGCGCAAATCCACGGGTTAGGGGGCGCAAATTACTTGCCTTGCCCCGGGTGCTGACAACCCACGCTACGCCACTGCTTGACATGATTTTTAGACCGCTGGAGAAAATAAGAAGGACTTTGCTTGACACCTAGAACAAAGTAGGGACCAGGTGGGCTTCTCTTGAAGGAGTTCCACAAACAGAAATGCCATCATTTAAAATGATGTTTCCTTGGTCACCACTCAACTTGCCTCTAATATCAGAGGGACCTGAAGAAGACAATTGGCAGAAGGCCTTGACATTCCAGCAGGTTACATGGAAATAAGCATTTCTTAGTTACCTGCAACCCAAGCAATTTAGACTTATTTTTAAAATGTATTTTTATTAAAGATTTTCTTGGTTTACAAAAGTATGTGCAACGTCTCTCTCTTTTCCCCCCCAAGTAACATTTTTTACAGACCAGTTTCATTTGTTGAGACATTAGGAAGAAAAGGGGAAAAGAGGTGGAGGGGGGGGGGAAGATGAGTGGGGGTGGGGTCAGGTGGTGATGTTTCTATTTTACTTAGTATATGTGGGGTTTTGTGTCAGTGTCGCGTGTGCAGGTTCTCTGCTGTTCACTTGTCTTCCTTTGGTGGTGAGAGAGGTTGGGGTTGGCCTAGGGTGTGGCTGTTCATTTGTGGTTGGCTTTGGTGATCTTTGTTTTCATGTGTGAGTGGGGTTGGTGGGTGTTTTGGATCAGGTTAGCCATATTGATTTGTATGCTGTTGGTGGATTTTTGTCATTGTTTTTTCGGGCTGTGTATGTGATAAAGGGGAGCCATACCGGGGTGAAGGCGTCTTCTTCTATTTGTCCCCGTGTCAGTTTCAGTTTATTGGTTATTTTTTCTAGTGAGGCTGTTTCCCCATACTATTTGGTTCCATTGGTCCATGCTTACTCCTGACAGGTCTCTCCAGTGTCTGGTTGTGATGTTTCTGGCTGCTGAAAGTAGGTGGGTTATGAGTTCTTTGTGGTGTAAATGGGCATTATTGTCTTGGAAGATGTTTAGTAGGGCCAATTCTGGGGTGATTTCTAATACTTGCTTAGCTATTTTACCTATTTCTTGCATATTTCTTGTTTCTTGTATGGCTGCTGTGCAATTTCAACTTCAGCACCTCGTAACAGGGTCTCATTATTTGCACTGTGATGTCATTTATTTTCTCCTTGAAAATACAGTTTGTTCTTCACAGCAACTGTGGAATTCCTACTAAATTTTCTACTGATTATGGACAAAGCTCGCAACATCTGAACAGTTTAAAATATTATTAATGGGTAACAAGGGTACTACACACAAACAATTTTTCCCCTCCTTCATACCTACCTGTTTATTTATTTCATAAAACTTATACGAAGAAGTAGTAGAAAAACGTAATCAAATTGGTATTATAAGACATTTTTAAAAAGCAACAAGCTTCACAAACATGTAGACATAACATTTTGAAACAACTTATTTTTGTATTCAAAATTGGACCATGCAGATGCCTGCCTGATGCTAATAAGAATGAAATATGAAATACATCAGATGACATCCAGATTCTTCCAAGCAACTTGTCTAACAAAGATGCAGATATAGCCTCTCCTTTTTTCATTCCCATTAATTCAGCAGACATTCCACATCAAATATGCCACACTTGGACGCCTACTTCATACATTCTTCTGCGGTTAGGTCCACTCCAGAATTTATTTATTTTTTTGCAACAGCCTTGTTCATTCTTTCTGGATAACGAAGGAGCCCTGTGCCCCTCCTAGCAACAATTTGAATCTTGAACTTCTGTCACTGATTATATAGAAATTAGAACCAGATTTCAGCACATGGCTCCCTGTAAATAGGCAACTTTTCAACCCACCCTGCTTTCATGAGGTCAGAAGATTATCAATGGTTTCTGAATGAAAATATCTGAGAAAGCAGAGAAGTATCCCTGAAGGAACATTTGCCTACCGCTACTAATCTCCCTGTGCAGGAGATTTTGCTAGGGGCATTGCAAGAAGTTTGCCTGAGCCTGTCTCAAATATGAACTCCTAAGGCTCTGTAACACTGCTCTGATATCTCTGCCGTGTGCCTCACTGAGTTCAGTGGGATTTACTACCAAATAAGTAAGTACAAGATTGCAGCCAAAGAGCCTCAAAAACACACAAAGCTTTTAAGATGCTTCCCCAAACCCCAAACCAGCTCTGATAGATAGATGGTCCAAACCAGCTCTGATAGATAGATGGTCCAAAGAAGAAAAAATGAAGGAGGAATTCAATGAATTCATCGAGAGCCAGTGTGGTGTAGTGGTTAAGAGCAGTGGACTCGTAATCTGGTGAACTGGGTTTGATTCCCAGCTCCTTCACATACAGCTGCTGGGTACCCTTGGGCTAGTCACACTTCTCTGAAGTCTCTCAGCCTCACTCACCTCACAGAGTGTTTGTTGTGGGGGAGGAAGGGAAAGGAGATTGTTAGCTGCTTTGAGACTCCTTAGGGTAGTGATAAAGTGGGATATCAAATCCAAACTCTTCTTCTCTTCTTCGAGCCAATTTTCTCAGTGGACTGACTTCTGGACTTGCTTGTGGACCGGATCACAAGTCCTAGTCAGACGATACACATCTTTGGATTTGGTGATGCACTTTCAGTGTGCAAAAAGCACGCACAAAATTTGTGTTTTGTATAACAGATGTGCACAAAATGCTCATTTCACTGATGAATGCTTAACAAAAAACGTTTATTTTAAAAAGTTAATATGGCTTAAAACCAGACTTTTCATGTGTACAATTGAGCACCAATGAGACTGAAATGGGGCAGAGATATCCCTGTTCCTAGGAAAATTATTTTTCCTGTCCTCCCTCTCTCTTTCTATCACTGTGCCAGGCTTTTGGAGCAGTCACTCTTGGAAATTGTAGTCCTTCCAAGGGCCATTGCTATGCCCAAGGAACTCTGAAAAGGGGAGGTTGAAGAGGGTCTTTTGAGGATATTGGCTCATTGTTGGGTCAGTCCAGGGGGAGACTGGGCTGCTCACCCACACCTAGATATGACTGTGTTCTAGAGCAGGAGTGGGCAGACTTCAGACTTGCAAGTTCTTGTTCACCATTTCTTACTGGAAACATGAGAATGATCACCAGAAAGAGCCTGCTGCAAAACTGTGCC
This sequence comes from Podarcis melisellensis, assembly GCF_964234715.1. NCBI lineage: Eukaryota > Metazoa > Chordata > Lepidosauria > Squamata > Lacertidae > Podarcis > Podarcis melisellensis. Next base: position 81,235,386 of record NC_138539.1, read on the forward strand.
TCAAGGGAGCGGGCATGTGTTTTGGCTTAGGGGCGGGGTGCTTTTGACACATGCTCAGCCCAGTAATTTGTTTTCAAGTCCCCAAACTGAGCTCACACTTTCATGCAAAAAAACCACCCTTGGTTCTTCCCCACCCCAAGCTCTCTTTATTGTTGTTTAGTCGTGTCCGACTCTTCATGACCCCATGGACCAGAGCACGCCGGGCACTCCTGTCTTCCACTGCCTCCCGCAGCTTGGTCAAACACATGCTGGTAGCTTCAAGAACACTGTCCACAATAATCTAATTTATTGTGTCAAAAGCCTTTCCATTGTTATCATTAAGCAATCATGAGTCTGGTACAAATCACCCAGAGATTTAAAAGTAGATCAGGATCTACCTACTTCTCATTAACGTTCATACAGGTCAATTATGAGGTGTGGGTGTTCTCCCTTAGAAAATACCTGCACCCTTGCTCTCTTTGGCAAAGTGCAGAGGACGCTCCATCACAGATGTGCAGGAGTTCTGCACAAGTTCATTTGAAATGCGATCCCTGAAGGTAGAAAAGGTTTGAAAACTACTTTATTAGTGGACTGTTCCTGTTCAATTCAATGCAGTATCTCAGGAGGACGTCCTGGCGGATTGTGTCCAGGGAACAGAACACAGGCCTTCGCTGCTTTTTATAATTATATGCTAATCTCACCTCATTGTATTATAGCAGGGTATGTGGAGAATTTAAGGGGAAATATTATCCCCAGCATCAATCTTGTTGGATAAGTTCAGGTCTTATTCAGGCTATTAGTTACTCCAGTTAGTGCTGGTTTAATTGGCATTCAGCCCCTTAAATTTCTAAATCTCTATTTAATTGATTTTTTAGGCTTACCAGGATAACGTTTTGTATTCCTGTCAACGATTTTTATTTCATTGCAATCAGCACCATGAAGCCACATTCAAAAGTCCATTACTTTATTCTGTACTACTAATAGCACAATATTATGGTTTCTATGATGTGTAATTGAGCTGAATTTAGCACTTATTGTAGGTTTGTGTCACTAGCTGCTAATTACATTAATAATCCTATGCAGAGGCTTTACAACTGCTTTGCTTTGATTGAGTCTGATCTTTTGCTTACACCTTAATGTATACTGCATACTAAATTAAAACATTTATGTGGTTCAGCCATGATGTGGAAAGATTTCAAGGCTTCTGCTTGCATGTGTATGTGTATACACACACACACACACACACACACACGTCTAATTTTAGGGAATCTAATTATTCACATTAGATTCTACACTGCATAACTTGAGCTAGATCAGGGGGTAACAGTGACTGCCTTCACAGAAGTCCTGCAACATAGAATTAGATGAAGAAATGTTGCTAGTATTCTTTAAAAAATGAGATTGATTTATCATCTCCATGCTGACCTAGGTAGCCTAGGGACTATTGCTACAATTCCATGCCTGTTCATTTGGAAGCTATGGCTGCTAAACTCAGTGTGAGGGGCAGGAGAACCAGTGGGACTGGGGCATAGCTGTTAACTTACAGATTTGAAAATAAGGGACCAGCAGCCTCGAAAATAAGGGATCAGCAGCCAAAATAAGGGATTTGAGCCAACCAGCAGCCAAACGAAGCCTCAAGCAGTGGTTCCCACAGCACAGCAACCTGGAAAAGGGGATGCAGCAAGGAAAACCACTGTCACCTCTCTGCTGGGAAGCACTGAGCAAAGGCAAGTCCCCAGGCAACACGGCCGATTTGATGGGCACAAGGCATGCAAGCTCCACCCCCCAGTCATTCTTAGACTCCTTATTGGGTGAGCAACTCAGCCAAGCAACACAGTTGGAGCCTCCCTCCTCCCTGGCAGGCAGGCAGGGAGGGAAAGGAGCTGCTTCCTTTGAAACCTGGGAAATTTAAGGGACATCATCAATAAGGGACAGCAGCGGGACACAGTGCTGGGATAAGGGACTTCCCCGCCAAATAAGGGACGGTTAACAGCTATGGACTGGGGCTGTCCTGTTGCAGGATAGGAAGGGCAACCTCAGACACCTCTCTGTCTGAGTCTGTGCTCACACTGTGGCTCTCAGCCTCTAACCCTCTCCGGGAAGGTCCTCCTTCTCAGGGCCGTCTTAAGCATACCCAGCGCTGTGGTGCAAAGATCCCTCTGGCGCCCCCTGGCAACTCCAAAACAAGGGAGGGGTGGTGGAAAATGTCCTCTGCCTCCCCCACCGCCCCGATCCCTGGCGTGGCGGTGGTCATCAAACAGGAAAACGTGCTGGTGGACATGCTCTCTGGGGTCAGGGCAGCCGAGAAGGCAGCCCAAGAAGGCTGCGGGCTGCCTTTCACCAGGAAGCAGGAGGAGGACAATGACCAGAAGCAGGGCCGTCTTTAGCAGATGCAGAGGCCACCCTAAGCCTCTGTGGGGATCTCTCTCCTCCTGAGTAGGCTTGGGAAAGAAGCTGCACGCCTGCCAGCCATATAGTTGGCAGGGCGCAGCTGGTGGGTGTGCAGGGAAAGAGAGACGCCGGAGCCCTGGTGCAATGCACCACTAAGACCAATGGGAAAGCCGGCTCTGCTCCTTCTTCTGCCTCCCATTGTTCGCTTAAGCCCCCTGATCCTAGCACCTCTCAGCTTGTCCGTTCTGCAGACTGATGATCCACCATGATCCGGGATCTAAGTCATTGTCTTCTGTGCCCTCCTTGGGGGGTGGGGGGTGGGAGGCTCTTGGGCAGGCAGTTCCCACCACTCTGCCTCATCCAGCCAGTCCCTGGCTCCAGGTTTTCTGTGGCTACTTGTCGATAGCTGGATTCAAGCATTGGTCAGCAATAAAAAAACATGGTGTCAGGAAAGTCAACTCTTTATTCAAAGAAGCCCAAAGAGTGCAGACCTAGGGATCCCAGCAACTTATCCCAGTAGGTCTTGCAGTTGCAGGGGCTGAAGATCTCTGCCTTCTCAAAGGTTCTTTCTCTCCAGGGTCTTTCCCACACAGCCTCAGGTTGCATCTGTGCACAACCATCCTCTGCTCTGCCTGTTTCATTTCTCTCTGTGCTCTAGAGAAACATACAGCAGGTAGCCAACGAAAGAAGAGTGGCAAATAAAACGGATGGACTACGTTGAGCTGGCAAGACTTACAGGGAAAATTTGAAACCAGTGGGACCAGACATTCCTAAAGGACTGGAATAAATTTATGTTGTATTTGAAAGACAACTGTAATCATTTAACATCGCTTGCAGGATTGCAAGAAGTTTTGTAAGGAGGACTATCCAAATTATTGTGAGAAGTATTTTGATTAGCTGGCGTAAGATTGATATCAAAACAATAAGCATAGTAATAAAATGCATAATTAGAAAGGAATTCAAAAATCCATTAGAAGGGGTTGATGGAAGTCCTAGGCTATGACAGCCAAGGATTTGTTATGTTGTACTGGAGATGTTTTGTTGCAAAACCTGTGTAAAATTCAATACAAATTATATTTTAAAAAAAGAAGAAACACACCGCAGGTTGCAGCAGAAGAGGGAGACTTCCTGGATTCTTCAGCAGAGTGCCTCATTGCTGCCTCCGCTTCTGCCTCTGCCACAGCCTCTTCCTGCTCACTAAACCCTGTTACCTCTTCTGCTTCTGACACCTCCTACTCCCAGTCTCCTCCTCCTTCTTCCTCTGATTGCTCATCGTCATCCCATCACAAATCCCCTGGCTCTGAGCCTTCTTCCCCTGGGGGTTCCCTTGGATGTTCCCCAGCTGGTACCTCACACTCCTCCTCTGCATCCAGCCAGTCCATGACGCTACTCTACAAAGGTAAGAATCGAATCCATTGTCCCAGCCAGTTTTTGCCTCTGACTCTAGCCTGTGGTCTGTGGAAGGTTGCCTACCAGAGAAAGAACTGGAAAAGGTTCCCCTCGTCTGATTTAGCTGATTAACTTTAGCTTACTACAGTGGTACCTCGCAAGACGAATGCCTCGGAAGACAAAAAACTCGCAAGACGAAAGAGTTTTTTTGTTTTTTGAGGTGCTTCGTAAGACGAATTTCCCTATGGGCTTGCTTCGCAAGACGTTTCGTCTTGCGAGTTTGTTTCCTTTTGAAGCGGGAACTGGGCTGGCAGGGAGCGAGCGAGGGAGCGACCTACCTTTTCCAGAGGGATCCTCTTCTGGAGAGGGCACAGAGGCAGCAGGTGGGCTGGGATCCAGCGGATCTGGCTGGGTCTCTGAGCCGCCACCGCCTCTGCCTCTCTCTCTCTCTCCCCCCCCCTCCCCATGTGGCTGCTCCATTTTGCCCTAACTGGGCGAAGGCAGGAGGAGGGGGACCAAGGAGAAGGAGGCATCCACTGTGCTTGGGCCGCCGCGAAGGCGCCTTTGCGGGGGTGGGAAGAAGCCGGGAGCAGCTGCCAAGACTGTGGGGAGCCCAGCGGCGTGGCACAAGGTAACGGGGGGAGCAAGGGAGAGTCCACGCCGGGCGCTTCGTCCATCCGCCCTCAGTTCCTGGGCTCCAACTTCCTTTGGCACCTCGTGGAGAGAGAGGGAGAGGAGCGGGCTGGGGCTTTGATGTGGGACGCGGTTTGGCGGAGCGAAGACGCGGGAAGGCTTGGCGACAGAGGAAGGGGGGCTGTTTTCGTGGGGAGGTGGGAGGGGGTGTCTTTGCCTCTTCCCGGCAACAGATCCTCCAGGCTGGGGAAACTCCTCCTGCTGGGGAGCAACCCGCTTTGTGCTTTGCCCGCTATCCCATTATAAAAGGAGTACTGTACTGTAATAATGTTCATAATACAGTACCAGGGTGCATCCGTGCTTCGCAAGACGAAAAAATCCGCAAGACGAAGAAACTCGCAGAACGGATTAATTTCGTCTTGCGAGGCACCACTGTATTCCTATCAAAGTGCAAATTCTTAAAGGAGGACGGCAAAATTGCAGCTGAAATCCAACAAGGGTGATACAATTGTGTCTGGCGTCACTGACATGGCGGGTCACCTGTGTGGGGTTGAGGAAACAGGGTGTGTATGTGTGCTTGGAACGACTCCCACCCCGAAACAGGTGATTGGTGCTGTCAGATCTGACACACCAGCCATCTGCTCCCGGAACTGAGGCGGGTGAGGAGGAGGTCCTCTCGTGTCGCAGGCAACATACAGCCCGTTCTGTGCAAGGGACTCTGGCCGAGGGCCAACATCTTTGAACTGCTCCCTGCGACTTGACATCCCCTGGACCAATTTTTCTCCCTGACTTATCCAAACAGCTGGGAATCAAGCATTTGTGCAGAAGGAGCTGGAACAGCAATAGCTTGCTTTTTTCTTTTTTAAAAAAGGAAAGAAATAAGAAAGGAAAAGGAAAGGGAAGAGACAGGAGTTTGAAAAGAACCGTGTAAAATTCAGCAGCGGCCGGCAGCGGAGAGAAATTTCTGTCACAGCGCTATGATAAATGAAAGGGCTCTCACAGCTCGGCGATTTGTTTAGACCTCTTGTTTCGGCTGCAACTCTGCTGCACAAAACTAGCATTGAAGTGTCTCTCGTTCAAACATAACATAACCTGACAATGATCAGCCCACTGGGCATTTCTTAAGAGAAGGCCATATTGTTCAGCTCAGGGAAAGTGCTCTAGCTGTAGATGTCCTGAGACATGAAGGAAAAGCACAGCGTGCGGAAGACTTTCCAGTACATTAGTAGTATATGAAAGGAACTGACCACTTGTACATTAATATTGCCTTGTCCCAAGGAGTGACATATGGAAAAGCGTTGCAGAATAGACAGCTCGTTTCCTCTGTCCTTGTTTTGACAATCAGTGGTCTGAGGTGGAGGGGAGACAGAGAGGGGAAGAGACGCTAGCATTAATAGTGAGTCTGGGGTATAACTGGTGCAGAACTGGCTTGATAACGTTGCACTCCAAATGGATCAGGTTCCCCCCACCCCCGTGTGCTAAATTTAAAATACCTCCTGCGTATTTACTTTGGGAATGGCTGTGACATTCAACATTCTGTACACTAACTAGCCTAACCCATTAATACCAAGCAGATTTCTGCTAATGGCTTTCGAGTGCTCTTGTTTTTGTGACTGCTGTCAATTTATAATAATAATAATAATAATAATAATAATAATAATAATAATAATAATAATAGAGACCTGCAATTCTAAGGCACTGAAATGCATGTGCTACAAACATTTTACATGATGGAGAGCAGTAGCAGTAATAATAAAGGCAATAATGAGCAGCATACTTTGCTGGCTAATAATAATAATAATAATAATAATAATAATAATAATAATAATTTATTATTTATACCCCGCCCATCTGGCTGAGTTTCCCCAGCCACTCTGGGCGGCTCCCAATCAAGTGTTAAAAACAATACAGCATTAAGTATTAAAAACTGCCTTCAGATGTCTTCTGAAGATGGGATAGCTGCTTATTTCCTTCACATCTGAAGGGAGGGTGTGGGTGGGTGCCACTACCGAGAAGGCCCTCGGTCTGGTAATGAGCAGCATACTTTGCTGGCCATTTCAATAAAAGAGGATCGAACATGGCGCTTAATGCATGGGTCAGGGTTGTGCTCCTAAATAAAACCAACTTGAAAATAAGAAGCATGGGTGAATTCACACATGAGTATATAGCATTCTCTCTCATTGGAGATAAGCCTCTGGAATTAGTGGGCAAAACCTAGGAAGTTCTTCTGTGCAAACTCCACAGTTCCCTACCTATTTAGGAGGTATCATTCCCCAAGGTCTGGTGTAGCTTATGGTTACCAGATTTTTTTCCAATGAATCTGGGGACCCCCCCCTTTTTTTTTTGAAGCTGAGTAGCAACAGGGAGTCAGTAGTGGGGATGGTGAGGCAAAAGACCCTGGGCCCAAGCACACTCACATATTGTATAAAGGTGCAAAGCCCTTCTTTTTCACCCTGTGAAAACTGGGCAATGGCGCGGTGCGCACCCGTGACTCCCGAGCCTTCCCCAATCTCCTTTCCCCTTTGTTCTGACAGATCAGGGTAGGCTCGGGAGTCACGGGCGGGCGGCCGTTGCCCAGGAGGGGCCAGCCTGGTAGTGCAGTTGGCTCTGGCTGGCTTCAGGAGATGCTCGCTGCCGTGGCCCAGGAAAAATGGTGGGCGCCACGGCAGCAAGCAGCACTTCCAGGCTGGCTCCGGGCTGCTGAGGCTGCTGCTGCTACCTTTCCCGGGGACAGATTTGCAAATCTGGGGACATTCCGGGGACAGAATTTGTCCAGGGACAGATTTGCAAATCCAGGGACTGTTCCCAGGAACCGGGGACATCTGGAAACCCTAGTGTAGCTGGCTTTTGATTTGGTATTAAGTTGTGATGAAGCTGGGATTTCAACAACGGACATAATCCAAGTTTAAAGTCCTACTGTGCCACTGGTGAATTCAACAATTCAATGAGGCTTCCTCGGGAGAAATTCCCTTTTCAGTATGAGAAATTTCAGTTTGATTCACTATTCATTGGTAAATTACATAGGAATGATCTGGCTAAGATTACGTTCTTTCAATGGGAAAGATGCAGATATATGTTTCACTTTCCCTTCGGAATTAACGAGATGGAAAAGGTCCTCACTCTGTTTGACTCATGCCCAATATCTGTTAGACTCCTCCCCCCAAAAGCCCCAAACAACCCCCAAATCTTAAAAGAAAGAAGAAAAATCGGATGTTGGCTACTGAGCTAAGTCCCAGCGTGTCCAACTGGGTTTCATGGGTTCCCGAATTTATTTAAAAATAACCCTAGTAGATCTATAATGAGTTTAAAAAGATCTTTAAATATTCCTTTCCAAAAAAGCCGGAAGAATTTCTGCTAGGCTTGGTGGGAGAAGCCATTAAGAAGACAGACCAAAGGTTATATCTGTATGCAACAACAGCAGCCAGAGTTTTGATAGCCCAAAAGTGGAAGTTACAGGAGATTCTGACTGTAAGGGAACGGCAGATAAAGCTGGTCGAATACGCTGAAATGGCAAAATCGACACAGAATTAGCAATCAGGAGGAGACGAAGTACCAAAAAGAATGGAGTAAATTTATGGTTTATATAAGTGAGAACTGTAGAAATATGAAAACGTTGGCAGGATTGAATTAAATCTTATGTCAGTGTTTTTCAACCACTGTTCCGCGGCACACTAGTGTGCCGCAAGATGTTGCCTGGTGTGCTGTGGGAAAAATTGAAAAATTCGAAAGATTTAAAAATAAAGTATTTTATAATTTTTCATATTTCTGTTTACTTACTATTTCATAATAAAGTAATTATAAAATACTTTCTTTGTGTTTATTTGATTCTTACTCAAGAGAATTATTTTATATATAGTCAATAGAGGCACAGAGTTAATTTTTTTAACATTTTCTAATGGTGGTGTGCCTCGTGATTTTTTTCATGAAACAAGTGTGCCTTTGCCCAAAAAAGGTCAAAACACACTGTCTTATGTCATGGAGTAATTTTTAACCAATGAAACTGTGAATTATAGATTGGAATAAGAAAACTTGTGGAAGGGAAGGACGGAAGTCAACAGCTCTATGGAGCATAAAGTAGGATATATGTAATATGTAATAAGATTTGATGTTTTTGTGGTTGGTGTTGATGTTCTTAAATCTCAATAAAAAGAATTTGAAAAAAATGAAATAAAAATAACCCTAGTTGTATAAATATGAATGCTTTTGTTTGTTTTTTAGTTTTATGTACTGCTGGTGGTCTGTTCAGTAGACTGGATAAGAATATGACAGTCACGCGCAGACCTTTCATACCCTAATGTCACGCTGTCCTTCCGAGTCTTGTGGTTGAGGGGTGGGAGGAAATAATAACTTTTTTGAGTATTATGAGGACTTCTCCACATTCAGACATTGTGGTCTTATACTGGAAAGGATCACATTTACTGCTGCTGTTATTCACGTACTAGAATCACCAAATGCAATCAAGCTTACATTAAAAGAGCCAGTCCTTTAAAGGATGGTCACACCAGCAGTGCAAGCCCAAAAGAACCAGCTTCTTATAATTCACAGATTGCAAGCATTGCTTCCAGTTTTGAGCTCTCTATGAACATATGTTTCCCTTTCCTCTGATCTCTAGAAAGCACTAAAGAAGGGAGGCAGGAGAAGACACATGTCTTTGCCAACATGTCCCTGAGCGGGTGCCTTAAATTCATGGATGATTTGTACTGCAGCCTGAGCTGTTCAATCTGTTTCCAACCACCCTATTACAGTGGAAAGTCAACAAAAGTTTCCGTGCCATTTCTGGTTTTTTCCCTAGTGTCCTGAAACCACTTAAATGATCCCACTGAAGCTGATAATGAGGAACTTGGATTTTCTTTTGTGAATTTACATGCAGATTGCTTGCGATGCCAGGAATTTGATTGCTACTATGCACCGAAACAGCCTGGAAAAAACAAACCTTTGTTTGCCTTACTGCTAACTCAGACATCGATACAATCACGACAGCTTAGCTACAGGTTGTAGCTAAGTAACAGTGTAAAAGCTTACAAATGAATGTCATTTAAGTTCAATATCAGCTTTGGGAAATATTTGCCAAACAAGCACTCTTGCCCATGAAAGTAGGGAATACATCTATAGCTGTTCCTGAAGAATATGTGAAAGGTTTTCAGTTTAACATCTTCCAGGAATGATCACATCAGAGAAGTTATTCCCAGCTAGTAGTGAGTTGAGTATGTCATCAGAACTTAACAGTGCTGAGTTTGTTTTTTAAGTTGCTATTTTGCTAATATTACTTTAGTCATTATAAATGCTGTATTAATTTGTTAACCATGTAATATAATATTTGATGTATTTTTCCGTTGCTGCTTTTTAAATAGGGTTTTATAGATTGCAATTCTTTTATTTATGCATTGTTAATAATTTTATATGGTTTGTCCTCTAATAATAATAATTAATCTATATGCTGCCCGTCTGACTGGGTCACCCCAGGCACTCTGTACTTGTGACGGTCTACTATGTTATGCTGTTGTTACTTGTTGTTTGGCATAGAAATATGATCAATCAATCAATCAATCAATCAATTGAGAATCCAAGAGCTCAGTTTCCAGTGCTGAATTATATTAAGATGCATTTAGTCCAGATTTTGCATTCAGCAGTGGTCATCCACAAACCTCTGGCAATGGATAAAGAGGCCCTGGTATCCAGTACGTACTTTGAAGTATACAACTTCTGGATGTTTTGCTTCTGTTTCATGGTTGGCAATAGGTGACCGAGAGGCAGTGTGGTGCAATGCTTAGAATGTTCAACCAGGGCTCAGAATGCCTGGGTTCAATTCAGCTCACTGGACAGCGCTTGGGTCATGAACGCTTTCTCTCTCAGCCTCGCTTACCTCGCAGCAGTGGCAGAGCTTCATGCTCCGGCACCGGGGGCGGAGAGCAGGTGGGGATGGGGCTGGCATGCGTCCAGGGGGTGGGGCGCACCGCCTGCGGGGGTGGGGTGCCCAGCGCGGGGGGGGGCAGCCGCAATGGCACCCTGCGGATCGCGCTGCTGGGGGCAGTGTGCTCCCCCCACACTCCTCTTCCTCTGCCAGTGCCTCACAGGATTGTTGGGGAAATAAAAGGACAGGGAATATCCATTTATGTTGCCTTGTTTTCCATAGCAGTTACACGCAAACAACTCTGAAAGCAGTTTGCTAGAGGCAAGCTGAAGCCATCGCTTTAATTTTGGTTTCACTTTCATTATTCCAAATATCCTTAACCAACACTTCCATAACACACCCAAACAAAAGGCAGGGAGTTTCAGAGTACAGTGGTACCTCGGGTTAAGTACTTAATTCATCCTGGAGGTCTGTTGTTAACCTGAATCTGTTCTTAACCTGAAGCGCCACTTTAGCTAATGGGGCCTCCCGCTGCTACCGCGCCGCCACTGCACGATTTCTGTTCTCATCCTGAAGCAAAGTTCTTAACCCGAGGTACTATTTCTGGGTTAGTGGAGTCTGTAACCTGAAGCGTATGTAACCTGAAGCGTATGTAACCCGAGGTACCACTGTACTATTTTATCCTAGCCTGTTTTTTTGAGTTGCATATCAATTCTTGCATTACTTTCTTAGTCTACCCTAAGTGCCCATATGTGTTTGCCTGTACAAGAATTATTTCCCATTAGTTAAGTTACTTCACTAAATTGGGATGTGAACATAGTTTCCCCCCTATTTAGAACCCACACTGGGTTCTATTTATGTGCCAAAAGAATTAAAATCTTCTAGAATGTATGAGTTTTGAGAAGTTCTCGTTTTGATGGGGCTGGCACTGGATAATTCCCCAGATGATTGAGCCCTGAAATATCAGGAATCATTCTGCCTGGCTCTTATTCTTCTTCCTCATAAAAAAAAAAACAAACACCCCTGGGAACTAGACCCTTATGGGCTGCAGTCTCAACTTAATCTGGAGTGCCCAATGTAAATAAGAGGATATATGCATGGCAGAGGTGAGGAGCATGCATTATTCCTCCATCATACAAATGGAGTTAGAACTCTGCAGAGCGTATGAACTTGGACATACAAGTGTAGCAAAAAAATTAATATGACACCTTTCCCCGCCATAATACTTCCAGCAACCCATTTTTGCTTACAGAACACTTGAGCTGAAAGACCATTGTCCACATTTCTTGATACACCATTTCAATATAACAATCATGCTTTGAACAATTCCCTGAATGACTCCATGTAGAATGGTTATAATGACAGATTTTAACTTAAAAGGCCAACATTTCTTGAATGAGCAGCCTAGCATTTACCGCATTTTTTGCTCTATAAGACTCTCTTTTTCCCTCCTAAAAAGTAAGGGGAAATGTGTGTGCGTCTTATAGAGCGAATGCAGGCTGCGCAGCTATCACAGAAGCCAGAACAGCAAGAGGGATTGCTGCTTTCACTGCGCAGCGATCCCTCTTGCTGTTCTGGCTTCTGAGATTCAGCATATTTTTTTTCTTGTTTTCCTCCTCCAAAAACCAGGTGCGTCTTGTGGTCTGGTGCGTCTTATAGAGCGAAAAATACGATAAATAGAAAGGAAAAGAACCTGGCACAACTTGGGGATACAAATTGTGTGGTTGGGTGTTTATGACTCTTGCTAGGGAAGATAGACATAGATAGACATCTATGCCATTCTAGTTCTGCCTCCCAACCCATCAACATTGGGGACAGGTGGCGGGGAGGATGACAGCCTAAATCACATGAGTGATGCCACCCAATCAGGGTTCTCATAGTGAACAGAATGATGTTATGACGGTTAGATTTGGGTGGATGACGACACAGGTGGGCAGATTAATGGGCAATTCAACATTTTGCAAAAGGAACAGAAAAACAAATCGGAGACACTTTAGTATTGCTGAAAATACTGGATGAGGCCAAAGGATCCCAATAGGTTTGGCTCAGACAACTCTTCAGCCTAGTTTATCTTGTGATCTTCCCTTCCACTAGGCCTGCACACACTCTGTGTTAAGACCCACACTTATAAACAACTCTGACAAGGCCCAAAAACATTTTGGTATCAACATAGCTTGTTGTATTCTTAGAAATGTACGTATCTCCCCAATTAATAATAATAATAATAATTTATTATTTATACCCCGCCCATCTGGCTGGACGTCCCCAGGCATTCTGGGCGGCTACCAACAGAATATTAAAATACAATAGCCTATTAAACATTAAAAGCTTCCCTAAACAGGGCTGCCTTCAGATGTCTTCTAAAAGTCTGGTAGTTGTTGTTCTCTTTGACATCTGGTGGGAGGGCGTTCCACAGGGAGGGCGCCACTACCGAGAAGGCCCTCTGCCTGATTCCCCGTAACTTAGCTTATTATTGTTATTATTGTTAAAACTCCTTCCCCATATATTTTGTCCAGAAGCCCCTCCATATGCTTCAAATTTTACTTTAATTGAATTTAATGGAAATGGCATGTGTGGACCTACCCTGAAATTTCCCTAGCCTTCCCTAAAACCTTCATGGCCTTTCTCAATATTCCTCAGATGGTTTTTTTTTTTTTTTTGCCCCCAACTCTGAGCAGGAGCGGCCAAACTGACCTTGAATTTGCTTTAGGCAACATGTGGTGGCAATTCTAGTAGCATGTGGCAGAATTAGAATTCTTTCTACCCCCCCCCCCATTTTAACAGCATTTCCGGGGAGGTGAAAACACATACAAATTTTGGGGCGTGGGACAGACCAACACTGCACACACTGTAATTGTGTGCTGTTGTTTTTGTGCATACCAGAATTTCCTGTAGCATCCATGCTGTGTAGACATCATACACATATGCATATGTCTCTTTTGCCCTCTTCAGTTGTTTATCCAAACACATGAGAGATAAAAGTGCCTAGAGAAGTGAGGGCATACACATGTCCCCATGTGGGAGCAAAAGTGTGAAGGGGACTTCTTTGCACATTTCTCAGAAGCCCTTCCCCCACATTCGTGGATATTGTGTACATGCCCCCGTCATAAGTTGTCATACGTGTGTCATACGTGCGGAGGAAAAACTTAAACACATTGCAGAGTTCCCAAAAATAGACCAGAGGCAATATTTCAGCCAGAAGAGTTTTACCTGTGCTGAAGGCAAATGTAGTATAATGCTTATAAAATCCAATGCAATCAGGATTGGCACAGTCCATACAGAATTGCAGCACTTACGAAAACATATAAACTTATAACAAACCTAAACCCTTAATATTAAGCATCCTATGTACAGAAACATCACACCAGAAGGAAGAGAGATAGAAGGAGAAAAGGAAAAACGCAGGCTTCTTCTGGCCTCTATTTATAGTCGGCATGACTCTGCAGAATAGAGACAAGAGAACCAATTCAAACCAGCTTCCCAGAAGGTATAACCCAAACAATCATTAACCCTTCTTTTTGCTGCTCTCACACAGAGAAGCTTCCAGTAGCTTCCAGAACCCTCTTGAATGAATTAGAATAGGAAAGATATCTACATGTTAGATCAATGCTTTCTGCACTAAGAAATGCAAACTGACAGCTCCTACCTCTCTGCACATGTTTAACTCTCCCATGTTCAGGCCCGAAGAGGGTGTTCATTAAATACATACACACACATTGAGGGCTGTGCTTTAACAGGCTCCTCAGACCAGCATACATGTATTATGTGTCCATGAGTTTATGTTATCATCACTTCCCATGTGTGCTGCACACATGCAACAACCACAGCTGTCTAGTCAAAAAGGTGCAGGCAAGGCCTAGTAGGACCAGGGCTTTGGAGCTGATTCTAAGACAGTGAATCAAGTGTGCATCTTCAGCAAAGGCTGCGGCACAGCGCAACCTGATTATTCTTGTTAAAATGACTTATGATGCTAAAAGGGAGATATTACCCAAAGGAAAATGAGAAAGATCAGCTGGATCCCCTGCTCCTAATGTGCAATATTTTCTTCATTACACTGGAACCCATTTAACAGCAGAGCAGTGAATCAGTTTGTTGAGCAAAGCTATTCAGTGGTCAAATGTACATTGTCAGAGAGTTCATGAAAAAGTCATTAGCTTGCCTCCCCTCCTCTTTCACTGTCAGGCAGAATCATGTCATAAATATAGTGACTTGTCGAGCAAGATATCAATCTATCTAGGTATCACCCACTTCCTGTCTCAGGCCATATGTTTCTGTTATTTATGTCAAGAAAATAGCATTTACACAACCGCTGCTAGTTGTTTACAGAAGTTTAACTCCTGTGATATAGTCCCGCTTGTGTTGCATGCTTTTAACCCATAGATAATACATGAGCTTGTACATTTTAAAATATGCTACCGCATGCACAATAGAATAAACACAGAACAGAACTGACAGCACCATCTGCCAAACATGGTAGATGTCAAGGGACTGGTCTCTGCACAGTATTCTGCTTCTTTGCCCTTTGAGATTATGATGTTTGAAAGGCATAAATAACCTATTTTTTTCCACTTTTATTGATTACTCAAATCCTTAAAAAAATAGCCTCACAAAGAAACAGAACCATGTTTTTGGTTTTCTTTTATCAAAGCGGGTGAAGTCTTGCTGTGAAGGAGCATGTGTTAAAATCTGGCGAATTACTCCTTGATTTCATAACTATGAAGAACCCTGTCTCCATAGACAGCTGTTAAGGAATGGGTGAAGAGATGCATAAGCATATGCCATGCTCTAAACTCTGGAATAACTATTCTTTTTTATATATATACTAAGGCTGTGACAAATGTGTGCAAATAAACATTTTATTCTTCTTCTTATCGGTGTGAAGATTGTGCTGCTTCCCTTCCACTCACATTTTGAAGGCCGTTTGAGACTGTTGATCAGTTAGACGCTCTTTTCGTGCCTTTGTTTTGTTTTTTGCAACGGCCTTCACTATGTGATTCCAGCTAACAAGGCGACATAGGGAATGTGACAATGTTACTGAGCCAGTTCAGGGTGAGGTGGACTGTAGTTCATGCACTCATCCTCAGTTGGCTTCACCATTAAATCGTGTCCTCCCTCAAAGAGGGCACGTGTTGCGGTGAGACCTGGAGACTGACCTCCTGGTTGTGGGTTGGTCTATTGGATAACCACAACACCCGATTGGTGGGTTTAATCTGGCCAATGGGGTTAGCCAAGGGATGGAAAGATCACGAGGCTCCAAAAATAAAAGATTGGCAAATCAAATTACAGGAATTAGTGGAGACGGCTCAACTGACTAGTAAACTCAGAGGAAACTCAAAGCAAAAATTAGCGGAAAAATGGGATGTTTATAAAAAATATGTTCAAAAATACAACAATAGTTTTGACTCCGTGCTAGCATTTGAGTGATAAAGGAACTAAAAGGAGGTGGACTACAGTTAAGGATTTATTATGTTTTCAGAATGTATTAGAAAAAATATATAGAAAGGTTTATTGTTTTGTGTACATTCAAATGTACGTTAAAACATATGCAAAGGGACTTGACAGGAAGTCAAAGTTGAAGAAAAGATTTTGGAAGATAAAAGGGGAAACAATATTTACTTTCATTATTATCATTTTCTGTACAGGTGTGGATATGTGCGGATTCGAACTGCCGACCTTCTGATCGGCAAGTCCTAGGCTCTGTGGTTTAACCCACAGCGCCTCCCGCGTCCCATAGCGCCAACCCAGAACTATGAATGCTTTGCCTTATTATTATCTGCATATTAATCTACCCTAGAAGGAGGAGAAGGCATGGTGCTTTTCTGTTCTGACTTCTGTTCCTCACAACCAGCATTGTTTTAGTTCTGCTGCACTTCAGTTCCCACCAACTACTACCTTATTCATGTTGCTCTCTGCTATTTAACCTAACTTACATAACTGCTTAGGGACACGGGTGGCGCTGTGGGTTAAACCACAGAGCCTAGGACTTGCCGATCAGAAAGTTGGCGGTTCGAATCCCCACGACGGGGTGAGCTCCCGTTGCTCAGTCCCTGCTCCTGCCAACCTAGCAGTTCAAAAGCACGTCAAAGTGCAAGTAGATAAATAGGTTCCGCTCCAGCAGGAAGGTAAGCGGCGTTTCCGTGCGCTGCTCTAGTTCACCAGAAGCAGCTTAGTCATGCTGGCCACATGACCTGGAAGCTGTATGCCGGCTCCCTCGGCCAATAAAGTGAGATGAGTGCCGCAACCCCAGAGTCAGCCACGACTGGACCTAATGGTCAGGGGACCCTTTACCTTTACCTAACTGCTTACGTTATTTATGCAGCTTACATTCATTTCAAAGTAAACATCAAAACAATGCTTTAAAAAGCCATTAATCACGTATCGTTTGTGGACTTAAAAACACCAACAGCAACAGTGTGAATGAATACTGGTCATATTTGCTTGACTGAATTCTGTTCCTAACCAACAGATGAACACACAAAATGCAGCAATTTCTGCTTCCTTTTTCATTTCTTTGTCAGAAATCTCTGACATCCCTAACTGGCAATGCCCATGCAGAAAGTTTGTTACATAAGGAAATATTCAAAATTATGACTCATTACCCACCTGCAATCTGAAGCGGTGCAATCCAAAATTCTAACACCTCATTCCGTATTAAATTTAGAATGGCTCTTAATTGCAAATGGAGAATAACGTCATCTGTTTCAGTTTACAGATTCTTCCCAGAACAGCTTAACATTAGCCATACAGAATTAGCCATACATCCGCAGTACAGTGGTACCTCAGGTTACATAATAATAATAAATTTTATTTATATCCCGCCCTCCCCAGCCGAAGCCGGGCTCAGGGCGGCTAATAATCAAATAATCAAACAATCAAAGGTACATATGCTTCAGGTTACAGACTCCGCTAACCCAGAAATAGTGCTTCAGGTTAAGAACTTTGCTTCAGGATGAGAACAGAAATTGGGCTCCGGCGGCGTGGCAGCAGCAGGAGGTCCCATTAGCTAAAGTGGTGCTTCAGGTTAAGAACAGTTTCAGGTTAAGTACGGACTTCCGGAACGAATTAAGTACTTAACCTGAGGTCATCTCCTTGACTTGGGGGTTGCATAACTCTATACCCTCCAATATTTCTCCAAAGAAAATAGGGACATCTTACCATTAGGTCCCTAAGGAAAAGGGAAACATTTAGGGATCAAATCAGGAACTGGAACAGCTTTTTAAAATCTGGGAATGTCATTGGAAAAAAGAGATACTTGGAGGGTCTGCTATCATGGCCATAGTGTGATTTTGAGGAAGGAGAAGCCCTGGTTAATAAAACACAAAAATGGCCTCAGAAGAGCTCTTGAGTAAACAGTGAGTCTAGAGTCATGAGCAACTATGCTATGGGGAGTCTTGTGGGGAACATTTCAGGGTCCCTAAAACCCCCACCCCTTTTATTGCCAAAAACGAATGTCGGAGAATGTTAGTGCTGCAAAACAAAGTAGATACTTTTGAAAAGAACTTGCGGTCGCACCCATTTCTGGTCACCAATTTCCCCATTGAATGCATGCGATCCAAACGTTGCTTGCTTGCCATATGCCTTGGTTGAATAACCAACCTACCATATTCTTCTCTGGTGCCACACCAGGTTGATGTTCTCCTTTCGGGATTATTTGACGTTCCACTGTTTCCCGTATCCATTTTAAATAAAAGTGAGAAACTGGCAAAGTGTAGCTCTTATGCTGCAGTATTCTGCATAGTGAATAGCATTTGAGTCCAATTGCTAACCTCGGATTATTTGACGCCTGCTGTTTGCAGTGTAAAGATTTCTTTTCTTTTTTTTTAATGGGCATTTTGTATATAGCTTCAAGGTAAAGTTAATATTTTTTGTTGTCTTCCTGTATGTTTATTTAACTGCCATGTTGTTATGAAATGAGTTGGTTATTAATGTCGCAATTTCATCAGCAGCCCACATCATCATCTCCTCTTTTGTCAAAGAATAGATCGGAATGATTTTTCATACATTGGTGAAACTCCGCTTTGAAGGCTTTAAATACATTTGCTGGCAAGGCACTGTGGTGGATGCATGGGGGACAGGGAGGGGGTGTCAGCTTTTAATTGTAACTGTCTTGCAGAATGGTGTTGTTTTAATATCCTGTATAGATTTTTATGTAATACACTTACTTGCAGGCAGCCTGAAGCAAGAATCAATTCTGTGAAGGATTCTTCTTTTGTTAAAAGCCAATCTTGTTTTAATGATGCATGAAGAAATACTTCGGCATTGACATTTTTCTGTCAGGTTTCTTTTGAAAAATCAATTAAGATAATACTGCTTTGACCTAGTTATCTAGTTAATGCTTATTAGGAATGTAATATGATTTACTGTCAGCATAATAATTTTTTGTATCTTATCCCATTAGCTTGTGCATATTTCAAAGTGTATTACACAATGGTCACTTCTTAAAATGTAATGTAGCAGAATACATTAATTAGATTGACTGGGATCATTAGAAAGACACCATCTCATTGGGTTCGTGTCTCAAATTTGTATATCATCTCTATCAAGGCAATTCTTTCTTTCTTTGATTATTTTTAGAACTGCTTCATTTAGACTGATAGGTAAGATTAGTAGATTAAAAGCCTTTCCAAGAATTAAAAAGAATGTTTTTGGTACCAGAACTTCCAAAAAATGGCAGGTGCCATCTTAGAACAGGCCTCTCAACTTCTTTGGCATGGAACAAAGAATGCCTCTTCTAAGATGGTGTCTTCAGTGGCAAAACATAATACATGGTTTGCTCCAGAACTAAAGTTTTATTCCTGTGCCACTGTCAAACTATAGAGGTTTTCATATGTTCTTATTGAATGTATGGTGGTACAGTAGACCTAACCCACCCTGGCCAGAAGACTAGTTCTTGTTCAGTTTCTTCACGATCTAATTTTATATGGTATTCATATTTTTCTGGTATGGTTATATTTTAACGTTTTTATTGTAAGCTGCCAACAGAACTCCAGTTATTGGGTGACAAATAAATGTCTTGAATGGATGGGTGGGTGGATGAATATGCAAATGTATGTATTTTTAAATCAATTGATTAATTAAATTATGATGGCTGAACAGGGCTGGATTTAGGTTTGATGAGGCCCTAAGCTCCTGAAGGTAATGGGGCCCTTTATATGTCCAGCTGTCCTTTGCAACAACAAATTGACACTGGTTTTTGTGTTGAATATGTGCTATATGGTAATGTATTGAGTATCTAAAGCACATAACATAATATGTATTTTATCAAAATAATTGTTGAAGTGAAATACAATTAGGAAGAAGTATATTAATATTGAGGGACGCGGGTGGCGCTGTGGGTAAAAGCCTCAGCGCCTAGGACTTGCCGATTGAAAGGTCGGCAGTTCGAATCCCCGCGGTGGAGTGCGCTCCCATCGCTCGGTCCCAGCGCCTGCCAACCTAGCAGTTCGAAAGCACCCCCGGGTGCAAGTAGATAAATAGAGACCACTTACTAGCGGGAAGGTAAACGGCGTTCCGTGTGCTGCGCTGGCTTGCCAGATGCAGCTTGTCACACTGGCCATGTGACCCGGAAGTCTCTGCGGACAGTGCTGGCTCCCGGCCTATAGAGTGAGATGAGCACACAACCCTAGAGTCTGGCAAGACTGGCCCATACGGGTAGGGGTACCTTTACCTTTATATTAATATTGAAATACAATTCAGAAGAAGTATATTTTGGGGGTCCCCCAAGAGAGTGGGGTCCTAAGCTATAGCTTGTTTAGCTTATATGAAAATCTGGCACTGTTGTTGAATCTCTTGGTTGGCCTCTGCACAGAGTGTGGTCATGACTTGCAGCTATGGAGGGACGTGCTTGTCTCGGACTTTCTTGAGTGGGAATGGACCTCCTGATTATTGAGAGGATGACAACAGTGCCTGGGCAGGCTACCTCAGTCAACACCCACCTTACCTCTAGCCCAAGAACCCCACCATCTCCACCATGGCCCATCACCCGAGGACCCAACCTAGCAAAGCATTTGGCTACACTGCCTTAGCAACAAGCATTATGTGTATTTTAATGAGCTCAACAGAGTGAAAGATTATGAGGCATGGAAGCATGGAGGCGTAGAGTGTGTGTCTATGAACGTAACAGTGATTAGCTTCTTTTTTGGGGGTGCTGATATTTTGTTAACGTTAATATTATTTTATAGATAATAAATGCTGTATTAATTCATTAATCACATAATATAACTTTTGCTGTAATTGTGACATTTAGCTTACTTTTTAGTTGCTGTTAAAGGTGCTTTTAGTTGTTGTTAATAGTATTTTATAGATTTTTTTAATGATTTGTTAATTATTTTATATGATTTATGTGGTATTTCTTATGTTCTATTGTGTTTTCTTATTTTATTGTTATTTATTGTTTGTAAGCCACTTTGAGATACATTTGAATGAAAAGTGGCATACAGATACTATAAAATAAAATAACAAAATCAAATCAGTAAAATCCTAGGCATGTTTACTCAGAGGTAAGTCCCATGGAGTTAAATGGAACTTACCCCCAAGGAAGTGTGTACAGGACTGCAATCTAATGCTGCAGGATTTTTTTGTTGGATGACATCCCTATCTGTTTCTCCCCACCCCAAAATGTACTTAAAATGTTCCTATTGGTGAGACACTACTTCTCAATCTATTGCAGAGGAATTGTGTATTTTTGTTAATAATGTCTTGGTTTTGATATATGAATTAATGGGTGATTGTGAAAAGAAAGCAGAGAAAATCCAACTTACACCCCAAAGAAGTGAAAAATGAATGCAGAAAAACTCATGAGAGCAAATGAAATAACTCAAAATAGCAAATTATTGATATATGTACTCTTCTGTGTCTGTGTATTAGTTACACTTAGCAGAAGGTTCAATAATGGAATTTCCTCAATGAATCATTTTTTGTTTTTGTTTTCACAAACATCCTTCAAATAATGGATTGATTTTCAGACATGGGCAGAGCAATCCTATACTCAGATTATGCCAGGAACTGAGAAATGCTCCCTCTGCGCTGGTGGAGCAATTGCCATACCTAGTGGGTGCTCAGCCTAGAATGGGAGTGAGGAAACACACCAGCAGCAAATAATAAAAATGCCAAACACAGATGCAACGTCTCTGGATACTCCGAGACAGCACACCTATTAGGGATTGAGTTGGTGACAGTGCTCATGCATAACACAAGCATGAAGGAAGCCAACACATACAGGCCAACTTGGAGTATGTTTCCCAGTATGTTTCCGAGCACAGAGTGTTGGGGTTGACCTTTAAAGCCTGAAACAGCCTCAGTCCACTATATCTGAAGAAGCGTCTCCAGCCCAGAAATGGAAGCAAGAAGAAATACCAACGAAAGAAGAATGGCAGACAAAATTAATGGACTACGCAGAATTGGATGAAATGACAGGAAGGATTCGAAACCTGCGAGACCAGAGATTTACAGAAGAGTGGAAGAAATATGCGGACTATTTGAAGAGCAACTGTAATCAACAAAGTATGCTAGTAGGACTACAAGACGTTTTGTAAGGAGAAATATATGAAATATGGCAAAGAAGAGAGAAAAGGGAGATATTAGTTATAATATTTAAATGTAATAGTGAAAGTAAGAAATGTAAACTAAGTGATAAGACTGGAAAATTTTCAGACATGATTGATGGAAGTAAAAAAAAATGTGTATAAGATATAAAAGTATGTTTAATAATTGTTTAAAATGTTATGCTAAAAATTAATAAAAATATAAAGAAGAAAGAAGAAGCGTCTCCACCCCCATCTTTCGGCCCAGACACTGAGGTCCAGCTTTGAGGTCCTTCTGCTGGTTCCCTCACTGTGAGAAGTGAGGTTACAGGGAACCAGGTAGAGGGCCTTCTCAGTAGTGGCACTCACCCTGTGGAACGCCCTGCAATCAGATGTCACGGAAATAAACTATCCGACTTTTAGAAGACATCTGAGGGCAGCCCTGTTTAGGGATGTTTTTATGTTTGATGTTTTAATATTCTGTTGGGAGCCGTGCAGAGTGGCTGGGGAAACCAGCCAGATGGGCGGGGTATTATTATTATTATTATTATTATTATTATTATTATTATTATTATTATATCCAGCACACCACACCACATGCCCAACATACATAGGAAACCGGGCAGAGCATACTGTCCTGGGTGGAGGTCCAACCAGGATGGTCTAGAGGGGTGATGTACTATCACACCTAGGCTAAGAAAACAGCCATTCAGCCATTCAGTTGTGAGCAGAGACACCAAGAGAACCATGGGACACTCAGTTCTGCCCTGCCCGCCTCCTATGCTCTAGGTAGGAGAGTGGGCAGTGAAGCCTTCTGCCCAGAGGCATGTGGCATACAAGTAAGGGCAGGAGGCAGGAAGACATGGCAGGGGTGGGCCCTGAAGCTGTGTGTAACACAGTGGTACATTGGGTTACAAACAACTCAGGTTACAGATGCTCCAGGTTACAGACTCCGCTAACCCAGAAGTAGTACCTCAGGTTAAGAACTTTACCTCAGGATGAGAACAGCAATCGCACGGCAGTGGCGTGGCGGCAGCGGGAGGCCCCATTAGCTAAAGTGGTACCTCAGGTTAATAATGGTTTCAGGTTAAGAACGGACCTCCGGAACGAATTAAGTTTGTAAACAGAGGTACCACTGTATTGGGAAGCCCAGGACTTGTGTGTGTTGCAGTTCACCTCTTGCACCATGATGTCTTTGAGTGCCCACTCATGATCTTTTTTCTCCCCATAGCTGCCACAGTGATCAAAGTTGCAGAGCTCCCCACTGCCGTAGCTCCCTAGAGGCTAGCTGTTTTCCCCATGCCATATTTCAACAGTCTACCTGATGCAGCAAAAAAAAAAAACCCAGGGATATGTTTTAAAAGAGACAAGGACTTTCTAGAAGCTAAGGTTGGGAAGAGGATTCACAGATCTAAGAACAGTGTGGGATATAAATAACAATCAATTGATCAGTTACTTAATGAATTACTTGTGAAGGTTTGACACAAAACCCATGTGTAAGGTTACCAGATTTTTTTTCAAAGAATCCGGGGACACTTTAGAGAGAGAGAGAGAGAGAGAGAGAGAGAGAGAGAGAGAGAGAGAGAGAGAGAGAGAGAGAAAGCTATTAAAAAATATTTTAAAAAATTAAGAAGTAATCTCTTCTGTGGTCTCTGTCATGTGACCTTCCTCTGGGCCCCGGCCTCCTCTCTTGGAGCGCAAGCCGCCATGGAGTAGGCTAGGGTTGGGCCTGGGCTCGGCCACATGTCCTTGCCCTCCTGGTGCTCTCCAACCTCTTGTCCTGAGCGGCGGCAGCAGTGCGGCATGGTCAGGGCTCCCCTCTTTTTTCTCCTTCCTCTTTCTCTCTCTTCCTTCTCCTTCTCCTCTCCTCCTTCTCCCTGCGTTGGCTCCGGAGCACCGCTGGACAGTTAGCCAGGCACTCTTGCACCCAGCTCGATTTGGGTCATGGGGGGGGGGGTCATTGGTTCCCCTAGTTGACACGCCAGGCATCCCTGGTTCCCCCTCAGCAGTGGTGGCAGCAAAGGCAGTCTCAGCAGCCCAGAGCCAGCCTGGTATTACAGTTGGTTCTGGCTGGCTTCAGGCACCCGCCATTTTGCCTCGCCGGAAGTCCCCATATGATGTGTCTTGTGCTGTTGAACCAATCACACAACATTCACTCCCTACTAATAAATCTACAACACTTAAAATCCGGGGACATTAAATGAAATCCGGGGACATTCCGGGGACGGATTTTGTCCGGGGACAGATTTGTAAATCTGGGAACTGTCCCCGGGAAAGGGGTACATCTGGTAACCATACTTATGTGCCCTGGGGCAGGGCTTAGGTGTGCACCTCTGCGCACTCAACGTTCAACACACCTGAACATGCCTTTAGAGACGTTGGAACTTGAAAGGGGTCAAATCCCAGCTTACAGAATTGCATTTTGTCATTGGTTGTTACCGGATGCATCTGTTGGCAAATTGGATAACATGGGACAGAAGATTATGAAACTTTGGCTGTATACGGCACAGTACTTTCTTGAGCAGACCAGGCTTAGAAAGTTCAGTGCGGCCTGCACATGATGTGTTGCCCACTGCAGTCTGGTTTGGTAGTGGCCCAGAAGGTCTCTTCAGTATCACAGTCAGTTCCTGGGTCCTTTGCAGAAGGAGTTGCAAGACCATGGGGCACCCAATAGTTCTTGGCATTGCATGAAAAAATGTCACTATGGGGCAAGGTTACTGAACCTGAAAACCTACAAAGTAAGTTGTACTCAAAAGGAAGCTGGCTTCTGAGTAAGCATGTTTCAAATCAATTCAATCTAAACTGAAGCACTTCATTTTAACTAGTCTGTGGATTAGGCTCTGAAAGTCATTTTAACCCTAAAACAAAAGAAAAATCAATGGTATTTGGCAGGGGGTATTTCTGTGAACAGAGAAGACAAAGCAGATGCAACACCATATATTATGCAAATCAAGAGAAAACCATCTCCATCACCACCAAGAAACATCTCACAGCTCTTGATGAGTTCATTTTTAATGAGCATTTTAATTTCACATCATTCGTTTCTTCTCTGATGCACTCAAATTGCCCATTCAAATGCTTTTCAGCAGGTATATATCTCCAGAAATTCACCACATGTGCATTTGTACTTAACAAAAGTGGCCATGTTATACAGCTCAAGATGATGAATTTAGGCTGGTATCTTCCAAAAACAGTTAATCTCCTGGCTGGAACCAATTAATCAAAACAGGAAATCAATGCAGACATGTGCATTTACATACTGATATCCCAGGATCATTCCTCCCTTTCACAAATTGTTTTGTCAGCCAAGGCCCCAATCCAGCTAAAGTTAGCTGTAACTAATAAGTTGCATTGAAACCAATGGGACAAATTAATCAGGACTGACTTAAATTCCATTGCTTTCAATGGAATACAGCAGTGACTTATTTTAGCTGGATTGTGGTCTAAAGGTCTAAAACTTTATCTTCAAAACATTACCAAGCTTTACATTTTAGGGGCATACTTAGAGGCATGCAACCCCAACTCCCAATTTTTATTGAAATTTTAAAATTTGCTGTTTAATAGATATTTGTAATGACAGTTGGATACAAATAAAAATGATTGTTTTTGCTACTTTCAGGTATCTCAGATATCCAAAATCTGCTGGAAAATTTGCTTTTAGTAAAAAGATGAATCCAAGGTATAGAAACAGTGCAAGTAACATTGCATTTTAAGGGTTTTTTTTTAATCTTCACATAATATCCAGTGCTGGTAAATCATACAGAACAGATTGACTAATCATTCCACACTAATATCTGAGATATATATGGAATCCTTATAATAATAATATTTTTTCTGAATTCAAAATCCCTCAAGTCTGTGGTTTTTGTCCGAGGAGGAAATTTGCCTAATGCAAGATTTGGTGGCAATGCTATCTATATTGTTCTGAATCCAGGGTCCTAAAAGCATCAGCGATGAGAACCCTGAAACAATTCCCTGTAACAGAGGCCTAGATTTCAATAAGGCAGTAAGCCACTTTCTACTGCAGGTGAAGATTTACAGGACTGATGCAAAGCAATTCCTTCCACACAGTAAACTAAATGGTAGGGAGAAAGCTGTTCCTCAGCTTTGCACTCAGTTTTCAACCTGGATAGAATCTGTTGCATGGAGGAGCATTTGCGTGTTCAGACCCAGAGACCTCCCCCTTAAATAAAGACACATTTGACTCAAATTTTAGTTTTGGTTTTTGGCAGAATTTAGGCCACAACTTTATTGATTACAGAAAGTGAGTGGTTGCATAGGCTCTGGTTCGATTAGCTCCCTTCACCCTTGCAGGTAGCGCTGACCGAGAGCTCTATCATAGGTCAGTCAAAGGGTGAACACCTGAGGCAGGTGAAAAGCCTGGGAACAGACTCTGTTCACTCCCCAGATGCTCCCCTGGACTCAGGCATGGGCACAACCCCATCTCATGGGGTTGACCAAACCAGTCGAGTCCCTGGATTCCTTTATTGGAATACCCTTCACATAGCGATGGCGAGACCGTTCTCCCATCCCTATCATATGAGCCAGTGCCTATCCGCAATCTTACAAGTTGTGACGATTTGCTACGTGACAGGCGAAACCCAAACGGCAACAGCCAATCAGCCAGCCAAGTGGGGAAAATTCCTGCCCTGCCCCTGTACCAACAACAGACGACACACGAAGGCATAGGAAGGTCAATTGCAAAATGCCCTAAAATTAGGGAGAGGTGGGCGAATGTTCCGAGGCACGAGCTGAAAGAGGAAGCTCTGGGTCAAGTGACTGCGTATATATAGGTCCCTTGATCCATTTAGACGGCACCCCATTGGCCAGATTAAACCAAGCAACAAGGGACCTACCAATCAGATGTTGTGGCTGTCCAGTCTATCCACTCACAACACAAGGGGTCAGTCTCCAGGTCTCACCGCAACACGTACCCTCTTTGAGGGAGGACACACTTTTCATATATCACCTGCATCCTGTACTGTACTGGCATAGCTTACACAAAGGTTTGCCACCTCTGTGAGACCTAGGCCTAAAGGATGGCTTCAGAGATATATGTTTCCAGTTATTTCTGATAATGTGTACACTTAATTGCACCATTGAGAAGGAGCCAAATAGGAATCAAATAGGATGACACAAACCCATACCCTAAATTTGCTGTTATGCCTAGTGAGTTCCGTTGATTTCAGGCAAGCAGGAAAAGACACTTTGAACTTCTAAGGAACTTCCCCATCTCCCCAGAATAAAGATCTCAGATTTCTAAGTCAATTAAACAATTTATTTGATTAATCACCTGATGGTTAGAGATAAATAATTAGGAATACTCCCAAATCCTCACTATAGATGCCTCAGGGATCTTGAAGAAAATATAGTTTAACATGCCATTTAATAAACAAACATAGAAATCATTGCAGAAGCCTTGAAGACATAGCTGAAGTGAGAGGTCAAAGGCCATATTTCATATTTTCTTCTCCATTCCCTATTAAAGCAAGGCCCCAGAAGCAAAATCACCTTAAAACACACACACACACACACACACACACACACACACAAACCCAACTGAACCTGTATTTCCACCAATTAAAATCTTCTGCCACATTAAATTGAACCCCATGAATGGTTGCAGACCCACCGATTAAAAATTGTCTTTCGTTGATTAATATACTGATTAAACCACTTAATGGTTCTGGCCCTATTGATCTCCTGGCATGCCTGGAGCTCCTGCTTCTCTTCAAAGGGATGTTTTGTTAAGTTCCCCCCTTCTGATGTTTCCCAGAAAGTACAAGAAGAATGAGGATGCAATCTTATGCCCACTTACCTCAGAGTAATGAGCACTGTATAGGATCGCACTGTTATATCTGGATTAATGCTTCTTGCCTTGCTTTTTATGCTACCTGAAACTGCCCTTCCACGTGAAAATGTTCAGGTCTGAGGTCCAAGTGGTGGCATATTGAAATACTAAGAAATAGTTAATAAGATGAGCAAGATCTCAAATTCTTGGGGGTAAATGGACCTTGCACACCGTACCATAATAAATAAAGAGAGGCTGCGGCAGGAGTGTGTGTATGTGAGGGAAAGAGAGAGAGAAGAATGTCAGGATATCGAATTTGCAGATTACCGTTGTTTATAAGCTACAAAGGAGGCAGAGAGAAAAAGAACAGCCCGATGCTATCAGTTATTCATATTTGCATATAAACTCTGGTATTAGGATTCATTTTTTTTAAAAGCATGTCATTTTTTAGCTCCTAATTAATTGCATTGACAGCGTTCTGTGCTGAGTTTGGTTCTTTTTCTTCTCTCTCTCTCTCTCTCTCTCCCCCCCCCACTTCACCCCCTGTTAAAAAAAAAAAAGAGATGCTGTTGTGGGCTGCGGTTTTTAATTATATGAAATATTAATCACGGGATTGAAATTGGAAATTTTAAATTATTGTTTAATGATCACTGATCAAATGCGCAATCGAGATAAAGAAAATTAGGATGGCAGGCAGCGACATCCCATTTGAATTTTACATTATTAGTCTTCTACCTAACTAGGCACTTTTTCCTGAATCTCTGAAATGTATCCCCCCCTCTTTTTTTTCTTTTTTTTGCCTTTTAACTATACTTGCAGTTGCTATAGTGATGGTATAATTTCGTAATGGTCTGAAAATGACACTGGCATAGATACTGACAGATAGGAATTAATTCGCTAACAAGTAATTATGTCGCGAAATGTTGACTGCCACGCAGAAGGTGCACTGTGACACATTTACTGTTTTCCAGGGATGGCAGCAACATTAGCGTTGGTCATTAGTGGTAGACATCTCAGCACAGTGTTGCATACAGGCTTATATGCAGACCTATTTAGTTACCTGTGTGACAGCCTTGTTCAGGACACCAGAAACAGCTGTCCTAGCCTGTATGAGCCAAAATAATTAGGCCTGTCATCTTCCCGCTCTGATTTTCCCTTCAACCTGTTCCACAAAATGCAAATATTTTGCTTTCATTGTCACATTCACCTTGACATGGATATTGCTTTGGCGCATAACTGGATGAGATGACTCGGAATTTGCATTGTTCATTCTAATAAATTTGCTTTCCCCCCCTCTACCGCATGGCAGGGCCCATCAGATAAAGTCTCCCAGAGTGTCATCAATCACCATCGCTGACAGACGGCTTTTGCCTTCATTTGTTACATACGAGAACATGCTTAATTATTTGTCCTGTAATTAGTTGAGAAAATGTCAGGAAATGTCAACTCTCTGTTCACTCTGGAAGGCCTCCGCTTGAAAGCCGCAATGACTGAAGTGTCATTAAGGCTGCCTAACAAGACGAGCATCAGCTGGGGAAAAGTGAAAAGCTTCTAAAAAAGTAATCATGGCGAGTTAAGGAAAACCGCATATCGGCACCAATAATAAGATGTGAATCCTATTAGGAAACAGTTCTATTTTTTCAAGTATTTTTTCTCTCTCCGTCCCGTTCCCCCCCCCCCCCCAAATAAATATAGGGACAAAAGAACAAACTCAACAACGAACGGGCATAGTGAGTTAGTATAATTTCCATCTCGTATTCATTGGCATTTCCTAAGCCAATCATACTTACTTTATTATTTCAGGTCGTATCTAATATTTAGTCTTCAGATTTGAGGCACATTCTTTTTACATTCACCCAGCAGTGTAATATGCAATGGATATGCAGAAGGTAAATATTATTTTTACATTCATTGAGCAGAAGAAAAAAGATTAACTTGATGTGAAATTTTGGTTTCGGAACTTAGAGCTGGCAAGAACAATGGGCAGTAGCTTTGCTTCTTAATCATTTTTTTTTTAAAGACCCACAAACCATGTTGAGCAGAATTTATACTGACTAGAATGATAAGGCTGTATAGATTTTTGTTATTTATGTTGACTAAGACAGAGATGTTTGACTTTGGGTGGTGAAATTTCACGAGGGCAGCGCAAGTTCCTACCAAACCAAGGGAGAAATGTATCAAGAAGAATGAACTACATAGTCGCTTGCCTTTCCACATACTGCTTTTTTGTGATTTTTGTGCCTAAGATTTAGAAGCAGATCTTAGTCTTCCAGGGATTTCACTGATAGCAATTCTAAAAAACAAAGCAGCCCTTGTCTATTGTGGACATATATTGTGTGTCGGGGTATTTTGTGTACATTTTTTGCCTATAATAATGTTATTAACATTAGGAACAGTTAATCTTTCACACACATTTTGTCTTTAAACCCTGCCCAATGAGTCACCACCCATCTTTTACATCGCCGTCCAAAGGACTATTCATGAAAGAATCCTTTTCTAACTTAATTACCTCCATTATTTCATCTTTCATTGCCAATAAGCACATTATTACTCTGTCTCTTTAGTAAGGATAATTAAGATAGTGTTCTGGCCTTTTACAATTTACTAGTTGTCACAGGTATGGCTCAGCTAATTATCAAATGGTTAAAAATTTATTCTGGATAGAGTATTACAAGTGTATCGCATGGGCAGATTGCTTGCTAGGCTAATTCAATTAAAGATACGCAGCAACCAGACTATGGGCATTGAGCAGCATTTAGGAAGTGTGGTATATTATGGAAATGTAAAACCAAGCTGATCATTAAAATGCCTTTCTGCGCATATCAGATGTTTAACAGACATATTCAATTCCAAATTATGAATTTAAGATGGGGAGGGAGAAAATTATTGAACAGACTCCCATTCCTTTCTCCTTTTTCGATATCAGAACAGATGTACACAAGTAAAGCAAACAGGCTGTGCTTAATGATGTGTTAGATTTTCTTCATTCTTCGTATTATTCAAGAAGATAAAAATTACTCTGCCAAGCTGCTCTTTCAACCTTTCCATACTGGACTTCAGTCTTCAGCCCACTCCCCCCAAATTATTTTGTATCACAATTCAAAATAATGAGGCATTATTTCCTGGAGGGGGAGAATAGTCCCTCAGGATTGACAGCTTATGAAGATTTAGTAACCCTTTTATCCTCTAAGAAAGATAGTCTCTTCAAAGTGCAGGAGGTGGTTCTTATGGGAAACATTTCGATAATACGCCACAATCAATTGAGTACAATAAAAATGTTTATTCCTATAACATAACATTGCACTGTATTAGTCCACAGCCTACTAGATAAGTACCATATCTTAAGTGTTTGAAAATATGGTGAGAATTACCCTTTTCATTCAGACATTGGGTGTTATCAATGCAGGAATATATTTAGAGGCTGATAGAAACAGATACTCCCTCTGTTTAGGCCTCTGTTGCCGCTTTTCGCACTAAAACTAGAAAAGAAAAATATTTCACTGCCACAGTGCTTTAAAAAGAAATGGAGTCCTTTTGGTGCATGCTATGCAAAACTGGCCTTTAATTTGAGAAGATGGCCGCAACTGCAGCCTACGGGTACCGAGCCCTGGGAACATCTCTTGCATGCTTCCCATTGATAGGAAGGTGAGATGTGCAAGAACACTAACATAGTTTTAAACAGCTCTCTTTCATTTCAGTGGGGCAGGCATAAGAGACCTGCTTTGTGGGTTGTGCCCTAAATGTCTGTGATATGACGCCCTGCTATTACTGCAGTAAGGAGAATCTGTCCCTTGATAGTTTGCATTCCTGTGAATCAATTCCGAATTAGCTTGCAGTAATAAACCTTCTGTAGGCGTGCATTCATGGCCCAGTTGTGCTTATATATACATGAAAAGCTTTCTCCTATAACCTTGGTAATTGCTACAATTATTCACCCTCCACCCTTTAAAAAAAAAGAGGGGGAAAGAGGTTTGGATTTATTTACAGAAAGCTACAAGGAGATTGTATCCCAGGACTCCAAAGAATATCCAGCAATTCACACTCCTTCAGTATGGTGAAGAACCCCGAACTAAGGCGAGGAATTCACAAGCCAAAGGAGTTAAGCATGCAACCATTCTCACACGATGATGAATCGGGCCCCACATCAGGTTTATGAACAATGGAGCTTAGTGCTAGGTTATAGGTTACCCACTCAAGGTGAACCAGTGTAAATACACAGGATTAACTTCACGTATTCTCTCCTAGGTGCTGCGTGACACCACAGAAAACACAGCTGCTCTTGGGCAATTACAAGCTGTCTTCATTTAGCAAGTGAATGGAAATGGCACACCCCCAACAGTCCTACATGTAACAGAGAAGACAAACTCCGAAATGCCCGCTTCCAGGATGAAAGGTGAAACCTGACGCTGCTGAAGTGTGCCACAGACTTTCGTGAGACAGAAATTCACCCTGTGCCCATTTTTTTTAAAAAAGTAGCCATAATCTTTTAAACAGAAATCACTTATACCCAGTGCTCAGAAGCGACTTGCGATTTACTACAAGCAATACTAGCTAAAATGAATATTCAGAAATATTTAAAATTTGCCCAGACTTCCCAGGATCAACAGTTAGATTTTGAATGTGGAATTTCGGAGTCAAAATTAGAGATGCGATGCTTTGTATTTGTTAGCGACTGCCCCTTGATTGTTTTGGCAGAGCATCACAAATGTGGGCACCTCTTAAGCTGTCAGATATCAATTACTGTCAAATGCTAAATCCTATTATGTGTCCAATATCAAATAAGTCTAATTCTAAGCACAAATGCTGTCAAACATCAAACACTGAAGTCAAATATAATAGGATGCTGAGCATAGGTATCAAATATGGGCAGAATAGCCAGCAGTTCAAGGAATATCTAAAGCATATTCAACATCAAAATTCTTAAGAAGAGAGTTCTGATAAGATTGCGTGTGGGCTTCATGTGAGCTCTTTATTTGGCCTTGATTTTGTTTTGTATTGTTTCGGAGCTTTCCCCAAGTATCTATATGAAACAGGGCATGGTTTCAACAATAGTTACTTATGAATACCTCTCACAGTGTTTTGCTGGTTTCCTAGCACTGTCAACTCCCTTCTGTAAAAGCAAGGTGCGATTTTGAATGCAGAGCAAGATTCATTTGAAATAACAAGCATGGTTTCTGTCTAGATAGGGTGGCATTTAAAAGAGGGCAGCCTGCGTCTACCTAAGAATTCTGCCTTTCTTATTTATTTATTTACAGTGCACTTATTTTAGAAACCGATGGATGCGCTGGAAGGCGCTCGCGTGCGCTCTTTTCGGAATTAGCATATTTAAGCACCCATAATAAATTGGGAATTCTCACAGGTTGATAAGATGGTTTTTAAACTCCATTATGGGCAAATAACAATGGAATAAGCTTGAAACAATATATTTAAGACGAAGAGAGAGGGGGGTAAAAACAAAGATGTTAGGTCAGACAATATCTCAAATAACATTTGGAAAAGACTGCCAATTGTTTGGATAACTGTACAATGCCAAAGCCTCTTATAACATTGTTAAGTCTTTATTCAGAAATACATTATCATGCATATTTCATAGCAGGGATTACTAAGACAGAATTGTGTGTCATTTTTGTTGTATGTCTTTATAATTACACCTTGAAGCCACAACTAGATTTTTTTTTTTACTACATATTCATGAAAAGCGGACTTGTAATTTGATAAAGGGTAGCTTGTGTTCTCGACTCCATTCAAACAGCATCATGAAGCAGAATTAAAGTAGGCATCTGTGTTCTCCCGGCATTAATCTCTTGAAGCACATTCCAGCTGCTATGATGTGCAGGCAGGAGATAAGTCCTAAACGGACTAAAGCTAAGCAAGCCAGACAACTCTATTATTGGCTTCATAATTGCTTAATTAAACTTTTGTCACTAATCATTATGAGGGCAATAGAGCTGTTATACTGGCTTCTGTTAAGCAAAAATCAATAAACTGTTGGAGTTAATTTCGCCGTATTTTTTGTCCTGCAAATGGAATTCATTGCTGCCGGTTAGTGATCTGTGGTTCTGGCGCTCGACTGATATGAGCAGCCATCACCATCTGAATTGAGGGTATTCAGTAGCACATGAATATGAACAAATGGCAAGCATAAATCTTTTGCATGAAGTACACCTTCTATCCCTTTATTATGGAACAATTGACCCATCTAAAATGAATTCTAATGCCAGGAAAGCGTTTAGATTTAAATTACACCATGGTCTTCTGGACCTGAAAGATGACGGCATAAAAAAGATTAATATGCTAATTATTTTTCTCCTTATTTTTCCCCCCTTCGACATCTATGGTGGGGTATTGTGAAGCGTGTAAATAAGATGACTGTTTTGTCAAGAAATGGCTCTGAGGCATACTATATTCCATTGCAATTTAATTTGTTTATTCAAACCTTCACTCCGGATTTTAACTGGTTTTGCAATAACACTTTATTTTTTCACATAATGTTTTTTCCCTTCACAGAGAATACCTTGAATAAGAAAAGCATGTTTTGTGCAGCGAAATAGATTTAATGATATTATGAATGATGGTACTCTTAACTAAGGCATGCATTTATAAATTCCTGTCAAACTTTTTTTTTCTCTCTTCAAGGTTTGCTCCGTCTGGCCTAGGTTGCATCAGAGCTTGCCCCCTCCGCCCCACCACAAAATGATACGGGGTTTTGAGAGGAAGAAAGGGAAGAATGGAGGGCAGAAGAAAGCAAAGCAACCTAGAATTACTTCACAATACCCTCTTGAAATAAAACAGCAGAGATGTTAAGCTGTGATTTCTCTGTGTCTGGCATATTTCATTCTCTTCCAGACTGTCACTAAACATAACGTAACCCACTGCAATGGGATGCAGAATGAGATATTTGGGGGAAACAATTCAGTACTAAACTAAACCAGTGGGATTTACTTAAATATTAAGCAATATTTACCATTGCGGCCTTGTAACAAATATGCAGCAGAAAACTCTTGTGGCCTTCCGACTAATTGTGGAATTGATCTGCAAAGCTTACATGCCTGAAGTTAAATACTGCTTCAGTCCTGTAACATAACTTTTAGTTTTCTTCACTGCAGTGAGATGCCAAGGCAGAGAGGTGCCAAGCAATTTTGTCTGTTGCATCCTCGGTGCAGAACAGGAAAGCTAAGCAGCTACACAGGAGTTCTGGGTATGCGTCAGAGCAGGTGTGGACCATGGATCAGGATGAGTGAAGTAATTGGTCAATGAAGATACATCACATGTATTAAAGGGGAGGGGGGATGCCAGATAAGCCAAAAATGTTTTAAAAGAACCAAGCCCAACCAGCCAGAGGAATTTTGGCACAGCTTGAAGACTTGATTTATTTTGGGTTGTATAACTGGCATTTCCATGTGCAGATCTCCGCTCAACGCACATTCATGCTAGAAGAAGCAGGGGGAAATGAACTTTGCCAATTTATCCATCCCCTTGTATCCCCCTGTACTACCTGAAAAACCATTCTGGAAGGCCTGGTACAGTGTATGGAAGCTTTCCCGGGTCTGGTGCTATCCAGATGTTGTTGGATGCCAAAAATTATCCTCAGCCCATGTGGCCAATGGTCAGGAATGTCGGGAGTTGTAGTCCAAAATGTCTGCCCCTCTCTGTGTGCCTCCTCTGACGGAGGGTGGAGGGTGGCAGCATAAGAACAAGCCTTCTCAGTAATAATTCTGTTTGTGGAATACACTCCCCAAGAAGACCTGCCTAGTGCCATCATTATCTGTTTTTAGGTGCCACTGAGCCTAGGACCTGCCGATCAGAAGGTCGGCGGTTCGAATCCCCGTGACGGGGTGAGCTCCCGTTGCTCGGTCCTTGCTCCTGCCAACCTAGCAGTTCGAAAGCACACAAAGTGCAAGTAGATAAATAGGTACCACTCCGGGGGGAAGGTAAACGGCGTTTCCGTGCGCTGCTCTGGTTCGCCAGAAGCGGCTCAATCCTGCTGGCCACATGACCTGTAAGCTGTACGCCGGCTCCCTCAGCCAGTAAAGTGAAATGAACACCGCAACCCCAGAGTCGTCCGCAACTGGACCTAATGGTCGGGGGTCCCTTTTTAAAAACATTTTTATTCATCCGGGCTTTTGCAACTTAATTCTCTGTTGCTGTTTTTGCATATTATTATACTTTAGGTTATTTTCCCTCTTGTTTTTGTATCTGCTTTTAGTGTTCGTAAGTTCATTTGATACCATTTTAAAAAGCTGTAAACAACAAGTTATGTCAAACTATCTTGCACAAATAACATTCAGAAAGGCACAGTTTATTCTTTTGCCCCCTTTAGATTTGTCTTCTGTCTTTTGTTTTATATGAAGTGTTTAAAAATTGGCACACTATTAATTCCCTGTTAATAGTTTTGTACTTTCGAAAAGGGACAAGCTTTCCTCTTTTACTTTTTCTGATGTCAGCAAAAGACCTCTCAACTTCAGGACTTATTTCTTTTGTTGCAACACACGTTCACTGTTTTATATTTTTCTGTTACAATCTTCCAAACATGAAAACCAAGGCACTCCAGCCAGAGGTGGCCCTAGAGTTTGGGGGGCTCTGTGACCCTTTAAATGTATGGAAACAAATCAGGCATAAAACATAACTTAATTCTTACGTACGGTATACACAAAGATGCAATAAAAAGTATAGAAAAATGTGTCATTTTACATTTAGTATTGTGGTCAATTTTTATTACAACAGGAGTGAAGAATATTACTTAATACGTTACATCAACTCTAGAGCAGAAATACAAGTCAGAAACAAAAATAAACATGCTATTAGCACCATATGTGATGCTCACAGGTAAACAGAAAGAGACCTTCCTTTAAATAGCAAACTGCATGATACCACAGTAGGAGGAACAAATGGTGAATTGGTGATTGACAACTGATGAATAACAACTGCGGAAACCCAGCCAGATGGGTGGGGTATAAGTAATAAATTATTATTATAAATAATGGTATTGTGATTTATCATATAAGAATCAATTATCCAGTATGTTACTTAAAGAAACGAACTTTTAAAAGGAATTTTGGAAGTAAAGTCCTCAGTCAAATCACTGTAATCCAAACCTCTCCCAATTTTATGTTCGGCTGAAATCAGTGCTAATCCTGGCAGACGTTATTGGAGCACAGAAGAATGCAGATAATTTTTTATTAATTTCAGCTTTGAATATGACATCTGAACAGATGCAGCAGTTACAGGTACAGTGAAAACTACTACACATAAAATGGAGTAAACATATGGAATAGTGCTGTTGTTAATAAATTGAAGGGCTGTCAAAACTACGCATTGTCTTGAGGTTGATTATAGAGCCTAATACAATTCTCGGTCACAGGTATCCACCACCAGATTTATAATGGTGTAAATGGTGCAATTGCATCAGTTTCCATGCCTGCAAGAGAGCCCGGACTCAGCTTCCTTGAAAAAATAAAAGTAAGCATCTAGCTGTACTAGAAGGAAAGTTGTGGAGCAAAATCTGCAAGGACTCTTCTAAGCGATTTCTGTGAGATAAACCAGCTTGGCTGCTCCTGCTTTTCAGTGGTATCAGCCAATGAGTAAAGTCAGAACTGTGATGGATGAGTGAATTATTCGTATAACCTAGACTTTCTCCCATCCCTATCACATGAAACAGTGCCTATCCGCAACCTTACAAGTTGTGACGATTTGCTATGAGGCAGGCGAAACCCAAATGGCAACAGCCAATCAGCCAAGTGGGGAAAATTCCTGCCCTGCCCCTGTCCTAATGACAGACAACACACGACAGCATAGGAAGGTCAATCGCAAAATGCCCTAAAATTAGGGAGAGGTGGGTGAGTGTTCTGATGCACGAGCTGAAAGAGGAAACTCTGGGATGTGCATGGGTTTATATAGTTCTCTAGATCCGTTTAGACTGCACCCCATTGGCCAGATTACACCCAGCAACGAAGGACCTACCTATCGGGTGTTGTGGCTATGCAATAGACCACCCACAACCAGGAGGTCAGTCTCCAGGTCTCACCGCAACACGTCCCTGCTTTTAGGGAGGACACGATTTACTTGACAAAATGGTTGTAAGGTTCTCTCCCCCGCCCCCTGCAAAAAAAATAATGTCTTTTGCATATTCACTGAACTATGTTTTCAGGACTGGCCACCTGGTGCTCACTGTTGTGCCATGTGACCATCTTGAAGGTAAGAAAAGATCTTCTGAAGAACCCTAGTGGCGAGAACAAAGACAAAGGCCTTGGTCTAGAGACTGGGAACCTGCGAGGGGCAGGGCCCACAGTGAGCATTATTAATCGGCAGAGCTTTACTCATCCTATGTAGCTCAGTTTGAGGAGGAAGGAGCTTTTGAAATGCTGAGTCCTGCCAATGCCTTTCCTGGCTTAGAGAGACTTGGGGAGGCCTGCGGCTCTTTGCATCTGCTTTGTAAGGCATAGCAGGCTAATAGTCAAATTATGTTTGCCATATGCTCATTGCAGGTTTTGAATTCATGCTAGCTAGCACAGTCCCCCTCCCCCCTTCCCAAAGAAATCAATTCAACATGTTTTGAATATGCAGGGATGCAAATAAATATTATAATATTGAATACTACTACAACTAATAATAATAATAATAATAATAATAACAGACACAAAGCAAAGCATGGTTTTTATATGAAATAATGTAAGCGTTTCTGAGCTAGGAGCACCTGAAATATGACTGATAACATCTTCTATTGATCTGCTTTATTTATTTGTTAAATCTGCACACCGCTCTTCAGCCGAAGATCTCAGCATGAAAATACAAAACACGAAATAAAAACATAAACAAAACATCTTTGGGGCATTCCTTCCATTTCCCCCATCCATTCCCAGTACATGCAAACTCCATCAGCTTCCAATTTAGATTAGAGATTATCATATGTTTTGTCTCATTATTGTCTCTGGTCAAACTGCTGCTGTTTGCAGGGATGTTTTAGGAATCACAGAACCACAGAATTGTATCCTTGGGAGCACCAGGGTCATCCAGTCCAACCCTCTGCTATGCGGGAATCTTTTGCCCAGAGTGGGTCTCGAACCCATAACCCTTAGATTAAGATTAAGGGTCTTGTGTTCTACTGACTGAGCTATCCCAGAGGCTGACTGAGTTTTCAAATGGCCCTTGATATGAATTTGTGGGTTCTGATGCACTCACGTTTCGTCTTGCGTCATATCGACCTGTCCATCCAACTCACACTTCTTTTCAGCTGCTTGTTTAGCATTGATATTTTTAAAAAAATAAAAGTTCAGGAATTAGAAGCAAAATAAATAATGCAAATATATGTACGAAACCACAGGTTGCATGTGTGTTATTCAGGAATGCACACATACATTTCCATAGAGATGGTGCATAGGATCGTGTTGTTTATGTGGCCAACCAAGTTTGCTCTCCTTCACTGTGATTAGCCTGCCATATACACAATTTCAAAGGGCATAGGAAATTAGGGTTGTCATATTGTGAAGAGCAAAAAAGAGGACACATTTGCCGACTTCTGCTTTTAACTACGGATTGCCATGATGACACTCATTTTATATACCCATGAAAAAGAGGACATGTCCTGGAAGAAAAGGACATATGGCGACTCTAGGGGAAATGCAGTTTGCTGCCATGTTAGGGGTTTTGCTCCAAGCTCAAAACATTATAATGCACACATACCATCAATAAGAATATATTTTAAGGAATTAAACTTCACCTGCTGATGTTTAATTCCTAAAATATATTGGTGATGGACGTGGAGTAGAAGAGTTCCTGTATTTGGAAAAACAAGCCAGAATGCACTCAATGCGCTTTGTACAGAATGCGTATGTTACATGTGCAGAGTTGTGTACATTGCATTGTGCACACATTATTTGTGCATAACATGCAAAGGTGCAATTGTAAGCACTTAAAAATGCATTTTTAGCAGAGCCAGAGAAGGAGAAAAAAACCTTAAGTTATTCCAAGACCATTGGGGGAGAAAAATCCTTGCAGCCTAGGCTAACTTTCAGATTTTTAGAATGGTTCATTCTCTATCTGTTGGGCTTTGAAAGCCTACAATAATCTGCAAAAACCTGTTCAGAGGAGGTAATAATAATGATAAATACCTGCGAATGTTCAAAGTGCTTCACATGCATTCATACAACAACCCTGTAAGGTTGATATTGACCTTACGGCATGTGTGCAGGGGCTGGAACTGAGAATATGTGACTTGCCTGAGGTCACCTATTGGGTTCCTAGCAGTGATATGCTTTGACCAGAGACTTGCTGATTCATAACACATTCTTTTAGCTACAAGAATACATCAGTTCTTAGCAGTGTATACACCATGGGCAATGACACTTCTCTATGACTATTGTTGACACTCTGAAAAGATGACTGTAGCCTGTCTCCATCCTTAGAATGTTATAACAATTTGCTGCTATAAATCAGTTCAGGAATTATTTGAAAGCTAATTTCACTCACTCATCCAGCTCTTATTGAATCTCATTTTACTGAAAGATGCAATTTGGGACTGGACCCTAATTCACTCATCTACATGCGGATCTGGCAGCAATAGCACAATTTTAAAATGTTTGAGGTGTGTATGTATATTACTATAATATTTTGACAAAAGTGGAAGCCAAATGCCTCTTGCCACATAAATAAAATCTTTATTTTGTTAATCGTATTAACGTGTGTGTGTGTAGTGATTGTGTGTAGTGATTACCCCAATCCCAAAAGGGATCCAGAAAAAGCTTGAGATACATTAGATGAATTCTTCCTTGCTTTTTGTCTTGATCGGGTTAATGTCAACATTTCTTTGTCAGTTGCTTAAATTCTTATACGTTGTTTTTAATACCAGACTTTTAGTGCTTGATAAACAGAATTATTTATGGTACTGTGCTATATAATACTATATGTTTTTCTTTGACCTGTTCTGTCCTTGTTGTGCATTATTGTCATTTGACTAATAAATCCTCTAAAAATATATTTTTTATGTATGATTTTCAGTTTTATACATTTCAATCATTTTACAACCATTTTAACCTTTCAAAACTTGTCTTCCTTCCCTTTCTTTCTGCGGTTCCTTAAATTTATTTTTAATGTTTTCTGCATATCCAAACTAAGTTAATTTGCTCATTTATTCATCTACTTTAAATATAATTGTTCCTTGGTTTTTGGACAGAATGTGTTCTGGAAGTCCGTTCGACTTCTGAAACGTTCAGAAACCAAGGCACGCCTTCCGATTGGCTTCTGATTGTGCAGGCGTGCCGGAAACAATAGTGTTTGGCTTCTAAAAAAAGTTTGGAAACCGGAACATTCACTTCTGGGTTTCGATCGCTCGGGAGCCAAAACATATGAGTACCAGTGCGTTCGACAACCAAAGTACGACTGTATATACTCTTATAAAACTGCAGGTTATTACAATAATCCTGCCAATGTTCTTATCTGTTTACAGTTTGTTTGTAAATATTCAATAAACCATTTCCATTCTTTTATAAAAAGTTTGTTATGTTGATTTCTTATTTTTCCGGTAAGTTTCGCCATTTCTGCATATTCCATACATTTTTGTATCCATTCTTCTTTTGCTAGGACTACTTCTTTCCATTTTTGGGCTAGTAACATTCTTGCCACTGTAGTCACATACATGAATAAATATCTATACAGTTTGGGTAGTTCTGACCCTATAATTCCCAAAAGGAATGCTTCTGGGTTTTGTTTTTTTTACAAACGTTATTTTAAACTTATTTTTCAATTCATTGTATATCATTTCCCAGTAAGCTTTAACCTTACTACAAGACCACCACATACGATAAAAAGAACCTTATTTGACTAATAAATCCTGATTGAGGATGAGAAATATGAAGGCAATAAGGCCCTGATTTTTGTAGCATATGAGTGCTTCCATAGTATTTGTCTAACGCATTTATATCCCACCTTTTCTCCAATGCGCTCAAGGCAACATAAATGTCTCTCCTGTTCCCATCTTATCCACTCAACAATGTTGTAAGATGGTGTAGCCTGAGAGACAGGTACTGTCCCATCTGAGTCATAATTCCAAGCACGACTTTGGTGGACAAGTCAGGGTGCATAGGTGAATTGAGATTTGGTTCGTCTTTGCCCTAGCCCAACACTCTTAACAAGAACATCACACATGCTTATGAGCTCAGCTGTAAGCAACGAAGTCCCCACTATTTTTATTTTTATTTTACAGAAGACCTTATTTTTCTTCCTTTGGTTTGGTTGTCTTGCACCCAGGATTTCTTTCAATGTTTTATCAATACTACACACGACCTTACATTTTATAATGGATGTACTTTACAATTTGCTGCCTCGGCCAGCGCTTCTAATATTGGATGGCTTTAGCATACTCAGGAATCAAAAGTTCGGTGTCTCTTTTGTAGGAAATGTATACTTTTTGTGCATTCTGCAATCACATTCCAGTGCAATTAGGTAAGCATTAAAAAAACTTTTGCAAGCTTGACTGGATTTGGATTGGAGCAAGAATGCTTAATCTCAGTACTTCAATCATAAATTGACTGTAATCTATACTACAAAATACATGTACATAATGATATTCTTAGGTCTTTACAGCATGAGCACAAACTATAGCTAGTATTTAGTTCTTGTCTTGTTTTCAACCAACCAATATATTGCAGAGTACTCAAAAGTACTTCTGTTCCTATCTAAGGAAGGTTGGGAAAACCAGCTCAGATAAGGCAAACTTTAAGAGTTCATTGACCATAGGTATAAGAGATAGAGTCCAATTTACCTCTGGAACCAGCTGAATAATATTAGTGACAAAATTTATTCAGCAAGCTTCAAAATACTGTATGAATAATTCACTAACTTTAATGTTTCAGTCTGCCACAAAGAAGTTCAAATATTTTAATGGGTACCTTTCAAATAGCTTCTGAACTAACACTAGCGTACGGTATAACATTTTGTAATGCTTACCTGTACTACAAACATTAGATTCATATTTTTTGAACGTGGCTCCGTAGTATGTTTTCTTAATTTTTCTAATGCATAGCTTGATTAATCTGAGCAATGTATTCTTATTGTTCTTATTTTTAAGTTTTGTTTTCTGCCATTCATCTGAAGATCACAAAGTGGTTTATAATGTAAAAATACAAAATGGGAACACAAAGTACGTAAGCAAAACAAAAAACCAACGAACGCCCCCAACCCCCCATAAAACACACCAGCCAAAGGCCTGGTTGTAGAGAAACATTTTCACCCATCACCTTCTGCCTTCCTGAGGAGAACATTCCACAACTGGGGAGCCACTGCAGAAAAGGCCTGTTTTCACATTGCTAAGTTGTGGGTGACATATCAGACGACACAGCGATTCTTCAAACAGCTCTTGTTTATTCAGAGGCCAGAACAAAACTGAACTGAAGGGTTCAGTCAGCCTGCTTATATAGAGCTCCAGTACAACGTTACTGTAACAACTTTCTAAAACTATCCAATCACTGAACATCACTTTCGATCCCTTATTTGCATAACCATCTACAGTATCCCCCTGCTGGCCCAGGGTGAGAACTTCAGTACATAACACACATTGCTACCCTCAAGGCGTCTCGTGGAGGGAGCACATGAAGCATGGCCTCAGATGATGATCACAGGATTCCAGGTTGGTTCATATGTGGGAGAGATGGTCCTTGAGGTACTGCGGTCATGCACTGCTTAAGACTTTTTAGGTCAAAACCAGCACTTTGAATTGGGCCCAGAAACTGATTGGCAGCCAATGCAGTTGGGTCGGGAATCATGTAACACGCGCAAACCTTCTTGCCTAGTGATGCTTGGCCACTGAATTCTGCACGGGGTGAAGTTTCCAAGACATCTCCAGAGGCAGCCCCACGCGCAACACAATGCGGTAATCTAACCTAGAGGTGACCAGAGCATAGGCAACAGATGTTAGACTATACCTGTCCAGTTAGGGGCACAGCTGGGCCACCAGCCGAAGCTGATGGAAGGCACTCTGTACCACCAAGGCTGCCTGAGCTATTGGTAGCTGTATGGCGCCTCCAGATTGGCCATGCCTGGTGCAAATATTAGAAGACTGGTCTTCACTGCACAACGGAGTAAGGATGGAGGAAGAATTTGCTTGGTCCGCTTTTCTCAGATTGACCCAATTCAGCCATCTCAAACTTGCTTGTGGATTGGAACACAACTCCGATGACGTTAGGTGCTTCTCCAGCTCTTGTGATTCTGTTTCACAAAAAAGGACACACGCAAAATTGTATTTTATAGTTAAAAACTCCTGTATAATGTGTATTTTACAGAAAAATAAAGCAAAAAAAGCATTGAAAAATAAATATTTTGAGGAAACGGGTATAATAATGTGTATAGTTTAAATGGAAACTTTTAAGGCATTATTTCAAAAGCTCCACAAACTGGACCTATGTTTGTGTACTAGTGGAAATCAAATGAGAAAAACTTAGGATGATTCCTCCTTACAACAGAATTATATTTTATATCTATTTTTCAGGAGACAGCTTCTAGAACTATGGGCTGTAGGAATGCTCCATCCCTGGGTTGTAGACACCCCTGCCCCCCCCAAAAAAACCACAGAGTGAGGCCTAGAGTTAACTACAACCCAGCCTTGGCATCTAGCAGCAATGAGACAGGGTGAAGTCAACCATATTACGGTTCTTTTTCTAAACTCTGGGAAGACACTGAACCAGTTGCCATTGTATCCTCGGTCCTGTTTTCAACTGATAGATATGTTAGATTAGACATGTCTGAAGCATATTGTTGCTTGCCTGAAGCATCCAGAATTGGGAGGGTGATAAATCCAAGCACATGCAGCGCCTAGCCATATTTTGCAACCTTTCCTTTAGTCAAAACACGGTTTGCTCTTTGCCTAAAATCATTCTGAATTAAAAGCAGCAACGCGGAACAAAGTGCGAGAACTGGGGGGGGGCGCCTAAAAGCAGGGGGTGGAGCTGCCGAATGCCATAG
The DNA here is from genome assembly GCF_964234715.1 of Podarcis melisellensis. Lineage (NCBI taxonomy): Eukaryota > Metazoa > Chordata > Lepidosauria > Squamata > Lacertidae > Podarcis > Podarcis melisellensis. Next base: position 81,279,892 of record NC_138539.1, read on the forward strand.
GAGGGAAGAAAACAACGCTCGATGCAATGGGATATTCTCGTTGTTTGTTGTCATTATTTGTTCCTGATTGACTGAGAGCCGCTACCTTGAATATTAAGTTATCTGATTTCAGCAGCCAGCTTCCCAGTCCGGTAGAGATTGCTTTGCTCAATCCTTAGCTGGGGGAAGCTCACAGCAAGGGCTGGATGACAGGCCATCTTCAGCTGCTCCCAGTCCCCAGTAATTAGCCTGCTATGGCAGCTACCTCTTGTGGTTTTGCCTGCGAGAGACATTTGACACAGCCGACATCAGAGGGATTTTTCAGGAGGCTCTTGTGGAGACCGAATGGCTCTTAATTAACCACTTAGGTATCCTCCTTCACTCTCCTGCCTGCTACTTTCCAAATGGTAAGGGTTGCACCGCGGATCTAAACACCGGGGAAGAGCGCTATCAAAAGATCTTGTAAATGAAGGCTTGTGTAAATTATTTTTAATGATTCCCTCCTGGCGCATCATTATGTTTGTAGTTACACACAGCCACTTCAGAGATGGCTCATCTTCCGTGAGGTCAGCTGCAGGACCACCATAACTAGCTCCAGTCAGTAAATGGCTTATTAATTAGCACCGTGATTGTACATTGCTAAGAGCTCTGATGTATGGAGCTGGAATTGTAATTGCGTGGGATCGAAATAATAAGCCATCTCAGGGCTCCTTATGCAAATTGCCACATTATGAAATCATTACCTATCTAAACACTGAGTTTTAATAAGAATTACAATGATGAATTTTATGATAATTGACACTCATAATTTAATCTGGTGGAATTTTTTTTTTATCGTTTTGATGGTTAAAAGTGTGTTTCTAATTAAATGTTGCTTAAAATGCAAAAGGGTTATTTAACAATTCTATTCAGTTCCCTTAGTTCAAATCAGGTTATTCACTTTGGTCATAGAGAATAGGCTGTCTTAGTAATAGGTATGTGACATTATGTATCACTTGTAGAGTAAGATGTTTTATCTTTCCTTTTTCATATATATATATATATATATATATATATGATTTTGATATTGCCAACTGTGGAAAAAGAAGAGACTATATGTGTCACCGCGTATGACTTCCCATAATAATAATAAAATATGACTCAGAGTGAAGTAGTAAAACCAGTAGCTGATCATGCATACATATGAGATTTTTGTGAGGGCTGAGGGGGACTTGTTTAGAATTCAAGGTATTATCGGCCAACTCCTTGTCGTCTGTTGGCAATAGAAATCCACCTCCAATTAAAGTCCATCATAAACCCAGAGTCTCTCAAAATGATAAACAGCACTGTAGAAATTAAGATAAAATAAGTAAAATAAAATGGATTATATTTATGTGCCAGCAGTTGTAGACATAAAAAAGTGAATATGGAAATCATATAATCCATGTTCTGCTTAAGCCGAACTAATATTTCTATGCCTCTATGAAGTGTCTTGTGATTTGCCTGTGGGGAACTACACCCCCAAAGCACCCTTAGGGTTATAGCCCTGGTCAGGGGTGCCAAATTGAATAAAATATTGAGGGGATCCAGGTAAGCCCCACCCTGCATAATTGATCACATGACACAGCACATGCACACCATTTGAATGGCAATGCCCACAACTTGGGGGGGGGCTCAAATATTTGGTAGGGGGGCTGAAGGGGCCTTGGCCCCTAGGAGTTGGCTCCTATGGCCCTGGTCTGAACCAAGAGTCCACAAGCATCCAGATATACTTGCTAGAGAAGCAGCCTCTTCATCTGCTGCTCCTGCCCTGAGACCCAGTTTCTTGTCACTGATGAGGAGAGAAGCCAAATTTAAAAAAGAACCTGGATGGTTAAGCCCAGTCAAAGGTGAATATGGGGTTGCAGCGCTCATCTTGTTTTCAGGCTGAGGGAGTCGGTGCTTGTCCACAGACAGCTTTCCGGGTTATGTGGCCAGCATGACTAAACCACTTCTGGTGCAATGAAACACCGTGATGGAAACCAGGGTGCACAGAAATGTCGTTTACCTTCCCACCACAACGGTACCTATTTATCTACTAGCACTGGTGGGCTTTCAAACTGCTAGGTTGGTAGAAGCTGGGACAGAGCAACGGGAGCTCCCTCCATCGCATGGATTCAAACCGCCGACCTTCTGATTAGCAAGCCCAAGAGGCTCAGTGGTTTAGACCACAGCGCCACCTGCACTCCTAGAAGCCAAATAGTGGAGGGAGGCCACTAATAGAAGAGATTACTCCCCAGAATTCAGGTGACTTGCTCAGAACAACTTAACCCAAAACCATGATGCATTATGACTCAATAAAACCACAAAACTAGAATGATAAGGATCAAATATTATGGTCTGTCAGAGGGTGTCCCACTGGTCCCAGGAGGCATAGGATACTGTGGACCTTCTCCTTTGTGGACAGTAAGGAAGGCCTACGAACAGGCAGAATGGAATGAGTCACTGCCATGAAATGTCAGGTACAGTGGGTTCATTTGTCACATTGACATTCACTGCCCAGCTAGTGAAAGCTCTGCCACTGTGGTCGTGCTTCTGGCTGTGCTCCATGGGTAGTAAGGAGAAAACTGGTACATCCTGGTGCTATGTCAGGGGTAGCTCAGGAGAAATTTTGGATGTGCTGGGCCAAAGTCCTCAGAAACACTCCTGGAATGGGGGTGGGGGCTGAGCCAGCCCAGCTGCTCTGAAGGAATGGGTAGTGTAGCCGCCTCCCCACTGATCCCCTATTTCAGAAGAACTGCCAACTAGTTACAACTGCAAGCGTTATTGGAGGATACTGAGTATACAGAGCCATTCTAATCTGGGCTCAAACCTGGTTATGGGACTGAAAGATTCTTGATTGTCCTAATGGATGACCTGAATTGAAAGAGGAAAATGGGAAGTCCGACTTTGCTTCTTCTTCTTAATCTCTCCATGGTATGGTTGCCATATTTTGAAGAGCAAAAAAGAGGACACATTTGCCGTCTTCTGCTTTTAACTATGGATCGCTATGACGACTCTCATTTTACAAACCTATGGAAAAGAGGGTGTGTCCTGGAAAAAGGGGACATATGGCAACCTTGACAGGCTTTTGACCATGGCATTCTGCTAGATCAACTGTGGGATGGGTATTGGAGGCACCATACAGCAGTGGTTTCGGTTCTACCTATGGGTTCAAGTTCAGCATTTGTGCTATGTGGTGCTGCAAAGCCCTACAGTGGTACCCCGCAAGACGAATGCCTCGGAAGACGAAAAACTCGCTAGACGAAGGAGTTTTTCGTTTTCTTAGCCGCTTCACAAGACGCATTTCCCTATGGGCTTGCTTCGCAAAATGAAGCTTGCCTCGCAAGCTCCGGGGATAGTGGGGAAGCGCAGCGCGTCTTCCCTGCTGTCCCCAGACCTCTTTTGAACCAAGGGGCGGCAACGGGGAGAAGCAATCTTCTCCCCGCTGCCCCTTGCTTTAAAACAGGTCCGGGGACAGAGGGGAAGGCGCACGGCGCTTCCCCTCTGTCCCCGGGCGGTCTCCATAGGAACGCATTGATTGATTTTCAATGCATTCCTATGGGAAACCGTGCTTCGCAAGACGAAAAACTCGCAAGAAGAAAAAACTTGTGGAACGAATTAATTTCGTCTTGCGAGGCACCACTGTATTTAATCTCTATTCAGCATCTATACGAAGCTGTTGTGAGCCACCATTAAGCAATTTGGACCAAGGTGCCTTCAGTTTGCTGATGACGCCCAAGTCCATTTCTGCATAGTTGAGAATCATGTGTGGCTGTGCAAGGCCTGGACCAGTGACTGGATGAGGGTCAATGGACTGGCAAAGCAGAGATTCTGTAGGTGAGTGGTACCCATGTCTGGGAGTTAGGCCAGCTGCCTGTTCTGGATCGGGTTGTACTCCCTTTGGAGGTGCAGATATGCAATACTAGGGTGCTCCTAAATTCCATCACTGTCACTGGAGATCCAAATGACCTCAGAGCCTAAGAGTGTCTTGTATGAAGTCAGGCTGGTACAACAACCACAGCTATTCCTGGACCAAGATGGTTTAACCACAGTGGTCCAGGCACTAGGGACTGCTCTTAAATATTGATCTGGAAGCTGCAGCAAGTGGAGCAGCTCATCTTCTGACAGGTAAAGGGCACTGACAGCATACAACACACACACTTAAAGATCTGCAACAGCTATCAAGATGCTGCTGTTTAAGGTTTTGTTATTAGTGTACAAAGCTCTAAATAATTTGAGACCTTCTTGGTCTCATATGCTCTTGCTGGACAACTGTGCAGGAGTTGACAACAGGAGAGTTGCTAGTGAGTGTTGTTTGATGTCTGCTCCTTGACTACCAGGAGTAGGATATTCAATGTAGCAGCATCTTTACTGTGCAATTCCCACCATATGCACTGAATACATGTATGTGGCCTAGGCTCTGAATAAGAGCTCAGTAATTTTGGAGATTTCTTGCCTGTAGCATACCCATGTAGTGATGGGCCAATTCTTCTCTCCTCCACTTACACATTTTCAAGGTGACTTCTGGTGTCATGAATGAGCCAGCTCCCAGGGAAGGTTTGCAGCCAGCTCCCAGGGAAAGATTGCTGCCAACTGAAGAAAGCAGCCAGGAACAGAGAGGGTTAACTGCCATGCAGGATGAGGATTGACTAGTGCCAACTCCTCCACCCCTTGAAATGCCGGCTGATATGGGAATGGTGGGGAGCAAGCTAGAACGCAGTCAAAGCTCGCCAGAAGCACAAACAGGCAGGAAAGAGTTAAAAGACAGCCACTCAGAGAATGGGGAAGAGGAGGGAGCTGACCCACTCAGTCTGACGTCTCAACAAATGGGAGGGCTGCAAAATAGGAAGCAAAACAAAAGGTACATGAAGCGAAAGTTCAGTTGCTTCTTCTTTTAGAATCTTTATTGGTTTTTCAGTTGCATACTCCACATACACATATTGTATTACATTTAAGAGCTGACTTCCTGCCTTCCTTCTTCTGGCTTTTTTATATCACATCTATTTTTTCGCATTGTCTTCATCCATTTTATATATTGTTGCTGTTCTTCCGTATTTGTCCGTAGAATGTCTATAAACAAATAAATCCTTCTATATATACAATTCTTGTTGTCTGTATATATTCATTTACAACTACAGTTATTTACATTAGTCACATTGTACATTTTACTTCTTATTGTGTTTATTATCCAATAATTTTCTTTGTATTTCATGTTATGAGGTTTATTTCAGTTCTACTGGTTTCACTATTTCACCTTATTTTTCCTATGTATGACATAAATTTTTCCCATTCTTTTTCAAATATTTCTTCTCCCTGTTGTCAAATTTCCCCAGTTGATTTAGCTATTTCTGCATATTCCGTTACCTTCTGTTGCCATTCTTGGAAAGTTCAGTTGCTTCTGTTCATGCCGGAAGCAGTCTTCAGAAGGGTCATCTTGATTGATGAGGGTGGAGGCTGTGTTAAAGCCGTCTGGAGCTACCTGTTTGTTATGCCAATAAATCATCCTTTTTAATTAACTACGCTCACTGTGTTCTCAAGCTGGGGACTGGACTCCAGACTCCTGATATCCACCCTGGCTCAGGTCTAGTTGCACAAAGGTGCATGTGTCTAGTTATGTGGCAGAATTATATCTTCAGCTTTTGCCTGTTTCTTTCAAAGCGATGTACATGAATCTCCATCCACCTCCCATCACAACTAGTCAAATCTATGTGGTGGATTTGGGGTGATGGTCTGCTGGCGAGATGGCTTCAGCAGGAGGGACCCAATACACAACTTTGCAAACTGTTTCGTCCTCTTTTGCAAAGGGGTGGGGTGGGGAATTGCAAAAACAGAGCAGTGGTGAAAGGCGAAAACCCTTGTCTTGACTCAGTGCTTTGTTTGTCCCGCAGATCACTTAATGGGGCATACTCTGGTTATCAAAGAGAGAGATTGTGTGAAAAGTGGCAGAACACTTATGATGCCAATCTAATACTGCAAATATGATATAACTACAGTGGTACCTTGCAAGACGAAATTAATTCGTTCTGCAAGTTTTTTTGTTCTGCGAGTTTTTTTGTCTTGCGAAGCACGGATTCCCTGGGTATTAACGGTTTTAAGAAAAAGGAAACAAACTCGCAAGACGTTTTCGTCTTGCAAAGCAAGCCCATAGGGAAATTTGTCTTGCGAAGCAACTCAAAAAACGAAAAACTCTTTCGTCTTGCGAGGCATTCGTCTTGCGAGGTACCACTGTATATCTATACTGCAAGTTTTGCACATACATTAGCTTGTGATTACCTAAATGAATTAGACTACATTTCTAAATCTACATTTAAATGAATCGGGGGAATACAATTTTATACAGATGGGGCAGTTACATGATTGGGAACAGGCCAAAGAGTAGAAGAACGCTTTACTTTGAGAGCCCATCAATTTGTTAATGAAACAAGAAGCGAACCAGTAAGCTAGCCATAGAATTTGTGTTTTTACTAAGATAAATACTCATACACAAAAAGCAATGTGCGCCGTTACTTCATTTTAAAAAGTAATTTCGTAGTTTATGGATAGTGAAGTCCTAAATTCATTACAGCTCATATATTCTTAACATTCTGAAACCAGTGTTGGGAAATGCTCAAGAATGCAGTGGGCTAGTGCAGAACTCCAGTGGAAATCTGTCCTAAAGTAGGAATCTCTGGAACATTTCCAGAGTGTTTTCAAAATTCCCCTCATCCAAAGTTCTCTGCAGATTTTGGAATTCCAAATGACCTGTTCTTCTTTCCAGAACAGAACTGAAACATTAGGAATCCTCCGTTTCATCAGATCATTTTTGCCCTTTGCACAGGCCTGTTGATAAAGCATGGTAAAACAAAAACAAACAAACACCGTACTTCATGAGATTGTACATGTTGCTGTTAACAAGATCCTGTTTCTGTGATGCTTTACCATCATGCAGGAGCAGATGCGCCAGGCCAGGTGTCAACACTCAGCATGGTTGGGGAAATGTTTGGTGCCATGGACTTCAAGAGAACACAATAAGGCTGACACCACTTCTCTCTCTCTCTCTCTCTCTCTCTCTCTCTCTCTCTCTCTCTCACACACACACACACACACACACACACACACACACACACAGCACATTGTGAAACATAGCACTGCTCAAAGCTGAATCTGCTGCCATCTGCATTTCCCCAGAGTGCATGGTAACTGCTGTGTAAAGGAGGAGGAGGAGAAGGAAAATAGGATCCCTGTCCACCACCACCAAATAAATTAAATGGGGGGGGGGCACCAGGACTCTCCCCAAACTGGGTTCAGTTCCATCATCATCATCATCATCATCATCATCATTTTATTATTTATACCCCGCCCATCTGACTGGGTATCCCCATCCACTCTGGGCGGTTTCCAACAGAACACTAAAAACAGAATAAAACTTCAAACATTAAAAACTTCCCTAAACAGGGCTGCCTTCAGGTGTCTTCTAAAAGTCAGGTAGTTGTTTATTTCCTCAACATCTGACGGGAGGGTGTTCCACAGGGCATACCAGTAAAATACCACATATATTATACATAATAAAGGAATAGAATGAGGAAAGTCCTCTTATTTGTGCTACAAAAATCATTTTTCTTTTTGTTTAGGCAAACACATGTATCAAGGGCCATACAGTTCTTTACTTAATATCTGGCTGGAACTCCCTATTGAGTATTCTTTCAGTATTCAGGTTTTCCCCGTGGAAAGAGCACAGAGGCAGAATTGGTGCCTTTGAAACAGGTGATAACCTCTGCTGAATTAAAACTGGAGGCATGCTTCATTCTCATACCTGGAAAGGCTTACTTTGGGTTTTGAGAGGGAATGACTCACTCTCAGAGGAGGCCCTACCCATGTTAAGGTGAGTCACAGTCCTGAGCATGGCTCTGGCTCAAAGCAGCCTCCTCCAAGTGTGCACCATTCTGCTGGATCTCTACATGTGGAATGACTAGATGATCCAGGCACATCCAGAGCAGAGACATGGCTGGTGGTTTTTGAGAACTCTAGAACAGAAAATCATGGAGGGGGGAGGGCCCATATAGGTGAACATAAGAAGCTTCCTTATACCAAGCCAGTTTAGAGGTCCCTTTAGCCCAAGATGGTCTTCCCTGGCCAGCAATGGCTATCTGGGATTTTTTGACAGGCGTCTCTCCCATCCTTATCTGAGGATAGGACTAAATCTGAGGCCTGCTGCGTAAAGCCCTTCTTCTTCTTCTTCTTCTTCTTCTTCTTCTTCTTCTTCTTCTTCTTCTTCTTCTTCTAATTCTAATTCTAATTCTTCAATAACTTTCACTCATAGCCGAGTAGGATTGTCTTCTATGAACACGGTTTTAACAGTAAGTCCATAAGGGCCGCGGGTGGTGCTGTGGGTAAAACCTCAGCGCCTAGGACTTGCCGATCGTATGGTCGGTAGTTTGAATCCCCGCGGCTCCTGTCGTTCAGTCCCAGCACCTGCCAACCTAGCAGTTCGAAAGCACCCCCGGGTGCAAGTAGATAAATAGGGACCGCTTACTAGCGGGAAGGTAAACGGCGTTTCCATGTGCTGCGCTGGCTCGCCAGATGCAGCTTGTCACACTGGCCACATGACCCGGAAGTGTGTTCGGACAGCACTGGCCCCCGGCCTCTTAAGTGAGATGGGCGCACAACCCCAGAGTCAGACACGACTGGCCCATACGAGCAGGGGTACCTTTACCTTTACCATAAGTGACTGTGGAGGCCAATTTTGGATCCACACATTCATCCACAGTGGGGACATAGATTTCTGGGCAGGAGTTGATCACGTTGAGGGTTTGCCAAGTGTGCCTTCCTCTTAGCATGTTTCTCCTTTTTGTTCTGAGTTTGAGCATCTTCAAAGCCTATGACACCTTTGGTAAAGGCTGTTCTCCAACTGGAGCGCTCGCAGGCCAGTATTTCCCAGGTGTCAGTGTTTCTACATCTTTTTTTTTTATTTGACTTGAGACAGTCTTTAAACCTCTTTTGTTGAAAGCATTACACTTTCCATTTTTAAGTTCGGAATAGAGTAGTTGCTTTGGAAGACGATAATCAGGCATCCGCACAACGTGACCAGTCCAATGAAGTTGATGTTGAAGAATCATTGCTTCAACATTGACGATCTTTGCTTCTTCCAGTACACTGGCATTAGTTTGCTTGTTTTCCCAAGTGATGTGTAAAAAATTTCAAACCATTGATGGAATCTTTCGAGGAGCTGGAGATGGCATTTATAAGTGGTCTATGTTTCACAAGCCTGCCGTAAGCTTGGTAGAACAATAGCTTTGAAAACAAGCATTTTGCTGCATGCAGAGCTGATGCTCCACCACTTTGGGCTCACGGGAACCTTCAATTATTTAATAATTAATTAATTGGCAAACAAATGTTGTTGTTGTTTAGTAGTGTCCGACTCTTCGTGACCCCATGGACCAGAGCACGCCAGGCACTTCTGTCTTCCACTGCCTCCCGCAGTTTGGTCAGACTCATGCTAGTAGCTTCGAGAACACTGTCCCCTTCTCCTTGTGCCCTCCATCTTTCCCAACACCAGGGTCTTTTCCAGGGAGTCTTCTCTTCTCCTGAGGTGGCCAAAGTCTTGGAGCCTCAGCTTCAAGATCTGCCCTTCCAGTGAGCCCTCAGGGCTGATTTCCTTCAGAATGGAAAGGTTTGTTCTTCTTGCAGTCCGTGGGACTCTCAAGAGTCTCCTCCAGCACCATAATTCAAAAGCATCAATTCTTCGGCGATCAGCCTTGCTTATGGTCCAGCTCTCACTTCCATACATCACTACTGGGAAAACCATAGCTTTAACTATACGGACCTTTGTTGGCAAGGTGATGTCTCTGCTTTTAAACAACAAACAAATAATTAAGTTCTTTTAAGGAACAAACCCAGATCAAATCCCGCACAGCTGCTTTTTCTTGAGCAAGGAAGTAGTCAGCATTAAGTACACTTTTATGAAGTATGTGTGGTTTGGTCTTCAGTTTTCACAGACACTGTAGGGATGCGGGTGGTGCTGTGGTATAAATCACTGAGCCTCTTGGGCTTGCTGATCAGAAGGTCGGCGGTTCAAATCCCTGCGACGGGGTGAGCTCCTGTTGCTCAGTCCCAGCTCTTGTCAACCTAGCAGTCCGAAAGCACGCCAAAAAGGGCAAGTAGATAAATAGGTACTGCTCTGGCGGGAAAGTAAACGGCATTTCCATGCATTGCTCTGGTTTTGCCAGAAGCGGCTCAGTCATGCTGGCCACATGACCTGGAAAAACTGTCTGTGGACAAACACCGGCTCCCTCGGCTTGTAAAGCGAGATGAGCGCCCCAACCCCAGAGTCTTCTGCGACTGGATTTAACTGTAAGGGGTCCTTTACCTTTACCTTTTTTTCACAGACAAGTCTCTAGCCATTTTCTCAGCGTACACTCATGCACTCTATCCTATATTTGGAGAAAGGCTGAGCAAAATGAAGGTCTCAGGGCTTTCCCACCAATGTAAACAGAGAAAACTGTGCATTACACCATGACAAGATTTAGAAACTAAAAGGCTCTCCTCCCCAAAGTCATTTTGATCTGTGTCTGGTACAAATGTTTTTATGACATTAGAAGGCATTACTTTGGATGGCAACTAGAAAGTGCTGCCGCTAAGTTTGGACTCAGATGCGGAAAAATCTGGTTGCGTTTTAATGTGGCAGAGCGAAATTTTAAAACCAAACGCAGACAAGGATGAAACTGTCTCCTCAATGTTTTTGCTGCTTGACATCCTATTCTATAGGCATGACATGATAAAGTCTCTTTACAATCTCTTAAAACATTCCTTTGTGGGTTTTGGTATGTTGAATGGCGTGGAATGCAATCAACATCTGCTAATTTTTGTCCTTTAAATGTACTATCAAAACACACAAGCACGAAGTTTTATTTGTACGGCTGAAATAAGACTAGTGACTGATCATCCATCATCTTCCTGTCATATTTTTATATGTTGTCTATCCAATCCCCTGGACAATCTGGGAAGAGTAAAGCAAAACTCTGAGCTAAGTTATTGGCCAGCTGCTCATGCGTCCAGCTGAAGAGGTCATTGTGCTTTCTTTCTCTTGAATTTAGCAGCAGTTGCTCTGTGGAAGCCAAACATAACACTCCCTGGATGTCCCAGGAAGATTGTAGTTGAAGTACCATGTCTAAACCCTCTAACAGGCATTTTTCTACCACAAAAATATTATACGGCAGCACTCTGCCGTGAGGAAACAAGGGATCAGTTAAACATTTTGCAAAACAGCTATAAATCTTGGAGCATGTTACGCTCTCACTGCCCTGAATAGCACAAAGAAAAAATGTGGGGTCCCCCCCCCAAGTTAATTATGCTAAAGGATAAAGAATTTGACAAATTATAAGCCATACAATTCATGTTTTGAAACGATTCATATTTCCATTGTGCAAAATCCAAGCATTCCCATTACCCAAGTCCTCCCCCAAAACCTGGTTCATAACTTCAAAGGAAATAATTGGTTGGCGGTGAGTGCCAGCTTATATCAAATCTGCACAACTTGTGGCCCAATGCGTTGAATGATAGTTGTCCACCAGGGCTTGTTAAACCTCCTTGTTTTTATGTTTATCTTGGTCTGCATTTGTCAAGCAGATCACAATACAAGTTTGGGAAACAACAACAACAACAACAATTTATTATTTATACCCACCCATCTGGCTAGGCTTCCCCAGCCACTCTGGGCAGCTTCCAACAAAATATTAAAATACAGTAATGCATCAAACATTAAAAGCTTCCCTAAAGAGATGTCTTCTAAAAGTCTGGTAGTTGTTTTTCTCTTTGACATCTGGTGGGAGGGCGTTCCACGGGGCGGGCGCCACTACCGACAAGGCCCTCTGCCTGGTTCCCTGTAACTTGGCTTCTCGCAGTGAGGGAACCGCCAGAATGCCCTCGGCGCTAGACCTCAGTGTCCAGGTAGAACAATGGGGGTGGAGACGCTCCTTCAGATATACTGGACCAAGGCTGTTAACTTGACAGGCTAGAGGTTGTATAAACTGAATTTAGACTAGGATTACATGGTTTTGAAGAGTCTTCCATGTAGGTCTTCTTCTCATTAAGCCAGTGCTGTAGATGACTACTGTTGGATTACAGCAACATCACCCTCTCCATTGTCTGGAGTATTGAAGCCAAATAAATCCTATTGGTAAGGATAGGAAACTTAAAATAATAATAATCCTGAGTTTCAGCACAGCAGGTGATCAGGTGACCTCCAAAGTAGGGAAACGGCTTGTCCCTTTGTCCTCTACAGGTCTGGCTGCCTCTTGAGATACCATCGCCAGTACCAACGAAAGAGTGGCAGATGAAAATGATGGACTTTGCGGAACTGGTGAAGCTGATGGGGGAAATCTGAAACCAGCACAATCAAGTATTCTAAAAAGACTGAAGTAAATTTATATTATATTTGAAAGACCATTGTAAGCAATTAACAACATTAGTAGGGTTATCTGAAGACTTGTACTTGTAATGAGATTTTTTTTTTACCTGTGTACATTTATTGAGGCATTTTGTAATGAGTTATATTAGAATTGAAATATATATATATATAATGCTGTGATATAAAGGTTACTTTTGAAAGCCAAGAGGTGGGAGAGAAGGAAGTCAACAGGCTCTAAAGAGCCAAAGAAGTAAAGTGGATTATATATGTGTAATTATATATGTTTAAATGGAAAATTCATAAAAAATATCTTAAAAAAGAGAGATACCATTGTCAAACTTTACATGGGTGTTCCCGAGGCAGGGGCAGCTGTCTTTCTCAACATTTGGACAGTGGCTGCCATTTTGAATCAAGGTAGCTTGCTAAAATGTCCCGTTGGCCTGACTTCACCCCCTTTTTGGCATAGGTTCAGGTGTCACCAAACTCAACACAAGGGTTTTCAAAGTGGAAGTGCTGGTCTACATCCATGTTTGGTTGCTAGGCACCATTTTGAATTCAGATGACAGATTGAAATGTGACTTTGGTGTGACTTCACCCAAAATTTGGCATATGTTCAGCCTCCTCTCAAGAGATCACCACCAAATTCAGCACGAGGCTTCCCATGGTAGCGGGAGGTGCACTTGATTGCCATTTTGGATCGGGTTGTGGACCAAAATGTCACTTTGGCATGACCTTGCCCCCTTTTTGGCATAGGTTTGGCTGCCTCCCAATATATTTTTGCCGAACTCAGCATGTGGGTTCTCAAGTTGGGCACGGGGTGTATGGGTAGGATTCCACACCAATGTTTCTATGTTGGGCACTTTTTTTATTCAGGATGGTAGACCAAAACTTGACTTTGGCAAAACTTCACTGATTTTTGGCATGGCAAATAACACTATCCATTTAAAAGTCACACCATTTATTGGTTTCTAAGGTTTATTGGTTTATTATTTATTGGTTTCCAAGGCTATAGCGTGGCTCTTTTGCTCTCTGCTACACTGTGGGATAAACCACAGAGCCTAGGACTTGCCGATCAGAAGGTCGGAGGTTCGAATCGTGAGCTCCTGTTGCTCAGTCCCAGCTCCTGCCAACCTAGCAGTTCGAAAGCACGTCAAAGTGCAAGTAGATAAATAGGTATCGCTCCAGCAGGAAGGTAAACGCCGTTTCCGTGCACTGCTCTGGTTTGCGAGAAGCGGTTTAGTCATGCTGGCCACACGAACTGTACGCCGGCTCCCTCAGCCAATAAAGCGAGATGAGCGCTGCAACCCCAGAGTCGGTCACCAGATAAATTAAAACTGCAGAGTTTTGAAAAACTAAAAAATAGAGTGCGAGATTGGCTTCATTATCACCAGATAAAGGAGGCATATAATTTAACCGAACTAGAATACAAAAAAGGGAGGTGTGAGGAGGTCAAGGAAACAAGCAAATGAAAGATAAGTTATGGGAAGATTCGCTGTGTTTTTTAATGGATTTAATTTTTCTGTTTTCTTCTTTTTCTTTCTTTCCACCCCCTCCTTATTGTGATGTGTTGTTTTGTTTTTGTTTAATATGGTGTTTTTACTTTTTCTTTTTGTAACCTTTAAAACTTTAATAAATATTATTTTTTAAAAAAACTAAAGCACATCAAAGTGCGAGTAGATAAATAGGTACCACTCCAGCAGGAAGGTAAATGCCGTTTCCGTGCGCTGCTCTGGTTCGCCAGAAGCGGCTTAGTCATGCTGACCACATGACCCGGAAGCTGTACACTGGCTCCCTCAGCCAACAAAGCGAGATGAGCGCTGCAACCCCAGAGTCGGTCACGACTGGACCTAATGGTCAGGGGTCCCTTTACCTTTACCTTACCAGATTGGCTACGTGCCAGCATATCTCATTGCCTGCCTTGCTTTTGTATCCCAAGTTACATACTGGGTGATGATGTCCTATTCTGGTGAAAGATCCCACAACCCAAGGAAGCAAGGCAGGCCAGGTGTTGCAACACTACAGAGATGTTTCGGTGAACAACTTACTCCGACAAAGGTGAGGTGCTTTGCTATCATGGAGGAAAGAGTCTTTGTGCAAAGCTGCAACATTTTCCTTTTTTAAAAGAAGAAGAGTCAGAAGGGATGGAGTCAACTTTCTGTCGTACCATGCGTGTGTTTTTTTAAAAAAGAAATTCCATATTTTGCAAGAGGGAAGATATAGGTAAGTTTTAGGGGTCTTGCTCAATTCTGTTGGAGCTTCTCAACTATTTTTATGGAGGAATGGGGAAAAAAATGTGATGAAGCATCTTATTGTTAAAGTAAGTCAGTAGTAAGGGAAAGACAAATTAGCGGGCCAAGAATAGCCCATAGTGCAATATTCACCTGAGGAGTATTGCAGTAGGACAGGGTTGTTGCTTCTAACATCTCATTCATCAGCCCATTTTTTTCTCCACCAAAGGAGTCATTACAAGCATTTGAAGAGACAGAATGAAATTAGCAGAGAAGGCCTTTGTAGTTGAAAGGGTGGAGAGAGTGTCAATATTCCACTGAATATTGACAGTATGTCAGTGCTGGGCCACAGGCAGCTTAAGCTAGCAGAATGCTGAAAATACAGATCTTGGCAAGATTGGGACTGGAGCTTGAATGGGACAAAGAGGCAGATTCTGTAGGAGGTATCAACCAGTCATTGGGTAGTAGGGCTGTAGAAATGTATTAAAAGAATGATAGTTTTGGAGATAGGACAGGACGCGGGTGGCGCTGTGGGTTAAACCACAGAGCCTAGGACTTGCCGATCAGAAGGTCGGCGGTTCGAATCCCCACTACGGGATGAGCTCCCGTTGCTCAGTCCCTGCTCCTGCCAACCTAGCAGTTCGAAAGCACGTCAAAGTGCAAGTAGATAAATAGGTACCACTCCGGCGGGAAGGTAAACGGCATTTCCGTGCGCTGCTCTGGTTCACCAGAAGCGGCTTAGTCATGCTGTACGCTGGCTCCCTCAGCCAATAAAGCGAGATGAGCATCACAAGCCCAGAGTTGGTCACGACTGGACCTAATGGTCAGGGGTCCCTTTACCTTTACCTAGGTTGGAGATAAAGCCAGTCACAGGCCAGAGTCTGGAACTCTGGAAATGAGGAAGCAGCTGGCAGGTAAGAAGGTTGGAGGTTGGAGAAGAAAAGAAGGAGGAAGGGTTGTGAGAAAATATCCAGGCAGGCTAGCAAGACAAGGATAAGACTGTTGTTGAGGCCTTGTCAATAGCTGCCGAATATTCCCACCACCATTTTTATTATTTAAAGCATTTTTACCCTCCTTTTCAAATCAAACAAGGCTCCCAGTGTGGCTTACAAATGTCAAATATGGCTGCCCCTGCCCTCAGGCTTACAATCTGAAAGACGCAACACAAAAAGCGATTAGGAGACAGGTGTTAAGGAAGCAAACCCAGACACTATTTCTTCAGTTTTTCTTAATCCTACTTCTGAGGGACCATTCATCCCCCATGAAAGTGGATGGTGGGTGGGAAATATTTGGCAAACCTTGGGGGCGGGGACTGGAAGCATTTTGCAGCCATTTCAGTCTTATCTTTTATATGAGGTGGCCAAGGGTTCCTTGGGGTTGGGGAATACTTGGCAGCCATCTTTGTTCTTAAGAACATACCTGGGATACAGCATTGTTCTTAGAGGCCTTGTGGCCCAATGACATGGTTAGGCTGCTGCTAGCAGCCAAGTCCCCCCCCCGCCAAAGAGGTGGCAATACTGTTTTAATTTCTTTAAAGGAAGCAAAAGAGAGAAATCCCTCACCCATTTTTTTTTTGCCGTCCCCTGAAAATGATTCCAGTTATTGGGCAGGCAGGCTGGTGGAGCATCATCACCCAACCTGCTGAAAATTTCAAAACCCAGGCGGGGCAAAGATTTGGGGCCACAACTAATGCATTTATTGCCTGACCATATCAGGAAGATGACACAACATTGCAGATGACACAACCTCGATGGCAGGAAGTGAGGAGGAATTAAAGAACCTTTTAATGAGGGTGAAAGAGGAGAGCGCAAAATATGGTCTGAAGCTCAACATCAAAAAAACGAAGATCATGGTCACTTGGCCCATCACCTCCTGGCAAATAGAAGGGGGAGAAATGGAGGCAGTGAGAGATTTTACTTTCTTGAGCTCCATGATCACTGCAGATGGTGACAGTGGCCATGAAATTAAAGGACGTCTGCTCCTTGGGAGAAAGGCGATGGCAAACCTAGACAGCATCTTAAAAAGCAGAGACATCACCTTGCCAACAAAGGTCCGTATAGTTAAAGCTATGGTTTTCCCAGTAGTGATGTATGGAAGTGAGAGTTGGACCATAAAGAAGGCTGATCACCGAAGAATTGATGCTTTTGAATTATGGTGCTGGAGGAGACTCTTGAGAGTCCCATGGACTGCAAGAAGATAAAACCTATCCATTCTTAAGGAAATCAGCCCTGAGTGCTCACTGGAAGGACAGATCCTGAAGCTGAGGCTTCAATACTTTGGCCACCTCATGAGAAGAGAAGACTCCCTGGAAAAGACCTTGGTGTTGGGAAAGATGGAGGGTACAAGGAGAAGTGGACGACCGAGGAGGAGATGGTTACCAGCATGAGTTTGACTAAACTGCGGGAAGCAGTGGAAGACAGAAGTGTCTGGCATGCTCTGGTCCATGGGGTCACAAAGAGTCGGACACGACTAAATGACTAAACAACAACAATCAGGAAGAACCAGTGCGGTGTGGTATGGGGAATACATCAAAGCCCAGGAGGACAATTCTTTTTCTTTTCTGCATCCTTGAAGGCCTCATCACATGCTATAACAGTGTGCGGGCAGGAAGCTTTTAATCTGAGTCTTGCCGGATTCTGACCAGGTGTTGCAGGGCTACACAGATCTATATTCCTAACAGAACATTCTACCTCATCTCCAGATCTCCCCATCTCCAGTCAGTGATGTGGTTTCTCTCAGGCACCCTAAGTTCCTAAGGCTCCATCTTCCACCTTTGTTTCTGCTTCAGACACTCACAGGAGGACTAACGCCAACTGAGAGGGCTCTATTATTTTCTACCAGCATCCCTCTCCAGCTGATCACATCAAAACTGGGTGGAATGCCCCCTGTCTTAAAAAATAATAATCAGGCCACGACCCTGGTCCAATGGTATGAGACAGAGTATCCATTGACTGACACATTCAGTCTCACTAATTTTCAATCCACCGTGTCAACGCATAAAGACAGAAACCTCCATTCTGGAGCTACCTTTGCTTTAACACAACTTAATATGACAGTTGGGATGTGGGTGGTGCTGTGGGTTAAACCACAGAGCCTAGGACTTGCCGATCAGAAGGTCGGCGGTTCGAATCCCCACTACGGGGTGAGCTCCCGTTGCCACATGACCTGGAAGCTGTACGCCGGCCCCCTTGGCCAATAAAGAGAGATGAGCGCTGCAACTCCAGAGTCGGCCACGACTGGACCTAATGGTCAGGGGTCCCTCCAGATGTATTGGAACTACAATTCCCATGACCCCTAGCTAACAGGACCAGTGGTCAGGGATGATGGGAATTGTAGTCTCAAAACATCTGGAGAGCCGGAGTTTGCCTATGCCTGTCATATACAGTAAAATCTTTATATAGATATAAACCGCCCCAGACTCTGCATTGATCATTTGAGTCCCTTCTTTGTGTGCCTCTTCCTGGAGTGGTCCAGAGGGTGGCAACATGAGAACCGGCAGTAACTCCTTGTTTGTGGAATGCCCTCCCCAGGAAGGCTCGCCTGGCACTTTCATTATATATATTTTAGGCGCCAGGCAAAAACCTTCTTCTTCAACCAGGCCTTTGGCTGATTAAATATTCTCCAGCCTTTTAAATGTGTCTGTGGGAAGCGGGGGATTATTGTTTCGTTGTTTTTGGTTTAATCATTTACTTGTGTTTTCTCTTATATTTTATTCTGTGAACTGCTCTCAGATCTTTTGATGAAGGGCGGTATATAAATTTAATTAATTAATTAATTAATTAATTAATAATACAGTCATACCTCGGGTTACAGACGCTTCAGGTTACGTTTTTTCAGGTTACGAACTGCCAAAACCCAGAAGTACCAGAACGGGTTACTTCCGGGTTTTGGCAGTCGCGCATGCACAGAAGTGCTAAATCACACTTTGCGCATGTGCCGAATTGCAACCCGAGTGTGCGCAGATGCGTCGTTGCAGGTTGCGAAAGTGCATCACGCACAGATCACGTTCGCAACCCGAGTGTCCACTGTAAATACAATGGTGTGAATTCCCTTCGGCATTCCTTAAAACAAAACTTTACCAGGGTACGTGGCTGGGGTTCTCCTCACAGTCATTATTATTATTTCCATTCATGAGATAGGAGGACTGAAGGTGATAGAATCTAAAGTCACTTAGGGATATAATGGCCGTGGTGAGATTCAAACCAGGGGCTTTGTGATTCAGTCCCTTAATCTGCCGTCCTATGATCAGAATCATAGAGTTGAAAGAGACCACAAGGGCCATCGAGTCCAACCCCCTGCCAAGCAGGAAACACCATCAGAGCACTCCTGACATATGGTTGTCAAGCCTCTGCTTAAAGACCTCCAAAGAAGGAGACTCCACCACACTCCTTGGCAGCAATTTCCACTGTCGAACAGCTCTTACTGTCAGGAAGTTCTTCCTAATGTTTAGGTGGAATCTTCTTTCTTGTAGTTTGGATCCATTGCTCCGTGTCCGCTTCTCTGGAGCAGAAAGGATGTGACATCCTTTTATATATTTGAACATGGCTATCATATCACCCCTTAACCTCCTCTTCTCCAGGCTAAACATGCCCAGCTCCCTTAGCCGTTCCTCATAAGGCATCATTTCCAGGCCTTTACCTTGAAGTAATCACTATTGAACTCAATGGAACTTCCTTTTGAGTAGACATATATAGGCCTGCACTGTTAACTACTAAAGTACACCAGCTCCATTTATATCATATTTCAAAAGATATTTCAAAAAGGCCTATGTTGAGCAACTTGGCATTAAAAAAAAAAAAGGTTTGTGCTAATCTTCCCTACGCTTTGGTGTTCAGAAGAGCTCCCTGCCCGCTCCCCCACCCCCACCCCATTTATAAGAACAGCAATAGAGGACTTTTTTTTTTTCATTGTGTAACAAAAAATAAAATTAAAATAAAATGTGGGTTATTATGACTCATTTGGATTTTTGATGCAGCTATATTTTTATCTCGGCATTAGATTACATCATGAAAGACATCTTATATTGTTTTGCCCATGGTTAGAAATTATGTCTGCTTAATCAATTCCATTATGCATTCAACCATCCATGACACATCAAAGGCTAAGAAGATATTTTGAAGGGGGAAAAAAGAGAACAACTTTACTTGCTAAAAATGATTTCCCTTCAGATCAAGATGCAGAGCACAAAATATTAATCATTTTAAATAAATATCAAGACTCCCCAAATAATATGAATAATTGGCAGGTCCTGGTGCCCACTGCCCAGTTCCCAACAGCTGGTTACACTGGCGCACGGCACCTTCTCAGCAGCCTTTGAGATAATGACTTGGGCGTCTGCCGATGAGGGCTTGCAACTGCCCACAGAATTTACAACTCACAAGTGGGATACAGAGGCTCCGACAGAACTTTTTTATGCAAGGTCTTTGAAATTTATTAATGTAATGCAAACACAAGCCTTCCATCCCATTAAATTGTTGATGTTATGCGAATCCACTCTGGAATTGCAGATCCTCATTAACATTATTTGCATGTTAATCTGCATCTTTTTAATTAGTGATATTATTTATGCACATAATTTTCGCCTACTGGTGCCAAGGCTGAAGCGCATTAATTAATCTACTGAGATGCCAAACTGTTTATTTTTCTCCCATACTTTTATTTGTTTACATGGTGTTTTGGATTGAGGGAAAAATAAATAAAAAAATAGTAAAAAGCCTGAAGAATAAAAGCAGAAAGACAAGATTAACTAAAAGCTCTTTTTGTTTTCATAATTTAAATTGTAATATTAGCCAAATGTTGTGTTTCTTCCCTCAGAGATCGGTTATTCAGTTACATTACCTTGATGTATTATTAAAATTTATAATGGACTCTGGAGGCTTTTTTTTAGTTCTCTCCTTCATTTACAGAATATACTCAATGTTATTTTAATCTTCCTACAACGATGCCATGCATAGGCAATGATCAGTTTTCCCTTGTGTCTCTCTAGTGCTGCTCCACTTTGCACAACTGATAAACATTTAAATAAGCCTTTTCAAAAAAAAGAAAAGAAAAGAAAAAGAGGGGGGAAGAATAGCATGCAAAAATTATTAACCCTTTAATGGAGTAAGGCATTGCTTAGCAATATTTCTTCTCTCTAACTAGGTCAATTGGAACATTTATTTTGATCAACAGTCTTGAAATGGTTCCATTTCTCCTGTACAGAGACACATTCACAATGCTGCAGATAGAATTTCATACTTCCCACTCCAAGGGCAAGTCTTTCCAAGAGATAGATTCCTTGTGAGGAAAGTGTGCTGGAAAAAGATGGTTAAGAAATAAGCAACCTTTTTAGAGCAGTGAAGCCAGCTTGGAAGCTCCATCAGTATGAACGTATCATTTCTTTCTTCCCTGATGAGTCCTGAAAAACCTTTTCAGCTGGTTTGTATCACAGTTCAGTTTCAACCGGCCTTGGAGAGTACCAACTGGCTAGCTTCTGTGTCGCCACTAGCATACCTTTTTCTAAACTCTCTCATATTTCCTTCAAATTCCTTCTCAAAACCCACCTTTCCCATAAAACCTTCAGCATAACCACCAGTAGCTCTCACCCTTATTATAACTATGCTGATAGCTAAGCACACTTTAGGGCTGCCATATTTCTGGATTTTTCTGGACATTACAGTGGTACCTCGGGTTAAGTACTTAATTCGTTCAAGAGGTCTGTTCTTAACCTGAAACTGTTCTTAACCTGAAGCACCACTTTAGCTAATGGGACCTCCTGCTGCCGCCGCCGGAGCACAATTTCTGTTCTCATCCTGAAGCAAAGTTCTTAATCTGAAGCACTATTTCTGGGTTAGCGGAGTCTGTAACCTGAAGCGTATGTAACCCGAGGTACCACTGTACTGGGATTTCAAAGGGAGAATTGATGTCCAAGGGGAATTTCTGAAAGGCGGCACTTTGTCCTGGATCTTAGGCAAGTCAATCCAAAAATTGTGGTTTTTTGGCGTTTCAATTTTTGGGGTGTCCTGGTTTTTACTTTTTGAAATATGGTGACCCTAACATTACTGAGATGGCCACAGATTTTTTTACCCCTGTCTCCACTTCTGTATTCTTCCTCCTAAGAGCACAGCAAGCTGCCTTATACCCAGGATGCATTCAGGTGGCACTTTATTCCATATTCCTACCTTTTATTAGGGACGCGGGTGGCGCTGTGGGTAAAACCTCAGTGCCTATGACCTGCCAATCGTATGGTCAGCAGGTTCAAATCCCCGCAGTGGGGTGAGCTCCCGTCTTTCGGTCCCAGCTCCTGCCCACCTAGCAGTTTGAAAGCACCCCTAAGTGCAAGTAGATAAATAAGTACCGCTTTATAGCGGGAAGGTAAACAGCATTTTCGTGTGCTGCGCTGGCTCGCCAGAGCAGCTTCGTCACGCTGGCCACATGACCCGGAAGTGTCTCCGGACAGCGCTGGCCCCAGGCCTCTTAAGTGAGATGGGCGCACAACCCTAGAGTCGGACACGACTGGCCCGTACAGGCAGGGGTACCTTTACCTTTACCTTTTATTATCATATTTTAGACGGTCTTTCACATGACATAAAAGCCACTCCTGGAATCTAGAAGACGGTTAGTGTTTATGTCCATGTTAACCGTTTCCAGAAGAAGAAAAAATGTTTGTATACTCTTTAACTCAGAAAAGTCAGCTGGAGTTTTGTGTTATAATTTCCCCACAGTTTTCATGATCATACTGATACCATCCATGTCTAGGGAAATATCCCCCCATTCAGTTCTTTTCCGCCTTTTAGAAATTAGTAGACATGGTGGTGTATAGTGGTACCTCGGGATACATACACTTCAGGTTACAGACGCTTCAGGTTACAGACTCTGCTAACCCAGAAATAGTACCTCAGGTTAAGAACTTTGCTTCAGGATGAGAACAGAAATTGTATTCCGGCGGTGCGGCAGCAGCAGGAGGCCCCATTAGCTAAAGTGGTGCTTCAGGTTAAGAACAGTTTCAGGTTAAGAACGGACCTCCAGAACGAATTAAGTACTTAACCCGAGGTACCACTGTATATTGATCAAAAAGCACATTCAGTGCAACAGGAACTTTAGCAATCGGGACAGAAGTGCTAGCATTATAATCAGTAAAACCAACACAACAAACCTCACATCTGAATGCAACCTGAATCTGACCCTTGGTCCAGTATTGTCTGCAGGGCCAACTTTAGCATATGCGCTGCCGGGGTGCAAAGATCTTCCCAGCTTTTTGGGGGAAGGGGGAAGCAAAAGTTGTTGACCTTTTTTTAAGAGAGAAATTGCTCACCTGTAACAACGACACAGCTCCATTGCTTTTCACTGCCACCAATCGAGAGGGAACGAGAGGGAACAGTATACAGTAGGTATACATTTGGTGGTGCCCCAGAATTCCATGCCTGGGTGCCCCGCACCCCTGGGTAAAGACAGCCCTGCTTGTCTGCACTAACTGGTGTTGGCTCCCTAGAATTTCTGGCAGGGCATCTCTCCCAGTCCTACCTGAATATTCCAGGGAATGAACCTGGGACCTTCTACATGCAAAGCAGAAGCTCTGCCATTGGGCTACACCCTCTGTTCTTCCTGCATCAAATTTTAGATAGTAAGGACATTGGTGTTTCCTATGTCAAAAGCCCATGGTTCTAACTACCATGTGGAAAAAGCCACACAATCCATTGACCACGGCCAATGCAGTTACAAACTTCATTTGTCTGCATTTCCCCAGACATAAGAGCAGTAACAGTCCTTGGGCAGTGTTGCTTAACCTAGCTTCCCAACATGGCAGCTACTGCCAGCAACCAAAAGTGGCATAAGGGAGAGGAGATGTGGCAGAGAGGTCAACGTGGTGCAAGTTCAGCCGCAAAGCCAGTTTGTTATTTCCATTGTTGCAACCATACTGTGCCAACCTCCCTGCCCCTTTGGTTACTGACAGCATTGAAAAACCAGGTGAGCAACGTGGGACGTTACTGCAGTCAAACCAACAATTCACATTTTGCCAAATAGGAGCATGGAGGGGCTGAAACTCACAGAGCTTTTCTCTAAAATTTGCTAGAGAGAACTTTGTGAGATCACTTCCTGTGTCTGCCTTGGCTGGAAACTGTAACACTGCCTACTTCCTTCCTGCCTGGGCATCTCTCTGTTTTCTTCGACATGCTTCCAAGCTTACCACCATGCATGTTAAACACCATTTTGAATTTAGATATTTTACTTGTGTAACTTAGATAGTAGAAATAAACCTGCCTTCATTTTGCTACTGTTAACTGCTGCTTCAATGCCTAGATTATGTAAATTGCATAAATAAGTTTGCAGATGTTGTGCAAGACTGTGCCCGCTTTTACCTCATTTGGTGATGCGTTTTTCTAATTTTTGGGCTATGCCCAAACACAAGGTGAGATTATTCTTCTAAGTGATGTGCATTTATATTTCAGGAACTGTACACATGCAGCTGTTAACTAAACACACACACACACACACACACAAAATGACAAATGACAAATTAATATGGTGGGTGTTATTCAACATTTCTGTAGCCCTTTGCAGTGTGCTAGTGTACCACTCATTTCTCACTTATCCTGGCTAAGGCATATTTGTGAGGCAACTTCCAGTCAGAGACAGTGACTTGAGTCACTTGACTGGGTGGTGAGTCAGCTGGAATGCCTTGCTTGGCACTTTGGGGTTAGATCTTTGGGTTACACCTTTCAGACTGCAAGTCAGGAGACTTCATGGTGCAGGAGACTTGGAGGTAAGGCACTGGAGACTGCCTCAGGTTTCTGGCACTTTGCAGAGTGAATAAACCAAGAAAATAAACCAAGCATATAGCCTAAGAACAATTATAACCTCAAGCAATCTGTAATAAATACAGAGAAGGCTATATAAAAGACACACACAATTCTACATGCCTTTGAAAATTTATCATAGCCCAGGCTGAGCTTCTCTTTCATGCTATATGTCTTCTCATCTCATATTGCATTTCTTAACAAGCAGAGCTGCAACCCCAGTCTGATTATACCCTCTATTGTCTTTAATAATATCACGTTTTGCTGAATATTCACACAGCAGTGTGGAAAATGGCAGCCTATTTCAGAAATATGTCTAGGAAAGAACTCGGCTGTCTAATCCAGAGGCTTTTGTTTCCTCTCACAAATGCACTGGGTCGATCTTCATATTTCTCATGTTTCTCAATTCACAATATACCTGCTCATCGGAAGGTATATCACCAGGAAGCAGTCTCTGTCCTAAACTTCCCTCTTTTCTATGTGCAGTTGTCATTGCTGTTACACCATTCAGGGAGTAGTTGACCATATTTTGACTTCCCTGCAATTGTATAGATCTATCTATTATACAGGGATGCCGAACCTGTGATCCTCCAGATCTTGTTGAACTCCAGCTCCCATAAGCCACTGTCAACATGAACAATACTCAGAGATTATGAGAGGTGTAGTCCAACAACATCTGGATGGCTACAGGTACCTGTTCTCTGAGACAGATATAAGATAAAAAGAACACTCACAAAGCATATTTCAGTTACACTACAATCTTGATTTCCCAACGAAACTAGAAGAGCAAAGCAGAGAATCAAACACTGAACCAAGTCCACCTCTTGAATTGCCAACTCCCTTTATCCCTTGGCCCTCTAGTTCTCCAGATGGAGAGCCACATGCACTACAGCTGGTTACCTGAGATGGAAGCAGTGCGGCCACTTTCCATGTAGGGCCTTTGCATGCCGGGTGACTTGTCAAATTTCTCCAGTCAGAGGAGGAGGAGGAGGGTGGGAAGAGGCACGGCTAGCAGCTGGAAGCATCATTCGTTTCCCTGGCATGCTCTTCTGTCAGTTCCATAATTGCAAATCTGGGAAGAACCCACCATGAGCCCTCTTTTAATTTTACATCTGTCGTCACCCATAATTTATCTGCATATGTTAGAGGGGCTCCTCTCACCTTCTCCCTCCCCTCCCCATTTCACTGTCTTCATGGCTCATTGGCTAGAATCCTTCACTGCATTTAAAAAAAATATATCTTTTTGTTTAATGCAGCCAGTGTTCCAAGCTACATGCCCCACCCCCGGCCAACTAACCAAGTTGAATTTAAGGCTGCGCTGTTTGGATTTCCAAACAAAACCATTTTTCCAGCTTTCATCCCTAAGCCAAATGAACAGTCTGTCCTGAACTTCATAAACTTTGAACTTTTGCCTGCCAGCCACAACTGGCAAGTGCTAATTTGTTCTCTGTCCATGTACATTGGAAGATAGGCATACTGTAACCTTATCTGCAAATGAAAATGCTTGTTTTTTCATGTTCTACCACAGGATATTCCTGGGAGCTATACTGAAAATGTTGTTCTGCTTGACATTTTTTAAAATATGGTTTGGATGTAGTTGAATGGCTCCTCAATTATGTTGTAACTTTTCTGCCAATAGAACAAGCATGAAGAAGGGCCAGGATCCAAATATTTTAACTTACTCTGGCACGAACCATCTCTGAGAAACCTGAGACAAGTTGCAAACCACGTTATTGACTCTGGGAGCAAATTATTCCCCCCCCCCCGCCCCACCTTGCCGCCAATCCAAGCATATTTACAATGGGATAGGGAGCTTTATAGAGGAAGGAAAAACAGAATTGAAAACAGTTAGCTTGAATCGTTTGAACAAATCAAATATCATAATAAATAAAACTTAACTCCCCCCAACACACCCTATTGAGGCCTGACAGGCACTAACTAGACTAAGTTAGCTGAAAGATATTGTTGCACCTATGCCCAATCAATGCTATCTAGTATTTCTGCCTGTGTAGTTCCAGTAATACCTACCTTAGGCTGGCTGGCTGCACCATGGGCCAACTCCACTGTCATTTCCCCCCACATTAACTTCCTAGATTCCCCCCCCCCTCCTTAAAAGGTAAAGGTAAAGGACCCCTGACAGTTAAGTCCAGTCGCAGACGACTCTGGGGTTGTGGCACTCATCTCAGTTTACTGACTGAGGGAGCCAATGTTTGTCCACAGACTGTTTTTCTGGGTCATGTGGCCAGCATGACTAAGCCGCTTCTGGCGCAACAGAACTCCGAAACCAGAGCAACACATGGAAACACCATTTAGCTTCCTGCCAGAGTGGTACCTATTTATCTACTTGCACTGGCGTGCTTTCGAACTGCTAGGTGGGCAGGCGCTTGGACTGAGCAACGGGAGCTTACCTCGTTGTGGGGATTCAAACTGCTGACCTTCTGATCAGCAAGCCCAAGAGGCTCAGTGGTTTAGACCACAGCGCCACCTGCATCCCCTTTTGCCTCCTTACCCCGTGCAAATGCTAAGCTCGCTTTCCACCTTCCCAACTCCATTCCTGAAGTTCTGGTGTATGTTATTTCTATTTACATGATGATAAATATTTATAAATGCATGCACATCAATTAGTATATGCAAATTTTATGCAGATCAGTGCCTTTTCCCACAGTGTATTTCCTCCTCTTTGGAAAAGTGTAAATGGCCACCCTAACTCCAAGTCTGGACCCTTTCTGGTCCTGACGTTAAGTATCTGCAGGATGGTTCTCCTGATGCCTTTGCTGTGACCTTCCCCCCTCTCTCTGCCCCCACCCCAGTGATCCCAAAGGCTTTCCCCTGCATACAGTGGTACCTCGCAAGACGAATGCCTCGTAAGACGAAAAACTCGCAAGACGAAAGAGTTTTTCGTTTTTTGAGTTGCTTCGCAAGACGAATTTCCCTATGGGCTTGCTTCGCAAGATGAAAACGTCTTGCAAGTTTGTTTCCTTTTTCTTAAAACCGTTAATACCCAGGGTGCATCCATGCTTCGCAAGACAAAAAATTCACAAGACGAGAAAACTCACAGAACGAATTAATTTCGTCTTGCGAGGTACCACTGTATAAGGAAAATGAGGGCAGATGAAAGACGGTACGCCTGTTTGTTCTCTCTTTAACTATTTTTCAAGCAATTAATGAGTACTTCCTCTTCTCCAAGCCAGGGCATTTGTTTCTCGGACTATAAAACAGAATATTATAGATATGACTGCACTCATTTATTACTGTTTTAGGATCTATAAATCTTTGCTAAACATTTGTAAGGCATCCTGCATTTATTAAGATCTTCTATTTGATTAAGTTGCTTGTGATATATGATCAATTCCCAGTGACATGGTGAGTTGAAGAACTACAGTTGAGCCGCGACACTTGCACTCTCTGTGTTAAGTTTACAACCTTTTTAATTATAAGTCAGCTCTAAAATACTTACACAATACTCTTAAATATAGCCAAACCTTTCTGTTTAATTTCATTTCCCTGTTAGCGGTTGGAGGCCATCCAGCAAAGCACTTCAGTAAATCCAATGAAGTATAGAGGATAATTAATATTAAACTCCATAATGGTAGTAAACTAGTCTTTATAAAGGAAGCCCATGTTCATTTGCCTGTTGGCATCAATATTTTCAGGAAATTAAATAAAAGCAACTGAATAGGATGCCTGAAAATGGTGCAGTGTTAATTTTTATTAATTGTATATATTTTATAAGAAGAATATAATTAACACAGCAGGTAAAAGTAAAGGTACCCCTGCCTGTACGGGCCAGTCTTGACAGACTCTAGGGTTGTGCGCTCATCTCACTCTAGAGGCCGGGAGCCAGCGCTGTCCACAGACACTTCTGGGTCACGTGGCCAGCGTGACAAAGCTGCTCCGGCGAACCGGCACCAGAGCAGCACACGGAAACACTGTTTACCTTCCTGCTATACAGCGGTACCTATTTATCTACTTGCACTTAAGGGTGCTTTCAAACTGCTAGGTGGGCAGGAGCTGGGACTGAACAACGGGAGCTCACCCCACCGTGGGGATTCGAACCGCCGACCGTGCGATCGTATAAAAAACTTGTTTGCTAGAAAAGGTGATGGAAGGTAACACATGCAGAGTAGCTGGGGCAAAGCTGTGTATATAGCTTTGTTGTGTATATAGCTGTGTTGTTATAGAAGGCGCAATGATACCATTAATCTGTTTTGAAAGAAGGAAGAGATCAAATCTTGCCATTGCTTCTACGCAATTTATTACTAGAATTTTGGAGGGTCTCCAAATTATTACTCTGGGAGTAAGCAACTACATTTCTGGCTAATGCAAGGATTAGAGCTATTGTGAGGAGTTCCCCCCTCCGCCCCACATGTGTGACCTACACTACCCCAAATATGCTCTGGAGGGTTGGTGGAACGCCCAGAACTGATTTAAGGCGTGCACAGGAGTGGAAGAGATCATTCGTTGTGCAAGGATAAATTGACTACAGGAGTTCATTATCCATATACTTGAAATATATTTAAGTCTAGACTTCCACATAGTATTACAGAATTTATTAACAGAATCCTTCTAGGAATTTATCAGACAATGGCCTCACAATTCAGTTTTAATTAATTTTATACTTGGGGATGGTTGGATGGCATCTTGTACGCCTCCTTCCGACAGCTCCTGCAGCCAAGCTGGTGTCAAATGTATTGCTCTGCTTTCCTTTGGGCCATATCAGTGAGGCTGATATTATATGATATGGTCCCCGGACCTCTATAAACCACATTGCCCAGGCCTGTGCCCCAGGAAGGTCACTTCAGTGCTGCTAACCATAGCTGTCAACTTACAGATTTGAAAATAAAGGACCAGCAGCATCAAAAATAAGGGATCAGCAGCCAAAATAAAGGATTTTCCAAACACAGGTATGCTCAACTTCTGAGCCCCTCTGAGCCAAAGGCAGAAAGCCCAGCCAGCAGCCAAATGAAGCCTCAAGCTGTGGTTCCCACAGCGCAGCAACCCGGCAAAGGGGATGCAGCAAGGAAAACCACCGTCACCTCTCCGCTGGGAAGCGCTGAGCAAAGGCGAGTCCCCAGGCAATGCGGCCAATTTGATTGGCACAAAGCATGCAAGCTCCACCCCCAGTTGTTCTTAGACTCCTTATTGGGTGAGCAATGCAGCCAAGCAACATATTTGGAGCCTCCCTCCTCCCTGGCTGGCAGGCAGGGAGGGAGAGGAACTGCTTCCTTTGAAACCTGGGAAATTGAAGGGACATCATCAATAAGGGACAGCAGCGGGACACAGCACTGGGATAAGGGACTTTCCCGCCAAATAAGGGACGGTTGACAGCTATGCTGCTAACACAGCAAAAACAATGTGGTATTCAGCAGTGATGAGTAAACCCATTCAGCTTGGCCATTTGACCTGGCAACCTCCAAAACTATTTTAAAGGCTTGTTTTTCCCTCTGCCAGGCTTAAGAAGGGCAGTCGCAGACTGCAGCAAAGCATAATCTGAGTTGGGTGTAACTTCACATTGGCTTAACTGCCGGGCCGGATTTAGGTTTGATGAGGCCCTAAGCTACTGAAGGTAATGGGGCCCTTTATATGCCCAGCTGTCCTTTGTCAACAACAAACTGTCACTTTTTTGTGTTGAATATATGCTATTGGCAATTTATGGACCTAATAGGTATCTAAAGCCATTTGCACATAACAAAATATGTATTTTATCAAAGTAATTGGAAATGTACATCCTGTGTTTTTCCTTTAAATTTTTTGGGGGCCCCTAAGAGAGTGGGGCCCTAAGCTTGTTTAGCTTATACGTAAATCTGGCACTGCTTAATTTACACCAGCTTGCTTTACGCCAAATTTTTGCATAGTATTCCTCCTTTAAAAAGATTGTTTGCAATGATTTTGTTGGGTCAGAAAATGTTACAGCTACATTGTCAGTGTAAAAAGAGATTTTATATTTTCTAGATATAATCCCCCAAATTTCATTATCTCCTCTAATTACCATTGCTAAGGGCTGTATACAAAGTGTGAACATTATCAGAGATCAGTGATATCCTTGCTACATTCCTCTTCCTACTACAAAGTAATCTGAGTATGGCTGATTTATCATCATTTCAGCAGATGGTGTTATATAAATTGAAGGAGGGTCAATTAATAAAGTTGGGACTACATGAATCCCCCCCCCCCCGATTGTCTGTGTTATGTATGACCATTACAATGCTTTACATAATAGGACTCACACCTAAAAAGTATAGGTAAAGGGACCCCTGAACATTAGGTCCAGTTGTGACCGACTCTGGGGTTGCGGCACTCATCTCGCTTTATTGGCCGAGGGAGCCGGTGTACAGCTTCTGGGTCATGTGGCCAGCATGACTAAGCCGCTTCTGGCAAGCCAGAGCAGCACACAGAAACGCCATTTACCTTCCCGCCGGAGCGGTACATATTTATCTACTTGCACTTTGATGTGCTTTCGAACTGCTAGGTTGGCAGGAGCAGGGACCGAGCAACGGGAGCTCACCCCGTCGCGGGGATTCGAACCACCAACCTTCTGATCGGGAAGTCCTGGGCTCTGTGGTTTAACCCACAGCACCACCCACGTCCACGACTCACACCTACAGGTAACTAATATGCCTGCTGAGTGTCGATTTCAAGTGTGTGCCTTGTGCATGTTTGTTCCTTGGCCCCAGAGACTGTAAAAACATATGTATATACAGTGCAAGCATTGTTACAATGGAGTTTTCATCTTAAAATTTGAAGTGAATTTGGGTAATGACTTTCTCTGTAGGTTTCTTCTTTTATATATTTAATGTCCAAGAAGCCAACAGTACGATGGCATCAATTTTGCACCCTATTGAAGTATGAGAAATATTTATCAGCTGAAGTGGAAAATGACCCTCTTCAAGATTCCTTGAATGCTAGTTTGGAATATTAGTATTAATGAGACAACAACTTTTTTTTAATTAGACACTGTCATGCAAATTAGAGTTTGTGGAAATTTTTAATGGTTTTTATTATCAATTGAGTATCTGTTACAAGTTATTCCCCTGCTGACTGAAAGAGCTAACACAAAATGCATCAGGGTCCTTGAATAAAAAATGAAGGCCCTTGGTTTAGAGCAATGCCTGGATCTGAATTTTCAACAGTGGGCTCCCCCCCCCAGTTATTCAGTACACCCAAACTGTAAGATCTACCTAGCATTCTTTATGCCCACCCACTTGCATAACAGAACAGGTAAATTATGGGGTCAACACTGGTGGGAGGCAATATGGAGAAATGAACCTCTCTCAACCTCCCAAGTCAGGCAATCAAGCAAATTAATGTTTAAACACTTGAATTTTGTTTAACATCATGTGATCTTTGTTGGACTAGTCATTTGACTAGTATTTTGTGATCAATGAAATAGCTAACTGTTCTCGGACTTGACCAGTTATTTTCTCATTGTTGTTGTTGTTGTTTAGTCGTTTAGTCATGTCCGACTCTTCGTGACCCCATGGACCAGAGCACACCAGGCACCCCTGTCCTCCACTGCCTCCCGCAGTTTGGCCAGACCCATGTCTGTAGCTTCGAAGACACTATCCAACCATCTCATCCTCTGTCGCCCCCTTCTCCTTGTGCCCTCCATCTTTCCCAACATCAGGGTCTTTTCCAGGGAGTCTTCTCTTCTCATGAGGTGGCCAAATATTTTCTCATTGTATGGGGGTGCAAATGACAAACCTCTGATTTAAACTACTATTGGATCTCCCTTTTCATGCATTCGTGGCTCATCACTTAAGACACAAACTCAGCAGCACCATATTTCAAAAAAGCACCATAAATTAAGCATTCTTCTCCATCGCAACTTCTCCACCCAGAGATAAATCTCCAAACTCAGAAAACGAATGGTGGGTACAAAAAAAGAAAATGAACTCTTTGCAATCAGCTTATTTTCAAGATGCTGCCAATGTTATTATTTCATTAATAATGCATTTTTTTTTGTTGTCAAAATTTATCAGCATTGTAGTTCTTCCCTAAATAGAGTTCATTATAAATCACTTCACAACAGTACCTTGTTTTGCAAGGACTAAAGCAACTCAACCACTCACTGTCAACTGGAATTAACAGTCAGGAAAGTCCTGTCTTCTGGATAGGGAAATAGGTAAATTAGCTTATGAAAATCTGTTTTAAAGTATCAGCATGCATTTGTTGACATAAGAAAATGAACAATGTGTATTCAGGCAGAGAGATTAAAGTTACTGGAAACATTTCCTAATTGTTCTTGTTGGCTAATAAGAAAGGGATGTTTGAGCAGTGTCAGCTTGCTTTTAAAAATCTCTGTCGGGGCTTGTATCATATGTAAAATAGATATTTTGTGAAGGCCCTCATAAGAAATCACAATTGTTTAAATCAAACTTTACGACTGTAACAATATGTTAATCCGATTTTAGGCCATTTAAAATCCTATTGTTTACCAGAACCAATAAAGTTCAATTTCCATATTATGTTTATTTATGTTGAAGGGGAGGAAGAAATTCAGTGACTGAGATCCCTATTGCTAGAACAGATGGGCATCTTCAGTGTTGTTAGACAGGTCTGGCTATTTCCCCCACAGTTATTCTTTGATTTTGAGTCCATTAAACACACACACACACACACACACACACACACACACACACACACACACCCTATGGAAAAGAACTGTGCATAACTTATGCAGCTGGGGAATTTTGCCTGAAAATAAAGTAATTTCCCACCCTGTTTGATTTCAGCAGCTGGGAAAAATGGCAATCCACAACTAATTAATATCTCAATCAGCATGTGGGTGGATATGGGCAATTCTAGGCATTACTAATACTTCTTGGCTTCTTGTAAGAGCAAGAAGTGAATATACTGCTGTTAGATATATTTATATTGAATATATTTTATCCTACCCTTCATCAAGAAGCTGAGAGTGGCATACATGACATTGTCTCATTTTATCTTGACAACAGCCCTGTGAGATGGTTAAAAAGGTAAAGGTAAAGGGACCCCTGACCATTAGATCCAGTCGTGACCGACTCTGGGGTTGCGGCACTCATCTCACTTTATTGGCCGAGGGAGCCGGCGTACAGCTTCCAGGTCATGTGGCCGCATGACTAAGCTGCTTCTGGAGAACCAGAGCAGTGCACGGAAACGCCGTTTACCTTCCTGCCGGAGTGGTACCTATTTATCTACTTGCATTTTGATGTGCTTTCAAACTGCTAGGTTGGCAGGAGCAGGGACTGAGCAACGGGAGCTCACCTTTTGCGGGGATTTGAACCACCGACCTTCTGATCGGCAAGTCCTAGGCTCTGTGGTTTAACCCACAGTGCCACCCGCATCCCTTGTGAGATGGTTAGATGAGTCCTAAATGTCTAACCCAGTAAGCATGTTGGCTGACTGGGGATTTGTAGTGGAAACGTGCAAGAGGATCAAGGAGGTGTAGGATTTGCTTTGCGCAATCAACCCTACAGTTAAGGCTGTAGGTCCTCGCAGGAGCACTTCTGCCCTTGATGGTGGCACAGCCGGGGCTCAATTGCCCAGATTGTGGGACTGGGAGATGCCACAATCACCACAGGTTTGGGCCATGGAGGCATTCAGGCCCACCTGGTTGAGGCAGGTATAAATGGGGCAGAGAGCCTGGAACGAGCCCTTGTGCAGGTGACGTAGTCAACATTGCTGTGTCATGGACTGGATGCTGCTGTTCCAGAGGCTCCCTACAGCTAGAACAAGGGATTTGGTGATCTGGTGCTGTATATAGGTTGTCTGGGTGAAGGTCTTGTAGGGATGGTTTCTTTGTAATTGTTTCTTTGTGTAAAAGGGTGGTTCATTGATTGTTTGGGGAGGTTTTAGATTAGAAGTTTATTTTGTTCAGATAAGTGTT
Source organism: Podarcis melisellensis (assembly GCF_964234715.1). Taxonomy (NCBI): domain Eukaryota; kingdom Metazoa; phylum Chordata; class Lepidosauria; order Squamata; family Lacertidae; genus Podarcis; species Podarcis melisellensis. The sequence goes on from NC_138539.1 coordinate 81,314,125, forward strand.
TCCCCTCAATACGTGCTTTATTGTCCGTCCATTAAAAGACCTGTAACTGACTAAGCAAAACAAAATTTGAACCCAAGGCTCCTATGTGAATATTCCATCCACCAGACAATATTGAGCTTAATGGTACAGTATAAGGCAACATATATATCCATATGTCTGGAAAATACAGTGTCCCCCTCCTTGAGAACAGAGGTGTTGGTTGTTGTTGTTTAGTCGTTTAGTCGTGTCCTACTCTTCGTGACCCCATGGACCAGAGCACGCCAGGCACTCCTGTCTGCCGCTGCCTCCTGTAGTTTGGTCAAACTCATGTTGGTAGCTTCGAGAACACTGTCCAACCATCTCGTCCTCTGTCGTTCCCTTCTCCTTGTGCCCTCTATCTTTCCCAACATCAAGGTCTTTTCCAGGGAGTCTTCTCTTTTCATGAGGTGGCCAAAGTATTGGAGCCTCAGCTTCAGGATCTGTCCTTCCAGTGAGCACTCAGGACTGATTTCCTTCAGAATGGATCAATTTGATCTTCTTGCAGTCCATGGCACTCTCAAGAGTCTCCTCCAGCACCATAATTCAAAAGCATCAATTCTTTGGTGGTCAGCCTTCTTTATGGTCCAGCTCTCACTTCCATGCACCACTACTGGGAAAACCATAGCTTTAACTATATGGACCTTTGTTGGCAAGGTGATGTCTCTGCTTTTTAAGATGCTGTCTAGGTTTGTCATTGCTTTACTCCCAAGAAGAAGGCATCTTTTAAATTCATGACAGCTGTCACCATCTGCAGTGATCATGGAGTCCAAGAAAGTAAAATCTCTCACTGCCTCCATTTCTTCCCCTTCTATTTGCCAGGAGGTGATGGAACCAGTGGCCATGATCTTCGGGGGTTTTTATGTTGAGCTTCAGACCATATTTTGTGCTCTCCTCTTTCACCCTCATTCAGAGGTTCTTTAATTCCTCCTCACTTTCTGCCATCAAGGTTGTGTCATCTGCATATCTGAGGTTGTTATTTCTTCCGGCAATCTTAATTCTGTTTTGGGATTCATCCAGTCCAGCCTTTCACATCATGAATTCTGCATATAAGTTAAATAAGCAGGGAAACAATATACAGCCTTGTTGTACTCCTTTCCAATTTTGAACCAATCAGTTGTTCCATATCCAGTTCTAACTGTATCTTCTGACTGTAGATGTTGGTTACCCTTGGATTAATATCTGCTTTTTGATTGTTTTGATTTGACTGCAGCTGGATGTTGCTCTGTGAGATATTGTGTTAGTGATCGATGACTATGTAGACCGGCTTTCCTCAACCTCATGCCTTCGAGATATTTTGGATTACAGCTCCCATCACACCTGTCTGTTGGACATGCTGGCTGGGAGCCATAAGAATGGTAGTCTAAAACATCTGGAGGGCACCAGGTTGAGGATCACTGATGTAGGCTGACATCCTGCATCCTCTTCATCAAGGTATAGTTTGTCATGACCTTTGGTTTGAATGAGGAATGGATAAATTATCTTATTTCTGACCCATGCCACTTTTATGTGTGTGCGCCTTTAATTCCATTCCATCCCATTCCCATATTTCAGGTACTGATCCCTATAACCTTTTTCACAGCTTATCAGGGAAGAACATTTCCAGATCTGCCCTGGCCCCACCTGCTCAGACTGGCTTTTGGCTCCTCCTGAGCATGATGGGTTATAAAGGACTTACTTTTGCAGCTGAGCCTTGCTCCAGAATAAAAGTCTGCCTCAGCTCTAACTTGTCCCTCATTTCTGGCCTTACTCCCAGCTTGTTCTCTAGTCCCGCCTCTGGTTTGCCCTCCAAACCTCTTAGACCCAGCTCCTCCCTTTCCCTAGGTCACTGCCCACAGCCCAGCCCTGACACCATAGTAATTTCCATTTAAAAAATCCAAATGCATTTAACTAAAGCATAAATATTATTTTCTACATACATTTTCTCTCAAAATACACATTTCTGAATATATAATTTTTGAGTTAAAAATTGGGAAGTGTGAAAGCCAGTGAAACACTAATTACACAATCCTAACCCAGTCTACAGGACACGGGTGGTGCTGTGAGTTAAACCACAGAGCCTAGGACTTGCAGATCAGAAGGTTGGCGGTTCGAATTCCCACAACGGGGTGAGCTTCTGTTGCTCTGTCCCTGCTCCTGCCAACTTAGCAGTTTGAAAGCACGTCAAAGTGCAAGTAGATAAATAGGTACCACTCTGGCGGGAAGGTAAACGGCGTTTCCGTGCGTTGCTCTGGTTCTCCAGAAGCGGCTTAGTCATGCTGGCCACATGACCCGGAAGCTATATGCCGGCTCCCTTGGCCAATAAAGCGAGATGAGTGCCGCAACCCCAGAGTCTGTCATGACTGGACCTAATGGTCAGGGGTCCCTTTACCTTTAACCCTGTCTACACAGATGTGAATCATGCTGAATTCATTGGGGCTTACTCCCAAGCTTGTGGGGTTAGGACTACAGCCTTAGTTCTGATCTGTGCATTATACCAGGAGGTGCAGAGCAGCCCAGTCTGTATTGGAAGCTGCAACTATCAAATTCCTCAAGCATCTATATTCTGCATATGATGTATGTATGCAAATACTTTTGGTTTTGAAGTTTACTTTATATTTTAGCATTGTTGGTTACAGCCTGTGGCCAAAGTAACCCACTTACAGTGCAATTCTATGCATATTTACTCAGAAGTAAGCCCCATTGTGTTCAATGAAGTTTTACTCACTTGTAAATGTGCTTATGATTGCAGCCTTATTTACTTCTTAGATTATGATAATGACAGCAATGAGAGTTTTCATTTTCATTTTATTTTTGAAGCATAGTATTAACCAAACTTGCAAACAGGTCTGTTATACTGAAGGGTTAATCACAGGTAGTTTCCATATAAGATCGTGCGAGAAAGGGGGTTGAGGATTGAAAGCTGCCTTTGATTTGCGAAACAAGAACACAGTAGCCTGTTGTGCCACATTGCGATCTGAGGACTGTCAGTTTCTTGCCGTTGTCAGTGGACTTCTGAAGAGCTGGAAGCCTGTCAAATGCTCTTTTCTGTCACAAAGTGAAAAGGAAATGAACCTTTGGATCTGGAAATTCATCTTTGACCAGGAAACACAGGCTTGCTTATGACAATTGCTTCTCTGCCTGACTGTATCGTGTTTCCCTTGTATAGTGGAGGAGTCTTTTTTTTATCTGTATCAATCAAAGTAAAATTGCCCTTGTGCTACTGGTGTGTATGACAAGACTGTGGAGTTGGGAACATGCCTGACATCCCAGTTGGTTTTCAAGGCAAGTAGAATGTGAAGAAGCAAAGTGTTTCTGACCAGAAATGTATCCTTTCTTCTCCATCATCTTGGGGCTGGTTGTAGTAGCATTTAACAGCTGTGCAAAAGACGCGGGCGAGTAAGCATTCGATGTGACTATTTCTTCCATGGAAATTTAACATTTTGTCTATGCCCTGGGATATTCGTCTTGAAGTGGGGGTTGGGATCGGGTAAAGGTAAAGGGATCCTTGACCGTTAGGCCCAGTCATGGACGACTCTGGGGTTGCGGTGCTCATCTGGCTTTACTGGCCGAGGGAGCTGGCATATAGCTTCTGGGTCGTGTGGCCAGCATGACTAAGCCGCTTCTGGTGAACCAGAGCAGTGCACGGAAATGCCGTTCACCTTCCCACCAGAGTGGTACCTATTTATCTACTTGCACTTTATGTGCTTTCGAACTGCTAGGTTGACAGGAGCAGGGACCGAGCAACGGGAGCTCACCCCATTGCAGGGATTCGAACCACTGACCTTCTGATCAGCAAGCCCTAGGCTCTGTGGTTTGGACCACAGCGCCACCTGCATCCCCATTTACTCCATTGCAATTTACTCCATTGCAATACTGATCATAGAGTGGATGCATCCTGTTGTGGTCCAGCTATGAAAACAGGACCAGGATATGGTGATCGTCCAGCAGTAGGTAGCAGATAGCAAGATTCTTCCAGCTAGCCCAGACAGAGTCAGCACCTAGGACAGCTCCCAATGTAAACTCCCAAGAGAGCTGTCTGCTGCTAATAAGACTTGGTTCATGGTGGAGGAAAGTTTCATGGATGAACTTGAATGACAATTTGCAGAGCACTTTTTGCAACATAATCTATTGTAAGGCATGAAACAGCCTAAAGCTCTGTAGAAAAGTCATTCTGGGTCCTCTGTCTCCTGGGGGAGAGTACATTGTTTTATCCTACAAAAGCCACGTGCCACCCTACCAGTGTTGAAAAAAGCTATGGGAAAGTGGCAAGCATATTGCTATGAAGGTCTATAAACCAGCTTTCCATGCATTGCCTTGAAGGCGCAATGGAAATCAGCTGGACTATGTTGTGCAGGATATTGGGCTGAATTATGCCTGTGGCCTTGTCTGACCTTAAAATTTGCCAGTCTGTTAATAGTAAATGACAGCCTCTCATCTGACCGTGTTAGCTTGGGACTCTGGAGTGCTCGGTCAGTTCCTGGTCTTACAGCCTAGAGCTAGCCCCAAGGAGTTTACCACCTGGAAAAAGAAATGCACAAGGCACGTGAAATCAGTAAGCATGCTAAGGTACATATCCAAGAAGTAGAGGAATAATTTTTGTTCATTTCACTGGCTACAATTCTTATCCCATCTATTTTGGGAGAAGTCTACTGAACCTCATAGGAACATCTAAAGCAAATGGGACTTAGAATTGCAACGTCCCATGCTTTTATCATTTTACTAGCATCAGGATGTTTTTATTTTATTTTATTTTAGTCTATTGCTGCAAAAGCTGCATGCCAAAATGAAAATAATAATGGAAAGGCAATACAAATGGTATACTATGCAATGTATATTCCAACCAAAAAAGAGAGATCAATACAAATATTTCTGTTATGGCAAACACTAGATTTAATTTCTGCTCTTGCTGTAACTGCTTTTGACTGCTCTTCCCATCAGCTCCTAGTCAGTGAAGGTTGCCAAAGACTGATTTAGATGAAATGCAGGTTATATATTTGCATTTATTGTACTTTTGTTTTTGTATAAATCTGTTCACAACTTCAGTCTTTGGACCATAAAGTGGTATATAAACAAAGCAATGAAAGAATATTTTTAATAATAATAATAATAATAATAATAATAATAATAATAATAATAATAATTTCCTATTGAAAATATAAGAACATGCAACAGCTGCCTCTATGTCTCCCTGACAAAGATGTAAAGTATTACATTCCCCTTAACAGCAATCTCTTAAATTGCAGGCAAGCTTCTCCAATTGCCTTTAATTTGAGACTCTGACAACCTAAAGACAAGAGAGCGAAGAACAGCAGCACATCAGATATAAAAGAATTGTGTCTAATTTTCCCTGCTAATGCATTGTATCTGCAGAAGTGATATTAAAGGTAATTCGGCACATCATGTCTCGAAACTAGATACCGAGAGGGGACGATGAGCAAATTGAAACTTCTTGTGGGAAAGAATTTGAGAAAATCCTTGCATTCCTCGGTGCATTCACATGAAATTGATAAGTCTCCTGTAAATCACTTTAGTGACTTTGGAAAAACTTAGATACAGGAATGATATTGTAAAAAGGGTATCATGAATGAGAAGCAGCAACAGTGCTCTGAAAAAACAAATAGCTTAATGTTCCAGTTTTTCAAGAGAATCAAATGCTGGCTATAGGAAGCAGTTATTGCCTAATTATCTGCTTAAAGGCTTAGGGCTGATCCAAATGTCCCACAAACCCAAAAAACACAGCTTGGGAACCATCAGCTAAAGCCTTCTTCTTTTCTTCTTCCCAGACACTTTTTCCCTGCTGGGGTTCCCAGTCACCCGTGGGAGACATGGCTAGTGGAGAACAGTTAGAATCATAGAATCACAAATTATATGAAAATGATGTATAGATGGTATATTACGCCAGTACAGAGAGTAAAAATGTATAAAACCGGGTCAAACATATGTTGGAAATGTAAAGAAAAAGAAGGGATTTTTATCATATGTGGTGGGCATGTAGAGAAGTTTTAAAAAAATGGGAAATGATATACAATGAATTGAAAAAAAAATGTTTAAAATGACATTTGTAAAAAAACCAAACCAGAAGCATTTTTGTTAGGGATTGTAGGACAAGACCTGACAAGAAAAACAAAGAATTTGTTTATGTATGTTACAACAGCAGCAAGAGTCTTGATAGCAAAAGGATGGAAGAATGAGGAAATCCCAACGAAAGAACAGTGGCAAGAAAAGTGGATGAGCTATGCAGAGTTGGCTAAATTGACATACAAATTGTGGGACAAGGACAACTGTGACTTTAAGGAATAATGGGAACTTTTTACAAATGATCTAAAAAGACAACAAAATGAATTGGACTCCTTGGCAGGTTTTGAATAAACATACACAAGTTAATTGGTTGATAACATGATAGATGATAGATAGATAGATGATAGATAGATGATAGATAGATAGATAGATAGATGATAGATAGATAGATAGATAGATAGATAGATAGATAGATGATAGATAGATAGATAGATAGATAGATAGATAGATAGATAGATGATAGATAGATAGATAGATAGATGATAGATAGATAGATGATAGATAGATGATAGATGGTAGATAGATAGATGATAGATAGATGATAGATAGATAGATGATAGATAGATAGATGATAGATAGATAGATAGATGGTAGATAGATGATAGATAGATGATGATAGATAGATAGATGATCTAGATAGATAGATAGATAGATATAGATAGATAGATGATTGATAGATAGATATAGATAGATGATAGATAGATAGATGATTGATAGATAGATAGATATAGATAGATGATAGATAGATAGATAGATGATAGATGATAGATAGATAGATAGATAGATAGATAGATAGATAGATAGATAGATGATAGATAAATAGATGATAGATAGATAGATAGATAGATAGATAGATAGATAGATGATAGATAGATAGATAGATAGATAGATAGATAGATAGATAGATAGATAGATAGATAGATGATAGATAGATAAGGCAAGGATAAGTATAATTTCATAACAGGCAGAGAATAATATGTGCAGAGAAATTAGAGAGGAGCTGACGGAAGTCCCTGGTGGGGTGGGGAGGGAGGGATGGAAGGGAGGGGGGAAAGGGGGAAAGTAATGTATGTGATTATATGGTTTGTTAAGTTGTTATGTTGAAATTGTTTGGTAATTTAAAATAATAATAATCATAGAATCAGAGATGACTCCAAGGCTCATCTACTTCAACCCACTACAATCAGTGGCAGAGGAAGCCGCTCGGGCTTCCTTATGGATCATGTTTCCTCTCCTTACTACTCAGTAGCTCTGCAGCAGCGAAGGGGTCCCAGCCCATTTCACCAAACCTGTATCATCTCGCTTATTTATTTTTAATTGGAAGGAGCGTCTCCACCCCCATCGTTCTGCCCAGACGCTGAGGTCCAGCGCCGAGGGCCTTCTGGCAGTTCCCTCACTGCGAGAAGTCAAGTTACAGGGAACCAGGCAGAGGGCCTTCTCGGTAGTGGCACCCGCCATGTGGAACGCCCTCCTATCAGATGTCAAGGAAATAAACAACTATCTGACTTTTAGAAGACATCTGAAGGCAGCCCTGTTTAGGGAAGTTTTTAATGACTGATGTTTTAATGTATTTTTAATCTTTTGTTGGAACCTGCCTAGAAAGGCTGGGGAAGCCCAGCAAGATGGGCGCGCTATAAATATATTATTATTATTATTATTATTATTATTATTATTATTATTATTATTATTAATTTTTTATTATCATCACCATCTCTCTGCCCCCCCCATTACATGCATTCAACAATACAATAATGGCATCTGAAAGAGAAACAACTTTTTATAAGGCATTAGCTTTTCCTGGATGCATCTGATGAAGTGGACTCTAACCCAGGGGACAGCAAACTTTTTTAGCAGGGGGCCAGTCCACTGTCCCTCAGACCTTGGGGGGGGGGGCAGACTATATTTTTTTGGGGGGGTGAACAAATTCCTATGCCCCACAAATAACTCAGAGATGCATTTTAAATAAAAGCACAGATTCCACTCATGTAAAAACACGCTGATTCCCGGACCGTCTGCGGGCCACATTTAGAAGGTGATTGGGCCAGATCCGGCCCCTGGGCCTTAGTTTGCCTACCTATGCTGTAACCCATGAAAGCTTAAGCCATAGTAACATTTGTTGGGTTTGCTGAAACAGACGGATATGGTTACCCCTCAGCAACAACAGTGGACAAAAGCAGCTTAAGCATTATTTAAGTTCTTGGCTATTTTGTTTCTTTGTTTAAAGCCTGTGAAAATAAAATAAAAAAGATTTTCCCAAAGTAATGTGGGTGCCAGGTGAATCTCCCTGGGAGAATAATACATTAACCATGCTTGCTATCCTAGGGTTATGCATAAGGTCAATGCAGCTAAGCAGCACAAACAATATAATGGGAACATTTTTTTATGCAATGTGAATAGATATTGCTTTAAACAGATTATGTTACCCACTATCATTTTTGCCAATGATGCACAACATCCATTTTAGACCATCTTTTTTTTTGGGAGGGGAGGGAAGGTCAAGATTTGCCCATCATAAAAAGCTGCCCATCATAGGAGAAGGGGACACACAGATGATTGAGAGCTGATCTACACATGCAGAAAAATGATGTGATACAGATTTCCCGATTTTGTACTGTCTGCTTCCATTTGCATAAAGGTTTTTTTTGGGGGGGGGGAGTCAGAGTATATTTTGTCCTTTCTAGTTGGGCAAAAATAGCACTGCAGCAAAAAAGTGAGATTAAAACCCCCCACCCTGATTTCCCTATGCAGAAAATCTGAGTAACGTAAAAGAGCCAGATTTGTGATCCCTCTACCCACCTTCATCTTGGAATGGTGAAATCCTATGAACACTGCATCCCGTGATTTTTCTGAATATGTAGATGAACCCTAAGAAAATCAAATAATAAAAAAAGAACATAGCTTCAATATCTAGTACTATGAAGTTGTCTCCGAGACACAATGTTGGCTTGGTACTAACATTGACATCTTTTTGGCACGAGGCAAAGACATATTGATTCTCTTAGGCGTTTGCAAACAACAATGGCCCAGCTTTTGTTCATTCTTCTGTTGCGTGGGGAGGAATGTTTTGTTTTTAAGTGATCTTTTGGACGAACATTTTTGTTGTTGCACATATACTGTTTTAATGCATATTTTGTCATAACTTGGACAGTGGTACCTTGGGTTAAGAACTTAATTCGTTCTGGAGGTCCGTTCTTAACCTGAGGCACCACTTTAGCTAATGGGGCCTCCTGCTGCTGCACGATTTCTGTTCTCATCCTGAAGCAAAGTTCTTAACCCGAGGTACTATTTCTGGGTCAGCGGAGTCTGTAACCTGAAGCGTCTGTAACCTGAAGTGTCTGTAACCCGAGGTACCACTGTATTTTGCTATTTTCTGTAAGTCATGTTGGACCAAAGGTTGTGGCAAGTGATGAATAATAACTAAATTAAATTCTTTAAAGGTGCAATATAAGCATTTTATTTAATTTTTTTGCCAAACCAACCTCTCTCCCAGAGCTTCAGCTCCTTGGGCATAATATTGAATACAATGAGATGATCCACAAGGCTATTGCCAAGATGAATTCAGTGCAAATTTTAAAGTGCTGTGCAGTGAAATCCTATACATATGGGGTGCTAGGGGAGGGTTAGTACCTCTGGTGGGGGACACACATTGTGCTCCATCTGGGGTAGTTTGTCCCCCTTTGGTCCCCATCCTGCACCCACAGCTATGGCTCCTAGCAGCTGCCAGCATGCAACAGCAGCCACACTGGAAGACTGCTTCGTCTTGGTGTCTAAACCAGGTGAGGGTAGCCAATGGGTCTCAAACCTTCAGCAAGGTTGCCCCTACCTGGAAAGAAAGGCTCTGGTGGATTGAGGGGACGAGATCAGTAGAGGGTTCAATGGTCAAGAAGGCAGTTACTGCATGTGTTGCCAAGGGAAATGAGAGACAGATGGGGCTCATCATCATCATCATTTTTAATTTGTGCACTGACTTTGTATCTTACAATACTCAAGGCGGTTTACAAGCTGAAGAAACAAAAAATGTACCTCTTCTAACAATCTAATGCAATACACAAATGTGATAATAAAACAAAATTTTAAAATAAGCAACCTACATCAAAAAGTAACATTATTATACTGTTCTAAGAAGTATGTTTCCGAGCACAATTCAAAGTGTTGGTGCTGACCTTTAAAGCCCTAAACGGCCTCGGTCCAGTATACCTGAAGGAGCGTCTCCACCCCCACCATTCTGCCCGGACGCTGAGGTCCAGCGCTGAGGGCCTTCTGGCGGTTCCTTCATTGCGAGAAGCAAAGCTACAGGGAACCAGGCAGAGGGCCTTCTCGGTAGTGGCGCCCACCCTGTGGAATGCCCTTCCAGCAGATGTCAAAGCGATAAACAACTACCTGACATTCAGAAGACATCTTAAGGCAGCCCTGTTCAGGGAAGTTTTTAACGTGTGATATTTTACTGTATTTTTGGTTTTTATGGAAGCCGCCCAGAGTGGCTGGGGAGGCCCAGCCAGATGGGCGGGGTATAAATAAATTATTATTATTATTATTATTATTATTATTATTATTATTATTAATTGTTGAATATCAACATATAAAAGTTCAACAGAAATCCACTCAAGGTACAATAAATAATTTCCAAACTATAATCAATAAAACAACGGCAAGCCACAGTACATAAAATAATACAATACAAATTGAGAAGCAGAGACTAGAGGGTGGAGCAAGGCAGATGGAAAGAGACCTTGCCTGATGGAGTCTCTCCCCTCTCAATTCTTCCTCAAGGCACGGCTTCCTTATGAAGAATCCCAGGGCCAGGGGGTGGCTCATCAGCTTGGGAAGGTAGCTCATCTAGGAGAAGAAAAACTGGTCCTAAATCACCCTTGGAAACACGTCCGGGAAGGCCGCCAACTTCCCAAGACTCCGGGGCGTCTCTCCGGTGGTCACTCTCTGGCTATAAATCTCCAGAGAGACCAGTGATAAGCGACCCCTCCCTCCTGAGAGGAGCACACTGGTCTTCTGGCATGTCATAGCAGAAGAAAGAGTCAATCAGTATCTCTAAACTACAGTGGTACCTTGGGTTACATATGCTTCAGGTTACATACGCTTCAGGTTACAGACTCCACTAACCCAGATATAGTACCTCAGGTTAAGAACTTTGCTTCAGGATGAGAACAGAAATCGTACTCCGGCGGCGCGGTAGCAGCAGGAGGCCCCATTAGCTAAAGTGGTCTTCAGGCTAAGAGCAGTTTCAGGTTAAGAACAGACCTCCGGACCGAATTAAGTACTTAACCTGAGGTACCACTGTACTTTATTTTACAGTCTATATACAGCGAATCCACCAGCATGTCTGTGCTCTCTGAGCACCAGTACAGAACAGCAACACTTTCAGAAGTGAAACTAACTTCCAGCAGTGCTGAGACTTCCTGTCTCACGCTCTCTCAGACACTCACATGATACAGTGGTACCTCGGGTTACATACGCTTCAGGTTACAGACTCCGCTAACCCAGAAATAGTGCTTCAGGTTAAGAACTTTGCTTCAGGATGAGAACAGAAATCGTGCTCTGGTGGTGCGGCAGCAGCAGGAGGCCCCATTAGCTAAAGTGGTGCTTCAGGTTAAGAACAGTTTCAGGTTAAGAACGGACCTCTGGAACGAATTAAGTAATTAACCCAAGGTACCACTGTATAACCAAACATAGTGCTACTGCTGGAGCAGCACAGATAGATAAAAATCCTAACAGGTAGCTCATCTAGGAGAAGAAAAACTGGTCCTAAATCACCCTTGCCTTGTGGCTATACTCATTCATGAGATTGGCTTTGGGAGGAAACAGCAAGGAAAAATCCATACCTGCTGCCTTGCAGGATATCTTCAGGGGGGGGGAAGGGCTAGGGAGCCCTACACAAATCTGGAGTGGAGTCCCTAAGATGTTTGGATGGTGCCTTGCCTGCCTCCTTCGGGCAACTCCTGCAGCCAAGCTGGTGCCAAACATCTTACTCTGCTTTCCTTTGGACCAGAGCAGTGAGGCTGAGAGTAGGTCTTCTCATCTGGGCAGCCCAGGTCCTCCATACACACTGGCCAGGCTTGTGTCCTGGGGAGGTCAAACTGGGTGCTGCTAGCTGCAGCCTATAATGTAGAATGCCAATTATCACAGAGCCTGACAGTTTTTAGTTGTCCTGTACTTTTAAAAGCAGCCTCACATGCAAAAAATGGGGCGCGGGTGGCACTGTGGGTTAAACCACTTGCCAATCAGAAGGTCAATGGTTCGAATCCCCGTGACACGGTAAGCTCCCGTTGCTCGGTCCCTGCTCCTGCCCACCTAGCAGTTCGAAAGCATGTCAAAGTGCAAGTAGATAAATAGGTACCGCTCTGGTGGGAAGGTAAACGGCGTCACATACCTACGGTCAATCCCTCTTCCCATGGAACTTTGAGAATTGTTGCTCTGCAACAACTCTCTGCAGGAACACGGCTGGTGCTGTGGGTTAAACCACAGAGCCTAGGACTTGCCGATCAGAAGATTGGTGGTTCGAATCCCCACGATGGGGTGAGCTCCCATTGCTCGGTCCCTGCTCCTGCCAACCTAGCAGTTTGAAAGCACATCAAAGTGCAAGTAGATAAATAGGTACCGCTCTGTCGGGAAGGTAAACGGCGTTTCCGTGTGCTGCTCTGGTTCGCCAGAAGTGGCTTAGTCATTCTGGCCACATGACCCGGAAGCTGTACGCCGGCTCCCTCAGCCAATAAAGCGAGATGAGCGCCGCAACCCCAGAGTCAGCCAAGACTGGACCTAATGGTCAGGGGTCCCTTTACCTTTAACATGCAAAAATCAATCTGGTGACACTTTTTCCAGCACAGAGGTGATGAAAGGAACAAAAACAGGGCCAGTAAGAAGGAAGTTGGCAACCTCGTCATCCCAACTTGAAAACTCATTTCTTGCCTACAGAAACACAACAAGAAATTGCGAGGGAGAACTGTCAAATTGTCTTTGTCCAGCCTGGTATTATCTTGAACAGCTGTGCACTTGAGGTAAGAGAGTAGATTAGTCTTGCATGATCATCATCATTTAGAAGAAATATACTGTCTCCTGTTTCGGAAGAGTGAGGAGTGAATATGAAAATTAGGAAAGCTACGAACTCAACATGCCTCTAACATTAACGGAGGATCTGACAGTGGGAAGGGAAGCAGAGCGGTTGGCTGTGAGCCAAATGAGGACACAGGCACGAACTTTTGGTAAAAATGCATTAAGAGTCAGACAAAGAGGCATCTCTTCTCTCTGTGGTCCAACCTCTGAGGTTTGAACATGTGTAGTTGGTGCACAGACCATACAAGCATGGATCGATTTTCTTAATAATAATAATAATAATAATAATAATAATAATAATAATAATTTATTATTTATACCCCGCCCATCTGGCTGGGCCTCCCCAGCTACTCTGGGCGGCTTCCATAAAAACCAAAAATACAGTAAATTATCACACATTAAAAACTTCCCTGAACAGGGCTGCCTTAAGATGTCTTCTGAATGTCAGGTAGTTGTTTATCGCTTTGACATCTGCTGGAAGGGCGTTCCACAGGGTGGGCGCCACTACTGAGAAGGCCCTCTGCCTGGTTCCCTGTAGCTTTGCTTCTCGCAATGAGGGAACCGCTAGAAGGCCCTCAGCGCTGGACCTCAGCGTCCGGGCAGAAAGATGGGGGTGGAGACGCTCCTTCAGGTATACTGGACCGAGGTCGTTTAGGGCTTTAAAGGTCAGCACCAACACTTTGAATTGTGCTCGGAAACATACTGGGAGCCAATGTAGGTCTTTCAAGACTGGTGTTATATGGTCTCGGCGGCTGCTCCCAGTCACCAGTCTAGCTGCTGCATTCTGGATTAGTTGTAGTTTCCGAGTCACCTTCAAAGGTAGCCCCACGTAGAGTGCATTGCAGTAGTCCAAGCGGGAGATAACCAGAGCATGCACCACTCTGGCAAGACAGTCCGCAGGCAGATAGGGTCTCAGCCTACGTACCAGATGGAGCTGGTAAACAGCTGCCCTGGACACAGATTTGACCTGTGCCTCCATGGACAGCTGTGAGTCCAAAATGACTCCCAGGCTGCGCACCTGGTCCTTCAGGGGCACAGTTACCCCATTCAGGACCAGGGAATCTTCCACACCTGCCCGCCTCCGGTCCCCCAGAAACAGTACTTCTGTCTTGTCAGGATTCAACCTCAATCTGTTAGCCACCATCTATCCTCCAACCGCCTCCAGACACTCACACAGGACCTTCACTGCCCTCACTGGTTCTGATTTAAAAGAGAGGTAGAGCTGGGTATCATCCGCATACTGATGAACACCCAGCCCAAACCTCCTGATGATCTCTCCCAGCCAATGTCCAGTCAAAGGTGAGTGTTCACTGATTTCAGTAGGAGAATTAAGCATATGCACTTTAATTTATTCCATTAAAGTCAATGGAACTTAATAGTACATATTGCCCTTTGATCATTATGCAGGTTTAATTGAGCTACTTCTTAAACACACTTATTAATGTGGAGACTCCCTTATATTTGGTCTGGAATCGGCACTTAGTGCAGAATTCTGCAGCAAGGTTGTTGACAGACCTGAGACCCTGTCAGTATATAATAGCCCTGCTCAGAGATTTGCACCAACATCCAAGGTGTTACTATTAGTATATAAAAGCCTTTACCGCCTGGACCAGTTTACCTGAAGGACTCCCTTACCCCATATATGCCCACTTCAAAGCCTTGTTCTGTGGCACTGGCACTATTACGAATGCCACAGAATATTCATTCCACATGTATAAGGAATAGATTCTTTTACTGTGGCAGCACCACACTATTAAAAAAAATGTTTAAGAAAGCCTACATAGATATGCATTTTAATCTGCAATTTTAGCTGAAGTGCTGTTTTTTCATTCTATTTTGATTTTTTTAAAAATTGTTCTTAACTTGGACTTCTACTTGTAATTTTACTGTCTTATGTTCTTTGAATGTACAGTGGTATCTCGAGTTACATACGCTTCAGGTTACATACGCTTCAGGTTACAGATTCCGTTAACCCAGAAATAGAACCTCGGGTTAAGAACTTTGCTTCAGGATGAGAACAGAAATCGTGCTCCGGCGGCGCGGCGGCAGCAGGAGGCCCCATTAGCTAAAGTGGTGCTTCAGGTTAAGAACAGTTTCAGGTTAAGTGCGGACCTCTGGAACGAATTAAGTACTTAACCCGAGATACCACTGTATAGTTTTACCTACAGTTAAGTGGCATGTAAATTTTGTCAAAAGAAATTAAATTAAATGAGATAAATAATTTGGACTTAAATGAGATAAATAATTTGGGAAAATATGGATGGACAAATCTACCAGTTTCAGTTTCTCTCATTTTCTCCATTTTCAGACCTTGTTCAGTTCACTATATTTCCACCTCAGCTTCAAAATTTGTCTGCATTAAAATTCATCAGCATTTTGTGCCCCTAAGGTACACATATTTGTATGCAGTTTTCCCTCATACATACATTTGTTTGCAAGCATTTCCCCCGAATATAACACATTTCAGTGTTTTCTACCCTTAAATAACTGCACTTTTGTTCAAATGTTTCCTCCGATATACACAGTTCTGGGAGGTTGGAGAAGTGTATTGTCAAATAGGGAGAAGTGCAAATTTCAAAGGATATTTCTGTTTGGGTTTGCGTATTGTTTGGGAAAGTGCAAATTTGGTATTAAAAATGTGAACCAGACTGAATTTCCCTCCTATGCTTACCTGAGAGTAAAAGCCACTGAACTCAATGGAATTGCCTTCTGAGTAGATGTGCGTGGGATTGCTCTGTTGGAGGTTTAGTGTGATTAAAAAGGGGAATGACTTGCATACATAATGCGATCAATATATCTGCTTCAGAGTGCTGACTAAGGCTTAATTCATACAAACAGGCAAAGTGGTAAAATGATTTCTGGGCAATGCTACTTCGGAGTGCAAGTGGGGAATTGCATGACTGATAGCGTGTCCACGTTAAAAAGAAATCCAGCTTTCTATGTTCAGAGAAGATGTCACAGAGAAGAGTCGTAGCCAAGTCTTTCTCCCTTATGCAATCATTTTGTTTGTGCTCAAAATTTCTATCAGAGAAGCATTCAAGCATGCAGTATCCTTACACCCCCGCCAACTGGAAATGGTACAGTTTAGGATCCCTTCTATTATTTTGTGAACCACAACACAAGGAGCCAAACATATGTGAGATGGCGTCTATGTCATCCTTTCCCCCCTCCTAACGGCAGGAGTCAAGGCAGCTTTTGCCTCTAAAAGTTTGTAATATCTACCATATGTGGCCAAAGTCACATCGCATTCAATAATTAGAGCGTAATATTTACCATGTCAGGACGGGTAACACATTACCAAGCAACTAATCCTGGCCATACATCAAACCTTTCAGTTGCATGAATCTTATAGCTTAACATGCATTTTCGACCTTGTGTTTGATTAATTTCCCTGAGCAAAACACAGCTAAAAGTGAAGCACTCTGAGTTGGTATCTGTCTTGGGTTTGGATTCATTTTATATATGTGTTGTTGCTTTAAACTTTCTATATTTATACAGTCATACCTCAGGTTGAAGTAGCTTCAGGTTAAGTTTTTTCGGGTTGCGCTCCGCGGTGACTCATAGAATCATAGAATCATAGAGTTGGAAGAGACCACAAGGGCCATCGAGTCCAACCCCCTGCCAAGCAGGAAACACCATCAGAGCACTCCTGACATATGGTTGTCAAGCCTCTGCTTAAAGACCTCCAAAGAACCAGCAACCAGCAAAACCAGCAACCTCCACCACACTCTTTAGCAGCAAATTCCACTGTCGAACAGCTCTTACTGTCAGGAAGTTCTTCCTAATGTTTAGGTGGAATCTTCTTTCGTGTAGTTTGGATCCATTGCTCCGTGTCCGTTTCTCTGGAGCAGCAGAAAACAACCTTTCTCCCTCCTCTATGTGACATCCTTTTATATATTTGAACATGGCTATCATATCACCCCTTAACCTCCTCTTCTCCAGGCTAAACATGCCCAGCTCCCTTAGCCGTTCCTCATAAGGCATCGTTTCCAGGCCTTTGACCATTTTGGTTGCCCTCCTCTGGACACGTTCCAGTTTGTCAGCGTCCTTCTTGAACTGTGGTGCCCAGAACTGGACACAGTACTCCAGGTGTGACTCGGAAGTAATGAGCGCGTTACATCCAGGTTTCGCCACTCTCGCATGCGCAGATGCTCAAAATGACATCACGCACATGCGCGGAAGCTGCAAATTGCAATCCGCGCATGTGCAGATGCACAGTCCTGGCTTACGCTCTACTCAGGATGTGAATGGGGCTCCGGAACGGATCCCGTTTGCATCCAGAGGTACCACTGTAATTGCTTTACATTTGTGATTACACTGTAAATCGCTTGGGGGCTGGCATAGGAAGTGGTGTTGATTTAATGTATTAATCATCAACAACAATATTTTTAAAAGGACAGAAGATTTGAGCGGCTGCATGGTTGGTTACAATCTTTAATATTAGGAGGTGAGCAATGGTTAGCTCCATTGAATAGAGTGTGGTGCTGATAACACAAAGATTGCAGGTTCGATCCTGGTATGGGACAGTTGAATATTCCTGCATTGCAGTGGATTGGACTAGATTTTCCTCAGGATCCCTTCCAACTCTGCAATTCAATGTATTCCTAATAACTATTCTATTTGCTCCAATGGAGGATTTTTATATGTCTCAACAAATAGAATATATGGGTGGTAGCCAACTACACATTTACCCCGAGTAAACCTACTATTCTCAGTAGTGATGCATGGAACTGAGAGCTGGACCATAAAGAAGGCTGATTGCCATAGAATTGATGCTTTTGAATTATAGTGCTGGAGGAGACTCTTGAGAGTCCCATGGACTGCAAGAAGATCAAACCTCTCCATTCTGAAGGAAATCAGCCCTGAGTGCTCACTGGAAGGACAGATCCTGAAGCTGAGGCTCCAATACTTTGGCCACCTCATGAGAAGAGAAGACTGCCTGGAAAAGACCCTGAGGTTGGGAAAGATGGAGGGCACAAGGAGAAGGGGACGACAGAGGACGAGATGGTTGGATAGTGTTCTCAAAGCTACCAGCATGAGTTTGACCAAACTGCGGGAGGCAGTGGAAGACAGGCGTGCCTGGAGTGCTCTGGTCCATGGGGTCACAAAGTGTCGGACACGACTAAATGACTAAACAACAACAGACCTATTAAAACAAATGGACAGTCATGTACATGGACTTCAATGGGTCTACTCTCAGTAAAATCCACTTGAATGTCATTTGTGATAAATGCAACAGGCCAAGTACACATGACTTTCAGCAAGGCATCTCACTATCCAGGGCAAGTGCTCAAATTGTTGTGGCTTGTGGAGTATCTTCTGGCATCCCATAATATCTCTGTGTGTGTGTGGCCGGGATTATCCTCACAACCTCATGATATGAACTAGGAGTTGTAAGGCAACGGGAGATGGCCGGACCGTCGCATAATAGTTCCATAGTTCTCAGACTTTGTGACCAAACAATTATTTATGGATTTGGGGCAGAAAACTGTGTGCTGCCAATTCCAGCTGCCTCCTGCTTCCATATCTGAGGTATGGCCTAGTCAATTCCAGGCACCAGATAAAAGTTGTGAGGCGGTCCCTCTCCCACAACGTACCATACAATCAGAGGAGGTAAGTGCAAGAGTATGCCCTTACATTTCTAAGATATCACATATAAGGGCTGGATCAATCCCATTCAAGAAATGAATTCTATCCCTGAAAGCAACTGTGAGGATCCAGAAATGTCAGTCGTCGTCCCCAACCTTTGTGACACATGTTACCACATCCACATTTATTAATTACACAGTGCTTTCAATGTGTCTCTCAAAATTCCCCATCTGACTTTCCATGTCAAGGGAAGATCTAATTGGATTTTTAATCCTTAGCCATTCATGCAATGCACTTCATAGAGCATTGAG
Source organism: Podarcis melisellensis (assembly GCF_964234715.1). Taxonomy (NCBI): domain Eukaryota; kingdom Metazoa; phylum Chordata; class Lepidosauria; order Squamata; family Lacertidae; genus Podarcis; species Podarcis melisellensis. The sequence continues at coordinate 81,333,162 of NC_138539.1, forward strand.
ATGAAAACTGAAAAGTTCTTTCGGCTGCCTTATTATACCACCACATTTTTTTCCTGTAACCTGAATCAGTAGGAAAATAATGGAGTAATGTATAGATGTTACATGAAAACAATGTGCACCTTTCTTTAAACCAAACCCAATGCCTGAGCTTTGATGCGGCTTTCAAATAATGGAGTGCCATGGGCTATTTATTCCCCTAATTTCTATGGCTCAATACAGATCTTGTCTCTTCTGTTTGTTTCAGCTAATTGCCTCAAGTCCTAATAAGTTAGTGATGATGTATGTTGAGCAAAGGGACCCCTGCCAGCAAAAATATTACGTCACCCAGAATTGGAGAGGCAGTTTAAAAAAACCAGCAACCTGCAAAAGCTTCTGATTGTGTCATTCACAACGCATTGGTTCCTTCGGTTGAATCTAGTAATTGAAAAGAGATCAGGGGAGAAGATAATGGATGGTTAAGTTACATGCACAAATTTTCTGCTTAACTATTTCAGAGGTGAATGGCTGGGCTATAGGTTACAGTTGCCACCAGTTTTGGCATCCCAGCGGCAGTTTCTCTCCGCCCAGCCAGAATGTCTCCAAGGTTTTACCACCTGATCCAACATCATTGGTGTGTAGTGAATATCCGTGCGCATGCTGGTAGAGAAATGAACTTTTCTCTCTCTCTGTGTGTGATATTCGCCGTGTGTTTAACAAAAATGTATTTCAGCAACGAGAAATTCCTCCTTAGGCTCTTGGTTATTGTCGCTTGAGCACACTTGGCAGAGGGGCAGAGGAGAATATGGTATTAAACCCTCTTGCTTTAGGTTTCGTTATTAATAAAAAATGCTGCTGCTTGATATGCAAACACTTAACCATTGTTACTTAATGACTAATTCATTGAGCCAGCAAACCTGGCATAGCTGGAGGGAGATATAGGTCTCTGCGTTGTACTGGGACTGGCAGGGGAACCTGCTGATGAAGATTAGGGGTGGAATCCACTGGGAAGTCTTCCAGCAAGAGCCCCCCCCTTTGAATGAACGAGAGCTGTGCACCGACACTTGTGCAGCACCCATTCATTTCAGGGAAGGTCTTCCTAATGGATCTGGCCCTAGGTTTACCCTGAAACAAAGTATTATATGTGAGTATATACCTCCCTTGCAGAGCCGGATTTAGGTTTGATGAGACCCTAAGCTACTGAAGGTAATGGGGCCCTTTATATGTCCAGCTGTCCTTTGTCAACAACAAATTGTCACTGTTTTTTTGTGTTGGATATATGCTATATGGTAATTTATGGACCTAATAGGTATCTAAAGCCATGTGCACATAACAAAATACGTATTTGATCAAAGTAATTGTTGAACTGAAATATAATTAAGAAGTATATTAATAGTGAAATACAACCCTATATAGAGAAATGAGCAAACCAGTGATATTTTAGGGAGCAGGCTAGCAGGCGGGGCCCATTACTTCCATCAAGGAGCCTACATAACACAAAATACTGTTGTTTTTTATCTTATATTTTGGAAATGTACATACAGTTTTTCCCCCTTTAAATTTTTTTGGGGGGCCCCCGAGAGAGTGGGGCCCTAAGCTATAATTTGTTTAGCTTATACGTAAATCCAGCACTGCTCCTGTTTCACTTTCTCCTCATTCAGTACAGATATGTGGCGTTTATTACTTCCATTGTTTTTTATGGTATTGTGTTCAATATGTATTGCACAATGCTTAAGGACAAGTTGGCAGTATAATATGCTATCAAGGAAGATATAAAAAAGAAATACAGGCTGCAAACAAGAGTCTCACCTGCCTGAGATGTTGCGTTTTCTCTCTCCCGCTTCTGTACGGTCATTTAACCCGTTCCTTGGATTGTACTTTTTTACCCTTTGTTTAAGCCATGCTGAAGCATTCAAGTTATTTCTGTCTTTTTTTTTCCTGGGGAAAATAAATAAATAAAAGCATGAATTATTTATATGCAGCAATTATTTATTATCATTTATGCAAAGCGTGCCGTATTATGCATGCATAGGCGAATTTAATCACTCTTAACCCACAGTGTCTTTAGGGGCAACTCTGTGATAGGCAAAAGGTTACTTATATTTACTATTGTCGACAAATACGTAAGTGCTCAGAACTTTCATATTGGATTTGCAAATTGACCTTCTGTCAGTTTAGGTAAAGCAAGAAACAGCAACTGTTTCAACACTGTTTCAACACGTACCACTCAGCTAAAGTAATTAACATGCAGTCAGTGTGATCTGGTTCAGAGGATATCAACCACATCATTCGTTGGGGGAAGCTACTTTTTAAAAAAATATACGTTGGTGTGGAATTTTTTTAGGCGGGAGGAAGAGAGATTTCCCCCCCTGCATACATTTGTTCCTCCTGAAGCAAATGTTTTTCTGCTGCCACACTGATAATAATATGAGAAATCACCCTATGCTGTTACCTTAAAGTTCAGAAATTAAAGTTTAGGAATGTTTTGTCGCAGTTGTGGTTGCATTTTGTCATCGCTGGGAGCCCCCTTGAGTCCTCCATGCACAATATTTAAAATAATCAAATAAAACAAATGTCAGAAAGAATGTTTTTCTTTTTCTTTTTTAGAACAGTAAGTCATTTCTATGTCCCCTTCCTAACACGAAAAACGTCTTTCCCAATGAAGCAAACTTCTTCCTGACTACTATTCGCGCATTTGGAAATTACAAATCAAGGAACATTTTTGTTTGTTATCCGATTCAGTTCTCCAAAGGACCATTTCTGTGCACCTCTGATCATCTCCCTCTCCTGAACCACTTTGCCAGCAGAGCTGCCGTGATGTTGTTAGAAGCTGACAAGGCAGGGGAGGGACAAGACTGGGTTTGGAGACTGTGGTATGCAACAGTGGGGATGTTTACCTGACTTGTCATCTGTGCCACTGCAGTTTGGGTTGCCTTGGGCAAAATAAAGTGAGTAACAAAAAAAATTAAAAGGAAAAAATATTGGTAGAGCAGTGAGGCGACAGTGAGGTTGCTGCAGTGCCAACGCATCAGCAAAGCCAATCTGACGCTCTTGTAGCTGTGTTTGCAACACACCAGTCTCATTGCTCCTTGCCCTCTCTCCCTGTCCTTTCCAGTAGGTCACAACAGCACCAGTGACAGGAGTTTAAAGGTAAAGGGACCTGTGACCATTAGGTCCAGTCGCAGATGACTGGGATTGCGGCGCTCATCTTGCTTTACTGGCCGAGGGAGCCAGCGTACAGCTTCCGGGTCATGTGGTGAGCAAGACTGGTCCGCTTCTGGCAAAACCAGAGCAGCACACAGAAATGCCGTTTACCTTCCCACCGGAGTGGTACCTATTTATCTACTTGCACTTTGATGTGCTTTCAAATTGCTAGGTTGGCAGGAGCTGGGACCAAGCAACAGGAGCTCACTCTATTGTGGGGATTCGAACTGCTGACCTTCTGATTGGCAAGCCCTAGGCTCTGTGGTTTAACCCACAGTGCCAAAAAGTACTATTGTCTCACCCAACAGCCACTGCAGGGCCACAATCTCCAAACTCGGTCAACAATTTATTATATTCAATTTTGTTTACCTTAGCACCACGCCAAATACAATAAGGTCACCAGATTTATTTCAACAAATCCAGGGACACTTTTCAACTTTAGTAGGAATGATAGGATTTTGTCAGGGGACTGATTTGTAAATCCGAGGACTGTCCTCGGGAAACGGGGACGTCTGGTAACCTTAAAATACAACCCTCAGGTGTTTACAGTCAGCCTGAAACTGTAAAGACTAGTTTCATTTTATTTCACCTGGGGGAGTTTACAGGGTTGCAATTGGAGCATTTTGGGGGCAGAGCCTGAAACAAACAAATGAATGAGAGAAAAGGGGCTTACCAAAGTGCCAGGGAATAGGGAACATACCTTTCTCACACTTTATTTTCTAACTTTTAGGGACGCGGGTGGTGCTGTGGTCTGAACCACTGCGCCTCTTGGGCTTGCCAATTCGGTGGTTCGAATTCCTACGATGGAGTAAGCTCCCATTGCTCTGTCCCAGCTCCTGTCAACCTTGCAGTTAGAAGAAGAAGAAGAAGAAGAAGAAGAAGAAGAAGAAGAAGAAGAAGAAGAAGAAGAGGAGGAGGAGGAGGAGGAGGAGGAGGAGGAGGAGGAGTTTGGATTTGATATCCCGCTTTATCACTACCCGGAGGAGTCTCAAAGTGGCTAACATTCTCCTTTCCCTTCCTCCCCCACAACAAATACTCTGTGAGGTGAGTGGAGCTGAGAGACTTCAAAGAAGTGTGACTAGCCCAAGGTCGCCCAGCAGCTGCATGTGGAGGAGCGGAGACGCGAACCCAGTTCCCCAGATTATGAGTCTACCCCTCTTAACCACTACACCACACTGACTCTCTCGAAAGCACACCAGTGCAAGTAGATAAATAGGTACCGCTGCAGTGGGAAGGTAAATAGCATTTCTGTGTGCTCTGGTTTCCGTCACGGTGTTCCATTGCGCCATAAGCAGTTTAGTCATGCTGGCCACATGGCCTGGAAAGCTGTCTGTGGACAAACGCTGGCTCCCTCGGCCTAAAAGCAAGATGAACGCCGCAACCCCAGAGTCACCTTTAAATGTACTTAAGCATCCAGGGGTCCTGTACCTTTACCTTTTTCTAACTGTTAAAAGCTGAGAATTCTGGCAGCATGGGCATGTTGGCATCCTTCTCTGGGAAGGAACAAAGGCAGGAAGTGGTCAAAGCATTGGTGGTGGTTCTGTTAAAGCTGCCAGGAGATCCAGAACCTTTGAAAGGGTGCAAAAGGAAGGGAGAAAGAGGAAGGAACCCCCTCCCCTGAAACTACATCAGGGGTCAATCAGGGGCTTCCAAAATTGCATTGAGATGGGTGCTCCCAGTTTGTCCATCTCGCTTTGGTCCAACTCTAAACCTGGCCAGTGATAATGGTATGTTGTGTTTGGCTGGGCAGGCTACTAGTTGTGCTGGCCTGCCATGGGTGGCGATAAGGGAAATTGCTCACACGTTGGATTCTTTTACCAGATTTACCTGCCATATGGTTTTCATCACAAGTGGATGGCAAAATAGCTAACTAGCTAAATAACCATCTGGTCTAGGGGGAAAGGCAATTCCTGTGAATTGGTTCATCATTATCACGTGTTAAAAGACAGGATAGGGGAGGAATTAATTTGGCTCACATTTTAATGCAAACCTCCCCAATTTGCGCTTTTCCAAAGAAATGCATGAAACAAAAACACAGGGATTGTTTGAAATTTGCACTTTACTGAATTTAGTGATACAGTTCTCCATCAACAACCATAAATTCATAGAAAAAATGAATCTTATTAGGTGCAAAGATGAATCATATTTGGAGTAATGTACACTAAGAATGTTACATAAGAACATAACAATGTGAGAGCTATAACATAAGAATGTGGGATGCGGGTGGCGCTGTGGTCTAAACCACTGAGCCTCTTGGGCTTGCTGATCAGAAAGTCGGTGGTTTGAATCCATGCGATGGAGTGAGCTCCCGTTGCTCTGCCCAGCTTCTGTCAACCTAGCAGTTCGAAAGCACACCAGCGCAAGTAGATAAATAGGTACCACTGCAGCAGGAAGGTAAATGGCTTTTCCATGCACTCTGGTTTCCGTCACAGTGTTCCGTTGTGCCAGAAGCAGTATAGTGTTGCTGGCCACATGACCTGGAAAGCTGTCTGTGGACAAACGCCGGCTCCCTTGGCCTGAAAGCAAGATGAGCGCCGCACCCCATAGTCACCTTTGACTGGACTTAACCATCCAGGGGTCCTTTACCTTAATGGTTAGAGTGTAGGACTGCAAGCTGAGAGACCAGTGTTCCCCACTCACTGGGTGACCTTGGGCCAGCTACTGACTTTCACCCTAACCTACCTCACTGGGTGAGTGTGGAGATAAAATGCAGAGGGGAGCACCAGGAATACCACCTTGAGCTCTTTGAAGGAAAAGGTAATAAATATAAAGGTAATAAATATGTAATATATAAAGAACAAGCCAGTGACTCATCTAGCCCATCATCCTATTCTCACAGTGGCCAATCAGACACCATAAAATACATGTGGATTTTTGTGTATGTATTAAAAAAATACAGTGGTACCTCAGGTTAAGTACTTAATTCGTTCTGGAGGTCCGTTCTTAACCTGAAACTGTTCTTAACCTGAAGCACCACTATAGTTAATGGGGCCTGCCGCTGCTGCCACGCTGCCACTGCGCGATTTCTGTTCTCTTTTTTAAAAAAATAATTTTTATTCATTTTTCAAACACATAATAAAAAACAAACAAAACACAAAACAAGAACATACACAACATTTAAACATGTATAATTTCATAATCTTATTTTCATACACCTTCTTTCCTCCGACTTCCCCATACCTCCCTTTTACTGCATCCTTATTTTACAATTCTTTAGCAACCCTTTAGTCAATTTATCTATTGGTTCCCTCTCATTAGATTTCTTTAAATTTATTAGTTACAGCTGTAATTCTCTGCTTCTTACCCCTTGACATCTTAGCACTCCTCAATTTTACAACAATTTTTAAGATATATTTTAAATTTCTTCCAATCCTCTTCCACTGTCTCTTTCCCCTGGTCGCGGATTCTGCCAGTCATCTCTGCCAGTCCCATAAAGTCCGTCACCTTTGTCTGCCATTCTTCCAGAGTAGGTAGTTCTTGCATCTTCCAATACTTTGCCAGAAGAATTCTTGCTGCTGTGGTAGCTGCGCGATTTCTGTTCTCATCCTGAAGCAAAGTTCTTAACTTGAGGTAATATTTCTAGGTTAGCGGAGTCTGTAACCTGAAGCATATGTAACCTGAAGCGTCTGTAACCCGAGGTACCACTGTATATCACAAAATGTCACAGAAGTGAGCAAACTGTGGCTTGTGTAGGAGGCTACTTGCACCAGGTGCTGTAACTATTCAGATTCCCTTCTGACATTTTATCCATGTTGCCTGCATTGGGAAAGTCAAACAAAATGTTATTGTCTGTGCAGCGGACAGGTACAATTCTTGAATGCTTGTTTTGTGAAAAAGAGCGAAATGCCAACACAACTGCTTTCCACTTTGGTATATTCTCAGCGGACAGATGTAGAACAAAGATCCTAGCATCTGCTCAAAGTGGAGAATGTTGAAAAACAGTTATGAAATAGGTTACCATAAAGATATATATATATGCACACACAATGTTACCCTGTAATCATATAGACATACAGTGAGATCCTTCCCCTGAATCTTAAAGTAATTTAAAAGGATAATAAGCACGCAGTGCCTCAGTTGGTTCCTCAGAGAGTTGGTGTCCATCCTGTTTGTCACTGTTTCCTGCCTAATCCTACCTAATGAGGGTTTATGTTAACATGGCTAAGCACTCGCAGATATGTGCTACCAAGCCAGCTAAGCTTAGAGAGGACATGCCGTTCAAATGTCACTGCCATTGGCTATCTGGCTTTAAGACACCGATTACTGTGAGGGATCTGTGCGGAAACAGGCCTTTTATTTCTGCCTCCCCACACACTATTGCTGCAAGTTTGGGGCACTTAACTGCAAGAAGGAGATGCCTCGTGGCTTTGACAGATGAGCAGCGGTGTTTTGCTCTGCCTGAGCTCTGTTATCTGCACCAAGTTTGATTGCAAATTGTACTCCCCATTCAGACATCTCAAACAGTATAGCGTAGATCGGAATCCTTCTCGCCTGCGGCACAAACTTCCTTTTTCTTGAAGTTGGCATTGTTGCATGGTGGCTCACGAGTGAAAGGGTCTGTTTGCCTTTTGCAGATCTAATGGTAATGTTTTCAAGCCCAGATGCCCATTTGAGGCACTGGGCCACACCAGTAAAAAAATAAATATAAAAATGCATTTCCAAATTGTAAGCAGAAGAAATGCAGAATCCCTAATTATGGTTTATGATGCCTGCTAGAGAAGTATTTTGTGTTTTTATACACACACACACAAATCCTGACTTTGACCTTACAGAAAGAGCAGGGTAGTGGTAATATTTTAATTATTATAATAATTATAATTATAATAATTATTTATTATTCATACACTGCCCATCTGGCTGGGTTTCCCCAGCCACTCTGGGCGACTTCCAACAAAATATTAAAATACAATAGTTCTTCAGATATAAAAAACTTCCCTAAACAGGGCTACCTTCCGATGTCTTCTAAAAGTCTGGTAGTTGTTTTTTCCTTTGATATCTGGTGGGAGGCTGTTCCACAGGGCAGGCACCACTACCGAGAAGGCCCTCTGCCTGGTTTCCTGTAACTTCGCTTCTTGTAGTGAGGGAACTGCCAGAAGGCCCTCGGCACTGGACCTCAGTGTCCAGGCAGAACGATGGAGGTGCAGACGCTCCACTTTGCCATAGATGTTGTATCTTTAGACTTGATTTTCAAGTGATCAGTGCAGTTGGCTTGAACCAATTTTGGCCCCTCTAGCAGCCCCCCAGCCCTCGTAGTGTCTTATCACCCCCACCACTTCATCAATTTCCACATGAATATGCAATTATTATTTTTTAAAAATGTATCACATTTCATATTTAGATATTTTATATGTATTTTATATCAGGATATGCAAGGGAATTTTTGAGTCAGCATTTGGAGAAGGGCAAAATCCAAAGAATAATAAAACTCTTTTGTGGTATCTTATATCCCTATGGGACACGGGCGGCGCTGTAGTCTAAACCACAGAACCTCTTGGACTTGCCAATCAGAAGGTCAGAGGTTCGAATCCCCGCGATGGGTTGAGCTCCCATAGCTCTGTCCCTGCTCCTGCCAACCTAGCAGTTCGAAAGCACACCAGTGCAAGTAGATAAATAGGTACTGCTGTGGTGGGAAGGTAAACGGCGTTTCTGTGCACTCTGGTTTCTGTCATGGTGTTTGGTTGCACCAGAAGCAGTTTAGTCATGCTGGCCACATGACCTGGAAACCTGTTTGTGGATAAACGTCGGCTCCCTTGGCTTGAAAGCGAGATGAGCGCTGCAACCCCATAGTCGCCTTTGACTGGACTTAACTATCCAGAAACCTTTACCTTTACCCTTATCTTATATCCTTTTTAAAGAGAAAGTTGGGGGGAGTTCCCTTCCCCAATATGTGCATGAGCATAGCAACTAGGGTTCAAGTGCTTTACTTTACTAAAAAAATCCAAAAAGACGTATCAATCAAGTGGCGAGGGAACAAAATCTGAATGCCTTTTTGCAATTTGCTAACCAAGATATGTGCACAGCCTTGACAGCATGTAGATCCTTTGGGCGTGTACAAGGAAGCCTCTGTTTTCTTGTCAGTGCTTCCCAGATGGATAAGAATTAAATGGATCTGTGGCAATCCCATGGCCGAAAGATCATTATAATAGGAGTTACTACCAGATCAGCCTGCAGGTCAAATCACAACACACTGTTCATTTTTAAAATAAATTGTTAAAGAAATGTCATCAAACCGGTTAAAGGACAGCAGTTTTTGGATCTCCGCATGAAAAGAAAATGATGATTGCTGGGTCTCTGTAAGTTACTTTCTGCGCTGAACATTATTGCCGCACTACTGTGAGATGGACCATTTTGGAAACATTAACATAATGCCATCCCCCTTGGACCATTTCAGTACTGCAGAATATTTCACGTACATCCAACAGGACAAAGTATTAGTTTCTCCGTCTGGCACCTAAATGCACTTACAATTTGCATCCTTTCTCTCACCTCTCATCAGTGTGGAATTTTAACACCTTTTTCATTTATTTATCAGATTCCTTTTGAGCACTGCTTTAATGGTGCCCTTGGGTTCGCAAGCACAAACTTTTTATGCTCTCTTAGAACCTATTTCTATGTGTTGTGGAAATGTCAAGTGTATAAAGCAGAGCTACCCTTTTTGTACTGGGGTCTCTTTTGTTTTGTCAGACCATACTTGGTATAAATTTTTTATCGTTCCCTGTGGAACAGGGTTGCTTCTAACTAAACAAACAAAACCTTGATGTACATCATTCTGGCGTTCTGACTGGTTTGACACTCTCTTTCCCAATTGTGCTTAAGCAGCTGCTGACAATTTTGTGATGTGGAAACGCTTTCTCTTCTGCCCCTCCCCGAGCCCACCTCTTTCACCGGAACATTTGTTCCCTATGCTGTTTTCATTGCTGCTACTAAAGCTGCATTTATTTTATTATTATTATTATTATTAATAATAATAATAATAATAATAATAATAATAATAATAATAATAATAATTTATTATTTATACCCCGCCCATCTGGCTGGGCCTCCCCAGCCACTCTGGGCGGCTTCCATAAAAACCAAATATACAGTAAATTATCACACGTTAAAAACTTCCCTGAACAGGGCTGCCTTAAGATGTCTTCTGAATGTCAGGTAGATGTTTATCGCTTTGACATCTGCTGGAAGGGCGTTCCACAGGGCGGGCGCCACTACTGAGAAGCCCCTCTGCCTGGTTCCCTGTAGCTTTGCTTCTCGCAATGAGGGAACCGCCAGAAGGCCCTCGGCGCTGGACCTCAGCGTCCGGGCAGAAAGATGGGGGTGGAGACACTCCTTCAGGTATATCCCTGCACTGGCAGTTTGGAAGGGTTCAAGTGTCGCACTCCACCCAACAGACTCAAAGGACACAACACTTGAGTTCTTGCTTTAGGTAGCACCACAGACTCACCTCCTTGCTAGTCTTTTCCTATCCTCCTCCAGCTTGGTGCCATGTTGAGGATCCTATATGTAGCAGCTATGCAGATGAGCTGACAAGGTGGCCCTGTTTTTAATTATCAGACATCCAAGAGTATTCTACTTGCTAATATAACCTTGCTCGCCACTGAAATGCAGAATCAGGGATGACTTTATTTCACTTTCTACTTTACATAATCCCAGAACGACAATGAAACAGCAGGCAAGGGATCAGGAGGTGATTAGTTAGGCTCACAGTTGGTGCACATGGGGGAATATTTGTTATGTGAGTCTTCTAAAGTCAATGGTGTATCCCTACGTTGCATGAAGTTTTGCGTTTAAGTGGCATTAGCAACAATAACCTTTTAGATGCTACCCAGAGCTTTCTCCTAAGGAAAGAAGGAATCTCCCTGCTTCCTTTGCTCTGGGGCAATGAGTATTAAAATAAGAATAGGCTGTGAGAAAGGGCTCTACACGACCTAACTTTAATTGCTTTCATTGGTGTCAAGGAATCATGAGAAATCAGAACTGAATTCCTAAAAAGAAAGGCAATTTCACCCCCACTTACATCAGTTTGCAGAACAGGATTCAAGTTTGGAGTGTAATTTAGAGGCTCTTTCTCTCCCCGTGAATGAAATATGTGGGCTATAATTCAATAATAATAAGAATAATAATACAGTGGTACCTCAGGTTACAGATGCTTCAGGTTACATACGCTTCAGGTTACAGACTCCGTTAACCCAGAAATAGTGCTTCAGGTTAAGAACTTTGCTTCAGGATAAGAACAGAAATCGGGCTCCAGCAGCACGGCGGCAGCAGGAGGCCCCATTATCTAAAGTGGTGCTTCAGGTTAAGAACAGTTTCAGGTTAAGTACGGACCTCCGGAACAAATTAAATACTTAACCTGAGGTACCACTGTAAATAATAATAATTATAATAAAAATAATAAAAATAATAAAAATAGTATCAGAGATGTGAGAGCAACTGCAGCAGCAATGATGCTCCACTCTCATTGGACTGGCCATCAGTTCGTCCACCACCAAATTAGCTGGATTCAGCATCATTCTGTGGCCATTTTATTTCATTGTTGGGGAAGGGAGGACATAAGAGCCTAAGAAGCACCTCACTGGATCAGGCCAAATGTCCATCTGCTCTTACTTCCTGTTTCCACAGTGAGCAACAAAAGGCCTTTGGGAGAGTGTGCAATAGAACTCTCTCTACATGTTCTCCAGCCACTGGTCTTCAGAGGCTTGCCACCTCTGATACTCGAGGTAGCAGACAGCTCCCATGACTAGTAGCTATTGATGGCCCTGCCTCCCACTAATTTTTCTAATCCCCTTTTAAAGCAGCCTGAGTCAATGACCATTGCTACATGGCAACCATTGATGCTGCCATACCCAAACACACACATGGGGGGCGGGGCGAGGAGCTTCAGCAAAATTGTAAATAAAAGGAAGGAGGAGGTGGGAACCTGGGGTCACAGTGATGATGAGTCAATGAAAAGAATCAAAGAGATGGAAGGAAGAAGAAAGCAAATAGCTCAGCCAGGAGACTTTTAACGTTGGGCAAGAGATTCTTGCATTTCAGGAATTGGATTGGACTAGATGACAGCATGTTAAAAAGCAGAGACATCACCTTGCCAACAAAGGTCCGTATAGTTAAAGCTATGGTTTTCCCAGTAGTGATGTATGGAAGTGAGAGCTGGACCATCAAGAAGGCTGATCGCTGAAGAATTGATGCTTTTGAATTATGGTGCTGGAGGAGACTCTTGAGAGTCCCATGGACTGCAAGAAGATAAAACCGATCCATTCTGAAGGAAATCAGCCCTGAGTGCTCACTGGAAGGACAGATCCTGAAGCTGAGGCTCCAATACTTTGGCCACCTCATGAGAAGAGAAGACTCCCTGGAAAAGACCCTGATGTTGGGAAAGATGGAGGGCACAAGAAGAAGGGGACGACAGAGGATGAGATGGTTGGACAGTGTTCTCGAAGCTACCAGTATGAGTTTGACCAAACTGTGGGAGGCAGTGGAAGACAGGAGTGCCTGACATGCTCTGGTCCATGGGGTCATGAAGAGGCGGACACGAGTAAACGACTAAACAACAACAGATGACCTGTGTGGTCCCTTCCAACTCTACAATTCTGTGATTTTAAGGTCATGGTAGGGAACCATATGGGAAAGGAAGAGAGGGATCACTCAACTATAGTATATTCCATATTTCTGAATATTTTGCCCCTATTTTCTGAGCAAGTACCATCTTGGATCTGAAGGAGGTGCAGAACAGAATGTCTGCAGCCAATTACTTCAGACAGGGCTCCCGCCACATGCCTCTTCCTCCTGGCAGGCGTCTCTGATGAGAAAGAGAGAGAGAATTTATTTAACTTCTTAACTACTGTTTGTTTCAACAGTAAAGCCTGGAATTTACAAGCATGTGTACATTTCTATGATTGTTTGCCCCACACATTATTTCTAGTAGGATTGCCAATTTTGCCGCAAATGAAAAACTAGTTCAGGAGAAAGAAAAACTGGGTTTTATCTGAGAACAATTTGCACTCATTAAAACAATTGATGGGGTGGGTGACGACGGTGACGAGATCCATCCCAGAAAAGGAGATTAATGGGGGAAGGGGAGATTTGTTTGTTTGCATGTGACTTACTTTGCTTTTTCCATATTCATAAGTTTTGAACAGCTGGCATGGCATTTCATGCCCCTAGGTGTTTAATGAGTGATGGCACCAGACACCCCTTTCCTGTTTGCACTACAGTGGTACCTCAGGTTAAGTACTTAATTCGTTCCAGAGGTCCGTTCTTAACCTGAAACTGTTCTTAACCTGAAGCACCACTTTAGCTAAAGGGGCCTCCTGCTGCTGCTACGCCGCTGGAGCACAATTTCTGTTCTCATCCTGAAGCAAAGTTCTTAATCTGAAGCACTATTTCTGGGTTAGCGGAGTCTGTAACCTGAAGCGTATGTAACCTGAGGTACCACTGTATTTTGGAAGAACCCTGCCCTGATCAGAAAACCTTTAAACCTCTTAGTATTTATAGCAAAGAGTGTCCATTTGGAAAGCCATTGCAACTCACACTGAGGCCAACGGCCCTGTTCTCTGGTATTTATGAGAATACAGGTGGTGCCCATCCCATAATGCTACATTCTTTTGCCCGACATGGGGCTTGAATCCACAACTCTGAGATTAAGAGTCTCAGGCTCTACCAACTGAGCTATCCTAGCTTGAAAGTGGTTGGGGCACTCTATATGATTGGGGTCACCATCATGTTTCCCCATGGCCACCATAGCAATATCAGAAACCTTCTGCCCCTCCCATACAATGGAACCTCAACATATGTATGGCTCTAGGTAAAGGTAAAGGGACCATTGACCATTAGGTCCAGTCGTGACCGACTCTGGGGCTCATCTCGCTTTATTGGCCGAGGGAGCCAGCGTAAAGCTTCCAGGTCATGTGGCCAGCATGACTAAGCCGCTTCTGGCGAACCAGAGCAGCACATGGAAATGCCGTTTACCTTCCCGCTGGAGTGGTACCTATTTATCTACACATTCTACTCATGTAAAAACACGCTTATTCCCGGACCGTCCGCAGGCCAGATTGAGAAGGTGATTGGGCCAGATCCGGCCCCTGGACCTTAGTTTGCCTACCCATGGTCTAACAGCTCTTACTGTCAGAAAGAGATTTATACTGTACTGCTATCATTAATTATTTCAAACTTAAAAATAAAATTTGCTGTGAAGCACTTCATTCCCCATTTCACGCTATCTAGAAGCATGCTTCAATAATAACAAATAAAGCAAATTAACTTGATTTTCATTGGCTGTCCTTGGGGTGGAGTGGAAATCAGAAAGAAAGACTTTTGTAACACGAAAGAAGGAAGATTCCCCCACCTGGTGTGTGTGTGTGTGTGTTTAGGTGTGTCTTATCCCAAAGGAGGCCTATAAAGTTGCTGAGGGCAGCCATGGTTTAAAAACCTGTGGATACAACAGCAATTACAAGAGCTGTAATAACCGTTTCTCTGTGGCCTCACGCTGTCTCTGCTCCATAATTAACTTGTCTCCACATTTGACAGTATTTTGTGTAGAAAAATCAACAACAAGCAAACTTCCATTGGGGGAATTCCTACATGCAACTAGCGGGCTGCTGCTTTACCCAGCACATTGTAGGAATGTTTTCCTCATTAAAATAACAAGAATTTTAATCACACGTGTTATTGCCTAGGTTACAAAAATGTTCATGTTAAAGGGGACTTGTATTACAAACCACACAAATAAGAAACTGTCTCGTTTAAAATGAAGAACTCGGTTAACCAAGGCTTTGCAGTGTGTGTGTGTGTGTGTGTGTCTTTTTCTTTTTGGTAGCAATATTACTGTATGCATGAGACATCCAAAACCATGTTTTGTCCCCTCTTTGGGCAACATTAGGTAAAGGTAAAGGGACCCCTGACCATTAGGTCCAGTCGTGACCGACTCTGGGTTTGCAGCGCTCATCTTGCTTTATTGGCCAAGGGAGCCGGCGTACAGCTTCCGGATCATGTGGCCAGCATGACTAAGCCGCTTCTGGCAAACCAGAGCAGCACACGGGAATGCCGTTTACCTTCCCGCCAGAGCGGTACCTATTTATCTACTTGCACTTTGACGTGCTTTTGAACTGCTAGGTTGGCAGGAGCAGGGACCGAGCAACGGGAGCTCACCCCGTCGTGGGGATTCGAACCGCCAACCTTCTGATCGGCAAGTCCTAGGCTCTATGGTTTAACCAACAGTGCCACCCGCGTCCCTTTGGGCACCATTAGTTTGTTTAAAAGCCTGTTTAGGGCAGACAACAGGATGAGTTTATTTAAAAGCTGGGATGGGGACGGCTCTGGGACTATGATGAGTGGATGGCAGTTAAATGATACTCCATACTCAGGATATGAAAATGCACAAAACAGGTTTAAGAGTTACAACAGAAAAATATTCTTGAAATGTAAAAAACATCTATTAAATACAGTGCTGCAGATTGTCACATGTCATTAAGCCAGAAACAGCTTTAGATGATCGACTAAAAGCTCTACTGATGCAGAAGTAATAAAGTACAAATTTGTCATTTTACAAACTCATGTAGATGAAATTATCGGTGTACAACTCCCATCGCCAACATGTTTGTGCCGGGAAACTTCATTTGTCAATGCATTTAATCTTGCGAGTCTTTATCAGCAGTGCAAAATTAGCTGTGGGAATGAAAGGAATCCAAATAGAGGAGGGTTTTCCTTTTCCCGCAGCATTTTTTTCCTCGCAGGTAAATAAATATGTTATTAACTGCTGTATTAAATACATTAAATAAATAAATGCAGTTAAATAATCTATTATAGTATTGTCCATTAAGGATGGTACCACTGGTCTGCAGAATTCAAAATGGATGAAATATCTCTTTCTTAAGAAGCAAGGATATAAGACACCCAGGATGTAGGACGTGCTCCAAGTTACTTAATCTTTCTCTGTAGTTCAGGCTGATTTGAAGCCTTCCTGTTAGCCTCAAAAAGTCACCTGGTAAAGTGAAATTCGGAGTGATGCCACTTGTCTACTGCATACAGTCCATCCATCCATGTCTACTACAAAGTCCAGCTTTCCCATCATCCTTGACCATTGGTCATGATGGCTGGGGTTGATGGGAGTCAGAAGTCACCAGGTTTGGGGAAGCAGCAGAATAAAGACTGGCCAAATAGAAAACAGCGAGTTTCAATCACGTTGTTCTGGAAGAGCCAGGACACACAGTGTCGGAGCCTGGTAGGCCTCACTGGAGATGGCATTGCACAGGACTGGCACCACAACTGAAAAGGCCCTGCTTCCTAGAGATATCCACTGAACCTCAGTCAGCCAGGGCACACAGAGCAGGGCCTCAGGTGTCAAACAAAGTACACAAGGAAGGCTACAGGAATGAACAGTTGTTTAATTCTAATAATAATATTTATTTATTTATTCATTTATTCATACATACATACATACATACGCCACCCATCTAGCTGGGTTTCCCCAGCCACTCTGGGAGGCTTCCAACAGAAAATTAAAAATAGAATCAAACATTAAAAACGTCCCTAAACAGGGCTGCCTTCTAAAAAGCAGGCAGTTGTTTATTTCCTTGGCATCTGATGGGAAGGCGTTCCACAGGGCGGGCACCACTACCAAGAAGGCCCTCTGCCTGGTTCCCTGTAACCTCACTTCTTGCAGTGCGAGAACCGCCAGAAGGCCCTCGGCCCTGGACCTCTACCACCACATTGCTCCTACATCTTTCAATCTGTGCAAACAGCCCACAATAAATTTGTCACTTGAATAATAGAGTCATGCACTATGAGAAGTCCGGTGGTGACTTATCCACGTAAACAAACCATCAATAGAACTTTTCATATCACCCAATGTGCTTTTTACAGGCATCAGTTCACATATTCATCAGTCAGTCATCTAGTTACGTAATTAAGTAATGTTGAATCCTGAAGGCATTGCAACTGTCAATATTAGTTTCTGGGCTGATGGGAGCAGCAAAGGGAGGCTGTTTGTGCCCTCCTCAGAAGCATCTGCTTGGCCACTATGTAGGAAACATGTTTAGTAGCATGATATTTTGCAATGCACAGTGGACTCTGCCTCCAGAAGTCACACGCTAAATCGTATCCTCCCTAAAAGAGGGCACATGATGTGGTGAGACCTGGAGACTGACCTCCTGGTTGTGGGTGGGTCTATTGGATAGCCACAACACCTGATTGGTAGGTCCCTTGTTGCAGGGTTTAATCTGGCCAATGGGGTGCACTCTAAACGGATCAAGGGACCTATATAAACCCATGCACGTGTCCCAGAGCTTCCTCTTTTGGCTGGTGCATCGGAACACCCGCCCACCTCTCCCTAATTTTAGGGCATTTTGCAATTGACCTTGCTATGCTGTCATGTGTCATCTGTCGTTGGGACAGGGGCACGGCAGGATTTCCCCCCACTTGGCTGATTGGCTGTTGCCATTTGGGTTTCGCCTGCCGCGTAGCAAATCGTCACAACTTGTAAGGTTGCAGATAGGCACTGGCTCATGTGATAGGGATGGGAGAACGGTCTCGCCATCCCTATGTGAAGGGTATTCCATTAAAGGAATCCAGGGACTCAACTTGGTTCGGTCAACCCCCGAAAGGGGGTTGTGCCCATGCCTGAGTCCAGGGGAGCATCTGGGGAGTGAACAGAGTCTGTTCCCAGGCTTTCCATCTATATCAGGTGTTCACCATTGGCTGACCTATGATAGAGCTCTGGGTCAGTGCTGTCTGAAAGGGTGCAGGGAGCTAGTCGAACCCAGAGCCTATGCAACCACTCAGTTTTCTTTAATCAATAAAGTTGTGGCCTAAATTCTGCCAAAAACCAAACTAAAATTTGAGTCAAGTGTGAATTTATTTAGGGGGACATCTCTGAGTCTGAACATGCAAACCTGCAGGTGCCTCCACAGTCTTTAAATTTCCCCATATTGTTCCCCCCATCTTAAAGTTACCCATGGCAGTTAGATGCAATTAGAGGTTCTTTATAACCAATCAACCAGCCCCCCTGCCACGCCCCATCATTATTCAGTTGCAATTTAAGAAAAGTAAAACTGCTGTATTCTTCCATTGCACTAAGATCTTCTCTCCATCAGTAACATGACCTTTGGCAACAGGGGAGGAAATTGCTGAGTCCTATCCAACAAGCAATTGATGAGAAAGTAGAATCTTCCGTTCTGCCAATTACAGATAGTAATTGCTATGTAATGAAGTTAATGTTTTGTAGAATTTATAACCTGATATTAATGGAGGCTCTGTTCTGTCTCTCTACTTCATTTTCACCCAGCTTCTTCACAACAAAAGAAACAGGACAATATGGGAAGGCTCATTAATTCTATTCCGTTTTGATTTCCCATCCCCTTCTTCCCTCCCCACACACCCCGCACCCCAGTTCTCCAGGAGGTTAAACAAGAGCAATGTCATCAGGTCTTTCCATAAAGTCTGGTTCACGTGAGGGTGAAAGTTGCCTCTACAGGGAAGCTACCACTGTATAAATACGCTCCTTTCACTTTCAATTCAGGCCGTTTTAATAGCAGGGCCATTTTATGGCTTTCTCGATCACCAATTACACCACCAAGAACAATGGTCCCGGAGCTTAAATAAGCGGGCCTCAAATTTGCCAATGTGTTTCGTAGCAACACTTTCTTTGAAAGTAAGAATAGCCTCATTAGAAGGATGAAGATGGATCAGGGCTTCGAGAAAGCTCTTAACCCCAGGACAATATGCTAACCTAACTGCAACCGTCCCCCCACCCGGCATCCTGCCCTCCCACCAATTCCTACTGTATTAATCTGACCCCAGGCTGCCCCCTTAACACTGTGTCTGACCTTTGCATTCTAAAAGGAACCACATAGGCCTCTGCTATCTTTAATGTCACTGCAGAATTTGGGAGGGTGTCTTTGACTTCGCTGACAATGGGAGCTAGGAAAAATAAATCATAAGGCCTCAGTGCCACAAACTGAGGAATTCCAGAGTAACTAAAAGGCATTTCCATGTTAATCTGTTTCTCTCTTAATGGACGGAAGCGTTTAAATCAGGAAGTGCCACCTCCTATATCTTCTTGCTTAGGAAGTACAAGTTGGATGAGGATACGACACAAAGCCGATTAGATACCAATCCCTATCAATGACTGAGAGAGCAGGTCCTGTTTTAATACGTGAACAACACACAAATACATCATTAAATTGCTGTAGTCAATAAAGTTGCTTTGTCGTTGCTTCTTAAAACCATGCCACACACCCCTTTGGTTCCAGATTTCTTTCTTTATCTGTAGTAGTCCAGTTAACGCTTCAGTAATAATACAACGTCTTATTATGACTGGGACTTTCCAGTTGAGTTTGTGGGACTTCTCCATCGCAGTTGTGACAAAAGGCTCATTTATGCATGCATGTTCATCACTTGATGAATTGCCTTGTGCAATTACTCCCTGTGCAATTTAGCACCCAATTTTCCATTGGTCTAAACAATTTGGAAGAGCCTACATTAGCAGAGGATCCCTCCCACTTCAGACTTCATGGAAACTTGTCCCTTCTCTCCCTGCTCCTTTGTAGAATTTACATGCAAGCAGCACACCCAAATAGGGCTTATCTTAGTTTATCTGGGATGGTTCATTACACTGCCATTCTGACCATGCCTACTCTAAAGTAGGTCTTATTCATTGAGGCTCACCGCCCCATCCTAGTAAATGGGGTTAGGATTGTAACCTAAACTGCAGAGTTGGCTAAATTGACACACAAACTGCGGGACAAGGACAACTGTGATTTCAAGGAAGAATGGGAGCTTTTTACAAATTATCTAAAAAGACAACCAAATGAACTAGACTCCTCGGCAGGTTTTGAATAAACATACACTAATTTATTGGTTGATAACATGATAGATAGATAAGGTAAGGATAGGTATAACTTTATAACATGCAGAGAACAATATGTGTGTAGAAATCAGAGAGAGGAGGTGAGGGAAGCCCCTGGTGGAAGGGGGTGGGAGGGAGGGATGGAAGGGGGTGGGGAAAAGGGGGGGGAATAATGTATGTGATTATACGGTTGGATAATTTGTGATGTTGAAATTGTTTAATAAAAATATTTTTTTAAAAAAGGATTGTAACCTAAATTATACTTGACTTTTGCTGGGAAGTGATGAATCTATCATGTGTCAACCAAACCTTACCTGAATCTGTGAAGTGACTGCAATGTAAATGATGGGGGGTTTTTTTGGGTGGGGGAATGCAGCATGGAAGTTCTGCCCAGCTCTTTGATACAGTTGAGGTGCTACTTGATGGTTCAGCTTTCAAATAGTATAGTAACTGCAAAGGTGGCTGAGTTTTTATCAATAGTATCTCTTAAGAGTGGTGAATGGCACTATTTAGTGGGAAGAAACTCCAGTGAAAATCCTCGTCATTATATATTTTTACATGGCTGCTTAGTTGTATATATTTTAAAATTTCATATATGGATGTTTTATGATGGCCTAGATTTGTTTTGTTTTGTTTTTGAAATAAATTTATTTTATTTTACAAACAAAAGGTTATAACAAAATCAGATACATAACCATAAATAAAGATTTCGCTGTATCTCCAGACTTCTCACCCTCCCCTCCATGGGTCCTATTGTCAACATCTTTGCACATTATTTCAAAATCCATATATTGTAGTTCTTCATATTGTCCACAGTATTTGTTACATTACAAGTGTTGTTAAAATCCTGCTAATGTTTTCATCTGCTTATAGTGGTCTCCTAAACAAATTAAAATTTCCCCCCATTCTTTTTTGAAGTTTTTGTCTTCTTGGTTCCTGAGCTTTCCGGTCAGTTTTGTCATTTCGGTGTATTCCAACAGCTTGATCTGCCCTTCCTCTCTGGTAGGGACTTTCTCTTCTTTCCATTTTTGGGCTAGTAACATCTGTGCGGTTGTTGCATACATAAAAAGTATTTTCTTCTCTTTCGGGATGTCGGTACCTAAAAATCCTTATAAGAAAGATTCTGGGTTGTTGGTTTTTGTTTTACAAAAGTTCTTTTAAACATTTTTTTTCAATTCATTATATATCATTTCCCAGAATGTTTTAGTTACCTTACACAACCACCACATATGATAAAAGGTACCTTCTTTCTCTTTACATTTCCAGAAGGTATGATGGCCTATATTTGTGATGCCTAATAAAGGTTTGGTGAAGTAAGCAAGTAAGCAGATCAAATAATATAATATTCACCAATATTTCAAAAATAAAAATATGGACATTTGCTCTGCATGCGTAGCTGATTGGAGCTATGGGCAGATGTTTGGCAGAAAAAATCAGGAATCAGGAAGTGAACTAGGAATGGACACATCTGTCAAGTTCTGTTGGCCCCTTGCAATTGTTCTTTAAGATGTCCCCGTAAACATTGGCATGCATTTTTGTGCCCATGTGACCTTTTTTTGTTCACGAATATGCAAGCAAATATAAAATTAGATATAGATGTGTTTTTGCGCTGAGAATTGCATCACAACATTTGGAAAAGATAGCTGTGATTTGGCTTGCTTATAGGTAGATTTTCATTAAAATGCAAACTGAATGAACTTCTTCCCCCACACTGATAACACCCACAAAAGTTAGGCTTCCACCAGCCTTGAGCTGTTTAACTCGCTTCATGCCACCAAGGCTGAGAAAATGCCCTGCATGGCAACAGAAGAAGGAGTAGGTCCTCAGCATGGAGGGCTGAATCAGCAGGGAATAGGGATGGAGGAGAAATTCCATTCAGTATACAGTTAAAGCTAAATCTAGCAAATTCAAACTTCCCAAAACCATATGCAAACTGAAACACAGCTATCTGTCGCGATTTGCACTTATCTGAGTTTTGTGGTGCAGTTGTCTGACCAAACCACGTGTACAAAATCACAATTATTGGGGAGAAGTGCATAAAAAAATGAAGATCATAGAATTATAGAGTTGGAAGATACTGATGAAAATAACATAAAAATGAATTATATCTCTGAAAATTGCAAAAATAAAAATAATACATTAGTCAAATTTGTTTATTGATGGGGGAATTTCACATTGAAACGCTGATATACACGATGGAGCAATTGTATCACCTTTGTAAAAATAAAAAAAAGCAGTGTTCTGGTTGTGAGCGAGATGTGGCACACAGCCAGTAATTTATTGTTCATGTATGTACATATTAATAACTATCAAATGCTGGCTGGCAAACTTAAGATGCATGGCTCTGCCATCCAGCACAATGAATCACACCCAGGATTTAACTCATAATTATTTCTGCAAACAAGGTAGCTTAATCTTAATAAAGAGATGATCAAAGGCAGATAAAACAATGCCCAATGGAGAATTTAGATCAGTCTTTCCCAACCTGGTGCCCATCAGTCCTTGCCAGTACATCCCTACTGCCTGGGACAGGTTGGAGTTGTAGACAAACAACATCTCACTGACACCTGGCTGCCTTGGATTTTCAGGCTTCCTGCAAACCATCCTTGTAAACAGTCAATTCCAGCCATTAAGGTGACTTTGGACAGTATTCTCATCCTTCCTACACAGAGAGCTTGATCCACAAACTCCTTCCCCCATTTATCAGTCGTTATCTATAGACCTGCTGTTCCAGGAGGAATTTTGGACATAAATCTAATGTGCACATCTAAATTCACATTCAAATTCAGGTCAGACTGTGGATGATTCTAACTATCTACCTTGAATTGCTTACAATGGGATGCATTGAAAAGTGCATCTCTACCCAGATTTGGGGGCAACTATTCATGCCGACAAAGGTCCGTATAGTTAACGCTACGGTTTTCCCAGTAGTGATGTATGGAAGTGAGAGCTGGACCATAAAGAAGGCTGATCGCCAAAGAATTGATGCTTTTGAATTATGGTGCTGGAGGAGACTCTTGAGAGTCCCATGGACTGCAAGAAGATCAAACCGATCCATTCTGAAGGAAATCAGCCCTGAGTGCTCACTGGAAGGACAGATCCTGAAGCTGAGGCTCCAATACTTTGGCCACCCCATGAGAAGAGAAGACTCCCTGGAAAAGACCCTGATGTTGGGAAAGATTGAGGGCACAAGGAGAAGGGGATGACAGAGGACAAGATGGGTTGGACAGTGTTCTCGAAGCTACCAACATGAGTTTGACCAAACTGCAGGAGGCAGTGGAAGACACAAGTGCCTGGTGTGCTCTGTTCCATGGGGTCACAAAGAGTCGGACACGACTAAACGACTAAACAACAACAACAACATTCATGCATAACTGCTTTTTAAATCTGCAGCTAGAATGGATTAGGTTAGTACATGCAGGTTGCAATTTATCTGCAAGTAAATCCCATTGAACTCATAAACTTATTTCTAGGGTGACATGCATAGGATTGCATTGTTTGTATAGGACATTATATCCTATGGTTCACCTCCCCGCCCCCCCATTACAATTTTCTTAACTCTTATCCAGGCCTTTTTTGCCAAAATTTTGGAAGACATCCCTTTCTGTTTGGGCTATAATTGTAAGACTATAATGATCTTTTTGTTGTATATGGATGTAAGTTTGCCCTTACATCCATATTTAAAGAAAAACATTCACTCACATGCCAATGTATTTACTTGTTTACAGTATGTCACTTGTATCTTGAGCTCATTTCATCATAAATCTTTTCATTTCTCCAAATTCGCAGTCATAGAGGGGTTTATAGATCTTTGACACCCAGACTGGCAGCTTGATCTGAAAAAATGTCTATGTTAACAAGAACTAGTTGGAGCTGAATGCACAACCACTGCTCTTGAAGGATTCTAACCTAGGACTGGCTAAGAAATGTGTCATTAGCAGATTGCTGAAACAATAAACCCCTTTATATACAGTTCACCTTAGGAGAGATTTAGCAATGTTGTGATTTACGAAGGGCAGGCATCAACAATTCAGTAAGTGAAAGTATTTATACCTAATAGCTACTTTTCAGTGTAGTTTATAGTGGAAAGTAATGTTGCGTTTCGCTGTGCCTGGGAGATGACTTTACTGAAGATTAGTTATACTTGCTGATGACTTCAAACTTCAGCAGGCTGAACTGTATCTCTACGCTTATCTGTACTTAACCTTATGTGCCCTTTTGCTGCTATCTGGGGTGTGCTTTTGGCAGAAAAACAGGACGCTGTCTAACCACACAATCATTTCCCATTAAAAATGAAACACGAAACTCGGCTGAGGCATACACTTCACAGGGGCACATGAAGTAAACGTCCTTTATCTGCTATGTCCAAAAAGCAAGGCCATCCATTGATATGGGGAGATGGGTCACCACTGGCAATGCGAAGAAACAAAATAAAGAACATGGAATTTCAGCTTTTAACCATCTAGTTTTCCGTGGCATCTGACTATTGAGAATAGAGCTGCCACCTGCATTTTGCCAAAAGCAGAACCTGGTACAGGTTTTGCGGGTTCCTTTCAACACATTCCTAGATTTTGACAGACTCCTTTCTGTGTGACATCAGTAGTTATTCCCCCCCCCCCCCAAAGAATTAATGAAATGGAGCTAACACAGGTTGTCTGAGTTAGTAGTAATAGCAGGGAACCAGGAACTGAAACCTCATTAAAGCGATACTTTGTGTAGTGGGGATTTAGAACTTTTGCTGTTTTGGTGCTAAAATAGCCCATTCTCCCAGGCAGATTGATATTAGGCCCAGGTGTATCTGTCCATCTTGGTTTCTCTCAGTTTCTCTTTTTTCCAATCTTAAGTCCAGTTCTTCACACTTCCACATCACTTTGCTTTTTAAAAAATGCGTTCATGAAAATGAACCAGCATTTTAGTGTGAATTTCTCCAAATAAGCCATTTTGCATGCAACTTTTTGTATGCAACATTTTTGCAAAGCAACCTACTCTAATTTAAGGCATTTTGGTGTGTTGTTTCTAACAATCTATGCATTTTAAGAAACACTTTATCATAGTATATGCATGTCTGAACAGATTGTCTGGCTAGAGAACTGCATTCCAAAATTCAGGGTGGATTTTGAAGGTTAGCTGCATTTTGGGTTGGCTAATTGGGGTTAGAAAAGTTCTGACTGGGTAGGTTCACCATTAAATACAAAGTGAATACAATTTGAAATAATATGTGAGTAGTTCTAGGTTAGCCCTTACCGTGACATGCACTGCAACCAGACATCCCCCACTATCTGTATACAGTGGTACCTCAGGTTAAGTACTTAATTCGTTCCAGAGGTCCGTTCTTAACCTGAAACTGTTCTTAACCTGAAGCACCACTTTAGCTAATGGGGCCTCCCTCTGCTGCCACGCCGCCGGAGCACAATTTCTGTTCTTATCCCGAAGCAAAGTTCTTAACCTGAGGTACTATTTGTGGGTTAGCAGAGTCTGTAACCTGAAGCATATGTAACCTGAAGTGTATGTAACCCAAGGGACCACTGTATCAGGTTGTCATGGGCTGAGAAGGGATGCTATGAATGTACATTGGCACACATGTAGCACTCCTCCATGTAATAGGAGGCAAACCTGTCCTAGTGGAGATTAATATTAGAATAACAAAAGACAGGGTGCAAGGGATGCATATTTGTTGTTAATTATTGGACTATGCTAAGGACTTAAGTGGGACATGGGTGGCGCTGTGGTCTAAACCACTGAGCCTCCTGTGCTTGCTGTTCAGAAGGTCGGCGGTTCAAATCCCCACGACGGGGTGAGCTCCCGTTGCTCTGTCCCAGCTCCTGCCAACCTAGCAGTTGGAAAGCACCCCAGTGCAAGTAGATAAATAGGTACCACTGCAGCAGGAAGGTAAACAGCGTTTCCGTGTGCTGCTCTGGTTTCGCTAGAAGCGGCTTAGTGATGCTGGCCACATTACCAAGAAAGCTGTCTGCGGACAAACGCCGGCTCCCTCGGCCTGTAAAGCAAGATGAGCGCCACAACCCCAGAGTCGTGTGCGACTGGACTTAACTGTCAGGGGTCCTTTACCTTTACAGTTTTAAGGACTTAAATAAGACTGGACTGCATTGCTAGTTTGTTTTAAGAGCACTGTGTCACTTTGTATTTTGCAACACTTATTTTGTAACTGGTTTAAGACTGTTTACAGTAAAGCTTTCCTTCTGGTGGAGATCACATTAATTTCTACTCTGCGCAAGGTCCAGACCAGAGATTCCATTGCAACAACATTGCAACATTGTGATGGCATATTACTTCTAACAAACTGCTAGTCCATTCAATTGAGCAAAACTTCAGATATTCCTTTTGAATATCTTTGTGGTACTCTCAATAATCACTGCTCCTTAGAGGAGGAAGAACTCACTGAACTCTAGCTTAAGTATCTCTCCCCCAGTTGCTGTCTCCTCAAAGGTCAAAAGTTAGAAGATGACCTTCTTCAGCTGTTCAAGAAGCACAATGTGGAATGTCCCATCAGATACCTCCATGGGACTGTGTTTTGGTACAGTTATGCCCACGATGGATGACAGATTCATGACTCATTGGGGATTTACCAAGTGATCAGAATCCAAGTCCCATTAAACTGGATCTGAAATGAACTTGCTCCAAACATTTCTTCTCTGTGTACTTTGATGTTAAATATTCTTTAGGTAACCAGTCTTGTTGGCTTTCAATAAAAATGTTTGAAATTCAGCATGGTTTATTTCTATTTTATTGTTGCATTTTAGTAGTAGGGTTGCTTAACCGTGAACAACAAGAACAACGGTGATGATATTGACTGTGTATTATGCTTTCCTAGGCAAATTGCACAGAAATATATCAGGTGATAATTTTTTACAAGCTACTTCTCCAGCCTATGTAGAATCAGGGTTTTAAAGTTACAGATAAGCTTAGGTAACAAATATTTGAAGCACTGGAATTCTTAGGTCCTCATCTCACAAGTTTCCAAGGTGGTGTAGTTTATAGATGTACATGGTACAGGGCCGGATTTAGGTTTGATGAGGCCCTAAGCTCCTGAAGGTAATGGGGCCCTTTAGATGTCCAGGTGACCTTTGTCAACAACAAATTGTCCCTGTTTTTCATGTTGACTACATGCTGTATGGTAATTTATGGACCTAATAGGTCCATACACAACACAAAACACTGTTGCTGTATGTAGGTTTTATTTTATTTGTTTTTTAACTTATATTTTGGAAATGTACATCCAGTTTCTTTCCCTTTAACATTTTTGGGGCCCCCCAAGAGAGTGGGGCCCTAAGCTATAGCTTGTTTAGCTTATACGTAAATCCAGCACTGGCGTGGTAGGAAAGGTCACTGCAATTTAAATATGACAGACATATTTGGAAAAAAGAAACACATTGTGGGGTACTGTTTTAATATGCAATGCACAGAAACCTGAAGGGCCAAACATAGTGAACAGGTATTATTGGGCTGGTATAGAAAGGACCTTGTTGTTGTTTAGTCATTTAGTCATGTCCAACTCTTTGTGACGCCCTGGACCAGAGCACGCTAGGCACTCCTGTCTACCACTGCCTCCCGCAGTTTGGTCAAACTCATGCTGGTAGCTTCGAGCACACTGTCCAACCATCTCGTCCTCTGTCTTCCCCTTCTCCTTGTGCCCTCCATCTTTCCCAACATCAGGGTCTTCCAGGGATTCTTCTCTTCTCATGAGGTGGCCAAAGTATTGGAGCCTTGGCTTCAGGATCTGTCCTTCCAGTGAGCACTCAGGGCTGATTTCCTTAAGAATGGATAGGTTTGATCTTCTTGCAGTCCATGGGACTCTCAATAGTCTCCTCCAGCACCATAATTCAAAAGCATCAATTCTTCGGCAATCAGCCTTCTTTATGGTCCAGCTCTCACTTCCATACATCACTACTGGGAAAACCATAGCTATTACTATACGGACCTTTGTTGGCAAGGTGATGTCTCTACTTTTTAAGATGCTGTCTAGGTTTGTCATTGCTTTTCTCCCAAGAAGCAGGCGTCTTTTAATTTTGTGGCTGCTGTCACCATCTGCAGTGATCATGGAGCCCAAGAAAGTAAAATCTCTCACTGCCTCCATTTCTTCCCCTACCTCACATCAAACTATAGCAGTGGTTGTGGGAATATAGATTTAAACTGAGGAAATAAGGCGTAGCTCAGACATCAGGGCTTTTTTAATCCATTGGTGACCACCAACAAACATGTATAACCCCACAAGCTAGTCTTCTGTTATTCACCCACAACATCTCATTAGACAGGTATAGTACCTCTGAACATGGGTGCTTCATTTAGCTGTCGGGACCAATAGATCTGTCTTCCAAATTCCAACCAATTCACAACTCTGCTCTCTTTGATTTTCTGTTAACAGAGGGTGTTAATAAGAGTGGGGTGGGGGTTTACCCCAGATATTGAATAAACTATTTTTAAAATATATATATATATATAATTTAAATGAATAATGTTAATCAGAATGTGGCAATTTACATTCCATTTCCTTTGCCCTTTTTAAGAAAGAAACATCTGGCAAGTTAAAGTGGATACCAAGGAGACACAGACTCCAGCGTATGGTGTGCGCTGGGTAATAATATACTGTAGCAAGCAGTCATATGATGGAAAACACCTTCAGTACACAAACACAAATTAGCAGAAGCTGACCTAAACAATAATGATCTTATTACCTATCAGAGAGCCCTAATTTAAGGGTACTCCAATTAGAGTTAACCTGAAAGGTTAGCGGCTTTCAACTCTATTGCCTTTGTGATCATGCTGTCAGAGCTATTGTGGCATCATGGAAATTAAATGCACCATAAAGACACAGCTAATTATCGCTGAACTTGTCACTTCCCGTGTAGGAAAGTGTAATGCTTTCAAGACAATATTTGTGACCTGTTGTCTGACAACACTGTCTCTTGTTGACCTGTGGCTCGAATTCTGCCTTTTCCAGCTTTGCATCTGACTAGGTGGTTGCCACCTTAGTCTAACTAAGAGAGAATACAGTGTGTGTTATTTAAAGATTAACAGAGGACATCAAGAATTCATTAAGGTACAACTGGGTTTTTTTATTAAAAAAAACCAAGTGACTGATAGTTTTGGATGCATCTGATCTGAATCTTCTTCTTCTTCTTTTTTTTGCAGATGTAGTGCCTGAAGTAAAAACCACAGAAGAAAAAAAAAACTGGGGGAAGAATGTCAAATATAACATGTGTGTGTGTGTACACACTTCTAGCTACAATTCCTGCTGTGTTACTATTGGGGTGGCGGGGGGGGGGGGAGCTAACATTTGCTATAATATATGCACAAGTATATCGTGAGTGCTCTGAGTGCTCACTGGAAGGACAGATCGTGAAGCTGAGACTCCAATATTTTGGCCACCTCATGAGAAGAGAAGACTCCCTGGAAAAGACCCTGATGTTGGGAAAGATGGAGGGCACAAGGAGAAGGGGACAACAGAGGACGAGATGGTTGGACAGTGTTCTCGAAGCTACCAGCATGAGTCTGACCAAACTGCAGGAGGCAGTGGAAGACAGGAGTGCCTGGCGTACTCTGGTCCATGGGGTCACGAAGAGTCGGACACGACTAAACAGCAACATATCGTGCATGCCCATTAAAGGTGCCATTCTGAAAAAGCAGAGTTCTATAATCTCCCTCTTTCAAATTCGAGCAGAATTTTAGTACTTCCCTCTACAGTTCCAAGAAGCATCTCCTGCAGCAAATTTATTAAGGGAGAAGAGAGAAGGGTTACACAGTTGTAAACCAAATACTGACATGACGTTTAAGCACATCGCTTTAATACGCTGATCTTCCCAGAACACAAGCCCATCTGCTCCCTTGACTTCCAAATGTGAAAACATATCGTTCCGTGGAATGACGGCAAATGATTAAGGTTATGGCAGTAGAACTGGGCAATTTGGGATTCATTCAAGAGCTGCTTAACCAGTTGGTTTTAAGTCCGTCAGATATGCCGATGATCTTATTAGCTTGTTTTGGGATGACAGCTCTAGAATAACCCGCAGGGTGTTATGCGAGTTAATTCTAGATAATTTAAGGCCTGGTATATATAAGAGAGCCTTCCAAAGCACATAACAGAACACACAGAACGTTACACAGCACCTTATCTGTTAGGGGAATTTTGATATTTAGGAAATTCACAGAGTGAGCCATCTCCTTTTCATACTTAATAAATATCTCCCTCGTTGGCGGCAGTGGATGATAAAAGTTGTAATACCTCTAAATGGTTAATCCCAGGATCAGAGCTCTCAAGTGCTTTATGCCATGAGGTTCAGCACAAGCAAAGCTGCGGCAAGCATCAGTGCGCATTTCATATATAATATAACACACAAATTCTCCTTTTTTTATTTGGCTTTCTGCTATATCTTAAATGTTTTATTTTTCAGGGGAGAGATAAGGCCTGGTTCTTCACATAAAACTACAGCATAGCCATTACTTAGTCTCTCTCTCTCTCTCTCTCTCCCCCCCCCCCACCTCTGCTACAGGAAAAAGGTCCTCTCTGAGTCTCTGTGCACAGATGTCTCCGATTAAATTGTATCTCACAGTCCTAACAGTGTTGAGTACTAGATGAACTGCCAGAAAGGCCGTAGGCAAGATCTAAATTGCTTTGGTTTCAGTACACAGTGAATTTGGCTCAGACAAGCTGAATCAGTACATTAAATGCGAATCCCTCGCAGATTTGAAAGCAGCCTTTAGCACAATTATTGACTGTGAGTGATGATTATATCTAATTGAAGGAGACTTCTGCTACCTGTAGCTCAGTTGGAGTCCATGGGAGCCACAGCGAGGCTCTGCATCTTAATTCAATGTTCCAGCTTGGAGAGAAGCAATTGAGCCTAAATCCAGAAATGTATACACATGGTCGATAAACTTTAATAAACTTTAAAGCTTCAGTAACTAGGCTGACTGTATACATTTCAGGGGTGGTTTCCCCCCTCCCCATTCCTTTTGTTTTAATCCAGGGAAGGAAAAGGACTAATGAGGGGCGTTCGGCTGCAGTAATGTATTAGTTCGTCTCATGCAGAGTCCCTATCAAGCCACGGGAAAATATATTGTTTCATGCTTGTCTTTGGTACAACTCATAAATCTGCCATTCTGTACACCATATTAATGCCCGACAGGTGGGAGATTACCAGCACCGTGGAGGTGGTGAGCAGCTTTCAGCAAATTTGCAGGAAATCTTTGTGCGGGAAATAAATCTACTGGACAATGTTGGGTGTATGGAAGTTTTGCTATCCTCCGCCCCCAACTAAGGAAATGAACATTAATAGGTTCTGTCAACACACATTTTGACAACACAGTTGAATTCAATCACACTGGGGTGTGTTTTTTTAAGGGGGGGGCTTGTCTAAAATGCCTTAATATCTTCCCCTAGAGGAATTTATTTTACTTGGGCAACAAAAGTGTGGGGTTCTTCCCTCCCCCAAAACTGCTGGGGGCAGTCAATGATGCAGAGTGGTGGCAGGCAAATGTACAATGTGAGAGGGGTGCCAACTTGAATAAAATATTGGGGGGGGGGACAAGTAAACTTTGCCCTGCATAACCGACCACAGAGTGCTTGAACACTATTTGAACTGAATTCAAAGCAGGGCTGTCTTACCCATAGGCATTGGGGTACAAGGCACCCAGGCGCTGGGCTCTCAGGGGTGCCAGGCCAAGTGTCCGGGGCCTGAGAGTTGAGTCTGGGGAAGGGCCCGCCCGTTGGTTGGAGCGCCACGGTGGGCACTTCTGCTGCGGGTGGCTCTGCACAGCAAGTTCGGGGGCGACCGAGCCAGTGAGACGCTGAGGCGGACAGCTGGCTCCACCATCCTGCATGCCTGGGACTGGGCAGATCTTTGTACTTCTGTGCCAATATGCTTAAGACAGCCCTGATTGAAACATTTCTGGGGGGTGAAAACACTTCGGCCCTGAGGAGGTGGCTTCTATGTAATGGATGAGATTAGGGCATGAGGTAAGTTTTACCACACGTTGAAGAAATGAAGGGAAGGATATAACCAATGGATGCCAATTTCCCAAGTGTTTCTGGCAAAATGTAGTTCTGTCCTTAAGTTGTGTCCATTTCTTTCTTCTTTCTAAGTAAGAATCCACAGCTTCTTCCAATCCTCGTAGTAACACACTGGATCTTTTCTAGCCACACGATAACACATCAGTTTCTCCTGGTCATTGTTCACGCAGCTGAATCTTTCCTGAGATCTTTCTCCACCTGAGTAGACCCTTTCTCCTGAAGAGTCTCCAGGTGATAAAGTCTCTCCGACAGCTAAACAAGCAACATTGACTCTGGGGGATTTTTCTGAGTCTATTGCCACCTTTCCTTTTTATTTTGGTGGGGTGGGAAACTGGAGGTAAAGGCTGGGTTCGAGATGCGATGAAAGAAATTGTCCAAGGGGTAAAGGTAAGACAACTATGAAATTAGGTACTTAGGGACTATAGTGGGCTTTCTATGGGGTCTTATACTTCTTCCACAGTCAGAGGCAGAGCTAGCTGCTCTGGTACCTGGAGTGGCACACATGCTGTGCACCTGGGGACCAGCCGTCCGTGGGGGCAGGGCTAACATCCCAGGGGGCCACCAGCCACAGCAAGCATCCCGGGGGGAGGGGCGGCAATGTCACCCCCCTCAGGGATGATACCCGGAGCGGCCCACACCCACCACACCCCCCCTTCCTCTGCCAGTGGATTGAGTGGGATTTTGACAGATGTAGGAAAATAAACTGAGGCATAGCCTTGATATGACAGAGGTACTGCTAGAATAGAAATCTATTCTGGGTCTAGGAGTGTTGCCTAGTTTGGACAGAGTTGCACTCCATTTGGAAGATCAGGTTTATAGTCTGTGGGTCCTTCTTAACTATGCATTGCTTCTGGAAGTTACTGTTTACGTTTCCGAGCACAATTCAAAGTGTTGGTGCTGACATTTAAAGCCTTATACGGCCTCATTTTATTTTGGCAAATAAGTTTTTTCATCTTGAGTACTCTTGCATCTGAAAGGCAGGCTATAAGCCTTCAAAACAAATAATATGTGATGCCTGATAGGCAAAGTTAACATGGATTTTCATATGCAATTTAATTTAAAACTTTTTTTAAAAAACTGCTGATCTTATTTATATCTTAGGTTACCTTGCTTTAAACTTTTTCCAGTAATTTAAAGATATATTTTATTTTAAGTATGCTGCTTGGAGGTATTTACGATCAAGCAGGATACAAATAATTTTGAAAACAATTCAGATTGGAAGCAGCCCAAACAGGATGAAGATCTAAAGTCACATCAGTTGAACCCCAACCAGCAACACCTTTCTCTGGACCAAATTAAGTTCCATCTTGTTTACCCACATATATAATCACCAGCCCCACATCTCAGTTAGCTATAAGGTTGGAGAAGTGCTCTATGTGGGGCTAACTTTGAAGGTGACCCGGAAACTACAATTAATCCAGAATGCGGCAACTAGACTGGTGACTGGGAGACGCCGCTGAGACCATATAACACCAGGCTTGAAAGACCTACACTGGCTCCCAGTACGTTTCCGAGCACAATTCAAAGTGTTGGTGCTGACCTTTAAAGCCCTAAACGGCCTCGGCCCAGTATACCTGAAGGAGCGTCTCCACTTCCGTCGTTCTGCCCGGACACTGAGGTCCAGTGCCGAGGGCCTTCTGGCGGTTCCCTCGCTGCGAGAAGCCAAGTTACAGGGAACCAGGCAGAGGGCCTTCTCAGTAGTGGCGCCCGCCCTGTGGAACACTCTCCCACCAGATGTCAAAGAGAGAAATAACTACCAAACTTTTAGAAGCAATCCCTGTTTAGGGAAGCTTTTAATGTTTAATAGGTTATTGTATTTTAGTGTTTTGTTGGAAGCCACCCAGAGTGGCTGGGGGGACCCAGCCAGATGGGTGGGGTATAAATTATTATTATTATTATTATTATTATTATTATTATTATTATTATTATTATTATTATCTCGGCACTCATCGGCCATGGCTTGCAAGGATTATTTTAAATTGTAAAATAATTGGGCAGTGTGGGGGTGACTACTCTCACTTGTCTGTAAAAGAATTTAGGCCCACTATCACCACTGTGAATTTTCCTGAAATTTCCCCAGCTCCATTCCAAATTGGGATTTTATTTTCATCCTCTCCCCCCACGAATGATTGAAATTGGCTCAACTGAAAATATTGGCTCAGCTATTTCAACCGTGTTGCCTCCACTTGCATGCTGAAGTTTGCTACCTCAGAACAAAGCCATATTTAGTGGCCATGATCCATTGTAAAGTAATTCCAGCAGCAGTGCCATAACTGCCCTGTTAGTGATTTCCCCCCAGAATTAATCAGAAACAACAAACGCAGGAGATATTCTTCTCTTACGCTAATTGTTACTTGGCCTAAATCAGCCAAGATAATTCCCCTTCTTTAAAAAGAAACAAAAGTAATATCGCCTTTCACAAACTATTCTAGCGTAGTTCAGCTATATCTGGGGAAGGCTGAGCACCACCACAAGCTGTTTTTTATGTTATTCCTCCCCAGGAAAATGTGTCAGTTCAGTAAACAGTCTCCATTTGATAAAGGTTTCATGGAAAGTGTTATGAGCTCTTTCATTTGAGCAAAGGGAAATGAATCACTGTTTTCTCCCTCTTTTCTCTGTGGCATCCAGGCTACCTTACGCTTGCACATTATGCAAACTTCAAGAAAGAGGCAGTGAGCATGTCAGGGAAACCGCCGTGATAACTCCGGAGCGCCGCAGTTTTGCGGCAGCCTCTTTAATTTCGAGACAGGCACATTAGCCTGGATGTTAGTTTCCTTCCCCTTAATTGGATTGCTTGCATAAATTGCAATACAAGGCGATCATGCGCTGGCTACTTTTTGGCAAACAAATAAATAAATAAACTCCAATCAGCCGCATTGAGGGAATCGTATGCATTTCACACAGAGAAAGGGGACGGGGGGTGGAAATAATAATTTGACGACGATGATAAGGTGAGGCAGGGTAAAAGCTGATATTCTCCCTTTATAACAGATAGCCCCAAGTTGTAGAGGCCATTATACCATGCATTTTCAGAGCAAATGAACTTGACAGATGGCTGTGTCACCTAAACCCCTACCTACCAACTTGATTATGCAGAAAACAATACAATAGAAAAGAAATCATTACTGAAGGAACCTGGTTAGTCCACAGAGGGCTGAGCGATGCAGAAGAACAAAATTACAGTTGTGGAATTGAACAGCAAGAATGCATTTAACATAAACTGGGTTACAGCGAGGCAATCAGTCATGGCTACGGCTATTGTCTGGGCTTGCTTGCATGCTATATGAAGTAATCTGTCATCTCCCACTGAATTGGTGTTTAGTTTATAGGAGAAAACTACAAAGGTTTTGCTAGGGCATGTTTCAGTAGCCTTAAGTAGCTCAACGGAATGAAATCTGGGAGAATTCAGGGTATCTTTTGGAGTCTTGTGGCATTTTTGTGGGTGCTTTATCATTATAATATCCAATATATGGGTGGTCAGATTCTGGCCTACAGATATTGCACCCAAAGGACGTTTACCTGGCTTGTGGGGCATGACCCGATTTTGGTTGATGAAAAGTTCAAATTTCACTCATTATGCCAGGAGTGGATGTTAAGCTGCAAGAGATATAGACATTCCCCCCTCCCCAATTTTAAAAATCTATTTTAATAATGTTTATTGGGTCCCCCCATCAAACAAAGTTCCTTGGTAAAACCTGGGGAAATGGCAGTGATGAAAGATGAGGGGGATGACTACTAAACAGAGTTCACTTCTATTAGCTTCCTAAAGGTAAAGGTAAAGGGACTCCTGACCCCTTAGGTCCAGTCGTGACCGACTCTGGGGTTGCGGCGCTCATCTCGCTTTATTGGCCAAAGGAGCCAGCATACAGCTTCCGGGTCATGTGGCCTAGCATGACTAAGCCACTTCTGGTGAACTAGAGCAGCGCATGGAAATACCATTTACCTTCCTGCCGGAGCGGTACCTATTTATCTACTTGCACTTTGACGTGCTTTCGAACTGCTAGGTGGGCAGGAGCTGGGACTGAGCAACGGGAACTCACCCCGCCGCGGGGATTCAAACCGCTGACCTTCTGATTGGCAAGTCCTAGGCTCTGTGGTTTAACCCACAGCACCACCCGCATCCAGTTTAATCAGTCTGATAGAGGCCCAAGCTCATGTAGATTTACACAGTTCTGCAAATAGGAGTCCATGTGTCTAGATGTTTTTCTTTCCTGTTGTCTTTACCAGAAGGCACAGAGAGCACAGAAAACTTAGACAGTTCATGGTAGTAACTCCCCCCCCCCCTTCAAGACAGCAAAGAAAAATGAAGGTGCAACATTTTAAATATGGTTAAAATGGTTGCAACATACATTCAGTGCCCTGGCCAAAAATAAATAAAAATAAAAATGCCTTGGTGCATTGAAGTTGTGATACCACCACCACACTTGAAATGGTCCACTGGTCAGAGGTTTGATACTGCTGATCTATCTATTGCCATAACTGGGATGTTAAGCTGTTAACTGGCTACTGTGAAGGGCTTGACAATGAGTAAAATTGTAGGTACTCTGCTTATTTTGTCGTACTGCCTCCTGCCCCGAAAGAGTAAAACGGAGGGAAGATTGTTTAAAATGGCCAAGGTGGTCCAAGATCAGGAATCCAAAGATTCTCAGGAGACATATCTTTTTTTGGCAGCTTATACTGGAAATGGTCCAATCCTTTCCAGAGTTTGGCATGTCCATCTCTCCATAAGATCAGGATAGAAGTTTGTAAAAAGTCTAATTAAAAGTGGGGAAATTAGCCAAGACAACCTCTCCCCCCCCCAAAAAAAAATGAATGAGAGAAATCCCGAGAGTACCTCATTTCAGCAGGGTTGCACAGAAAAACCTCTGGTGGATTGTATCCTTACTATTGTTCCCCAGCCCTGTCCCTTGAAATGTGGCAGTTTAGAAATCAGAGATACTAAAACCATAAGCCTGTATATCCAACAAACTTTAAGTCTCATTGATTGATTTCAGGAGGAGAGATTTAAGCTCACACTTAACTCCTCCATTTATATCCATGTGAATTCAGCAGGCTTCACTTTCACCCTGAGTCCTTTATAAAGCATGACCTATGACTCATTTAGCAAGTCTAGAAAAGTGCCCATGTTTGCAGCATACTATCATAAAGCACTTCTCCTAGAAAACAATGTTACAGTGGCAGTGGGGTATTTTTGGTTGTAAGCAACATTCATTTGTCATTGTTGCATCTAGATGCTCTGTGTATAGCTGACTGCGGAAGTTTTATTAATTGTGTGTCTCCCCCGACCCAAACATCAGCAAAATTGTTAAGAGTCTGGAAATGGCTATAATAATCGATTCATAAATCCACACTTCTGTTGCCCACATGTGATTGCAAGATATATGAACAGTTACATTGTAGCAGATGTGCACAAATGTTTTGAATCAAATTGTAAATCAATTGATAAAGACGACGGGTCTGATCCAGTTTTCAATATGAGCTTCTAGTGGAAGCCCCAGATACTGAGGTCCAGGAGACATTTCCTCCATTCTCATGGAATCATAGAATTGTAGAGTTGGAAAATAATAATAATAATAATAATAATAATAATAATAATAATAATTTATTTATACCCCACCCAGCTGACTGGGTTTCCCCAGCCACTCTTGGCTGCTTCCAACAGAATATTAAAATGCAATAGTCTGTTAAACATTAAAAGCTTCCCTAAACACAACTGCCTTCACATGTCTTCTAAAAGAACCATCCAAGTGTGGCTCAGTTTGGATTTGAACCCTGGTCTCCCAGATTCTAGTCCAACAGTATGAATCAATTTAGAATCCCCCCTCTGATCATTTGCACATGCTTCTCACAAATGTGGCTGTGAGTTAGGGCAGGGGCTATCTGCACCACTAGGCCAAATTGCCTGAGAGCCGCCAAGACTAGAATTTTTTTTTTTTAAATAGAATATTTATTAAGGTTTTTAGTATTAATACAATAAAAGTAAAAATAAAAAAATACAAAATACAAAAATAAAAATAATTAAAAACATGCAGATTTTCCATTGCTTATTTTCCTTTAGCTTGTTTCCCGGACCTCCTCATACCTCCCTTTTTTGTATTCCAATTCAAATTGTTAGTTCAGCAAATCCTTACCATTAAATTTTTTACCTGTTTCTAAGCCTTTTTTTTCCATATTCCCTTAAATCATTACAGCTGGAAGCCACTTAATTTCTATCCAACATCATTCTAACATTCATTAATTTTGCAATATTTCTGTAGGTAGTCTTTAAATTTCTTCCAATCTTCTTCCGCCGGCTCTTCTCCCTGGTCTCAGATTCTGCCAGTCATTTCTGCCAGTCCCATATAGTCCATCACCTTCATCTGCCATTCTTCCAGAGTGGGTAGATCTTGTGTCTTCCAATACTTTGCAATAAGTATTCTTGCTGCTGTTGTAGCATACATAAAGTTCTATCCTTCTTTGGCACCAATTGGCCGACCATGCCCAGGAGAAAGGCCTCTGGTTTCTTCAGGAAGGTATATTTAAATACCTTTTTCATTTCATTGTAGATCATTTCCCAGAAAGCCTTAATCCTTGGGCACCGCCAAGACTAGAATTGGTTCTGGCCATCAGGGTTGCATTTGGATCGAATCACATGGGCGAAACCCTCATTCTTGCAGTATTTGCTGCATAAACCACACTAGCAAACATACACAAAGCAGGGCTTCCCAGACATTATTTGCTCCAGTATCGTGAAAAATTAAAATATCAAAATGATTTTGATCTATTTACTTGAAAATTTCTTTTGTAATAAGAATGATTGGTTACTTATAGCTTGTTTCGTCAAAGGTAAATTCATAAAATAGATGTTGAAAGTTGTACACGGCAATATATTTATCAATGGATAAAGAGTGAGAGAGGGACATAAGTTATTTGGTGAAAGGGAAGGCAGTCTTCAAAGCTGATCAGGAGCACGGAATTCCTAGCAACCCTTCCATCCAAAAGGGGTGGGTTGCCGAAACCAGTAATTAATAGGCTGCCATCTTTGTTTTGTTTTTAACACACATGTCCTTTTTTCCACCTCTTTCCCCTTGCCCCAAAGTCTATTGCATGGTACAAAGTGTAGCAAACAAGAAGGAAAAATAGGGAATGGGCCATGTACATAGCTTGGAAGTACATCTGTTTCACCATGCAGAAGGTCCCAGGTTCATTATCCAACATCTCCAAGTTTGGCATGGGAGAGAACCTTCTTCTCCAACCCTGGATAGCAGCTCAGCTAGATGGACTCGTCTGCCTCACTATAAGGCAACTCATCTTCTTGGCTGAAGGCTTTTCACTTTCACCTGCTCTGAGTCGCTCTCTTCATGGTAAAGGTGAGAACAGCCTTTTTATCACATTGCTTTAGTAGTGGAAGAACTGCTTACCCTGTAGTGAAGATCCTATTTTGCCACAGTAGCTAGCTAGCTATATACTGGAATCAGGTAGCATGGCCAACTGGAGAGGTCGTTTCTGCCCAAGCTTCACCCAACAAAGGAAGAGGATGTTCATTCGAGATGGTCAACAAAATTGGCCATGTCTACCTAGTTCCATAATACAGACGCTCACCATCAGAACCTTTCCATTGAGAATAGTTACCAGTAAGAAGGACCCTTAAGATTGTTCTGTCACTTACTTGAATTCTATATTGATCCAATTTACTTTCCCCCCCCTCCTCCTCCTCCTCCTCCTGAAAAGGAAATAAATATATTTCCTGAACGATGTTCCAAGAAAGGCAGTTATAAGCCACAGAGAGATAGAGAAGCTAAGATACTTGTCTATAATGCAGGAAATTTGGACATATTTCATACAATAACTCAGTGAGATAGCCAATACTGCAGTGCGTCCCAGAGAAGTCTTTATAGTCAGGGTTTACTGGGTAAATATTGAAGATCAGAAATTGAAACCCATTCAGTTCAGCCCTGATGTGAATACAACTTTTGTACTGAAAATTAAACAATAATCCTAACATTTTTTCTGAGAACAAATCCTTTCAGCAAGTTCTTTTTTTTTAAGTGTTCCATGTACAACACACACGAATCAACCACACATGAACCTTTATTGAAGAACTGTACTGTATGATTTTAAAATCCCCCAGTTGTGCTAAATACAGTGATTACTCCAAATTACTGCCTACTTACCATGACTACATAATGCAGAAGTGCATGGCAAAAACTCAAAATAAGCAGAGGAAGGAGATTAGCTTTCTGCCAAACAAAGCCACTGCTGTGATCATGAAATTACTAACCCTTGTGGCATTTTGTCTATAACTCTAGGAGGACGTGTCAATAGCAAACATCAAAATTCATGTTGAGATTGCTGCTAGCCACCTATAAGAGAGCTTTGCCCCTCTCCTCTCATTCCCGTGTGCTGTGGAAATTGCTAATAACCAATTCAATCAGAGCCCTTGCAAATTTGGTGTTTAGCTTCGGAAGCTTGAGGACAAACATTGCAGGCAGGGCTGCTCCAAGTTTCTTCTGCAAACAATGAATTCTACGTGGACCGCAGTGCTCTCCAAGGTCAAATATTGGAAAGAATAAAAGCCACATTTTTCGGCTAAGGATAATATTTTGAGGTCACCTGAATCAACTGGGTGCTGCACACAAATCAAAATAAAGACAGAGGACCTTTATTCAGGTTTACAGCTCTAATGGTGCGTGTCCTATACATACCTACTGAGATTTAAGTCCAATTGAGTTCAGTGGCGATCAGTTGCCGCCAGCAGGAGAGGATGGAACAGCATTGCTTACCTGACTTTCCAACACGGAGGTCACTGCCAGTAACTGAGGGAGAGGAATGAGGTGGTGAGGAGATTGCATTAGGAGTGATGGACTTTATCTACCGATGGCACTTACGTCCAGGTTAAGTGGCCATTGGATTGCAACCCAAAATTCCAGATGCACAAAGCAAGGAGAAGGAAGAGACAGGGGATGGAGATCTGTTTGACAGAACCAGAAGAATGAATGGCAACAGCATAAAAATTCAGTTGATGTTGGTATTGGCATCTGAGCATCAAATGATATGGTAACTTCCAAACCAATTGGAAACCAGTGTTTTGTTTTCACATAAAAAGGTTTATTTAAAAGAAACACTACAGAGCACATATAGCACAAACAGGGATAGAAGAGAGTGGCCTTTCAGTGTGCTCAATGGTACCAATCCACAGCCCAGTCCATCATCTGCTGATGACACCAAGTTGTTCAGGGTGGCAAAAACAAAAAGTGGTTGCAATAAGTCAGAGCTTCAGGTTTTCTTTAATAAATAAAGTGTGTGGAATACTGGAAGACTGATGTTCGTGAATGCTGAATTTCTGCAGTAAGTAACAGGAATGTTCAAGGAATCTGAGATCGACTGCAGAATTTGCCAGTTTCCATTGACTTGCTGTTAAAATGAAAATCCCTTTAACATGCCCCGTGGCCAGCACTAGGACCCCGTTGGCATGGCACCCCCAGAGAATCCAGCTGCAGCAGTGGCCCAGGTTGGTTTCCCATATCCTTTAGACAACTTGTAATACAATCACACAGATTGGCTTCTGACACAGCTAATGCTGCCCTGCTGTTCGCATTAAGATTTATTGCTGCTTTGCAATTTCCCTGATGTACAATAGCAGCAGGCCAAAACTAACACGCATGTTAGCAGGCTTACCAAGTGTTTGGGGGAAAGCCTTTTGGAACAGTCACTGGACATTTGCCATGTTAGGCGGCCACTCGGGTTACTTTAATGTAGGGCACAGAAAGGGTATACAAACACCCCTCTTGGCTCACTTCCAAGAGGGACGTCTGCAGATCTTGCCCTGAAGATCATGCCCTTTGCCTGTACTGCACACACCTATTTAATGGAAGTTGGTTAAAGCATAACTGGCCTAGTCATCATAGCATTTTCGCCAACATTTTTAAGCTGCAAATTCAGCTGCCCTGGGTGTGAAACTCTCAGTGGCAGACGTGGGTAATATGGTGCCCTGTGTGAGGCCAGAATTTGACACACGTGTACCTCAGCTCTTCCCTAAACTGGGTAAAAGAGGGGCAGGGCATTGGGATGGAAGCATGAGGCTCAGGCAGGGTCATTGAGCCCTCACATCACCTTTCAAAGCTGGGGAAGTGGTAACTAGGCTTTGGGAAGAGCCTCTTGGCTCAGTGCATGCGCAATGCTCACACAGCCCTAAATCTCACCCTGTCCTGACACTCCTATTCTCTCTCAAAGGATCACTGCACATCCAACCCACCATTCCACACAGACAAGGGCTCTTCTTCATCAGCTTTCTGCCATATCCATTTGTGGTAGGCTCAACTGCCATGCAGGACACAGTTTCACATGCGTGAAGATATCCAAATAGATAGCATGAAACAGAGGTGCAGCGTGGCTCAAGCACATCCTTGCATCTACATTTGCACCATGTTGTTGTTGTTGTTTAGTCGTTTAGTTGTGTCCAACTCTTCGTGACCCCCTGGACCAGAGACCGTCAGGGACTCCTGTTTTCCACTGCCTCTCGCAGTTTGGTCAAACTCATGTTAGTAGATTCGAGAACACTGTCCAACCATCTCGTCCTCTGTTGTCCCCTTCTCCTTGTGCCCTCCATCCTTCCCAAAATCAGGGTCTTTTCCAGGGAGTCTTCTCTTTTTGTGAGGTGGCCAAAGTATTGAAGCCTCAGCTTCAGGATCTGTCCTTCGGGTGAGCACTCAGGGCTGATTTCCTTCAGAATGGATAGGTTTGATCTTCTTGCAGTCCACGGGACTCTCAGGAGTCTCCTCCGGCACCATAATTCAAAAGCATCCATCCTTCGGCGATCAGCCTTCTTTATGGTCCAGCTCTCACTTCCATACATCACAACTGGGATCTCCTTCATGGATCACTGCCTTGTCGTGGCGAAGGGGCTTGAATAACTCAGAGAAGCTATGAGCTATGTCATGCAGGGCCACCCAAGATGGGCAGGTCATAGTGGAGAGCTTTGACTAAACGTGATCCACCTGGAGCAGGAA
Source organism: Podarcis melisellensis (assembly GCF_964234715.1). Classification (NCBI taxonomy): domain Eukaryota; kingdom Metazoa; phylum Chordata; class Lepidosauria; order Squamata; family Lacertidae; genus Podarcis; species Podarcis melisellensis. The sequence goes on from NC_138539.1 coordinate 81,376,195, forward strand.
CCGGCAAGCCACTCCAGTATCCCTGCCAAGAAAACTCCATGGACAAAATCAACTCGCACCATACTCACACCTATAGAAGGCTAGTTTGGGACACATTCTATCTAGGGAATCCCAAAATGCATGCACAGAGAAGTGTGTCTGTGCAAAGTCTCTCTGCAAATACCTGAAATGGACTGTGAAGCCCATTCCAGGTTCCACAACCCACTGCAGAGATTGGGTGAAGCAGAATACATCCACGTATAGTTCCAGTAAAACTTTCTAGAGTGAAACAAGGAGGTTTTCCTCATCCCTGCTCCAAGTATGGAGGAAGACCTTTCATTGCCTACAGACAGCCACCCAGTCTTAAACAACTCCTAACCCACAATAATACTACAACCAGACCTAACAAGGACACTGGCACCAGAGCCTGCAATAAACCCAGATGCCAACTTTGCTGCCACATACACCCGGACAACACCATTACTGGCCCCAACAACATCACACATACCATCTCGGGACTATTTAATTGCTCATCGTCTAACATTGTGTATGCCATCAAATGCCAACAGTGTCCTTCAGCTCTCTATATTGGACAAACAGGCCAGACCTTACGCCAAAGAATAAACGGACATAAATCGGACATCAGGAATCACAAGACAGAGAAACCAGTAGGAGAACACTTCAATCTCCCAGGACATTCTATACAAGATCTCAAAGTAGCTGTTTTACTACAAAGGAATTTCAGAAATAGACTGGAAAGAGAAGCTGCTGAATTACAATTTATCACCAAACTTAAAACCATGGAGAAACCTGGTCTGAACAAAGACCTTGGATTCTTATCTCATTATACATGACAAAGCCATTTTTCACCTTTTCACCCCTTGCTTTTTCCTGTAAGACCTATTGAGGTCATTAAGAGTCGTCAACAGGCTCATCACAGCTATCTGCCAATCACCCATTCCCACCACCCTTCTGAGTAATACCCCTCCCCACCTTCTCACTATATAGAAGGGTCTGGAAACTTCTGTTTCAGTGTATCTGAAGAAGTGTGCATGCACACGAAAGCTCATACCAAGAACTGACTTAGTTGGTCTTTAAGGTGCTACTGGAAGGATTTTTTTTTTTTCCAAGTATGATGGGTGATAGATATCCAATTTGGTCGTGTTCAGAGCAGACCCATTGCTCTCAGTGGACTTACAGTAAGTGGTCCATTTCTATTTAAGTAATCTGCTTGTTTGCTTGTTATTCTGAAAAATAAATCTAATAACTAAATACACTTCCAGGGGAAGATAGGGCTTCTGTTTGACCAATCTGAACTGTGGGATAACTAAATGTGTTTGGAACTTAAATAAACAATACAAGTCACGGGGCCATGCATCAGAGATCAAAACCAGATGTGAGCCTCAAGTTTCTCCATGGGTCAGTTCACACTAACAGCAAGTAAGTGCATCTGGAGCTTGTAGACTCATATCTGAGTGGTGCTCAGACTAATCTATTAGGACAGAACTGAAAGATCTACCTGGAGTCAGCGTACTTTGTGGAAATGCAGTACATCCCCCAAAGAAGATGGGTTAGCAAGTTGCTGAAATCATATACCCAATCCTTAGGTGGAAGCATGAGTTTTTGTAAGTAATGCTTTCACCTGTGAGCATGGCACCCAAGCACACACAAAGCACCGTGATCCCTAGGTAAGTAAGGTTGCAAAGTCTCCTGAGGTTCTAGACTCAGGTTCTAAACACAGGTAGTGTTGCCTAAGAGCACAACATGGGTGTTTGTTGGGTGGCGGAAGGCAGAACCTGGTGTAACTTTGTGGGGGTTTTCCAAAGGTATCTCCATCTTATAGTCCGCTTCCTAGGAATGGACATAAAATTCTGTTACGTTTGCATTTTAATGTGAACTTCCTGGAACAATAATACAAACTGTGCACAAAAATGCTCATGTTAGTGGAAATAATATCCAAAAATGCATTCTATTAAGGAAAATTGATTTGCAAAGATTAGGCAGAACCAGGCAGAGAGCCTTCTCGGTAGTGGCACCCACCCTGTGGAACGCCCTCCCATCAGATGTCAAGGAAATAAACAACTATCTGACTTTTAGAAGACATCTGAAGGCAACCCTGTTTAGGGAAGTTTTTAATATTTGATGTTTTAGCATGTTTTTGGTATTCTGTTGGGAGCTGCCCAGAATGACTGGGGAATCCCAGCCAGAAGGGTGGGGTATAAAGAATAAATTATTATTATTATTATTATTATTATTATTATTATTATTATTATTATTATTACCACCGGTATTAGTCAAGTGTATGTATATCATGAGAAATGCACACTAAAGTGCTGGTGAATTTTCCTGAGGACACACACACACAAACCACAAACTGATGCAGAAATCTGGTGAACTGAACTTCAGAATGGAAAGATGAGAAACTGAAAGAAGCCAAAATTGACGGATTCATTTATTCCTATCTCGTTGCCAGGGGTTCACAAATTAAATTATGCCCTGTTCTGGTACCTTCACCTGTGTGGTTCTCTCCCATGAAAAGAGATATAAAGACACTGGCAAAGTGGGTAAGAGGACAGGTTTTACCATCTAGAATGGGCAAGGAGGCTGGTGGTGATTCTAGTTCCTCTGCAATTTTAACTTCATCCCTTGGAGAACTTGAGAAGGAGTCTAAAACCCTGGGACCTTGGCAACACTAGGCTCATGGGTGTGATAGTAAAGGGACCCCTGACCATTAGGTCCATCCGGGTCATGTGGCTAGCATGACTAAGCCACTTCTGGCGAACCAAAGCAGCGCACGGAAACACCGTTTACCTTCCCTCCGGAGTGGTACCTATTTACTTGCACTTTGACGTGCTTTCGAACTGCTAGGTTGGCAGGAGCAGGGACTGAGCAACAGGAGCTCACCCCGTCGCGGGGATTCAAACCACCAACCTTCTGATCGGCAAGTCCTAGGCTCTGCGGTTTAACCCACAGCGCCACCCGCGTCCCTCATGGGTGTGATACTGCTCTGCAATGGATTGTCTCTTTCTGTGTTTCTAAGTATCTTCATGGATGAACATTGTACATTCCATTTGAAGTCACCAAGAAGGTTTTATGCAATAGATCTCCCAACAAAAACACACGGGGTAATGAATGCATTTCAGGGCAGAAGCAGTCTTGTTTTCATTCTCAACAAAGAACTGAAATTAGGACTCATATTTGCCTTGTAATATAGTAACGCTGCTTTCCAAACAACCAAAACACAGAAGAAATTCAGCTGTGTTGGCAATACTGAAATCCTTTTATTATTGTTGGACTCGATTGTAAAAATTAGGCCAGATACGCAAATTACCAGCGCTAAACATAGCACAATGGCTGTCTGTAAAACTCTGAACAAACCACAATAGACAGTCATTTATTTGCTCAATACTTGCTGCCTTTGATGCCTAATAAATTTCATAAAATATTTCCATCTTTACATAGAATTAAATGAATATGGGTTTACCACAATCAGGGGCAGATGAAAATTCATATAACATGTTTGTCTTCATCAACAGTGTGGCACATGCTATTATACAATAATATCCCACACTTCTGCAAGTTGATTGTTTTATTGTATGGTTTCTTTATTGTAATGTATTGTTCCTTTTTCTGATTTTATGGTTTGCTTTACGCTCATAAAATTTGTTAGAGAATGTTTATGTGGCAAATGACTAATGAGCAAAATAAAAAATATGTATGTAAAATATTATATTTATATATACATAATTATTATTATTATTTTTTATATATAAATAAAATTTTATATATAGCACCACTTTCCTTCACTTGAGTCATGCAACAGGTACGGCTATTGTAATCCCCCCCCCAAAAAAATCCCCCCCCCCAAAATAATTTTTATTGGTTTTTACATTTTTGTCACAATCACAACAAATTAAAAACAAATTAAATTCCCAGTTCCCACCACAACCCTGACTTCCCTCAACTTCCCCTTCTGTTTTTTTTGCATATTGACTTCTCCTGCTATATTATGCTTTTATATTATATTCATTAAATCAAATGTTATTATGATTTTATCATTTTAACATCACCTTTGTAATTTCTGTATTATTTTGTTAATTGTAAGTGTTTACACAAAACCTGCTAGTGAGTCCATTTCTTTACATTGTTTCCGTAAATACAACATATACGGTTACCAATCTTCTTTAAAATCTCTATTGTCTTATGGTTAACTTCACCATTTCAGTATATTACATCAGTTTTTTCTTGCCATTGTTCTTGGAATTTGATTTTGCTGAATTATGCTCCATTGGCAAAATGTCTTCTTTCTCTCTCTCCACAGTAACCTGAAATTATTCCATGGTCACTGATCTTTCTGAAATTTTTTAGTAACAGTGCGGAATCATTTACCAGTTGACTCCCTCTCCACTTAAGATTGCTCTGGAATAGCTCGATCCATGGACTGCAAGAAGATCAAACCTATCCATTCTGAAGGAAATCAGCGCTGAGTGCTCACTGGAAGGACAGATCCTGAAGCTGAGGCTCCAATACTTTGGCCAGCTCACGGAAGAGAAGACTCCCTGGAAAAGACCCTGATGTTGGGAAAGATGGAGGGCACAAGGAGAAGGGGACTACAGAGGACGAGATGGTTGGACAGTGTTCTCGAAGCTACCAGCATGAGTTTGACCCAACTGCGGGAGGCAGTGGAAGACAGGAGTGCCTGGCGTGCTCTGGTCCATGGAGTCACGAAGAGTCAGACATGACTAAACGACTAAACAACAACAATACCTTCTTACCTAGGAGTAATCCCCATTGAATTTATCTGAGTCCCTTCTTTGGGTGCCTCCTCCACTTAGAGGTCTGGAGATAGGCAACACATGAAAGGGTTTTTTCTTTGGTGGTCCTCAACTTACAGAATGCTCTCCCCATGGAGACTTACCTGGCACCTTCATCACATATCTTTAGGCACCAGGCCAAAACATTTCTCTTTAATCAGGCCTTTGGCTTTGGCTGATTAACATTCTATGTCCTTCTATATGTGTTTGTGGGGGTTATTGGTTTGTTTTTGTTTTTATTATGCATTTTATGTTCTCATTTTGTATGTTTATGCTGTGAACTGCCCTGTGATCTTTGGATGAATTACAAATTAAATACATAAACACCAGTGGGGTGTACTTTGCGTAGGCTTGTATAGAAATGTAATGAGTAAAGTGCATGTAAAGAATTGATGCTTTTGAATTATGGTGCTGGAGGAGACTCTTGAGAGTCCCATGGACTGCAAGAAGATCAAACCTCTCCATACTGAAGGAAATCAACCCTGAGTGCTCACTGGAAGGACAGATTGTGAAGCTGAGGCTCCAGTACTTTGGCCACCTCATGAGAAGAGAAGACTCCCTGGAGAAGACCCTGATGTTGGGAAAGATGGAGGGCACAAGGAGAAGGGGGCGACAGAGGACGAGATGGTTGGATAGTGTTTTCGAGGCTACCAGCATGAGTTTGACCAAACTGCGGGAGGCAGTAGAGGACAGAGGTGCCTGGCGTTCTCTGGTCCATGGGGTCACGAAGAGTCGGACACGACTAAACGACTAAACAACAACAACAACAAAGTGCATGCTTAAGCAACAAAACATTTATCCACTCAACCACCATTCTCAAAGTATGATAGACCACACAGAGATCTACTGAGTTCATCTTACTGTGGGAATGTTCAGGGAGGCAGGAGAGGATATATTGTTTAATTATATCCTTCCCAACTGGTGTTAACAAGTTCTATAATTTAGCAGAGTGACGTTCCCTTTTTAAACTTGTACAGCGGATAACGTCTTTGCCAGGCTTGTTTAAGCCTCAAAAATAAGTTTCCTGGTAATTCCCTTTTATTCCCTCATAAAAGATTAGACACAACACAGTCTTGTATAAAAGTATAAAAGAGTTTACTCACACACATTCTGTTCACAGATGGATCCCAGAAGGCAGACTTAGGTTACAAAATATATACACCTGGAATCTATCCCATAAGGAGATACAGTGGTACCTCTGATTACGTACTTAATTCATTCCAGAGGTCCGTTCTTAACCTGAAACTGTTCTTAACCTGAAGCACCACTTTAGCTAATGGGGCCTCCCACTGCTGCCGCATGATTTCTGTTCTCATCCTGAAGCAAAGTTCTTAACCCGAGGTACTATTTCTGGGTTAGCAGAGTCTGTAACCTGAGGCATATGTAACCTGAAGCGTATGTAACCCGAGGTACCACTGTAGTTCCTTTATCCACTCTTTGCTATAAGCCAAGAGAGCATCTCAGACTAAGAAGATGTTGCTTCTTTGAGGAATGGAGTCAGAGAGAGAGGTGGCTGCCTCCCCTGAGGTATTTTGTTACCTGCACAGGTGAGATTTACAGAATTGAAAGGGACCTTGTGGGCCAACTATTCTGACTCGATGAAGGAAATCTAGAGCAATAGCACCCCAGCTTCTGCTTTAAGAGCTCTGGTACATCAAGTTATAGCACTGGTTGGTTAGAATGATGAATAAGAATGAAGAAACTTATGCTGATTACAAAAAGTATCATTCTCTGGAAGACTCTAGGCTATCATCCTAATTTAATGTTGTGAACTGCCCTGAGATCTGCAAGTGAAAGGTTGTATACAAATATGATATAAATAGAAAAGATTGTAAGCTTTTTCTATATGCAGTAACAACAGCAAGAATACTATTGGCCCAAAAATGGAAGCAAGAAGAATTACCGACGATGGAAGAATGGAGGATGAAATTAATGGACTAGGCGGAACTTGACAAACTAATGGGAAGGATCCGAAACCGGCGGGACCAGAAGTTTACCGAGGACTGGAGTAAATTTACGGATTATTTGAAAAGTATTTGTGATGACCAGACGGCGTTTGTAGGTTTGCAATAAGTTCTGTGAGGAATAATATTAGAAATATTGCAAAAATGGAGAAGGAGACGTGATATGTTAAGAATGTAAAGGCAATATTAAGTTAGGAAATGCGTAAGAAGTGATTAAGACAGAGGATTATCAGAGGTGCTGATGGAGGTCCAATAAGAATGTATTTGTGATAAATTGTGTGATATGTTTTATAATTTTGTATGTTAAAAACCAATAATTTTTTTTTAAAAAAACAAATTTACTAAATAATAATAATAATCCCACAGAACAGGGGTCAGCAAACTTTTTCAGCAGGGGCCGGTCCACTGTCCCTCAGACCTTTTGGGAGTTGGACTATATTTTTGGGGGGAGAAATGAATGAATTCCTATGCTCTACAAATAACCCAGAGATGCATTTTAAATAAAAGCACACATTCTACTCATGTAAAAACACGCTGATTCCCGGACCGTCCGGGGGCTGGATTTAGAAGACGATTGGGCCAGATCCGGGCCCCGGGCCTTAGGTTGCCTACCCATGCCACAGAACATGCCACCAGAATACATGGAGGTGCCTCCTCTCAACGAGCGAATGCCTTGGATTCTGTAACACCTGTGTCTCTGTGGTGACAGCTTTTGTATGTTCGTTTCCTGTTTCCTTCAGAACCAAGTGCCTGCAATTATTACATGTGGCCAGTAGGAGCATCAGTCTGGCCTTGTGCCATAACTGGGCAACCTCTTGGGAGACAACTGCAGGCTAGGAAAGTGGTACCCAGCTCCTGAACTGGGTCGTGCATATGTGTGACCCTGACTCCTAGAGGATTGTCATCACCTTGCCACACTGGCGAAGAATTTGCAGCTGAAAATGAGAGGTGTTGCTTTGACACTTGCAAAAAAGAATGCCAAACGAAGGAAGGGGTTTCAGCTCAGCCTTAAGGAAACTGCAGAAAAGGATCTCACTTCATTTGACTTTTCCGGCAAGAGAGAGAACGTTATGCCTCTTCTGCCGGCGAGACCTAGACTTGACCTGTCCATGCAGCTACGCAAATAGTCACCCAAATTTCCCATCCCGAGTTGAGCACACTCTTAACAGGCTGCTATTAGAGCCATCATGTCACTGAAGCAGTCAAGGGATAATCAAAGGCTGCTTGTGTTGCAGCCCGCCCGCTGCTCTGTTTCGAAGAAAATGGGCTCTTGAAAAAGGAAATGTCACACCATAGTGTGAAGATAAACAGAGGTATATCTTTGGAGTAGAAGGCAGAGCCTGTGGAAAGAGGGACTGTAAATGACTTTGATTCCCCCTGGTGTGATGAATCATGGAGTCGCAAATCCTTTTTAGCTAATTGCTATCAGCTTGTGAGATTCCACCCCTCACCCCCCCACACCCTTCCATGTTCAATATCAATTTTCAGGGCCAAGGGAGATAACACCTCTCCCCTGAGTCCACTGGCGACTCACCAGTAATACATAAAACACACACACACCCTGAACTAGCACCACTTAGCAATCGAAAGAGGGAAGTCATCTAATATGCAGCTGCCCCTGTTAACTAAAAGGAACAATATTAGGAAGAAATACAAGACATAACCAGCCTCTCCAGCGCTAAAATGCCCGTGACCTTCCTGTGAAAGCTGTCCCTTCTTTGTAAATTCAGCCAGGAAGCACAAAAAAAAGGAGAGATGCTCGTATGCAGAAATACTGGGAAAGGTCTCTTGAAGGACATGATGTTGCATTTACAGCCTAATCTTATCAGACCCTTCATCAGCACATGCATATATACAGAGGGGCATGAGGACTTGAATTGGCTGAGTCACCTAAAGAACGTTGGACCTTGGCCACAGTTACATTTCCTCCTATCTTTCCAGGCATGGTCCATACTTAAAAGCTCAGTGCCCAAGCAATTCCACCCCCCGCGTGCAAAAACCCGCTCTTTAAAGTTCAGTTATAACAAACATCAATCCACGGAAAAACTGAATTGATGTTTGCTGCAGTTGAGCTTTAAAGAGCGGGTTTTTGCAGGGAACGCTCAGGGCAAGAACGATGCTTGGACACTGAGCTTTTGAGCATGGAGCCTGGAAAGAGCAGGGCAAAAGGTCAGTGTGGCTAAGCCCATACACTGCCATTGGCTCTGCTCTTTGTTGTTGTTGTTTAGTTGTTTAGTCATGTCCGACTCTTCGTGACACCATGGACCAGAGCACGCCAGGCACTCCTGTCTTTCACTGCCTCCTGCAGTTTGGTCAAACTCATGCTGGTAGCTTCGAGAACACTGTCCAACCATCTCGTCCTCTGTTGTCCCCTTCCCCTTGTGCCCTCCATCTTTCCCAACATCAGGGTCTTTTCCAGGAGTCTTCTCTTCTCATGAGGTGGCCAAAGTATTGGAGTCTCAGCTTCAGGATCTGTCCTTCCAGTGAGCACTCAGGGCTGATTTCCTTCAGAATGGAGAGGTTTGATCTTCTTGCAGTCCATGGGACTCTCAAGAGTCTCCTCCAGCACCATAATTCAAAAGCATCAATTCTTCGGCAATCAGTCTTCTTTATGGTCCAGCTCCATACATCACTACTGGCAAAACCATAGACCATAGCATTTACTATACGGACCTTTGTTGGCAAGGTGATGTCTCTGCTTTTTAAGATGCTGTCTAGGTTTGCGATCGCCTTTCTCCCAAGGAGCAGTCATCTTTTAATTTCGTGGCTGCTGTCACCATCTGCAGTGATCATGGAGTCCAAGAAAGTAAAATCTCTCACTGCCTCCATTTCTTCCCCTTCTATTTGCCAGGAGGTGATGGGACCAGTGGCCATGAACTTCATTTTTTTGATGTTGAGCTTCAAACTATATATCAATTGTTGAGATGTGCTGGATTTCCTGCATCTTCCTCTGTACAATCCTGCTGCATTTTTCAGAGCAAGGCATCAGGCTTGCAGTGCTTCTGAAGTGGAGCTGCTCAATGTCAGATGTAGCCCACGGGCCATGTATTGTGTTTTATACTGACCCTCCCCCTTTGTCAGTCTCAAGCAGGAGATCTAGAGCCCGGTAGGCCACCACACAGAGATGGCAAGATATGTTTGGTTTGGTGGGTCGCAAGATGTACAGGGTTCATTTAGTGACTTTCCCTCTGGTGATTGCTCTAGCTGGAGGGTGAGAAATTCATCATAGTGATGCTAATAATCTTGTCAAATATAGCATCTAGACTGGCTGTAACCTTTTGGTAAACCTGCTTAGCTACCAGCTGTTTCTGCACTTTTAAATCCATCCATTTTAAGACAATCACCATCAGCCACACAGTGCTTCCTTTTTCCACTCACGGGCATCAGCGGAAGAGACAGTGTTGTGCCATAGCTCAGGCAGGCCATAGGCAGCTAAGTATATCGGAATTTTGAGGTCTGGAGCTTTTACATTTATTCAGATTTGTCTTAAGAGACAGATTAAAAATGGCTCCAAGTGCCTCTCCTTTAGAGGATAATCTAGGGACAGTCACTAGGCAGTGTTGTACTAGCAACCTATCTGAGAAGGTGGTTTTGGGTTGCCTTGATACAGGTTTGAAGAGTCATAGACACTTACAGTGGGAAGGACCTTGGAGGTTACCTTGTCTAAACGCTTCGCTAAGTATAAGAATTGTACTTCTGGATGCAGATGCAGAATTCTTGTCTACAGCTGGGATTTCTGGAAATCTTGATGTTGAGTTTATCTACATGGATTTTGACAAGATTTCTCCTTGATTTCAACAAGAAGCCTGCTGTTGTTTTACCACAAACACTAAAAATATTAGCAATTTCCACACATTATATTCATTGTTATATGTATGTTATTTTATACAGTGCTCTATTGTGTTGGTAAAAAATTTGGTGCCAGTGCTCATATCTTGATAAAAGTGCCATGGGCAGCAAAAAAGAGAGGTGCTTATGCATTATACCCGTAGGTACTGTCACACACCACAAAGCCCGGATCATATGTCTATTATATGCATATGCTCTCCAGTTTTCCTAAAATAAACAGCAACAATCCGTACAACTGAATAAAAATGTGTATGTACTAATAGTTACAAAACTGTATTGCAGAAGTATAGTACTGTGTAGGGTGTGACTATTTCATACACATTCAACTACTACCAACTTTACTGTATGCTTGTGAAACATGGACCACTTATAAATGCCATCTCCAACTCCTTGAAAGATCCATCAACAGTGTCTCCAAAAAATTTTACACATCACTTGGGAAGACCGGGGAACTATTACCAGTATACTGGAAGAAGTAAAGATCACCAGTGTTGAAGCAATGATTCTTCAACATCAACTTCGTTGGACTGGTCATGTTGTGCAGATGCCTGATTATCATCTTTCAAAGCAACTATTCCGAACTTTAAAACAGAAAGCGTAATTCTGGTGGTCAACAAAAGAGGTTTAAAGATTCTCTCAAGGCGAATCTTTTAAAAATGTAGTGTAAACACCAATGATTGGGAAACACTTACCTGCGAGTGCTCCAGTTGGAGAACAGCCTTTACCAAAGGTGTCATGGGCTTTGAAGACACTCGAACTCAGGACGCAAGGGAGAAATGTGCTAAGAGGAAGACACGCTTGGCAAATCCACACCGTGATCAACTTCTGTCCAGAAATCAATGTTCCCACTGTGGAAGGACATGTGGATCCAGAATTGGCCTCCTCAGTCACTTATGGACTCATTGTTAAAACCGTGTTTATGGAAGACAATCATACTCAGCTACGAGTGATCACCAAAGAAGAAGAATATTCCTTCATATAATATTGTGTATAATTTTGCATATACTGCAGTAAGTTGGGCTTTATTTAAAAACAACAGCAACTGGCCATGCATAAGTGGCTTAAACAAGAGATACAAGACATGGTCCAATGTAGGCAAGCAGTGAGGATAAAGCAGAGAAGGAAGTTCATGCATGCCATCTTGAGCTCTTTGAAGGAAAGGTGGAATCCAAGTGTAATAGTAAAATAATAATAATAATAATAATAATAATAATAATAATAATAATAATAATAATGAAACAAAATATTTGGTCTGAACCATTATAGATATTTCTTATAACCTGGGAAGGAAGGAGTCCATTAGTGGTGGCTGGTTTCTTACAAGCCTTTTAGATGGCCTAGTCGTTCCTCTTAAAAGGAAACACTTGCAGTTAATGCTGGAGAAATGTGAGTGGCAGGAGATCAGTGAGGAATTCTGAAATTGTGAAAATCAACAGAGAGGAAAGGGACTCTAGGAACAACTCCTGAGTTTCCGAGTAACATCATGTCCAGTGGCTCACTTGTGTTAATGTAGGACTTGCTAATGTGCCTACAGGTGTGCTAAGAGGATGTGTCAGAATAAAAGCAGCTCTTTGCTTGAGCCCAGAAAGGAAATTGGTGTTTACTCTTGTCTGGGGGTTTTTAGGCTATAAATCTGATGAGAAAGCTCTAATGTCCTGCAGAATATCTAGACACAGCTGCCTATCCAGTTCATCAGTGCACAGACCAAAAAACCATGGCATCTTTAAAAGAAATTGGGTGCAGAACAGCAATGAGAGTGATTCATACAAACCCTGGTGCAGCCAGTGTCCAGATTTGTACAGAAGGAGAATTTCACTGTCTGCATCTCTAGTTGGATGAGGAGCCACACACGCAAAGAGACCCAGCTACCACCATGGTCTGCCATACTGTCGGTCCCTTCAGATGAACATCTGAATTCCATGGGGTTTATCATTGCCATTACCTGTGATGCATGAGGCATTCACTCATTCTTATCTCTGTGGTAAGACCCTGCATCAGTTTCTGCTACCCTATTCCAACCATCAAATGTGTCAGAATAAAAAGGCCTTGGATTTCTTTCATATACTCTAAAAATAGGACCATTAACCCACTTCTTCAAGGAAATCAATCAAGATCTTGGGACTATCACCAAGAAGGCCATGCTCATCTGAGCAACCATCCCAGAACCTTTGATGGATGGGATGTTGAACATAGCCTTATTTGAAGATTTGAATGAGAAAGTGCACGCAGGAACAGACCGTCTCTGAGACCTGGAGTCCCAGTCTATTTAGCAAGCCATTCCTTGCCTATAGGAATATCTGGGTCTTTGTAATTTAAAAGGTAGTCATACCTTGGGTTACGAACGCTGCGGATTGCATGTTTTCGGGTTGCGGACCATGCCAAATACGGAAGTACCAGAATGGGTTACTTCCGGGTTTCGGTGCTCGCGCATGTGCAAAAGCACAAAGTGATGTCACGCGCATGTGCAGAAGCACCGAATTGCATCACACGTGTGCGCAGACGCGCGCTTCAGGCTGCGAACGCTGCGGGTTGTGAACGTGCCTCTCGCATGGATCACGTTCGCCACCCAAGGTATGACTGTATAGATTTGACTGTAAGAGACATAGGTAAAGGTAAAGGGAGCCCTGACGATTAGGTCCATTCATGGCTGACTCTGGGGCTGCAGTGCTCATCTCGCTTTATTGGCCGAGGGAGCCGGCGTACGGCTTCCAGGTCATGTGGCCAGCATGACTAAGCCGCTTCTGGCACAATGGGACACCATGACAGAAACCAGAGCACACAGAAACACCGTTTACCTTCCCACCACAGCAGTACCTATTTATCTACTTGCGCTGGGATGCTTTCGAACTGGTAGGTTGGCAGGAGTAGGGACCGAGCAATGGGGGGGCTCACACTGTCGCGGGGTTTCAAACCACCGACCTTCTGATCGGCAAGTCCTAGGCTCTGTGGTTTAACCCACAGCGCTACCAGATAGGGGTATGCTTATTGCAGCCAAACTGTCCAGAAGGTGAGACACCCTGCTCACTGAGGATATTGTGAATCTGTGGTTTCCCACCTTGTCCAAAAATCAGATCTTTGTTGTAACGGATAAGGGTAACAGGTTTGATATGTCACAATGATAACCGCACATATGATGAGCAGGCCCGCCTAGAGATGTCTGTGCTTTTGAATGGGGAACAAGATGTGCGATGAGGTCTATTGTTGCAGACAACAGGTGTGTCATGTGCAACAGTGATTCAGATCTGTACTGCAAAACAGCATCTCCTCTTTTACGGGTGAGTGCCTTAAAAACACAATGCAGGATTCAGGAAGGCAAAAATATATCTGTGGAAATAATAAAGGGACAGCTTTTTGCTAATCCCTGATATTTATTCCCTTAGCAGTGAATAAACTGAGCCATCAGACCTGCACACCTCACATTTATGCTGCTGTCAGAGAGCCCCTGGGGCATAGCTGGGCTGCGCAGGATCAGGCCACCAGACTGTGAATTTAATGGGAGGCTGCTAAATGAGGCTTTTTCTAAAAACAAAAACAAAATAAATGGCATTCTTTTCTTCCTCAGGGAGATCTAGAGGCAGTGGTTTTTGCCTTTGAACATCCTCAAGTCAACCATCAAGAAAAGGTGATGAAGGTTAGGGAGGCTCCCCTGACATTTGGAGCCCTGGCATCAGCCTTTGCAATTATGGGCCACCTTTCTAGCAGATGGTAATTGAAAAGTGCGACCCACATGGGCTCCAGTCAATAATGGCGTCAGCATACAAATGACACTTAGCTTCCCTCACTCACCATCCTCTGTTCTCCCTCTTCACCTTTTATCCTTCTCAGCGTCGTGACTTAATCCACTCTAATGAGGTGAGCTTTATTGCCAAAAAGACAGCAGCTACCATAGCTCTCTATCCCGGCACCACGGGGTTTGCGAGGAAGTCAAAATAAAAGAAGTGACTTTGTAAGTCTTCCAGGAAGGAGGACAATGTCGGCTTTGAAAAGTTGCTGCGCAGCCTTTTCAACTGTGGGCTGCTAGTTTTTCCTCCCTCCATCCCTGCCCGGGAATACTTTAAGGCTTGCTAAGATGCAGCCATCATTAAGGCAACATCAAGCCAAGGTGGTCAAGGTATTGACTTTATTGTTGCGCGGGCTTCACCTGGCTTGAAGGCCATTACTGCCAGCCACATGTCACTCTTTACGAACAGTAGGCAACAGCCGATATCAGGAACTGTGTGAATTTCATTTACTCCCCCCACCCAGGTTTCTCTGGTCCCAGTAGACTGCTTAAAGGTAGCCAAATGGCACGATTTCACACACAAACACACAGAGAAAGTATCGCATAAAGTTGAATGCTTTCAAGTAAACAATCGAAAAGGGGGAGTGATTGGTATTTTAAATTTATTTATTTTGCTTTATTGAGGGTCCCCCCACCCAACCTTTTGGCAGTCCCTCTCAGTCAATATAGAAAACTCAATCTATTCACATGTATGACACAGTATAGCATGGCAAAGAGAGTCCACTTCACTGCAGTGCTTTTGTCATTATATTTCGTTGTTGTTGTTGTTGTTTAAAGTTACTTATGCTTTTCAGGTTTATACATGTCACTAATTTTACAGTGATTTTAACATTTCAAAACTTGACTTCTTTCCCCCTCTTTCTGCGGTTCCTTATATTTATTTTTAATATCTTTTGTATATCCAAATTAACTTAATTTGCTCATTTATTCATCTACTTTAAATATATACTCTTATAAAACTGCAGGTTATTACAATAATCCTGCCAATGTTCTTATCTGTTTACAATTTATCTGTAAATATTCAATAAACCATCTCCATTCTTTTATAAAAAGTTTGTTATCTTGATTTCTTATTCTTCCGGTAAGTTCTGCCATTTCTGCATATTCCATAAGTTTTTGTATCCATTCTTCCTTTGCTGGGACTTCTGCTCCTTTTCATTTTGCAGCGAGTAGCATTCTTGACGCTGTAGTAGCATACATGAATAAGTTTCTATACAGTTCAGGTAGTTCTGTCCCTATATAGTGGACCCTCAAGTTACATACTGCTCTGGATACGTAGCCTTCGGGTTGCGAACACGGCAAACCCGGAAGTGTATACTTCCGGGCTGCGCCACACGCATATGCACAGAAGCACTCTATCGCGCTGCGCGCATGCACAAAAGCACTGTATCATGCTGCGTGTGTGCACAGAAGCAGCACCTCTGGTTAAGTAGGTGGTTTTCAGGTTAAGTACGGACCCCTGGAACAAATTTAATTCATATCTGGAGGGTCCACAAAAGAAAAACTTCTGGATTTTTTTTACAAACTTTATTTTAAACATCCTTTTCAATTCATTATATATCATTTCCCAGTAAGCTTTAACCTTACTACAAGACCACCACAGATGATAAAAAGAACCTTTTTTCTATTTACATTTCCAACACTTATTTGATTTAGATTTATACATCTCCCCCCCCCCCCCACGATTTACTCGGTGTTAGATACCATCGATATATCCTTTTCATATAATTTTCTCTTAGACCATAACAGGCTGTAAATTTTATATCCCTATTCCATTATCATTAGTTTGTCAATATATTTCAAGGCAGGTCTGTGCACAGATTGCAAGTTTGCGTACTCAGCTGCGCACTATGTGTGCCACCCTCCCACCCCACCACTGCAATTTTGAGGGTTAAAGATTGCACATTAAAAGACAACAAATGGTGCAATGGGCACATGCAAGCAGTGGCATAGCGTAGGGGGTGCAGGGGGACCCGGCCGCACCGGGCGCAACATCTGGGGGTTAGGGTTAGGGGGCGCAAATTACTTGCCTTGCCCCGGATGCTGACAACCCACGCTACGCCACTGCATGCAAGCTGCACTTAAATCAGTAGTTGGCAACCTTTTCACAGCCAGGACCTGCTTTCACTCTGGCCTGAAACATGGTTGCTATTTGACCCTCTGCCTTGTTTATTTGTATCGTTTATGTTTTTCTGCTCTTCGCCACTTTCCCTATATTTCCCCCTCTCTCTCTGCCTTTTCCCTAAACTTCTAGCACAACCCTTCTTAAGTGGAAGCACTACACAGTGGGCTTTTGCAGAGCAATGATTTAGATCTTATGGCAAAGGTACGTCCATGAAGGGAAGGTCTGCAGTGTAGTGGCGGCATATGTGCTATGTGTGCAGAGGGTTCCAAGTTTACTCCCTGGCATCTCCAGTTGAAAGGGTCAGGGAGCAGGCAGAGAATAAAACTTGCATCAGAGCTGCAGTGCTGCCAATTAATTTGGACTAAATTGGACTCAATGGATAAATAGTCCAACCCAGTGCTTTTTGGGGGTGGATATAAAAATGTGCTGCAGGTGCCAGCACAAAATGGCTGCCAGCAAACAAAAATGCAGTGGTACCTCGGGTTACAGACGCTTCGGGTTACAGACATTTCAGGTTACAGACTCCGCTAAACCAGAAATAGTACCTCGGGTTAAGAACTTTGCTTCAGGATGAGAACAGAAATCGTGCTCCAGCGGTGCAGCGGCAGCAGGAGGCCCCATTAGCTAAAGTGGTGCTTCAGGTTAAGAACAGTTTCAGGTTAAGAATGGACCTCCGGAACGAATTAAGTTCTTAACCCAAGGTACCACTGTAGATGGCGCTACTTTGCTGTTTTTGGCTATTTCAAAGCTCAAACAACAACAACAACTTTTCCCCACCCCCCAAAAAAGCACAATAAAATGGCAACTATGTGGTTGTGGTGCTCATCTCACTTTCAGGCAGAGGGAGCTGGCGTTTGTCCACAAACAGCTTTCCAGGTCATGTGGCCAGCATGACTAAACCACTTCTGGCACAATGGGACCCCATGAGAGCACACAGAAACACCATTTACCACCACAGCAGTACCTTTTATCTATTTGAACTGGTGTGCTTTCGAACTGCTAGGTTGGCAGGAGCTGGGACAGAGCAATGGGAGCTCACCCCACCGTGGGGATTTGAACCACCAAGCTTCTGCTTGGCAAGCCCAAGAGGCTCAGTGGTTTAGACAACAGTGCCACCCTCATCCCATTGGCATCTCTATTATGGACACAAAGCACCTGTGCTATATATAGTCTAGGTAAAGGTAAAGGTAAAGGTAAAGGAACCCCTGACTGTTAGATCCAGTCATGGACAACTCTGGGTTGCAGCGCTCATCTCGCTTTAGTGGCCGAGGGAGCCAGCATATAGCTTCCGGGTCATGTGGTCAGCATGACTAAGCCACTTTTGGTGAACCAGAGCAGCGCACGGAAACACCATTTACCTTCCCGCCAGAGCGGTACCTATTTATCTACTTGCACTTTTTGGTGTGCTTTCAAACTGCTAGGTTGGCAGGAGTTGGGAACAAGGAACAAGAGCTCACCCCGTCGCGGGGATTCAAACCGCTAACCTTTTGATCGGCAAGCCCTAGGCGCTGTGGTTTAGACCACAGCGCCACCCCTGTCCCATCTAGATAAGCACTCTCAAACCTAGTGCTCTCCAGATATTTTGATACTACAACTCCCATCAACTCCAGCCATCATGGAGAGGTCCAGGTTGTTGAAGGCTGGCCTGGATAAAGCTACACGGGCAAGCCCTGGAAAATCCATCCCTTAAAACTTTATTCAGATCTGTGCAGCACTCATTGGAAAGAAAGAAATATTTATTTCAATGCGTCTTCCCAGTGGATCATGCCTGGTAATCCCACTTAGTAGGGTTGTGCTGAAACTACTCATTTTTTAAAAAATATAAACATTCTTGGCAGTGCCAAAAAATGGCCTCTCCTTTTCAATAATTTATCAGCACTCTTTGAAAAACGTTCACATGCAGTATAATCCTATGCACGTTTACTAAGAAATAAGTCTCACTGTGTTCAGCAGGGCTTTTTCCCAGGTAAAACATGGGCATATTTGATTTCAGCCATATTTGTTTCGATGACTATCATTTGCTGTCTGTGATGTTGTCACAGAGCCAAACCTGACTGTCTATGAGGCATTATTACATCATCTTGTTCACTAGGCAGCGATTGGTGGGATGATTCAGGTGGCTAATCTGGGGAGAAGGAAGTAGCAAAAACCAGAGGAAATAATAGTGCTAAATGAGATAAAAGGTGAATATTCACTGGACATGTTTTAGGGAGAACCGTCCATCTCACCATCATATATCTAGTTTTGATCTAAAAAACACACCAAAAAAACCCACTAAAGTAGGAAATACTTGGTTACAATTTGTTAGTGTTAGCATTTGTTAGTTGATAATAAATACAGAATTAACCACTTCCATTTTCAAAGTGAAAAGAGCAAGATAAAAGTGAAAGACAATGAGAAGGCTTTCTGGGGGATTACAGAGAGTGATCTTAAGACACTGTATACACAACCAAGAAAAACAGAGAGAATCCTACCTCTTATACTCCTTGGACCTCCCTTCCTTTTCTTCAGCTCTAATCTGATTTTTGCCAGATCCTTTTGATCTCCCAGAGGCAAGGAAGCAAGGTCCACCACTACAGATGGAGTAAATATGGAGATTAGCCTCTTCCCGTACTGCATTAGCTCCTAATACCTGATTAAGTCCCCCGAATCAGGCAATTGTCTCAGCTTTGGCTATCAGAGAGGCAGAGCACAGAAGGGGGCAGGATGAAGGCCGATTTTGTAATGGATCCTTATTTTATCCCAGTGCTCTAAGAAGATTAGGCCTGGGGGTGTCACATTAGCCATGATCTCTGGGCCTCTGGTTGTCTCTTGCAGTTTTCAAACGCCTCGGCTTCAGCCTTAGAACAAACAGCCCGCTTGGACTCTGCGGCCCCATGTTGTGGCATGAATAATTGCACACAGCAAAGTGTCATATTGTGAGCTACCTTAGGTTGAGAGTAAATGGCCAGCCGTGGCCACCTGATAAACTTTTTCTTTAATGCTTTATTAATATTAAAACAAAGAAACATACAGAATTGTCCATAAAGGCAAAAAAGAAAAAAGAAAACTTATTACGATACATTCTTCCTCTTAAGTTTCTAGACTTCCCATCGCCACATCAACTTCATTATCTACCACTTGTTCTGTCTAACACACTGTATGCTTCTGTTTTCTTTTATTAAATTTCGTCAAAATTATGAAATCTCCTAATAATCCACCACACTGCAAAAGTCATTCAAAGGCTGCCACAGACGTCATGTTATTACAATAATCCTTTAAATATTTTTGATACATATCCCATTTCTTAATAAACCTTTGATTGGTGTGACCTCTCAGTTTTTCTGTTAATTTTGCCATCTCTGCATATTCCAACTTTTTATTTTGCCACTCCAGCTTTGTTGGTGTTTTCCCTCCTTTAATTCATAGCTATTAATACTCTTGCCACTACGGCCACCTGATAAACTTCATGGCTAAGGAAAGATTAGGACCCAGATCTTCTTAGTGGATCCGCTGCACTACACTGGCCCCTAACAAAAAAAAGTGCTAATCTTTTATGAAACACTGGGGAAAATTGCACAGTCCCTGCGATTTTTTTTTAAACCCCCCTGCCCTGTCACTGCTCAGAACATAGGTAAAGGTAAAGGGACCCCTGACCATTAGGTCCAGTCGTGACCGACTCTGGGGTTGTGGCGCTCATCTCGCTTTATTGGCCAAGGGAGCTGGCATACAGCTTCCGGGTCATGCTGAGAGGTTATTTGTGCACAATTCTGGTCAACCTGGGACAACTTACCAAAGTCCAGCTTTCACAGCTCCAGGCACTAAACCATCAGTGCCCAGAAATCCCCAGGACCGAACATGCGACCAGTATAAGTGATAGCACTCCATACTGAATGTAAGATAAACCATACCAAATCAGCAGTTTCCTTATAAACCTGATCTTTTTACTCACCAAATATTCTTTGAGTTTTCACAAAATATTTACCAGATATTTAGTATTGTTATTTGCCATCCAAGGATACTTGCCCACCCAATGAAGTTTTATTTTAATATTTAATATCTAGTGTTTGGGTGAGCAATGTAATTAATAGGCGGAAATCTGCCATGGGGAGTGACTGGGTGAACTGGCATCAAAACCGCCTATAAAATACAGTGGTACACCTGGTTACGAACTTAATTCACTCTGGAGGTCCGTTCTTAACCTGAAACCGTTCTTAACCTGAGGTACCACTTAAGCTAATGGGGCCTCCCACTGCTGCTGCACGATTTCCGTTCTCATCCTGGGACAAAGTTCTTAACCCGAGGTACTACTTCCTGGTTAGCAGAGTCTGTAACCCAAAGTGTTTGTAACCTGAGGTACCACTGTACAATGCTTCAACTGGACTCCTGTTATAGGAAAAAGGATAGAACTGGTATACTATTATGTGCCCTTAATATAATATAAACCTAGCTATGATGCTTTGCCAGATTTCTTATAATCTGCACACTCATATGTGAATATTTGATCTATTTCTGTTGCTGGTTCGGCAGATGTACCTCTGCCTAACTATCACATCAATCTTTGTGATACTGACATTACAAGTCATTACTTAATTATTTCCAGAACCTGATTGTTCCCCAATGCAGTATGAAATGTTTCGTTATGACATTATAAAGGTAGGGGTGTGTGAGAGAGCGAGAGCGTGCGCGATCAAATGTCACCGCTTTTCAGTAACCTAATCCAGTCATTTCTAAAGCTTTTAAAATTAAAAACCCATCATAATACCAATTCATATCTAACTGATCTCCAAGGACCAATTTCTGCACCGAGCGTCTTGCCAAGAGGCTGAGTACGCCAGTCTAAGGAATTGGCTTGAGCAGTGCGCTATGTGCATCGGTGTAGCAGAAGGCAACATCTTCTTGCTAGCCTACTTCCCAAGAAGCCCTCCCATTTCCTCCCATTGGCTGTGCCTTCGTGTTGGGCCCTGTGCCTACTGTGAGGCTAGGGAGCCACAGGAGGCTGGATCAGTCCCTTTCACAAATTGAAGCCTGCATTTGTGTTATAATTCATCCCTTGTGTAACTCTTGCTCTCACTGGCCTCCCCTTCTCTCACTAGATTCCCCACTGAGATTCTGAGCTCTTTGGGACAGAGCCTTACATTTTATTCCGCTTATGTTCCTCTAAAAAAACCCAATATACATTGAAGTCACGCTGATGCCATCCCCATGTCACTGATTTATGCTAGCAAGGAGCAAACAACATTCATTTTGGGACTACTTTGCAAAATAAGCAATGTATTTAAAATTAACTGTTTGGTCCTAGAGAAACAAAAAAAAAAGAAAGATCTTTGGATATGCTTCAAAGTAATGTGGCGTAAGCTAGTCAAGCGAGCTAGCATAGAGAGAAAGAAAAAGAAGAGATAAGATGAATATAAAGATTTTCATTTGTATTTTTACATGATTGATTATAATCAACAAAGCAATCTCATCAGATCAAAGTCTGTTTTAATTCTTACCGTAAACTGGCATTTGTTTAGTGGGTTTCCCCTAGAATACATATAATGGCAAAGCAGAAATCTATTTTTCTTTTATAAAAGCCAAGCTGCTTGAATGAATTAATAAGTACTGATAAAACGAAAGCAAACAAACCATCCTCAGCCGACACCCTTTAAGGAATGGGTGTGCTTTGTTTTAAAATAATAAGATATTCTCAGACAGGTGGGGGGCGGGGGACAAATCTCCAAATCGTTGATTGAGGCAAAGTGGAATGTTGTCTAGTGCAGATCACTTCCTGCAGGATTTAGAGCAAGTGTGCACTAAAGCATAAACAAACAATGTAAAAAAAGAAGCAAAGCCAAAACAAATAGCAATATCCATCTGTAGTGCAGATAATGTGGTGCCCAAATTCAGCAGACATCTGCATAGTTATAACCTCCTAAATTGGAAACCGTGAGTTGTATCTGAGTACATCATGCTCCGAGGATACTCACTGAAATTAGTGAAGTTGGTCTTAAGTCCATTGATTTCAATGGATCTCCTCTGAATATAATTTAGTAAGATACAATCCTGTGTGTATAAAAGGGTGCCACATCATCTGTTTCTGATATGGGATCTCTGTATCCAGAGGTGCAGGGCTACATGTACTGTTCATGGCACAGGGATGGGCCAAAATGAAATATGTAGGACTGCATCTACACTTCATTCTCTCTTCCTCTCCCATCAGAAGGGAAACTTGAATTCACATCTCTCAGATAGGTAGCCGTGTTGGTCTGCCATAGTCAAAACAAAAAAATTCCTTCCAGTAGCACCTTAAAGACCAACTAAGTTAGTTCTTGGTATGAGCTTCCGTGTGCATGCACACTGTGTATCTGAAGAAGTGTGCATGCACACGAAAGCTCATACCAAGAAGTAACTTAGTTGGTCTTTAAGGTGCTACTGGAAGGAATTTTTTTTGTTTTCACATCTCTCAGTGCACCACAAAAAGTAAACCAAAGTAGTAACTATACATTGCAAGTGATCTGTTGTCTCCCATCAAGCTCTTCCCAGTTGTTATCTGGACACTATGACATGATCCTTGTGGAAGTGGATTCTCTAAAGTGTGGACCCTTTGCATCGTTCCTTCAACAAACATTATTCCAATTTTGGGATTATAAAGGATTCAGCAGGATCAAATCATTTTGCCAAAAATTCAACCCTGCTGGATCTTTTGATGGAACTGTGTGGTGTTGAAGTGAACAGGACTCTCCTAAAAGATAAGTGGTTTGAAGATTAATAATTGACCTATAGTATTCTGTGACCTAAATACAGGGAATTGGGAATAAGGGATGAGGGTAATGCTTTTTTTTTATTACTGTGAATGCATATGGGGTATGTGCGTTTATATTTACATATATACATGCACATCTTCATGTCTTTTATGTACTAACATTGCCTTGACTTAAATGTTATTTGCACATAAATTAACAAAACAGAGTGAGCAGGACTGACATTATGTTAATAGATCAATATTAGTTATGCCAGGGAAGAAATAGCAAAGTTTGAGAGTTGTACAAATGCACAGTAAATCTTTCTTAACACCATTATTATTTGTAAATTGCTTAAATGGATATTAGAATTTAGCAGCTGCCAAGTTAAAGATTAATATTTCCAATAAAACCCTGGTTCTACAAGAGATATTAGAGTATCTTCCACTGGTCCCCCCCCTTCTTTTCTTCATGTGAGAAATAGAACATACATTACTCAACGGAGCAACTAAAACTTGTTTAAAGGAGAGATAAGGTAATTTCAGGGAATAATCTTGTTCACATTTTGACAGCTGCTGCAATTATTTGTCCTGCTATCATCACACTGACATTTTTATGAACTATTCTGTCCAAATTTGTTTTAATGTATGATTTAGTTCATTTGTTCAATGGAGTTGTTTAGAAGATAAAGAGAGAGCGCGAAAGAGAAATTCCTATGCAGAAGCAGACTAATACTAATGGGTATTGAAGTGCCATTAGGCAAAACTGCTCCCATAAGCAGTCCTTGATCTGTGTGAATATTGATTCTTTTAATTAAAAGAGATCACCGGGGGGGGGGGGGAGTCTAGGGGGTAAAAAATACTTGACAAGGCACCTTATGTAGATCTTTATGGACTGTCAATGAGCAAACGGTTTGAGATGTCAATGATTTCGGGCTGGAGCAATTCCAAATACGTTTCATTTATGGAGTCTTCAGATTTTGAATGTGAAATGTTGCTCTGTTTTTCTTTCCCATTAAATCTGCGTGTGAAATTCAACAAGTTGAGTCATTTTAGCTGTTGCCCTGTGCACATTTGCTTCAGAGGAAGCCTTTCTGGGTACCTAAATGGGATCTCTGGTTTCAGTATCACTCCTTCTAATGGTAAAGGTTAAGGGTAAAGGGACCCATG
Source organism: Podarcis melisellensis (assembly GCF_964234715.1). Classification (NCBI taxonomy): domain Eukaryota; kingdom Metazoa; phylum Chordata; class Lepidosauria; order Squamata; family Lacertidae; genus Podarcis; species Podarcis melisellensis. The sequence goes on from NC_138539.1 coordinate 81,400,577, forward strand.
ACCGTTAGGTCCAGTCGTGGCCGACTCTGGGGTTGCAGTGCTCATCTTGCTTTATTGGCCGAGGGAGCCGGCATACAGTTTTCGGGTCATGTGGTCAGCATGACTAAGCCGCTTCTGGCGAACCAGAGCAGTGCACAGAAACACCGTTTACCTTCCCACCGGAGCGGTACCTATTTATCTACTTGCACTTTGATGTGCTTTCAAGCTGCTAGGTTGGCAGGAGCAGGGACCAAGCAATGGGAGCTCACCCCATCGCGGGGATTCGAACTGCCAACCTTATGATCAGCAAGTCCTAGGCTCTGCGGTTTAACCCACAGCGCCACCCATGTCCCCAAATTCGGTACCCAAATGGTACCAAAAATATGGGCTGGTGGAAAACAAGAGGGAGATGATGGTATCACCCCAATCCCAATGAGGACTGAGCATCCTCCTTGCCCACAGAAAACATGGACTACTGAGTGTTAACTGGAAAAGGAAAATGGAAGGGATAGGACGAATTGGCTTGCATGACCCCCAAAGAGCTGGTAGTATTTTTGTTTTTTTAAAAAATGTATATATTTATTAGGTTTTTACAAAAAATAAAAGTACATAGCCACCACAGAAATAGAAAAAATGTAAAAAGAAATAAAGCATAATCAAAAGTAACACATAGAACAGATCAAAACACAAAAATATAAAATACAGTAAAGAAAAATTCCACCCAACCAAGTACAAAAACATGAAAATTCCAACTTTTTCGATCATACTTAATTAACTTCCTTTCTTGACTTCCTCACGCCTCCCTTTTTTGTGTTCCTCTTTACCCAATCAGATACAGCAAATCCTTACCCTCTTTCAGATCTCATTTCTAATTATTAAGTTCATTCTATTATGTCACCAATCTTTTCTCCTCGTACTTAATCACCTTTATAATATTATTTACTTTCGACATATAAAGGGAAGTCGTCTCCCGTGATTTTCATTCCTACAGACATAATATCAGTTTAATCTTTCCTCCTTTTCTATTACATCTTGCATACTTTTTAAGCTATGTCACTAATGCCTTATTATTTCCAAATCCAACATTATTTTAACATTCATAAACTTTGCAGTGTTTCTGCAGATAGTCTTTAAACTTCTTCCAGTCCTCTTCCACTGATTCTTCTCCCAGGTCTCAGATTCTGCCAGTCATTTCTGCCAACTCCATATAGTCCATCACTTGCATCTGCCATTCTTCCAAGTTGGGCAAAAGAGCTGGTAGTATTTTTGAAGAAGGTGTGGCTGTCTGGACCATTCCTGTTTAGGGACTTGGGGATATACTACAACTTTTATATACTGCCACATTTCCTGCCGTTCTTGTTGACTTTCCTTGCCCTGATCCATTAGAGTTGATCCATTATATGTCCTGAATTCTTTCTCTGGGTAAACATACATAGAATTGGGATGTTTGGTTTGTTGGCATTTCTTGATTATTTTGGCAGACATCAAATATGAGCTTGTAAGCTGTCAGCTGTCAAACTGTATTATATACTAACTTCTATTGAATATCATCACTCCAATACGGCCAGGTACCAAATACAGTTGCACACCAATAATCAAATATGACATAAATGCCAGTTATCAAATATTGCCAAGTATCCCTTGTCATATCTCAAATATTGGAATAAAAGATGATAGGATATCAAACATCCTGTCAGATACTATGTGTCATTGCATGTCACCTATACAGTGCTGCCACCCTCTAAAACCTTTGCTTGTTAGCTGTTAAATTCTGTCAGATACTGTTACATGTCAATTATCAATTAAACATGTCATATATTGAAATAAAATTTGGTGAGATGTCAAGCGCATATATCGAATATTCAGTGTATATTAAAGTAATATTCATCACCAGAATTTTAGAGAGAGTTTTAAGGATAAATTTGGGGAGCAAATGAATTTCAGCTTTAATTTGGGCTTGTGGGTCATTTTGTGGCGGGGAGGGGTAATGCCTGAGATTGTAGAATTAAATGCTTAGTGGATGTTATGGCTCCAGCTTTAACAATAAAGCACGGTGATGACTTTTCGTGTAAAGGATAATGTTCAAAGCTGACAGTTTAATGCTAAAAAGCAATTTACACTCTTGAATCTGTTTAACTTTTGCCATAAAAGGAAAGATACAACAAGATGCACGATTTTCTCTCTCTTTCTTAAGAAACATGGTTGTCTTTCCACGGAAAATTTTCTGGGGTTTTTTTGGGTTTTTTAAGTCAATTAGTAACCATCAATAGATCCCAATAGCACATTCAATATTAGGGGAACTTGGCAGGTTCGGAGTGTTTAGCTTTCTGTGCTAAATACAAACAAATTAGCCACCCTAAATTAGATCACTCACTAAAGCATCAGAAAAGTTTCCAAGGGCACAAATTGAAAATTTCCCAATGCAAATTGCCCAGTGCAAATGTCCTAATGCAAACACCAGTAAGTGTGTTTTCTTGTATTCCCACCCCCATGATCCCCCACCCTAAAAACCCACATCACTGGTCAGTTCCTATATAGATCACTCCCGTTTATCTTATTCTGAATGTCCATTTATAAAAGGTAAGTAGGCACTGTATGGACCTCGCCACTGTCTCACTCCTGACACTCTACTACAACCACTAAGCAGCACTGCTGCCACGCTATCTGCTACTGCTCTGAATTCTACTTAGGAGTGCATTCTGTGAAGGTTCAGCAACATAACTGGGTCACTTCAGACTGCTCCCTGCCAAGGACTCTGTGGGATCTAAGGGAGTTCTGTGACAGGTTATGAGATACAAGAGCATTCTAGCATGTATTGTGCAACGTTCCGGGGTTCCTGTGGTTTTAATAGCATGATGCTGTTATTGCATCACCCCAAGACAAGCACAGCGTGGTCTAAAATGAGAAACTGAGAGAAGATGAAATTGGCATCATTGTCCGTCCTGGTGTAGTGGTTAAGAGCAGTGGACTCATAATCTGGTGAACCAGGTTTGATTCCCCGCTCCTCCACATGCAGCTGCTGGGTGACCTTGGGCCAGTCACACTTCTCTGAAGTCTCTCAGCCTCACTCACCTCACAGAGTGTTTGTTATGGAGGGAGGAAGGGAAAAGGAGAATGTTAGCCGCTTTGAGACTCCTTCAGGTAGTGATAAAGAGGGATATCAAATCCAAATTCATCCTCCTGCTTTCCTCCTCCTCCTCCTCCTCCTCCTCCTCCTCCTCTTCTTCTTCTTCTTCTTCTTCTTCTGGTTGTGGAGCTTGTCAGAAGTTGTTTCAGGGTTAGAGCCTATATAGGGTGAGGAAGTTACTGCCAGGAGTACAAAATATTTAAGCATTTGGGGTTGTGAAGGATATAGCTGCTCCACCACTAATTGAACATAATTTGCCTTTCAATGGCATAACTGCTCTGGGGCCAGTTCTCAGTGCCAGGATGCCCTCAGTCAAAAGAAGAGAATACAAGGCTAGAAATTGTGGGAGCGTTCAGTTCTCCTTACCCACACAGGCTTTTGTTTAGAGAGCAGACCAGTCCGCCACCCACTTTATAAATTAGGCAGATAAATGTGGGTGGTTCAGTCAATTACAGACCACACCACTTTTGCATAAGTTCATCCGTAGATCCATTCCATACATGTATCTTTTTTATTTGAAAACCCATACGAAACTTGCATTTGAAGATGAATTTGTGAATGCACTTTCTCTCAAAACTCCTATTTTAAAAAGCATTTTATCTGTTAAAAATATGTATTTTTATACTTGTTTTTAATCTAAGAACCACATTGCAGCACTTGAGAAAATGTAAGCTCCAAAGGATGACTGTTCTAATCCACACATTAGTCCAGGTGGTGGTGAGGTGAGCTTGTATCAGAATTGCCAAAGAACAAATTCCTCAGTCATCATCAGAATAAGCACAACCCCCTGAGAGCATGGGACTTGCCAGAATGCACCCACTGAACTTTACAGCTAATTAAAGATTTGCATTGAGGATCCTCCAGTCTGCTGCCAAAAAATGAAAAAATTAGGGCTCATGGAAGTGAAAAGTGAGGCCAAGTGTATTCAGTGGGGTTTACTTCCAAGTAAGTATTCAACTTTACTTCAGGAGATCTACTTAAAAGAAGGCTGTGGTGCAATGGCATCCAGTGAAGTCAATGGTCATTTGGCTACTGAGTAAATGAGAATATAAATTTCATCTATTGTTTCCACAATGCTATTCAGGCTTTGTCCTCCAGGCTTGGGAGATCGGTTTCAAAGATCAAGCCCTAATCTCCAGTAGGGCACTGCACTGCACTGCTTGATTACACCAAGGAATCACTCTCCTACTTAACTTATCACAGCTTTGGTAAGCCCCATTGTTTGGGAAATCCAGTACTTTTGAAGCCTCGACTTAGGTGGCAAGCGATCAGCTAATATTTGTTGGTGTTTGGGAAACACTGGGGATACAGCTCAGTAGAGAAGCAGCGTCGGGACATTAGCATATTGATTAACGAGCCCGAAATGAAAGGCATGGAAAGAATGTGAAAGGAGCCGATGGATAGGTGAGAGCAAACACAAGGCACTGCTGCCCCATGGGGGGGGGGGAAGCATCCCATAGCAATTTTTTATTTCCAAATCATTGTATGCATGGCAGGAAATCTTTCCTGGTCCTATCCCTCCATTCATAATTATAACCTATAAAAAGGTGTGTGGAGCAAGCATGTCCGTGTTTGGCCTTTAGGCAGCTTTAAAAACCAAAACCAAAAAAATGGCTTCAATATTAATTAATTGCAGTATAACATTTCAATAGGTGGGAATCGTGACCATTTATCTATGTCGTACAGCCAAACTATTCAAAACCAATACAATATGGTGAGAATAATGAACATACGGGATTCGGGTGGCACTGTGGGTTAAACCACAGAGCCTAGGACTTGCTGATCAGAAGGTCGGCGGTTCGAATCCCTACGATGGGGTGAGCTCCTGTTGCTCAGTCCCTGCTCCTGCCAACCTAGCAGTTCGAAAGCAAGTCAAAGTGCAAGTAGATAAATAGGTACCGCTCCGGCGGGAAGGTAAACAGTGTTTCCGTGCATTGCTCTGGTTCGCCAGAAGCGGCTTAGTCATGCTGGCCACATGACCCATAAGCTGTACGCCAGCTCCCTTGGCCAATAAAGCAAGATGAGCACCGCAACCCCAGAGTCGGTCACGACTGGACCTAATGGTCAGGCGTCCCTTTACCTTTACCTTTAATGAACATATATTTACAGCAGTTTTCTCCCTTAAACTACTTGTTTTAGTCTATGTGTGGCTGAATACATATGAATACAGCCTTATACTAGATCAGATTCTGCTCCAATATTATCTACTACTATGATCAGTGGTAGCTTTCCAAGGTATCAGGGAGGAATCTTTCCCAGAAACCATTACCTGAGATTGGAGACATTAGGAACTGAAATTGAGGCTGCCTTCAGGTAAGCAGTAGATCCCAGAGGGGGCACTACCACACCCTGGAGAGCGATGGTATTGCCTAGGGGGGTGCAATGGGGCAAGGGGGTAGCAGGGAGCTGTTGCAGGTGTAGATGACTACCAGACTTTGAAAAGCTGGCCTTGCTGGTTCAAGTTCATAAGTTTTGTTGAATTAATTAAACTAAATAGTTTAATTGGATTTTGTTTACATGTAACTATTATTAAATATTATTATTATTATTACAGTTATGTTGATGGGACTCGTGCTTCAGATTAAGAACTTTGCTTCAGGATGAGAACAGAAATTGTGCTCCGGCAGCGCAGCAGCAGGAGGCCCCATTAGCTAAAGTGGTGCTTCAGGTTAAGAACAGTTTCAGGTTAAGTACGGACCTCTGGAACGAATTAAGTACTTAACCCGAGGTACCACTGTATGTTGGAAGCCGTCCACAGTTGCTGGGCAACCCAGTCAGATGGGCAGGGTATAAATAATAAAATCATTATTATTATGGAATAGGACATCCTTATTGTCATCAGAGAAATATTAGAGGGTATTCTCCTCAGCATTCTCCAAAAGCTGTATAATGAGTTTCCCACATTCACCTCTGTGGGGAGGCCGTTCCTTGCCTGCACAAGGGCATCATCACTTTGAATACACCTTGTGGAGGAACACTTCACAAAGAGCGGGGACAGATTATGGCTGGAATCCCAAACGTACCTAAAACGGAAGAAAGTCCCCATTTATGTTGATGGGACTCGTTTCTGAGAAATGTGTTTGGGCTGTAGGCGTTTGAGTCTCTGAAGGCTACACTGCAAACACCAATAATTATGACAAAGACAATCCTTCGCCGTAATGAGCTCTCATTACTATCCTGACTGGAACCCATCACAGAAGGAGAGGGAAAGAAAACAGAGGTGCTGTTTGAATCCAGGTGTACCCTTCAGGGCAGGATTGAAACATGATGGCAAAGACATGGAGGGGGGGATAAGGCAGAGGGGGCTAGGAAGAGCTTTCCCTGATGTTTGCTTGGGCTATGCTTAGGTATGTCATTCCAGTATTACTTAAGCGTGTTAGGTATATATCAAATATTAGCAGCAAGGGAGGAGGGAATCCTTGACAGTGTCCTTTTAAGTTTCTCCAGGAAAAAAAAGAAAACCACCTTCAAGAACTGCAAACCTGTCAAGGAATGGCTGACTGACTGCCTAAAAAGTTTTATGCACTGTCCATTTGCCGCTGCTAATCTCACCCTAGGCTGGATTAATTAAACGTATCTCAAAGAGAAGGGATCTAACTAGGGGAAACGAATGGCAGAAGTGTCTGTGTTTAAGCCTGAGCGCCAAGTGGGTGGAAGCAAATGATAAAAAACGCAAAGTTGCTGTGAGGAAGAGAAACTCAGGTTCCACCTCCTCTTCTCTGTAATGTGAAGTGATGGAGACTTCTCTAAGGTGGCCACGTGTCCTACTTTATAGAGAACAGTTCTCTGTTTGAAGGTGTTCGCTATTGGAGGGTTGACAGCATCTTAAAAAGCAGAGACCTCACCTTGCCAACAAAGGTCCTCATCAAACCTACCGGTAAATCCGACCCTGGCTGCTGCCATACACAGTGCTGAGCAAGATAGAACAAGAGTCTCTCTCTTTGGAAAGAAGCTTCCTATATTCCTAAGTACCTTATTCAACGTTGGTAAAGGTAAAGGACACCTGGATGGTTAAGTCCAGTCAAAGGCAACTATGGGGTTGCAGAGCTCATCTCACTTTCAGGCCGAGGGAGCCAGCGTTTGTCCACAGACAGCTTTCCGGGTCATGTGGTCAGCATGACTAAATCGCTTCTGGTACAACAGAACACCATGATGGAAATCAGAGCACATGGAAACGCCATTTACCTTCCCACCACCTATTTATTTTATTTACTCATGCTGGCGTACTTCTGAACTGCTAGGTTGGCAGGAGCTGGGACAGAGCAATGGGAGCTCACTCCGTCTTAGGGATTCGAACCGCCAACCTTCTGACTGGCAAGCCCAAGAGTGGTTTAGACCACAGCGCCATTCATCTAGTCAGTACTCTGTCAACTCTGTGTGCTTTTCACGTCACTTGCTACCTGAATCTTTTTAGCACAGATCCTGCATATTGATTCTGGGACCTTTTGCATCATGCACCATTGTTCTATAAAGACTAAGCTCTCAAAGGAAATGAGCCCTGGTCAGATTCTCTGTTCCTCCTGTTTGCTTTGCTTCCCTACCCCTTTATTTTTTTTATCCCTCTGTGGAATTTAGACATCTCCTGCAAGGTTGCTTCCTTCCCTCTACTTGGTTAAGATTGTCTCGGGTTCCCCTGAGCATTGCTCAAGTAAAAGGCTCTAAATAAATGTGAACAGAAGAAATCCTGTCCTTACAGGCGATCTTTCTGCATATGGTGTTATCATGCATGTATTCCATTGCTGGACAAATTAGTTCTCCCTGACAAATTAATACCCCCAAACATCATAAAGCTTTATGACTAGTTCATTGTTTAGTTAATTCTGTCACTTGCTAGCCATACGGTGCATTTTAAAAGGGAGGAAAAAACACCCTTATACAAACTGTCATCTTTCTGAAGCATGGGAAATTATACAACCCTAATTTCAGCACATTACTTGGCAATTACACTAAGTAATAATAATAATAATCTTACGAACCAAAGGATTATCAAAAGCTATAACAGCCCCATATGCTCACCTGAGTGCTTGTTAGAATTTAGCAAAAAATGGTGGTAGGGTCAGATCTTGCCCTTGCATTAAGCGCAGGCTATGGCCTCAAGCAGCTGATACTGGATATTGTGAAAGGGCAGAAAATTATTAGTTGTTTAATTTACTATTGTTGTATTTATTCTGCTGAGGGAGAGTCAGGGGAGAAGTGCTTGTTTGAAGTGTACCATCATAATTTGAGTGGTCTTGCATGGGGTGAATTACAGAAAGCATGGTTTCACCATATGACATTTGACCAACAAGAATAATGCACACAATGCATGGAAATACCTGGGGAACCATGGGTACAGAGGACCATTTTACCACACTTCAGTATGAGGAAGTTCTCCTTACTCCTTGGCTGATCGATACAAACAACCAAGCTATTCCAGAGAATTCATTCTAGGTTATTTTGGTCATCTGTATGGTTTTGGACATCAGCCAAAAACATTCCTGTTTAAATAAGCCTACCAAGATCCTTAGAAAGTTGAGGTGATTTTAATCTATTTTAGTATGTTAACTTTTACGTTTTAAAGTAGGGTTGTAATTTTTTCTTGATTTTTATCCTTTGTAAACTGCTTTGCAGTTTTTGTGTTTTTTGCAATCAAGTGGTGTATAACTTTTATGAAATAAATAATACATAAAATAATACATCTGGGCTGTCGTGTCCTGCTGCCTTGAATGCCTGATCAGAGCCAACCTTCTCTGTGTCACTTATTGTGTTGTGTTGTTGTTGTATTATTCTACCATTGTCCCATCATACCTCCCAAGGGTCTTATGGTACCATACATAGTTCTCTCCTCCTGACTCCAGTTTTTTCTCCTCACATCAACCCTGTGAGTTAGTTTAAGCTGGGAGTAAGTTGTGCCTGGCCCAAGATGAGCTCAAATGCATTGGTGGAGATTTGATGCTGGGTTACTCTAGACATAATCTGACAATCTAGCAGGACAGTACAGATAAACAGCTAAGCAAAATGGATGAATTGTGTCAGGGATATATGCCATGAAGAAATCAAGGGGATGGGGGGAAATCCCATTGGTAACTCTGTGAAGGGTATGTTGTATCAGATGTGGTGGGAATGTAAGGTTGTTAAAAGGCTTCTGGGAAATGATTTATAATGAGCTGAAGAAAATGTTTAAAATAACTTACGTTAAAAAACCCAGAAGCTTTCTTACTAGGATTGATAGGGACTGAATTCCCCAAAGAACAGAAGAAAATATTTATTTATGCTACAGCAGCCACTCGAAAATTGTTAGCCCAAAGATGAAAAGGAGAAAAGACACTGAGGAAGAAGAATGGCAAATCAAGCTAATGAACTTTGCAGAGATGGCAAAATCAACAGCAAAGCTCAGAGACTATGACAACAAGAAATTTAAAAAAGAGTGGGAATCGTTTATTGTTTATATGCAAAAATACTTGTAAACAAGTTGATACATTGGCAGGATTTTAAGTAAATGCTTGCAACTAGCAGAAAATTAGATAAAATGAAGGGAAATAATAATTGGAAATGTATAAGTATGGAAATGCAGGAGAACTTTGTTTATATAAGGAACCAGAAGAGGGTATGGAGGAAAGTCTAGAGATTCAAAGAATCTCAAAGAGAAGGTTTGTGAAAATCTAGATCTGGTAGAACTGTGAGTTAACTTTTGTTTTTAATTGTGAAAACGTAACTGTGGAAAATTAACAAAATTTTATTTACAAAAATAAACAGGGAGTGCAGGAAAAGATGTACACACAAAGGTAGACCATGTCATGCATTGTGTCATAGGCCTGAGGGGAGTGTTGAAACATACACCCACCCCACAGATATGAAGAACCTTTTCTGTGGTACGAACCAGGTCATAGTGAATTAACTATGAAAATAATATTTGGGGTAGAGCGTTGAATCCAATTCTAACATGCCTAGAAGTGTGTTGTTGTTGTTTTGAATTATGGGGTGAAGAAATAGTTGCGTAGCTGTAACAAAGCAGAGCAGTGCCCTAGCAATATTCTCAAGTTTGACCGAGCTTTACCAGTCCCTGTGTCTGAACCAAACAAGAACACAATACAATTCCTACAACTGGTGTCTGCATAATATATGCCCATACCCAAACCACTGGTGAGCAAGCAAAGAAAATAAGAATGGGGAGAAGGGGAAACCCAGCATAAAGGATGATAATTTCAGCATTCAAAGCACAAGAGAATTGCCTTGGCTGTGATAACCAAAGAAAAGTGAAGAAACAGAATCTCAAAGCAATGTACTATATAGCCAGAGGTGTCAGCAGTAATATCATTTGACTCAAGCTTGACAATTTTAGTGAAGTGGCCAGTTTTCTCTCTAAACTTCCACCTTCCTACATTTTTTCCGATGCACTGCTTATTCTGTTTTATTACATCGACCGCCAGTGCGTCTGTATGTGTCTCCTTCTCTTTAGTTACTTTTATGGTTATGATCGGAGTGTAATGCATTTTTTCCTCAATGTTCTCCACGTAATGATCCCTGTCTCCCACTGAGTCCCACAGTGTAAATGAGATGTGACAATGCGGCAGTGCGGTAGTGTTTAAATTGAAACGTCGTAAGGAAAAGCCACACGCTCCAGGCCATTGATGTTACAATGCAGTGGCTCAGAGAGTTATGTGAACGACTTACATTGTTTACTACTCAGAGATAAAGCTAATCTTCAAGGAGTGAAAAAGTAGGAGTGAATGACTGGCTTTAAAAAGAAAATGAACCACAATAGGAAGGAAATTTCAGGTTTTACACACTGGAAGGCAATCAGTGTGTTTGTGTGCGTGCACGCACATACACACAAACGCACACAGGGAGAAAATGATCTTATAAGAGTTGTGACTCATTACATAGTTTGGGAAAGCAAAGATTATCTGCAGAACTTGCTATTCTTAAAGAAAAAATATCTATCTCTCCATCTGTCCATCTGTCTATCACAGGGGTAGGCAACCTAAGGCCTGGGGGCTGGATGCGGCCCAATCGCCTTCTCAATCTGGCCCGTGGACGGTACGGGAATCAGCATGTTTTTACATGAGTAGAATGTGTGCTTTTATTTAAAATGCATCTCTCGGTTATTTGTGCAGCATAGGAATTCGTTCTCTTTTCCCCAAAAAATATAGTCCGGCCCACCACATGGTCTGAGGAACGGTGGACCAGCCCATGGCTGAAAAAGGTTGCTGACCCCTGGTCTATCATCTATCTATCATCTATCTATCTATCATCTATCTATCTATCATCTATCTATCTATCTATCTATCATCTATCTATCTATCTATCTATCATCTATCTATCTATCATCTATCATCTATCTTTCTATCTATCATCTATCATCTATCTATCTATCTATCTATCTATCTATCTATCTATCTATCTATCTATATCTATCTATCTATCTATCTATCATCTATCTATCTATCTATCTATCTATCTATCTATCTATCTATCATCTATCTATCTCTATCTCTATCTCTATCTCTATCTCTATCTCTATCTCTATCTCTATCTCTATCTATCTCTATCTCTATCTCTATCTCTATCTCTATCTCTATCTCTATCATCTCTATCTCTATCTCTATCTCTATCATCTCCATCTCTATCTCTATCATCTCTATCATCTCTATCTCTATCTGTCTCTGTCTCTGTCTCTATCATCTCTATCTCTATCTATCTATCATCATCTATCATCTATCTATCATCTATCTATCTATCTATCTATCTATCTATCTATCTATCTATCTATCTATCTATCTATCTATATCTATCTATCTATCATCTATCTATCTATCTATCTGTCTATCTATCTATCATCTATGTATCTATCTATCTATCTATCTATCTATCATCTATCTATCTATCTATCTATCTATCTATCTATCTATCTATCATCTATCTATCTATCTATCTATCTATCATCTATCTATCTATCATCTATCAGCCTCTCAATATATCACTCAATCTAATAAAGAACTCAGGTAATGATGCCATGATTGTTGTCAGAATGGCACCACTGGAAATAAGATGAAAGTATCAGTATTAACACCAAGATTTGCAAAAAGTGTGTTAAAAAAACAATCATCACTGTAATGGACACACCTTCCAAAAAAAGCAATAATGATTCTAGTCCACTGCAACTAAGCAATGTAGAGGAGGCGTGGAATATAGAGCGACAGTAGGCAGGAAAAGAAAAAAATAAAGGGGAAATTGTAATGGAGTGGCCTTCTTAGAAGGATAGGTGGCAGGAAACCTGAATAGAATTACTCAGTGCTTTTTTTCTGGGGGTACGCAAGGATACGCATACCCCTAAACATTTTGTGAATCTATGTTTGGCCTCATTGAGGGGCAGTATTTCAATATGAATAGGAAAATGAGAGTACAGTGGTACCTCGGGTTAAGAACTTAATTCATTCTGGAGGTCTGTTCTTAACCTGAAACTGTTCTTAACCTGAGGAACCACTTTAGCTAATGGGGCTTCCTGCTGCCTCCGCACCGCCGCTGCACAATTCCTGTTCTCATCCTGAAGCAAAGTTCTTAACCCGAGGTAATATTTCTGAGTTAGCGGAGTCTGTAACTGGAAGAGTATGTAACCTGAAGCATATGTAACCCAATGAACCACTGTACCCCTAAACATTTTTTAAAGAAAAAAAAAAGCACTGGAATTACTCATTTTAGGAAAGAGGATAGGCTGGAACATTTTTTCACAGGTCCCACTTATTATTACATTTTAGCAACAAGCTTGCCATTTTGAGCGTCTCAGGCAGAGGGAAGGCCCACCACAGCAGTTGTTTTTTACCACTGACTCATCACAGATTGAAAACGATTTACTTAATAAATCACTGGGAGAATGAAGATCCAAGTTGCCCACTATTCACATTATCCCATAAGGAAACTCCAATTTGAAATATATATGTTATCCACACTATAGGCCAAGACTATTTCATTTATTCATTAAATTGCCTGGGTAGATTGAGGGGGGCGGGTTGTGTTTTATTCCCTGTCTCTATCTCTAATGTACTTTTTATTTGAGGGGCTATTTTAATGCAGGGTGTGTGTGTGTGTGTGTGTGTGAGAGAGAGAGAGAGAGAGAGAGAGAGAGAGAGAGAGAGAGGGTTCATCCTTTGAAATTCACAATTGTCCAATTTTTGCAATACAGTATTCACATGCCTTGGGAGAAAGTGTGCATTGAAAATGAACATGCTTCTGAGAATATTCACAAATTGTTGCAGAAATGTGGAGACTGGAAAGATTTAAGATTGGAAAAATGAAAATAAACTGAGAGAACTGGAGCCAACAAATTCTTCCATCCATAGTGTAGACAATACTGAGGTGGATGAAGCATAAGAATAAAGGAGCTCATTTAGTTAGTCGGTTGCAAAATATTTCTATTCCGCCATTTCTATGTATCAGGCAGTGCCAGATTTAGGTTTGATGAGGCCCTAAGCTACTGGAGGTAATGGGGCCCTTTATATGTCCAGCTGTCCTTCGTCAACAACAAATTGTCACTGTTTTTGTGTTGAATATATGCTCCATGCACAATGGACATATATATGGTCCATACACAACACAAAACACTTGCTGTATGTAGGCTTTATTTTATTTGTTTTTTTCTCTTATATTTTGGAAATGTACATCCAGTTTTTTTCCTTTACATTTTTTGGGGACCCCAAGAGAGTGGGGCCCTAAGCTAAAGTTTGTTTAGCCAACTGTATATGTAATCCGGCACTGTTATCAGGGGCAATGTGCAACTGTGAAACGCGGTTCAAAACAGTACAGAACGATCATTAAGATGGCCTGTGTTTCTGTGTGAACAGGGCATCCTATCACTAAAGGAAGAGGCAAAGGGACCCCTGACCGTTAGGTCAAGTCGTGGACAGCTCTGGGGTTGCGGCGCTCATCTCGCTTTACTGGCTGAGGGAGCCAGCATACAGCTTCCAGGTCATGTGGCCAGCATGACTAAGGCGCTTCTGGCGAACCAGAGCAGCGCCATCCTTCTGATCAGCAAGCCCTAGGCTCTGTGGTTTAGACCACAACAACACCCGCTGCTTCAGAAGGCTGGGGAGATGGCCTGGAATTGTATATAATGTGGTGGCCGTGGGGGCTGCGGCCAGAGAAAATGAAAGCGGGAGCTCATCCACCTCATGAGCAAGTGTTCATATAAGGTAAAGGGACCCCTGACCATTAGGTCCAGTCGTGGCCGACTCTGGGGTTGCGGCACTCATCTCGCTTTACTGGCCGAAGGAGCCAGCGTACAGCTTCCGGGTCATGTGGCCAGCATGACTAAGCCACTTCTGGCGAACCAGAGCAGCGCACGGAAACGCCATTTACCTTCCCGCTGGAGCGGTACCTATTTATCTACTTGCACTTTGACGTGCTTTCGAACTGCTAAGTTGGCAGGAGCAGGGACCAAACAACAGGAGTTCACCCCGTCACGGGGATTTGAACCGCCGACCTTCTGATCAGCAAGTCCTAGGCTCTGTGGTTTAACCCACAGCACCACCCATGTCCCTAAGTGTTCATATAAGTGCGTACATATCCATTCCAGATTTTCTGCACCGTTGCGGATTTTGCCTTCCTCTTCATACGGTTCTGTACGGTTTTGTGTTGGTTTTTTTTTTGCTCCGACACAAAGAGTTATAAACACTGCATTAATAAATAAATAAAAACCCTGTTGGGCCGGCGAAAGTTTTCTATTAAAAGTTAACATGTTTAAAAAGAACGAATCTCCGTTGCGCCGGGCCATCAGTCATTTTGCTCCTTTTATCCTACAAACCCTTGTGGGATTGGCTTTGGTGGTAGTTCATAATGATGCACTTCATAGGAGAACAGCTGCCGGTGCTCACCTGTTTTCTCGCCCAACCAGCGACTGGGAGAAATTCTTCAATTTAGCAAACAAACTTAAGCCGTTATTAGAAATGACAGGGGAACCTGATGAAATTGTACTTTCAATTGGAAAACAAAATTGCAATCAGGCTGACATGATTTCCTCGTGGCCGGACCACGCTAATGCCGAGCGGCGAAACACGGGCAAATGTATTTAAAAGTCATAATGGAGTATTACCCATGCAGCCTTCTCCTTTTACTGGCCCTTATTAATATAAAAAAACTTCAATTTGCATGTAAATGTGGTCAACTTTCATATCATCAAAATACATGAGGCCCGGGAAAGTAATGAATTGAAGTTTGATGCAGCAATTACTGACGTTTATAAAGAATTTTAAAGAGGTCATTCTAGCCTGGGCTGAGAAAATGAGGAAATCAACAGGGAATAGCTTCGATATAGCAACAGTGGGGGTGGAAGTCAGTCCCAGGTGTTGCAAGGCCAGAGGATGATTAATAGAGAGGGAGTGAGAAGGCACTCACCCAGAAGAACTGGGCTGGACCTGAGGCTCAATAACAGAGCTTTCATGAAAAGGTTCTTGCTGGGTTCCCTCTCGAAATGCCTCGGAAATGTGATCCGGGGGGAATAAAAGGAGCAAGTGTTTATGAGCGAGAGCTGCGCTGAAGGTTTAATTGGGCTCCACATCCTTTCAGCTCCCTTCAGTACTTGATATGCAGTTTAACCTTTCTCCCCCTCCCCAATCCTCTCTCTCCGCTGCAGCCCCCTCCCCAACCTCTCAAAGTCAGTACCCGAGCGCGGCTGGGATTTTAATAAGGCACAGTGTCCTGATGGCAGCTTGTTGGCAAAACATTGACTTGGTTGCTAAATTGAGTTAAGCCGCTGCATCGCGGCGCCGTAATGGTAATTTGTAACTACTACCCGCCCTCTTCCATGCCACGCACACAGGAAACCAGTCACAGGGCGTATATCTATATAATACTCGTACAGTTAAGCATCAGACACCCGCAAAGCTAGGCGGTCACTTGGTGATGCAAAGTCTCCGTCGCCTCCTCATTCCAGCCAATTTTCTCTAGATAGATAGGCAAGATATAGATTGGCAGATATATAGATATGTAGTCATAGCAACTGTTGAGCTTTAGAATGTTCAAAGTGCTTCACATAAATGTTCTTGCAAATCTGTGCAACAATTCTGTAAGGTAGGCCACCGTTACTAACTCCATATTATGGGCGAAGAGGGGCACTGAGTCCAGGAGATACTAGCCCAACTCAGACCCTGAGTTCATGACAGAATCAAGATTATCCAATTCAGAAAGCCAGCATGTTAAAGTCCTTGAGCATTTTAGAGAGATCATTTTAATTTTCTGCCATACTCCCCCCAAAGTGTTGCTCCAGATGGGGGTGGAGGAGGAATTTCCAAAGCAATACATGGACTAAAACACAACCATCCTTCAAAATCCATACTTCTCTAAATTTTGCAGCTCTCCAGTCGACTCTTATGTCTCAAGTGTGCACAACATGTGGAAAGTGCATAAATGCACTCATGAACATACAAAACAAGGGGAAATGCTTGCAAAAATATGTATATTTGTCGAAATTGCATACAAAAATGCAAATATTGGGCATTAAATTGCTAGCAAATCTTCATAATAATTTATTTTATAAAAAAAATAAGTAAAATGATAAATAAATCTGGAGAACTGAACTTTAGCTTCGAGAAAAATCGGAATTATGAGAAACCAAAACCAACTTCAGGAAGGAGGTGTGAGGGCTCTGACAGGGTGCTAACGTCCCTCCCCCCCCCAAAAAAAGTTGGGCAATCACTTGCCAGGGTTTGGGAAGGAAGTTGGAGGGCTCTAGGACTCTGCCAGAGCCCTTACAATTTCTTCCCAAAGCCCAGCACCTCTTATCTGGCTTTGGAAAGAGGGTGTCAAACTTTGGCCTCACACAGGAGTAAAAAATAAAGATCAGTAGGTAAAACATAAGTCTGTCACTGAATAACACCTGCCATTTATGTTTCCGAGCACAATTCAAAGTGTTGGTGCTGACCTTTAAAGCCCTAAACGGCCTCGGTCCAGTATACCTGAAGGAGCGTCTCCACCCCCATCATTCTGTCTGGACGCTGAGGTCCAGCGCCGAAGGCCTTCTGGCGGTTCCCTCATTGCGAGAAGCAAAGCTACAGGGAACCAGGCAGAGGGCCTTCTTGGTAGTGGCACCCACCCTGTGGAACGCCCTTCCAGCAGATGTCAAAGCGATAAACAACTACCTGACATTCAGAAGACATCTTAAGGCAGTTTTTAACGTGTGATATTTTATTGTATTTTTGGTTTTTATGGAAGCCGCCCAGAGTGGTTGGGGAGGCCCAGCCAACTGGGGGGGGGTATAAATAATAAATTATTATTATTATTATTATTATTATTATTATTATTATTATTATTATTTAAACTTATATTGAATGTGCATGCTTTTGCTTGGTTGCAAGATCTGAGGAGTGGGGACAGCATGGAGAAAGAGAAAGAGAAAGAAATGCAGAAACAAGTGTTAGTGCTTTTTCCAGGACATGAAAGAATGTCTGGACATGCGTGAACCCAAAAGGCAGCTGGCTTTGAGCAGCTGGTCTGCTAAGGGCTGTCTGCAGATGTGCAGAACCTCATTCTGTGCTGGAGGTTCTGTACAGAAATGACCGCTCCTCACATCCAACGGGGGGCGCCTTTTGCGTGGTTGCGTGCAGCCCCCCCCCCGGATCCCACTATTCCACTATTCCCCGGAGCCATTATTCCACTCCGGGGTCGCCTGGGGTTGGGGGGACTCCACCTGTCCACACAAATGGTACTTGTTTCATAGCACAACCAAGGTGGGCAAATTCACATGAATACTCCCTTAGAGTGTCCTTCTTGACTCCTATTCAAAATATGCTGAACATCATTAAAGCTGTATCATTTCCCAGAAATGTAAGGAGATTGATGGTACATTCTTTCACCTTTGGTGGACGTGCCCAAGGATTAAGGCTTTTTGGGAGATGAGCTATAATGAAATGAAGAAGGTATTTAAATATATCTTTTTCAAGAAACCAGAGGCCTTTCTCCTGGGCATGGTCGGCCAAATGGTGTTAAAGAAGGACAGAACTTTCTTTATGTACGCTACAGCAGCAGCAAGAATACTCATTGCAAAGTATTGGAAGACACAAGACTTACCCACCAAGGAAGAATGGCAGATGAAGGTGATGGATTACATGGAATTGGCGGAAATGACTGGCAGAATCCGAGACCAGGGAGAAGAATCGGTAGAAGAATGTTGGAAGAAGTTTAAAGACTATCTAAAGAAACATTGCAAAATTAAGGAATGTTAGAAGGATGCTGGAATGAAGTTATGTGGTTTTAGCAGTAATGTTATAAAGGAGTATGTAAAAATGGGTTGTTAACAGGTGAGAATGCAAAGTCACAACATATTAAGATAAATGATTAAGATAAAAACAAAGATGGAAAGGATTTGCTGAATTAATGAATTGAACTAGAATACAAAAAAGGGAGGTGTGAGGAGGTCAAGGAAACAAGTAAATGAAAGATAAGTTATGGAAAAATTGATTCGTTTTTAATTTTTTAATTTTTCAGTTTTTTTGTAATTTTTTTGTTTTATTACTTTTTTCTTATGTTTGTAATTTTTTGTAATTTTAATAAATATATATATTTTTTTTAAAAAAAGCTGTATCATTTCCCAGTCCATGACTCGTTTTCCAGGGGCAAATACCTGACTAACCTCTTCCAAGCCCAGGGAATGACTTAATTCCAATATGAGATTGTTAACATCTTAAAATAATAAGTAACAAGGATCTGTTTCAAAGATTCATTTTCCTTTTTTCATTAAGAGCACAAACCTTAAAGAGCTAGATTCCTTAAAACTGCTCATTCTACTCAATGATCACTGAGGTCAATCAATGTGAAAGATCAAAATTGGAGTAAATAACAGAGCAGAAATCAATTCATCTGAAGAGCTAGCTAGATTAATTTGGAAGATGATTGGGTATCCTTAATTCTTTCTGCTCCTGTTTCTTGCTTTGTTGCTGCTGGTTTCTGAAACTAATTTTCTATTACTCCATTTCAAGTAAGTCTCTAGCTTAGTTAAATATTTTCAGTTACCTTAATTAAAACAAACGGATAAGCAATTGCACAGATAATTCAGCAAATTAAATCAGAAGCACGTAGAACAGTTTGGCTCAGTGGTAGCAAGTGAACAACTAGTTAGCATTCGAAAATGTTGACAGAATGTTGTTGTTGTCAGATTCCTTTATCATGGGTGTATTTTTATGTTTCAGAAAATTGTGTACCACCTCACAGCAAGATCATGGGCAAATTGAAAGCTGAGCATCTCTGCATCTTCTGTTTCATTTCTAGCCCTACAGTTTATTTCTTCCCCTCAAGGGATGGTAAGCTAAATCAATGCTTATATTTCTCCAGCCTGTGAGACCCAGTCTAAGCATTTGCAACTTTCACTAATCGGAATGGTAAGTGATAAAAGGGCAGCTTTTCTTATGAGAGAGAAGTCTGAGTAGGGTAAGTCAAGGTTCTTTATGTGATTCTGATATTTAGCTGCAGGAGGAGTTTTTCCCATGCCTGAAGAATTTTTTCCTATGTCTGAAGAACAAATCACAATTTTCACAAATCCATAAAGAAGCACCCATCAAAATAAGAAGTGGGAAAAAAGGGGATTCCACATCATTTTTCCTGGTATGATGCTGAAATGTTATTCATTTTTATTTCTTTAAGAAAATTTTTATACCACTTGATTGAAAAGAAAAATGCATCTAAGTGGTTTACAAACAATTTCAGCAATCCTGTACACTAAATAGTGCAAGCCTATAAATGGGGCAATCCTGAATATGTCTACTCCTTGAGTTAAAGGTAAAGGGACCCCTGACCATTAGGTCCAGTCGTGGCCGACTCTGGGGTTGCGGCGTTCATCTCGCTTTATTGGCCGAGGGAGCCGGCGTACAGCTTCCGGGTCATATGGCCAGCATGACTAAGCCGCTTCTGGCGAACCAGAGCAGTGCACAGAAATGCCGTTTACCTTCCCGCCGGAGCGGTACCTATTTATCTACTTGCACTTTGATGCGCTTTCAAACTGCTAGGTTGGCAGGAGCAGGGACCGAGCAACGGGAGCTCACCCCATTGTGGGGATTCGAACTGCTGACCTTCTGATCGGCAAGTCCTAGGCTCTGTGGTTTAACCCACAGCACCACCCGCGTCCCTCCTTGAGTTAAAGGTATACTATTATAATTGTTTTATATTTATTGGGTCATATCCAAATGGTGTCCCTCCATTGACAGAAGACTGACCCAGCAGAGACTTCATAAACAGAAAGGAGATTGAGGCAATCTTCCACAATTCCTCCTTCCCCTGTAAGCCCCTGCTTCCCCAATCTTCTTTGGAACTGTGTGATAAGTACTGGGAATGGGGCTGCAAGGAGGAGGCATCATCAAACATCACCCTGATCGCTACTCTGCCAGTGGAAGGATCCACACGATCAGAAAGCATTCCAGCAGTCGACAGACACCAGTTGTATACAATACATCCCATATGTCCGTCTAAGACTCAATCAATCAATTTCCTTTATTCGACCAATAGTCAGAAATAAAACATTACACAATACAGAATTATAAACTAAAACATCATAGGGGCCGTCTAAGACTCTGAAGGTGGCTAACAGCATTGTAAAACAGTAAACACAAAAACATTGCAAAGTAGGAAGCTAAATAATAAAATATTGAAGCTGTCTTACAGGTAAGGGGAAGGATCACAGCTGAGTGATGGTGCATCTGTGTTGCATGCAGGATGTCCTAAATTCAATCCCTGGCATCTCCAGATAGGACTAGGAGAAGCTCCTGTCTGGATCCCTGGAGAGAGGCTGCTAATATGTGTTTCTTTCAGGAGCTGGAGCTGGAATCAGGCGTTGGTCAGTAATAAAACAATACAGCACCTGATGTCAGTGAACTTGACGGTTTATTCAAAGCACCAAAACAGCACAGTCCTAGTGGCCACAGCAGTCCTTCCCAGTAGAACTTGCCCCAATGAGGCAACTGTGGAGACTGAAGGTCCTCACCTTTCCACCACTCTTTAAGGCCCCTCCCCAAGGTCATTCCCCAGCAGCGTAAGGCTCTGTTGTCTTGTCTCTCTTTGCTCCACCCTCTTCATTTCTCTGCATGTTCTGGGAGACCAGTGGGGAGGGAGCTGCTCACAGCAGGAGGGGGAGACTCCCTGGATTCTTCAGCAGCCTGCTTCATCGTTGTCTCCTGATCCCCCTCCTCTCCTGCCTATGAGTCTGGACTGCCCTCTGACAGCTTCTTCTTGCTCACTAAACCCTGTTAGCTCTTCAGCTTCTGACACCTCCTCCTCCCAGCCTGCTCCTTCTCCCTCTGACCACTCATCATCATCCCACCACCAACCCCCTGGCCCTGAGCCTTCTTCTCCTGCAGGTTTCCTTGGGAGTTCTCCAACTAGTGCCTCGCACCACTTCTCTGCATCCAGCTAGTCCATGACAGTGAGCAATACTGAGTGAGATGGACGAATGGGCGGCTTAATATTTAGTCCCATCCAGCAGGAAAAGAACAGCATCAACTACATTAAAATCTAGAAAAAATATATATGTATTTAGCAGTCATCTAAATGAAGCAGGTGATGAATCCCAGGGACAAGAAGTTCCAAAGACACACAACTGAGAAGAACAGTAAGGAGTTCAAAATATACCTTGGCTCCTGCAGTGTGTGAAATATTTGGCCATGCATTACTAGCCATGTGCCTGCAGGTAAAGATAAACTACATCCACAGTACATACCGAGAGAGGAGGGTGAGGTGGAGAGGGGAGGTGATGTAACTTCTAGAGATCTTGAGGAGAGAGCAGAACCCTGGAGAATCAGAGACAACTTTAAGGACCCCATGCTAACATCATTCTAAAAAGGCACTCCCCAAATGTCAACAGGGTCGTGGGCATCTAATTGGCCACTGTGAGAACAGTGGACCTTTGGCCTGATCCAGCAGGGCTATTCTTTCAGTGCCTTTGGTAGCCCTGACATCCATAATGCCTGTTTACTGGCTTTGGGGCCACTTATGGGATTATATGATGCATTAGCATAAGTATGTTCAACAGGTGTAAATTTTAAACTTTTAAAACTGGCCGAACTTGACTGCTAATAAATCCAGGGAGAGCTAATATATTTCACTCAACAGAGGCAAAATGGTTTATTTTGGCTTTCTCTGTGAGAGCAACACCTGGCTAAGAGTTTTCAATAAGATTTATAGTTGGCACTAGACCCGGTTCAGACAGTCAGAAGGCTCCATGCAATCATCTGTGAGAATGTCCTGGGTCACTGGCAGGCTCACAAACCAGCAGGGATTTTCTGTTTCAGGCACCAAAATATCTAAGGCTGGTCCTGCCCTTAAGTATGGGTGAAAATGTGCATCTTGAATTGTGTGAAGGAGATGAAAAAAAAATCGAACTACTCTGAGTAGGATCATAATGCAGTCAACTTTGAACAGGCAGAATAAGGTAGACAGGTAGCTAAAGCCTTGTCTGCCATTTTTCTTCTTTTAGGATTAAACATTTGGCTTTTTCCACACAAGTGAGGAATTATGGATGAACTGTAATTATGAATAAGACTCATTCTTGGGGGAATTAAAAATAACCGAACACAAAACTACACAAAGGACAGATTACCTTTCTAGTTTCCAAGGCATTTTGCTTTCTTAAAAAGATGATTGCAGCATGTTTTAACATATCTGTTCTCAGTCATCAAACGTACACCAAAAGCTTCTGTATACCAAATTTTCAGCTCCCCAACACATAATTAAAGGGTTTTCCCCATTAATTATTTGCTTTGTATTTCAAACTAGGTGCATGCGTATAAACAAATGTTCCAAAGCCTGTGAAGCAAAATATTAGGGGGCCACACCTCAAATAATAAATTCTTTCATGCTCAGAATACCTGTTTCCAAAATTATCTGCTGTCTTTAAATCCCAAACATTTCAGTGAGTGTGTACAGGAAAACTTACTAGAACTCAGGGTCACCCATTGAAATTTATGGGCTGTAGCCAGGACCAATCAGTATGTCACAAACTTCATTTTAACATATCCAATTAACCACCTTGAGATGTGTTGACCATTGGATTAGGCTAGTCCTGTTGACTGAGTACAGTGGTACCTCAGTTTAAGAACAGTCCGGTTTAAGAAGAATTGGTTTACAAACTACACAAAACCAGAAATAGTGTCTTGGTTTGAGAACTTTACCTCGGTCTAAGAACAGAATTTGAACGGTGGAAGGGCACCGGGGGCAGGAGGCCTCATTAGGGAAAGCACACCTCAGTTTAAGAACGGTTTTGGTTTAAGAACGGACTTCCAGAATGGATTAAGTTTGTAAACTGAGGTACCACTGTACATGCCTCTCAATGTTGTTGTTGTTTAGTTGTGTCCGACTCTTCGTGATCCCATGGACCAGAGCACACCAGGCACTCCCCCAGCTTGGTCAAACTCATGTTAGTAGCTTCAAGAACACTGTCCAACCATCTCGTCCTACATCGTCCCTTTCTCCTTGTGCCCTCCATCTTTCCCAACATCAGGGTCTCTTCCAGGGAGTCTTCTCTTCTCATTAGGTGGCCAAAGTATTGGAGCCTCAGCTTCACAATCTGTCCTTCCAGTGAGCACTCAGGCCTGATTTCCTTCAGAATGGAAAGGTTTGATCTTCTTGCAGTCCATGGAACTCTCAAGAGTCTCCTCCAGCGCCATAATTCAAAAGCATCCATTCTTCGGCGATCAGGTTTCTTTATGGTCCAGCTCTCACTTCCATACATCACTACTGGGAAAACCATAGCTTTTACTATACGGACCTTTGTTGGCAAGGTGATGTCTCTGCTTTTTAAGATACTGTCTAGGTTTGTCATTGCTTTTCTCCCAAGATGCCTCTTAATAGCTGACAGCAAAGATAATGTCATGGAATATTCATGTCTAGAGCCAATGCAGTGCACTGGTTAGAGTGCCAGACTAGGCCCTGGGAGACCAGGGTTCAAATCCCAATTTAGCCATGAAGCTTTGACCTTTGGTCACTCACTGCTCCTCTGCCTAACCTACCACACAGGGTTGTTTTGGGAATTAAATGAGCAAGGGGAGAACAAATGTACACCACCTTGAGCTTCTTGGAGAAAAGGTAGGATATCAATGCAACAAATAAGTGATAAATGCTTGAGGCAGTGTGCTTCTGAATACCCTTGCTAAGCTGTGGCTGGTACACAGGGCATCTTTTGCCTTCATGCCCTGCTTGTGGACTTCCTGAAGACATCAGACTGACTACTTCAGATGCTGGTAGAGTCAACACAGAGAGACAGCAGAGCAAAGGGATATCCAATCTGTCATGAAGCTACACAGATTTAAGTACATACAGTGGTACCTCAGGTTACATACGCTTCAGGTTACAGACTCCGCTAACCCAGAAATAGTGCTTCAGGTTAAGAACTTTGCTTCAGGATGAGAACAGAAATTGTGCTCTGGCGGCGCGGCAGCAGCGGGAGGCCCCTTTAGCTAAAGTGGTGCTTCAGGTTAAGAACAGTTTCAGGTTAAGTATGGACCTCCGGAACGAATTAAGTACTTAACCCGAGGTACCACTGTATAACTATGTTACTGAGGGCACTGCAAATGCGCAAATTAACGTTTTCACAAAGGGCTACCAAATATCGTTCCAAAGAGAGGGCATTCCTAAGCACGATCACAAAGAGTTGTTTCAAATCAGTTGCAGAATAAATGCATTTGGGATTCCATCCTCAGACATACACAATAAGTAGTTGAACAGGTCAATTTCAAGGGCTGCTGTGCTCAGGCTATCCTATTGCACTCCCAACCATTTGTCACTCTGCTCACAGCATCAAAACAAAGGCAAAATTGGCGTCCCTGGACTAGGGTCTGACCGGCAGCTCCGCCGCCCACCCACGATTCACCCATCTTTGAATAGGCTCGTGCTGCCACTTCAGCGGCGCACTTCATAGCTGCAAAAGATGATCCATGGGATCAGGTTGCCAGACATATTAATGACAAATGTTGGACATGGCTAACTTAAAAGAAGAGAGTCTCCTCTCAGAGCTTAACCTTAACCAGTCTTGACATCAGTCAATTCTTTTTCTTCCCCCTTTTTTAAAAAAGCAAGATGTAGCTGACCTTGCAGGTCTGTATCAGTTCATCGCTGTTGGCATCTACATTTTACAGCTCTTGACAACTTGCAGGTTTCACAAGGCCACTTTTAACATTTGATCCACCTTCTAGTAATGGACTAGTGCTACCCGGTCACACAGGTACTGAAATACATTGCGTGGACAGGCGGAGTCCCCAGATCACGCGCGGTACCCGTCATGTGGAATAACGACTCAAGACAACGTGCTATGGGATTAAATTGGCCACAACTTTATTAAATTTCAAATGTGGGTAGACCTTGGCTCAGGCATTGGGCGTTCTCCCTCCCCAGTCCCCAGCCAGGGACCTAGGGAGCATCAGGGTTATCCAGTGCGGGGGGGGGGGGATGGGCCGGCTCTGGAGAACATATGTTCAAGCAGAGATAGTCGCCCTCGTAACGCTGCCGCCGCAGGGGAGAGCAATGACGACCTTTTGGCATACGGTCAAAGCCTCCCTTCAGAAAACCCCTTTAACGGGGAACCCTGGTATCGCCGCCGCAAAGAGGAAGATGGACAAAAGGATTCCGCCCAAGGCCTGATACCGCCAAAGTTGTGATGTTTTGCTACGGGAAAGGCGAAACCTGCAGATGCAGGGAAATTCCTTTCCGGCCCTTTAACAGCGACCTTAACGTAGCAGCGCCCGCATACCTGTGAAGAAAAGTTAACCTGCAAAACCTGTGAGGAAAAAATAACCTGCAAAATAAGACATTAGCTGAGAGTGGGTAGGGTGGGAGAAGCTCTGGAGCCAAGTGAGGATTCCCAGGTAAGATCCTCCCTCTATTGTGTGGGCAGGTAATCCCTCCCCTACCTGGCCTGGTCTCCTTGGCAACGCTTCCCCTAGGTGGGATTGGACAACTGACTGAGGTAGGCGGAGACCTCCAGGTATCCCACCTGAGGGAAGGCAAAGCCAAGCCTATGCTGTTGGAGCCGCTCCAGATCTAGGGGCTGCATGCGTCCACGCAAAGGGTGCCCCCCATTTTAAGCGGGGAGCGGTCATTGCTAGGCATGCATGCCAGCCATACCACTTGATGCTCTTTGGCATCCAGCTTTCGCATTGCTCCAAATATGCGTTTGATTCTTTGCACAGGCAGCTGGGAGTCCAAAAGACCATTCCAAAAGTGATAAAGGATTGGTACGGCTTCGTAAGAGGCATTTTCATGCTGGCTGTGTTCTGCCTCCACAGCTGGAGACAGCAATGGTTCCAAATACCAATCGCTGGAGACCATAGGAGGGGAGAGGGCTCTTGTGCTCAGATCCTGCACAGACATCTGGTTGGCCACTGTGAGAGCAGGATGCTGGACTACATGGGCCATTGGCCTAATCCAGCAGGTTCTTCTTATGCTCATATTTCCCATAGAATTGTAGAGTTGGGAGGGACCCTGAGAGTTGCCTAGTTCAACCATCTCAGCTAAAGAAGTTGGACATCCAACCTCTGCTTAAAAACCTCCAAGGAAGGAGAGTCCTCCACCTTCCAAGTAAGTCCATTCCACTGTCCAACAGCTCTTACCACCAGAATATTCTTCCTGATGTAACAATAACAAATGTTATTTATACCCCGCCCTCCCCAGCCAAGACCAGGCTGAGGGCGGCTAACACCAAATAGAAAAACAATTGATTGAAATACAACTTAAAAAACAAGAGTAAAATACAACATTGAAACAATGCATTGAAATGCTTGGGGGGGATGAAAAAAAGCTTGGGGGGGATGAAAACGTCAAGTCTTCACCAAGGCTAACTATCCAGACTGGCCCTACATGGGCCAGAAAAAAGCCAGGGAAGTCCCCAAATAGGAGCTGGGTATGTTTAGTGGGAACCTCCTTTCTTATAACTTGAAGCCATTGCTTTGGGTCCTACCAGTGAGAGCCAGTGTGGTGTAGTGGTTAAGAGCGGTAGTCTCGTAATCTGGGGAACCAGGTTCGCGTCTCCGCTCCTCCACATGCAGCTGCTGGGTGACCTTGGGCCAGTCACACTTCTCTGAAGTCTCTCAGCCCCACTCACCTCACAGAGTGTTTGTTGTGGGGGAGGAAGGGAAAGGAGAATGTTAGCCGCTTTGAGACTCCTTAAAGGGAGTGAAAGGCGGGATATCAAATCCAAACTCCTCCTCTTCTTCTTCTTCTTCTTCTTCTTCTTCTTCTTCTTCTTCTTCTTCTTCTTCTTCTTCTTCTTCTTCTTCTTCTTCCCTTTGGCATGGGAGAATACAAGCTTGCTCCATCTTCCCTTTGGATATTTGAAGGTGGCTGTTGTATATCGTCCCAGTCTTTTCTGTTCTGGGCTAAACAAACCCAACTCCCTCAACTATTCCTTATAAGTCTTGGTTCCCAGAGCCTTACAAACACTCATCGTTGTTGTTTTTTATTTATATGCATGCAATACCTGCAACACAAATTTCTCTGGGTAGCTTATAAAAAAAATAAGTGGAAGGTAACTGAATGAAAAGATAAACATAAAATAATTAAAATGGGGGGCACATAAGTACATCATCAGAACTTGCTGCACTCCCTTAATTTAAAAATTAATAATTAAACAACAGAAACCCGGGTTACTTCAGAGACTGGGTGAACAGAAAAGTCTTTATGTAGCACTAGGAAGACCACAGAGAAGATGCTAGGTGAGTCTCCCTGAGAAGCCTTATCTGTAATCTGAATTCCACTATGAGGAAGGCCCTCTTCCTGGAGGTTGCCCACCTCACTTTATTTGGAGTGAGGGAGGTGGGACACAGCAAGGTTGTGTGTTCTTCTCTTGCCTCTCTTTTGGCCGAACAGGTTTTGCAGGTACTGAAGCACCATAAAAGTCTTCAAACGTTTGGGCACAGATGGTTGGCCACAACAATACCCATAGCCTGAATCACGACACACTGACAAAATCTATCTGTGACTCCAGTGAGTACTTTTTTAAAAAGCTGAAACAGTCAACAGAGCATCGGAGGATCATGGGTTCAAGCACTGCAGGGAGTTGGACTAAATGTCACTCATGGTCCCTTTCCAGCGCCATAATTCTATGGTTCTATGAATTCTAACTATACGGATAGTTAAAGCCATGGTTTTCCCAGTAGTGATGTATGGAAGTGAGAGCTGGACCATAAAGAAGGCTGATCGCCAAAGAATTGATGGTTTTGAATTCTGGTGCTGGAGGAGACTCTTGAGAGTCCCATGGACTGCAGGAAGATCAAACGTATCCATTCTTAAGGAAATCAGCCCTGAGTGCTCACTGGAAGGACAGATCTTGAAGCTGAGGCTCTGATACTTTGGCTGCCTCATAAGAAAAGAAGACTCCCTGGAAAAGACCCTGATGTTGGGAAAGATGGAGGACACAAGAAGAAGGGGACAACGGAGAACGAGATGGGTGAACAGTGTTCTCGAAGCTACAAACATAAGTCTGACCAAACTGCGGGAGGCAGTGGAAGACAGGAGTCCCTGGCGTGCTCTGGTCCATGGGGTCATGAAGAGTCGGACACGACTAAACAACTAAACAACAAATGAATTCTAGCCAAATGCGATGAGTTGGTGACCAACCAACAGTGTTTGAATACAAAACTGATCGAATGACCTCAGGTTTCACACCCATGGAGATAGTGTTCTCCAGTGCTTTTTATTTTCTGAGGGAACATGGGGGGACGCATACCCCGAAACATTTTGTGAATCTAATTTTGGCCTTGTTGAGGGACAGTATTTTATTATGAGCAGGAAAATGAGAGTACCTCTAAATTTTATTTTATTTTAAAAGCACTGGTGTTCTCTCTTCCTTCCCTCAACCTTTCATTCACTTTATCCTCCTGCCCCTAGAGGCCCCTCCCTTCCATTAAACATTTTCCTAGTCCTTGGACAGCCATCCATTATTCTTTCTTCTCCATATTCCCTAATGAGTTCTTGGTTTGCTACAATGGTTCTTCACCGTTTCAAACAAAGAAGAAGAAAATAATTACCTTTCTGGATCAGATCGAGGCTAATTGAGGTTCCCTCTTACCCCTGCTCCCCATGGCGGCCAACCAGATGTCTCTTGGAGCTTCTGAACTCTTGCTGCTATTGTGGATTGCTCACTTTCTGCTCTACATTGAGTTCTTCTCAGTGGAGGTGATGGATCGGGGGACACACCTAAGAGCCAAGGAGATCTCAGCAAGAGGGCAGCGAAAGAGGAGCAGTGGAAGAGTTGGAAACAATTCTCAAGCTTTCTTAAACTTGTTTGGTTCTACAGCATATGTGACTGGATGGGCAAATATCTGTCTAGACAGCAGATTAGAGTTTAATTAGGTTTCTGTTCATTTCTACAACACAAGCAGGAGACTGTATTTAGAGGCTTTTGCCATCTTCAATGCAGGCTTATTTGTGTCTTGTTCATTTACAGCATATGCTTCTTTTCTTACCACACCCAGAACCTGATTTCTGTATTTAGAGAAGTAATTTGCTGATAACTTTTGTTTGTGAGTTTGCTTCCCTTTATTTGCATGGCGCCTTGATTTTTAAAGGAGGGAGTGCTGAGCTGTTTCACTATATGAGCTAAAGAGGGACAAAGCTTCAACTTATGCAGCCCTCTGCAAAGCTAACAAGACTGGGCCAGCCATGTTGCTGGTTGAACCTGGTGGGGGCCAAGCAATTCATTTGTGAATGATCTGTCGGTGTTCTCTGTCCTTTCTTCCTGCTCTCTGTTCTTTCCAACTGCCCCGCTCCAATTCCTTTGTCAAGAAGTTGAACGTTAAACTCATCTTTTGTGGGCAAGGTTGCCACTGACATACTCCAAGCTGTTGAACATGTCCCGAGGAGCAAGATAAGACCATTTTGCAGGACATATCAGTGCTCTGAGCTGAGCAAACTATAGTAAGGAAGAACTTGTACAGTGGTACCTCGGGTTACAGATGCTTCAGGCTACATACGCTGCAGGTTACAGACTCCGTAACCCAGAAATAGTACCTCGGGTTAAGAACTTTACTTCAGGATGAAAACAGAAATTTCTGGGCGGCAGTGGGAGGCCCCATTAGCTAAAGTGGTGCTTCAGGTTAAGAACAGTTTCAGGTTAAGAACGAACCTCTAGAATGAATTAAGTACGTAACCAGAGGTACCACTGTATATCTAGAGGCTTACACTACAGAATCAATGTTTGTTTATTCCAGTCTTCCACATACAATCATTTTGTGTCATTTGACCCAGAAAAACTGTCTGTGGACAAACACCAGCTCCCTTGGCCTGTAAAGCGAGATGAGCACCACAACCCCAGAGTTGTTTGCGACTGGACTTAACTGTCAGGGGTCCTTTACCTTTTTTCATCATGGCAAGTCTTTATATAGTCACAGGCTAACCAACTGCTACCAATCTGCATAATTTGCCACCAGCTGTTTACTGATCTGCTGTATGAGGGACATTTTAACCACTGAGGACCATTAGAGGATCTGTGTGACCAGAAGACAAGAAAACTTCACAGCAGGCTTAGACAATGTAGTGGTAAGAGAACAAGCAGTGGGCCTTGAGTTTAAATCTAGCCGGTGTAGTGCAGGCCTTGGGAGACCAGGGTTCAAACAAGGAAAGATCCTATTCTTACCCTGTGTATTATCATTAGAGACAGGTGGACTGTCCTGTTGGCTGAAAATATATCTCAACAACAGAAGCTGGCAGTAACACTTGTCATTGTCTACAGTTCTTTAACAATAAGGGTCTTGACATCTTTTGCTTTTGGCTGGATACAGTGGTGCCTCGCAAGACGAAATTAATCCATTCCATTAATCCATTCCTCTTCGTCTTGCGGGTTTTTTTGTCTTGCGAAGCACGGCCTTAACTTCCTTTGGCCTAATCCCATGTTTACCCAAATCAGTCTGATTCAGTTTGGGATCAGGGATTTGAGCAGAGCCGGTGTACAACCCTAGTATTTTTAAACTGCTTTCTGGCTGGAGCTCACAAAGTGCTTTAAATTAAATTATTCCAACCATAGGCATCATTTTTTTTAAAAAAAAAATGTTTACACGTGTGAACCAGCATGTCCTGTTGGATTCAATAGATTTAGCAATTTTTAAAAAGTATCATAGAAGAATAGAGAATAAGAAAAAGTATAAAATAAATGTATGGTGGGAGAGGGGGAGCATTCACAGGCAAACCTTCTTCGTTGCTCCTGTCTCTCATTCTTTGATTTAGTACCACAGAAGTTCAGCCATTGATGCGACATCTTTTCTTTTGATTAGCTGAGCCAGCAGTGCACTGCACTGTCATTCTGCCTATGGAGAATTAAATTTGAGCTCACGAGAACAGGTTTGTTTTGTTCTAAATTAGTTTTTGTTTTGTCTCCTATACACATACTCACCTCGTTGCTGTGCTGATGACATCAAGTGGAATTATGGTGGAATTCAAAGGTGTTTCACAGCCTCTGACAGTTGCAGCAGTGGCGGTTGCTTAATTTTTAATCTGATGAGCCTGTGCTACTAATGTAATGTGCTTGTACGTCTTCGAGTGTTTGTGTATCGTTGCAAAAAAAAGATACTGCAGAACCCTGAAGGTGGAAAAAGAGAAACAGATCAAAAGCAGAAGCAGAAATCACAATGAACACACCTTCATCTAATGAACCTCCTTTAAGAAACAATTGAACCTGTGGTTGTGTTTCTGCAACCACAACCAACTCTGACCAGTTGGAACCAAGCCAGATAATCATCAAAATGACCAGAAGAGAAGAGGAATATCAAGAAGAGTGGAAGAAATTTAAAGACTATTTGAATAAATACTGTAACATTAAAAATTAGAAATTACTTGAAAGTACTAAATAGGTTTAGGATGAAATTAAGAGTTAGTAAAATAACTGAGATTTAGAAGCTTAAGAAAAGTTAATAATTTTTATTTTAATTGGAATATTGTGTATTTCTAATATTGATATTAGAAAGCTGCTACATTTAAATACAAGGAAATTCAGATGGGAGGGCTCAGAGGAAGTCAAAACCATGTTTATGTCGTTAGAAGTTTGAATAACCAATTAATTTGTATTGTCTGGGTGTTTGTTGACATGAATTTTTTTTCCTGTTTTCTTTTTTGTTTATATTTGTGATTTTGGGTTTTTTTTGTTTTTTTCTTGTAGTGTGGGTCATATTTGCAAGAAACTTAATAAAAACTATTTAAAAAAGAGATAATCATCAAAATGATAATCTCTTCTGACAGTGAAAACCAAATTGTAATGCTATTAATCCTAGGTGACTGTGAAAGGGCATGTACATGTTGGAATTAAGAGCTAACTACGGTGACTGCAATGGGATTCTAACTCACGAAATTCTAACTCATGTCTGGACAGAGGAACGTCATCATGAAGAAGATTATACATACCATATCTCTTTGCATGAAGACAATGGATTCGCTGAATCCACATGGCTCATAGCTATTTTATGCTGGACTGAGAGAAAAGGGTGAAGAAGCCCCCAGGTGAAGAAGCCCATTCACATTCCTGCCCATTCACACTCCCATTTCTGTACTGACAAAAACAATAACATTGTTCACTTATACAGGTTACCATATCAGAGACCAGTCTCCCCCAGATGGCGTACCTGAATCCATTGGTTTGGGTCCTATCCTCCAGAGCAGGAGAAAGCAGTCTTGTTCCATCTTCCATGTGACAGTCCTTAAGATACAAGAGGGGCTGTTGCGTGGCAAGTCCCCTCCCCCATGTGAAATGAAGACACTGGACACGTTATTTAAGGTTAATGGGCATAAAAAGGCCACAACTTTATTGATTACAGAATTGAAAGGTATTGGCCTTAGGCATTGGCTCCTATCGACTACCTGGCATGGAGACCGGGAAGGGTTATCCACAAGCCGTGGGAGTCCTGTTGAAGTACGCCAACTAGGATCCCACTGGTGTCACCGCTCGAGGGCGTGCCGGAGGCCCTTACCTCCCTAGGTTTCGGACAAGGCAATGCCCCCTGGAGTCCTCTACCGGACTACCCTTTTCATTGGGGGAAGGTGATGGCGCTTCCTTCCCCCCTTCATTTGCATAGCAATTAACCCCTGCCAATGCCTAACCGCCAATACCGCGGAAGTTGTGACGTTTGCTACGAGGTAGGCGAAAAAACCAAAAGGCTAGAAGTGCGCCAAATTGGAAAAATTCCTACCAGGCCCCTTGCGGTGAGCAACTGAAGTCCATAGCAAGGTCATAGCTAGCTAAGCCCAAAGGGTGGGTGGGATGGGAAAACTGCTCAGCTGGAAAGGGGAAAGAGGGTGGTCCCCGGGCGTGCCTGGCCTTAAATAGGGGCTGTTGTAGTAACTGTGGGAGTAGAATTCCATGTTACAGAGCTGGGTCTTGGGAAATAGAAAGTGGGAATAAAAATTATATCTTCTATCAGATATTCAGCAGGATTGAATGAATATACTTTTAATGATGCACATATGTATTGGCTATGATAATATCATCTGTTCTTCAGAATGGTAAAAATATGGGAGAATAATCTCAGAATCTGTTAATTAGATTCTGTTGCATGTTTTATTTTTCCTGTTCCCACCAACTATTTTTGTATTTTTTGGAAAAATTGAGTAACAATATTTTTTAGAAAAGAATTAGAATCTGTTGTTTGGGTGGAGATTTATGGGGATCTAAGCTTTCCCCCTTCTATGTTGCTATCAACAATTGGACTCGATGGAGTCAACAAAATATTTGTAAATCTGTCCTGTCTTGCAGCATGGGAATGGTAATGAAGTAACTTCACTCTCCTCCCCCACCCCGATTAATTACAAATACGACTGCAATGAAATGACTACCCTGATGCTTGTTATTTTGATCTGGCCAATTATGCAGTCATGGGTCTTCCCACACGTTGATTATTTTAACGTTGTTACCAGCTTTGGGGGGAAGAGCAGTAGGTTATAGATCGACATCAGTAGATACAGTGGTACCTCAGGTTAAGAACTTAATTCGTTCTGGAGGTCCATTCTTAACCTGAAACTGTTCTTAACCTGAAGTAGTCTTTGCTTCTTCCAGTATACAGTGGCACCTCTGGTTACGTACTTAATTCGTTCGGAGGTCCGTTCTTAACCTGAAACTGTTCTTAACCTGAAGCACCACTTTAGCTAATGGGGCCTCCCGCTGCTGCTGCGCCACTGGAGCACGATTTTTGTTCTCATCCTGAAGCAAAGTTCTTAACCCGAGGTACTATTTCTGGGTTAGCGGAGTCTGTAACCTGAAGTGTATGTAACCTGAAGCGTATGTAACCCGAGGTACCACTGTAATCTGTGGAATTAAGTGAAATGGAACCAGAAGTGAGGCTCTTTGAATCCAAAGGTGTATCTACACTTCAGACACCTTCAATCAGAGTCAATATTTGTTCACACTCCCCAGGGATCCCTGATAACTGTCATCTGTGCAACAGATCTCCAGCAAAAGCTCTCCGTGCTCATGCTAAACTACAGTTCCCAAACCCCTTTGGAAAAAGCTATACCTGAACTAGTATATTTTTGTAGTAATAGTTACTCTTTGAGGAATTCCCATATGACGTCAGTTGAAGTATTACTGTCTGGAAATGTTCCCCTACTAGGTCTATCAGTCTCTGTGTGTACATTATTACTTATATCCACACTACAAACATGTTTTGGAAACCCTGTAGAATACGAAATAGAAGCTTAGGTTTTCAAGTTGAGATTGAATTTTTAAATTTTATTTTAAGCAGCAAAATAATATATTTTCTCTCTCTTTGAGAATATAATTGCTATTCATTTCTTTAAGCAGAACTCCACCTTCAATTTATGAAACCTGGATGTTAACATTTAAGGCTACCAATGAGGTAAGCTGGTTTTTCTTGTCAAGTTCACTGCACACAAACATCAATTTTACTCCTTTTCAGGTAAAATGTGTGCCACACTATGCAGGATGATATATTAGCACAGTATGTTTGATTGGTAAGAAATGATAAGTGGAACAGTGGCCCCGCAGGGATCGTCCAAATCATACTAGAATCAAAAGGGTTGAGAGATGACTGCATCTGTGTGACAAAATGGAGCATTCTGGGCCCTCCTGACAAAGAACGAACTGTAAGGTGCCAAGGGATTCAAAATGGGGATTTATTCTGCAGAACCCATGTGCTTTCTGCCATAAAGTACCAAAACAGCTTCCATGTACGGAAGGGGTACTGGCTTCATCTTTCCCACAACACAGCTCTACCTATATAATAAAAAAGAAGGTACGGCAGCTCATTAGCCCAGCCAGAACTAGTGCTGAGCCAAAATATTCAGCTCAACTTTTGGGAGGCTTTTGTGCAGTTGG
The DNA here is from genome assembly GCF_964234715.1 of Podarcis melisellensis. Taxonomy (NCBI): domain Eukaryota; kingdom Metazoa; phylum Chordata; class Lepidosauria; order Squamata; family Lacertidae; genus Podarcis; species Podarcis melisellensis. Next base: position 81,435,940 of record NC_138539.1, read on the forward strand.
ACAAAAATTCCATCAAAGACTGATTTGCGGGGAGGGGGTCTTAACCCTAATTGTGAGGTAGCTGCATATTTTCCTTACTTTTTCCTTTCCTTTCCTTTTAAACTTACCCCTACTTGGCTTTTTTGTATACAAAAGAAAGAAAGAATCCCTCTACTTCGCCCATTTCTGAATGTGATTCCCTGAATATCCCACACAAATCATCCCACAAAAGTGGTGTAACTGGCACACCTTTAGCCCAAACAGGTGAGACGAGGAACCAGTTCTGGCCTGTGCAATTGTGGAGCCCTCAGTCTGAAGAAGAAGAAGAAGAAGAGTTTGGATTTGATATCCCGTTTTATCACTACCCAAAGGAGTCTCAAAGCGGCTAACATTCTCCTTTCCCTTCCTCCCCCTCAACAAACACTCTGTGAGGTGAGTGGGGCTGAGAGACTTCAAAGAAGTGTGACTAGCCCAAGGTCACCCAGCAGCTGCATGTGGAGGAGCGGGGAATCGAACCCGGTTCACCAGATTACGAGTCCACTGCTCTTAACCACTACACCACACTGAAGCATTTGTCCAGCTCTGGAGTCATGCAGACTGCATGGCTTAACCTTGCCTTCATTACCTGCTTGAGCTGGAACCTGCCTGGCTGCCAGCCCAGTTTCAAGAATATATTTTGCCCCTTGCCCTTGGGGATTTGATCTGCCTGTGCCAGATCCAGACCCCTAGCTGTGTCTTGTCTTGGAGAGTTTTAAAACCTGACACCAAATTAGGCTTCCCACATGTTCCTAATGCACTCATAGAAACAGATCTTCTTATAGGCTGAACTGGTTAATGGCGAAGCCTCATTAACATCCCTGAGGTTATTGGGGTTCTACTTTTGATTGAAATGTGGTGGGAAATAAAAATATAAACTCCTGATGTCACCAGAGAACCCAAATAATATGATGGTTGTTTTGTTGTTATCATTTTTTTATTACAAAGTTATTTTTATGGCTCTGGTTTTGTATCATAAGCTTGTAGGGATTTTAGGAAGGGTTCTTGCTGGGTTTTTGCCATCTAAAGCTCCAGAAAAGATTTTAAATGAATGAATGGATAGGTACATTGTTGATGTTCATAGGTAAAGTAAAAAAAATTCCTTCCAGTAGCACCTTAGAGATCAACTAAGTTTGTTTTTGGTATGAGCTTTCGTGTGCATGCACACTTCTTCAGATAGCATGCACATGAAAGCTCATACCAATAACAAACCTAGTTGGTCTCTAAGGTGCCACTAGAAGGAATTTTTTAATTTTGTTTTGACTACGGCAGACCTACACGGCTACCTACCTATAAATAGGTAAAGTAGCCACTCTAGTAAAATGTTGTCTCCTTGAAGCTGACCCAAAAACTCCAGCTGGTGTAGAAGGCTGCGGTGACACTCCTTTCGAGGTCCTTGCTGCAGGACCACATTCATCCAGTGCTATACCAGCTGCAATGGCTCCTGACGGAGTACAGGGTCAGGTTTAAGGTGCTGGCTTTGAACTTTGAAGCCCTATCCAGCCTAGGATCCTTGTACCTACAGGACCTCCTCTCCTGGTATGCCCCGCGGAGGACCTTACGGTCCGCAAATAATAATATCTTGGAGGTCCCGGGCCTCAAGGAGGTTAAACTGGCCTCAACCAGGACCAAGGCCTTTTCGCCTTTGGCCCCAGCCTGGTGGAATGCTCTATCGCAGGAGACCAGGGTCCTGTGGGACTTGATATACTTCCACAGGGCCTGCAAGACAGAGCTGTTCTGCCTGGCCTTCGGTCCGGGCCCAGTTTGACGCCCCTTTATGGGACCCTGGAAGTTACCTCTTCGGCCCGTTTATCAGCTCATGTGGGACCAATATGGATAGCTGGCCCTGATGAATACTTGAGGTTCCCGACCCCTGTGGTTGTAATTTCATGGGCAGTCATTTAACTTTATCCTGATTCTAATTTTTAAACTGTATTTTAATCAATTGTTTGATTGTGTTTTAATGTATTTGACATTTGATGTTAGCCACCCTGATGTTAGTCTTGGCTTGGGAGGGCGGGGTATAAATAAAAAATTACTTACTTACTATTTGATGTTTGTGGTTTCCAAAATATTCAGGATTCTTTGCATTCCACAAGGAAAGTGTTGTTTTTTTTTATAAACTGCATTGAAAATTTCCATATTTTGAATATGCTCCAGGAATAATTGTCCCTGTCTAGGTATGGGCTGGCAATGCATGGAAACAGCTTCCCACAAGCATATCTCTTACAAATGCTCATGTAAACAGGTGAGAAATGCTCCTGGTCTCACAAACCTGAGAAAGAACAAAATCTCTGCCAACAGGCCATGGACTTCCCACAAATCTAGCTTGCAGAAGCTCCAAGCATGGACAGGCTAGAAGAAAATTTATGTGTGATCAGCTGTTTGGGAGGGGGAGCTGAATTCTGTCCCCCTCTCTCCTCCCTTCCAAACAGCTATTTGGCATAACTGATGCTTTCTAAAAGTACTCCTCATGTGCAGTCCTGGCAGTTGCACAACTGTGTTACTGGATTAGGACTAATGTACTTTGGTATAATTACAGCATACCCATGTGTGTGTTTACCCCTTGTGTTCCATGATGCTTACTCCTAGATAAAGTCTGCATAGGATTTCAGCTGTAGTCCATTTTCATATTTAATAAAGAACTTTATTTTTCAATTAAATCCATGTGGTTTTTGTAGCCTCCAAGGCTTTTTCTGATATGTCCCTTTCGAACCTTTGTTGCCCATATAAAAATCTTCCTACAATATTTACTGCTGTTTCTATGAGTGGTTTGGCATCAGGTGTGCTGAACTGAAAATACTGTAATAGATTGGGCTGACATTATACGACTTAAGGTCCCAGTACTTCAGCAGAATTGCTGCCCAACTTTCCATATTCAGAAAATATATCTGCATTTTATCTTCTGGGTTTATTGTATCCATTTTAGTACTTTAACCTTTGTCATTTGACTCCATTAAACTCCATGGATTCTTCAGCTGTTTCTGAGGGAAGAGATTTCTTACCTAGGACGCTGAACATTTTATAGTGTTCTGTAATTGTAGCATTTTATTTAAGGGTATTATAAGCAACACATAAGTCTGCCATAACTGAGGCTTTTTCAGCTGTTTGAATTAATGCAAATTCTGTTACCATTATATTTTATAAACAGGGCATAAAAGAATGTTCCAAGTGAAACAGAAGCGGAGAACTCTGCGATCATGCAATTTTCCTCAGATTTATTGCCTGTGAGTCTCTGTGTAAATTCTAGCAATTTCACAAATTGGAAATGGCTCCACCACATTGTCTTCTGTATTTATAAAGGGGTTCATAATTACCAACATTCTTTTTCAGAGCCCTTTAGATATAGGCAGCTCTTATTTATTACATGCTTGCTTTTTAAAATACATTTTGCACTGAATATGTATCAGTTTGCCTTAGTCAATGTTAAGATTCATTTTGCCATGTGTCAGTGTGATTATCCAGCAGATAAACAGTATTGTGAATAAAAGCCTTTATATACTCCCCGTTCCTCTCAAATTGAGCTCATTGAAGCTGGTCTTCAGGAACAGGAAAAGAGGGGGAAATCAAAACATCACATGGTTGGATAGCCTGTTTAAGAGGTTTTGCTGAGATGCAAACTAAGGGTGCAGGGAATATTTGTGCATTTCATTATGGGGAGCAGAACAAACATTTGGGGGTATTTCCAATGTTTCCCCTCCTTGCTCATCTTGTTCACTGTCTGGATTGCCTCCTGATCTGCAACATCTTTGCCCAATTGACTTCTATTTAGTGGCATTTATATATTTTTCTTTCTAGGGGGGTGATGTCAAGATGATATCTCAAAGGGAGTTAACCCACTCCAGCCTGCCTCTCTCACAAGTTCCTCTCTTCTATCCATCATCTCTCTATATGTATTTTCATTTATCCAAAATTTATCTTCATAAATCAAAACATATGCATAAGTTAATAGAGTACTATTAAAAATTAACAGTCATAAAGAAAGCAAAGGAGGAAGGAAATTAAAAGAAAAGAGAGGTTCCCGCTTTTCTATCTGCCAATTATTTGTATATCAATTATTCAAAATATTTAACCTTTACACTCCAAAAATATCCAGCTTTTCCCCATTTTGCTAGATGGTAATCCCAGATTTTCTTCCCGGGCACCCAGAATTCACAAACACATTCTTTATCATGGTCCAAAGACCCACAAAAACAATTTCAAGAGCCAAGTACAACAGAAATATGGAAAAGTCGTTTACTAGACAGTCACTCAGAATCCATCTTTTCTCAATCAGGAAGTCCAATTCATTTATGTATTGTTATCTTCAAGTGTCCAAAATAACCTTTTTCCATTTCCTTGTGGCAAAACCTCTGACACATTTTGATGGAAGTAAGAAACAGTGTTTCTGCAAATTATTAAACTGCCAGAGGAACTTCCCAGGGCTGGTTCCATGTTTTTTGGGTACTCTGGACTCCTTGCTATAGAATTGCCCCTTATTTATTGAGGGAAGACAAAGTGAAAATATGGCTGGGGATGGTAAAGGGAAGCAGACAACACAAGAACAGATAAGTCATGCTCACTTGATTCAAGGCCTGCTCATCTTGTAGTCCTTGAAAGTGCAGGTTAACAGCAGTAGCTCAAGGAAAGATAGGTGCTCACAATTGTTATGATATCAGGAGCCATTATGCCAACCTCACTCTCAGCTCAAGCCTACTTGCATGCTAAGAAAGCAAGGGACCCCACGTAATATGATGAACATTTTACTAGTCTAGTGTTTATATCTAAATTCTCTCTCTTGCTCTCTTGTTTGTTTGTTTGTTTGTGTGTGTGTGTGTTTGTTTATTTTTTGTACTGCCTTTCCCCCCAAAATCACAGGGCAGTTTACAATACAAAAGCACAAAAAGGAAGTTCGTAAATCGGGTCCTCCCTTAAAGAGGGCATGTGTTGTGTTGGGACCTGGCAACCTGTGTTGTGGGTGGGTATGTTTGGATAACCACAAGACCCGATTGGTAGGTTCCTTGATGCAGGGTTCAGTCAGGCCAATGGGGCACAGGCTAAATGGATCAAGGGATCTATATATACCTATGCACATGACCCAGAGCTTCCTCTTTCGGTGCCTGCATTGGAACACCAACAATGTGTTCGCTGCGAGCCGAGAGAGAGAGCGATCTACTTTGATGATTCAGGGACTTGATGGTTTGGTCAACCCTTGTGCCCGTGCCTCAGTCCAGGGAGGGCATTTGGGTGGCGGAGATAGCCTGCTCCCGGCTTTCCACTTATCCAGGTGTTCACCCTAGGCTCACCTATGCTGGTGCCCTGGGTCAGCGCTACCTGCAACGGTGCAGGGAGCTACTCAAACCAGAGCCTATGCAACCACTCACTTGCTGTAATCAATAAAGTTGTGGCCTAAATTCTGCCAAAAACCAAACCAAAATTTGAGTCTTGTGTGAATTTATTTATGGGGGGGGGGTTAAGGGTCTCAACACGCAAAAACAAACAAAAACAATACCCCCCACAGTTTAAAAGGCCACAGGTTGTTTAATTAGCCAAAGGCCTGAGAACTACTTTTGCTTGGTGCCTAAAGATATGTACTGAAAGCACCAGACAAGTCTCCCCAAGGAGAGCATTCCACAAATGGGGAGCCACTGCAGAAAAGGCCCCATCTCATCCTTTGGTTCTCTCATGAAGGACGCATACAAAGAAGGGACTCAGTTGCTGATCGCAGGGTCTAGGTCGGTTCATATGGGGAGAGGTGATCCCTTAACCTCTTTGTTGCTGATCTGGAGGTAGCCATTTTTGATCAAAGCAGCTCAAAAAAGAAACTCCAATATAAAATTGTCAAATTACAACTAGGGCCAGCCCAAACGTTAGGCAGAATGGGAGACCGCCTCGGGCACTAGCACTGCTAGGAATTTAATCATCTTCTTATAATGAATTATTGCTGTTGTGATTGGTCATTTATTTATTTGCATAAATCTAAGCTTAAACCTAGTTGTCATACATCGTACTTTGGGCAGTTCAGTTCCATCAGACCTCACAGTTGACAGTTTTTCTCTCTGTGCGGGCATTTATAAACACTTCTGCAACATCTGATGGAGACTCTAGGCATTGAAACCTTACATCATAATACATTTTCAGGCACCATAGGACTATTGCTGCCACATTCTAGCTTCTTTCCTGTTTGGGCCCTTCTATGTTTAGTAAAGACTTCAGTTGCTAATGACGTTCTGTTCTCACTCAATGAATTCTGATTATTTCTCCCTCTGTGAATTCTTTTGCGTGAAGCAAGTTTGCTGCTCCCACTGCAGCTCTTTTCCATGGTGTGGGTCCTCTGTATAAGCTGTAATTGCAAAACGGAAACCTCTTCTCATTCGCGATAAATGTTTCTTATACTTAAGGTGAAATTCAGTTGATCACCAGTACAGATCGCAAAAATGTATAAAACCGGGTCAAATATATGTTGGAAATGTAAAGAAAAAGAAGGAACTTTTTGTCATATGTGGTGGGAATGTAGAGAAATTTTTAAAAATTGGGAAATGAATTGAATTGTAAAAAATGTTTTAAGTGACATTTGTAAAAAAAACCAAAAGCATTTTTGTTAGCGATTGTAGGACAAGACCTGCCAAGAAAAACAAAGAATTTATTTATGTATGTTACAACAGCAGCAAGAGTCACAACAAAAGAACAGTGCCAAGAAAAATTGATGAGTTGTGCAGAGTTGGCTAAATTGGCACATAAATTGTGAGACAAGGACAACTGTGGCTTTAAGGAAGAATGGGAGCTTTTTACAAACTATCTAAAAAGACAACAAAATGAACTGGACTCCTTGGCAGGTTTTGAATAAACATACACAAATTTATTGGTTGATAACATGTTAGATAGATAATGTGAGGATGTGTAAAATTTTATAACATGCAGAGAATAATATGTGCTGAGAAATCAGAGAGAGGAGCTGAGGAAGTCCCTGGTGGGGTGGGGAGGGATGGATGGAAGGGAGGGAGGGAGGGAGGGAGGAAAGGGGGGAAATGATGTACATGGAACTGGTGGAAATGACCGGCAGAATCCGAGACCAGGGAGAAGAGTCGGTGGAGGAAGATTGGAAGAAATTTAAAGACTATCTACAGAAACATTGTAAAATTAATGAATGTTAGAAGGATGTTGGAATGAAGTTATGTGGTTTTAGCAGAAATGTTATAAAGGTTTAGGAAAAAACAGACTGTTAATTGCTGAAAGGAGGGAAAGTAAAGTTACATTATATTAAGATAAATTACAGGACAAAAATTGGAAAAGATGGAAAGGATTTGCTGAAATAGTTAACCGAACCAGAATACAAAAAAGGGAGGTGTGAGGAGGTCAAGGAAACAAGCAAATGAAAGATAAGTTATGGGAAGGTTTGATGTGTTTTTTAATTGTTTTATTTTTCTGTTCTTTTTTTCTTTTTCTTTTTTTCCTTACTGTGATGTGCTGTTTTGTTTTTGTTTAATATGGTGTTTTTACTTTTTCTTTTTGTAACTTTTAAAATTTTAATAAATATTATTTTCACACAAAAAAAGAAAGGGGGGAAATGATGTATGGTTATATGGTTTGCTAATTTGTTATGTTGAAATTGCTAATAAAAATATTTTTTTAAAAAAACTGGAAGATCTAAAATATATATATATATTCAGTTGATCAAATTCAGCATTTGTCCTGGAAATTTGTCTTCTCCCCATCTGCCACTGCCACCTTATTCTTCAGAGATCTCCCAGATTCAGCATAACATATTGGTATTCCTCAATAAGCGAGCAGGATTGAAAACATTAATCCTTATCTCTGGATCTGCTGCAGGTGTTGTGCAGGGAGAGTCCCAGAGAGGCAGGAACAGGTTCTTAAATAGGGAGAAATAAAGACTCACTTGACTTGCAAAAATAAAAAAGGAGTATATAGGCACCAGCCTGTCACTCAAGGGAAACTACAAGACATGGGGAACTAGGCTTGCAGGAGGTGTTTTAAATAAGCAGCTAAGTTCTGTGCTTTTAGGGCATTGAAATCTCTTCAGAGTTTCCGTGAAAGTAAGAAACAGTTTGACTGACTTTAGCTGAAGTCTTGGTATTGCTCGCTTGGAATAGCAATGAAACATGTCAAAGGCCAGTCATTCCTAGAGCTCGAGCTACTATGCTATTCCTGCACACAGATTTCCAAGCTGCACTTTGAAACCTATATGGAAGCCAGCAACCTTGATCCATTTGAGGAGCCATTGTTGTACAGACCCTGGAGGCTGAAGGGAAGATCATTACACATATTGCTCGTCTGCTGACTTAAGCAGAATGAAATTATCTGGTCTTTCAAGGCAACAAGAGCTCCATTTTGTAGTCAAGGCCTGAGGCACGGTGATCCACAAACCTCCTTTCTCTAAACCAGAGTTATTATCAATGCCAATACTAAATGCGTAGCAATGCCACCTTTTTAAAATGCTCTAATAACAATTAATAATTCTAATAATAATTCTAAAAATCTGGATAAGCCACAGGATATTAGTAGTGAGCACTTGACAAGCAGAGAGAGATCAGTTTAGCTAAATTTGAAGGTGGTCTCATATATAAATAGAACACTGAAGCTGGAATATAACACTCTGAACCTGCCTAGCTGGATATATTACAGCATTAAGATTTTATTATGTTTAGAAGGAGGGAGGCATGCAATGTCTACTGTTTTGCCAGGAGGAGAAACTTCATTGCTTCATGCTTGGTTTGGTACTGAGGAAAGGGTCGTCTCTGCAAACTTTTTTTTCCTTGTTGGGAACAATAATCTCTGAGGGCCTTGGTGGTGGTAGTGGCTGCTAGTGTTATTTATTGAATTTCTTACCTGTCCTTCACCATCAGTTCCCAAGGCAGCTTACAATATAAAAATGTAAAAACTTCCCTATACCTTTAAAGCACATTCAAAATGCATTTTCATTCTGTAAGAATTCTGGGAATTGTAGTTTGTTAATGGTTGCTGAGAATTTCAACTCCACGAGGGGTAAACTACAGTGCCCAGAATTCTTTGAGGGAAAGAATGTGCTTTAAATGTATTTAAAGTCATTCTGGATTCACATCTGTCTATGGAGGCACAGGTCAATTCTGTGTCCAGGGCAGCTGTTTATCAGCTCCATCTGGTACGCAGGCTGAGACCCTACCTGCCCGCAGACTGTCTTGCCAGAGTGGTGCACGCTCTGGTTATCTCTCGCTTGGACTACTGCAATGTGCTCTATGTGAGGCTACCTTTGAAGGTGACCCGGAAACTACAACTAATCTAGAATGCGGCAGCTAGACTGGTGACTGGGAGCAGCAGCCGAGACCATATAACACCATTCTTGAAAGACCCACACTAGCTCCCAGTACGTTTCCGAGCACAATTCAAAGTGTTGGTGCTGACCTTTAAAGCCCTAAACGGCCTCGGTCCAGTATACCAGAAGGAGCATCTCCACCTCCATCATTCTGCCTGGACACTGAGGTCCAGCGCCAAGGGCCTTCTGGTGATTCCCTCGCTACAAGAAGCCAAGTTACAGGGAACCAGGCAGAGGGCCTTCTCAGTAGTGGCACCCGCCCTGTGGAATGCCCTCCCATCAGATGTCAAAGAGAAAAATAACTACCAAACTTTTAGAAGACATCTGAAGGCAACCCTGTTTAGGGAAGCCTTTAATGTTTAATAAAGGTAAAGGTAAAGGTACCCCTGCCCGTACGGGCCAGTCTTGACAGACTCTGGGGTTGTGTGCCCATCTCACTTAAGAGGCCAGGGGCCAGCGCTGTCCGAAGACACTTCCGGGTCACGTGGCCAGCGTGACATCGCTGCTCTGGCGAGCCAGAGCCGTACACGGAAACGCCGTTTACCTTCCCGCTAGAAAGCGGTCCCTATTTATCTACTTGCACCCGAGGGTGCTTTCGAACTGCTAGGTTGGCAGGCGCTGGGACCGAAAGACGGGAGCGCACCCCGCCGTGGGGATTCGAACCGCCGACCTTTCGATCGGCAAGCCCTAGGCGCTGAGGCTTTTACCCACAGCGCCACCCGCGTCCCGAATAATGTTTAATAGGTTATTGTATTTTAATATTTTGTTGAAAGCTGCCCAGAGTGGCTGGGGAAGCCCAGCCAGACAGATGGGCTGGATATAAATAAATTATTATTATTATTATTATTAAGGTTTTATGTGTACGCAGCCTTAGTTAGTTAGACCGTGTGCAGAGGAAGGCCATCAAGGTGATCAAGGGTCGACAAACCAAGCCTTGTGAGGAATGGTTGAGGGAGCTGGGTACGTTTAGCCTGGAAGAGAGGAGACTGAGAGGAAATATGATAGACATCTTCAAATATCTCAAGGGCTGCCACGTGGAAGATGGAGCAAGGTTGCTTACTCCTGCTCTAGAAGTAGACCAATGGATTCAAGTTGCAAGAAAGGAGATTCCAACTATTATTATTATTATTATTATTAAATTTTATTTATACCCCGCCCTCCCCGGCCAGAGCTGGGCCAGTAAAATTACAATAAAAACATAATAGAAAAAATAAACAAACCCAATTTAAAATGCAGGTCAAAATACAATTTAAAATGCAGCCTCATTTTAAAAGTAGCCCATAGATCAAAACCATAAGGGGAGAGAAACATAAGGGTCAGACTGAGTCCAAACCAAAGACCAGGCGGAACAGCTCTGTCTTGCAGGCCCTGCAGAAAAATTTCAAGTCCCGCAGGGCCCTAGTCTCTTGTGACAGAGCGTTCCACCAAGTCGGGGCCAGTACTGAAAAGGCCCTAGTTGAGACCAATCTAACCACCTTGCGACTTGGGACCTCCAAAGTGTTGTCATTTGTGGACCTTAAGGTCCTCCGCTGGGCATACCAGTAGAGGCGATTCCATAGAACTTTCTAACAGTAAGACCTGTTTGACAGTGGAACACACTCCCTTGCGAGGTTGTGGGTTCTCTTTCCTTAGAGGTTTTTACGCAGAGGTTAGATGGTCATCTGCCATGGATGCTTTAGCTGAGATCCCTGCATTGCAAATGACATTTCATGTTGCACCAGATTTGGCTCAATGGCAGTCAGTCTTGAACACAGTTTGGAATAGGAGTCATATATGTCGGCATAGCTTCCTCCACCTATTTATATTTTAGATTGCTCAGCTAAATGCTTATTTCTTGTTTTTTCAAATGAACCACTGTGGCCGATTCATGAGAACCACCAAACTTTAAAAACTGCAGGTGACAATCTGAGAGCTGTAGGCACAATCAACTACAGAGTAATTGAGCAGGGTAGCAATGTAGGGAAGACATGTTTTTTGCCAAAGCACCATGCCAAGCTATGAAAAGCTTCTGTTAAGACTTTAGTGTGCTTTGAGCTTCTACTCCAGAACACTGACTCTTCAAAATCTATTGTGTGCTAACTTCCTGGTTCTGGGAACGTAACGACAGAGCAATGCTACTGAAGTGAAGCACTATGTTTACGAAGGTAATCAATAGCATGATTAACTTGGTAAAGTAGAAGGCTGATCAATCTTATTATTGATCAGTTTAACAAATGCATTAGAGTGTCTGTGTAGTATGGCTACATGTGTCAATGGCAGGCTACATGCGCATTGAACTAGTCAAATTGTCTTGCTATAGATGCACATAGTATTGAACAGAACAAGAGCCAAAGGCATCAGAAATTTGTTCGTTTACTTGTTTGTTTGTTTGTTTTGTTTAAACATTTCCATTATGTCACTCACTGTCAGTTTTCAAGGTGGTTTCAAATACTGGAAGTAAAAGTTGGCTCAGCATTCCTTCAGTTTATCTGTTCATGCAGCAATTACCGCATATGCGGATGGCGCTGTGAGTTAAACCACAGAGCCTAGGACTTGCTGATCAGAAGGTTGGCGGTTCAAATCCCCGTGACAGGGTGAGCTCCCATTGCTCGGTCCCTGCTCCTGCCAACCTAGCAGTTCGAAAGCACGTCAAAATGCAAGTAGATAAATAGGTACTGCTCCGGCGGGAAGGTAAACGGCATTTCCATGTGCTGCTCTGGTTCGCCAGAAGCGGCTTAGTCATGCTGGCCACATGACCCGGAAGCTGTACACCAGCTCCCTCGGCCAATAAAGCGAGATGAGCGCCGCAACCCCAGAGTCAGTCACAACTGGACCTAATGGTCAGGGGTCCCTTTACCCTTTACCTTTATTGCACAGCAAGCAGCACGCTGTTCGACAGGAGTCAACAGTTTGCAGATCAACTAGTCTCTTGAGTGGATGTTGTTGTTGTTGTTGTTGTTGATAATGATGATATGTTATTGAACTACATCATACTCAAAGGAGAACCACTGAAATCATGGGCTTAGGATAGTCATGACTAACTTAAGTTCATGGTTCCAATGCAAGCAAAATCCCTGATCTGGACCGTGTGCAGAGTAGAAATGAATTTGCTCTCAACCACAAGAATGAGTTTCAAAGCTGTACTGGAAACAATCTTAAACTAGTTACAAATAAGCAGTGGCAAAAATACAAAGTAACACATTGCTCTTAAACAAATTAGCATTGCAGTCCCGTCTTCTTTTTAGGCTTTAATACAGTTCAATAAACTTTCATTTCTCTGGTCCCAGAGCAAAAGATCTTAAGCAATTTGCTTGTTCATCATCACAGAGATTGGCCACTACAGTTCCTACTGCTTCTGCTGGCTCCATTGCTGAAGAAGACAATGAGTTCTCAGGTTTCATCTTCCTGCTATGAGAAATTTCTGCTTGGCTTTCCGGTGATGAGTCAGCAACTACCCTAAAGACTTAAACAGAAACATCCAACATTTTCTGCTGGATTTGCTAGAGTGAAACCTCCTGCCAAATGCAAACTTCTCTACTTTGCAAATGTTAACTTTTCCATAAGTTTTTTCAGACTTTAAACCATATAAGCATTACATTTTATGTATATTAAACTAATATATTTAACACACTCTGAGTATTACTTAGTTGGATAGCATTTATGATAATGATGATTCACTTCTTCTCTATTGCCAACACATTAAGTAAAAAATGTTATGACGTTATTTTCAGGGAACATGCTGTTAGGAACACAATATTAAATAATCACTGGAGATTTTAAAGGAATGTACACATCTATTTACTCTGTTTTGAATATATTCTTAAATAAGAATTCAGGGTGATCTACAAAAACTCAGTGAAACATTAAAAATACAAAACCATTCCATTTAAAATTGCATATTATCAATCCATCACTGAGGTACAGCATTGAAAAACATCACATTGATACTGAACACCCCTATCTGTCCCAAAGGCCTGGGTAAAGAAACTGCCTTCAAAAGATGCTGAAATATCAACACTGAGGAGGACAACCACAGAGGAAGGGAACCACAGGTGTGGTGCCACCACTAAGGAGGCCCTTTTCCTCAGCAGTGTACAAAAGGTTGTGCCTATTGGCAAAATCTTAAAGCCTGGGCTAGCAGATATAAGAAAATATACTTCTTCAAATATTTGAGACCAAGTCATTCTAGTCTTTATATATCCATGTCAAAACATTGAAATTTGCTCAGAAACGGTGATAATAATCACTCTGGGCGGCTTTCAACAAAACATTAAAATACAATAATGCATCAAACTTTAAAAGCTTCCCTAGACAGGGCTGCCTTCAGATGTCTTCTAAAAGTCTGGTAGTTGTTGTTCTCTTTGCCATCTGGTGGGAAGGCGTTCCACAGGGCGGGTGCCACTACCGAGAAGGCCCTCTGTCTGGTTCCCTGTAACTTGGCTTCTCACAGCGAGGGAACTGCCAGAAGGCCCTCGGTATTGGACCTCAGTGTCCGGGCTGGATGATGGGGGTGGACACACTCCTTCAGGTATACTGGACTGAGGCTGTTTAGGACTTTAAAGGTCAGCACCAACACTTTGAATTGTGCTCAGAAACATACTGGGAGCCAATGTAGGTCTTTCAAGACTGGTGTTATGTGGTCTCGGCGGCCACATAACAGTCACCAGTCTGGATTAGTTGTAGTTTCCAGGTCACCTTCAAAGGTAGCCCCACATAGAGCACATTGCAGTAGTCCAAGCGAGAGATAACCAGAGCGTGCACCACTCTGGCGAGGCAGTCCACGGGCAGATAGGGTCTCAGCCTGCGTACCAGAAGGAGCTGGTAAACAGCTGCCCTGGACACAGAATTGACTAGAGTTCTCCCCATTTGTATCCAGAGTAGATTTTACTGACGTCAGTAGGTACTTAGACTTATTCATTGTAATAGAAGCTCCTGGCTTATGAGAGGTACAGTTGGACTGTGGAAGCATTAAATTATATGTTTAATGTACGTAAAATGTTGGGGAGCCTATTCCAGAGCCCTGGTGTTTTTTCACTCTAGGGTAGGGCAGGCTGAGTCTTGTGACTGGCTCATGAGGTATTTTTTCCTAACTCATGTAACCTGAGCTTCTCTGCTACTATCAACAGGGAAGCTATGTGTTGTGTTGGTTCTTTGGGTGGTGTTTGTCTGTATGTGTTACAACAGCAGAGAGACACACAAGCTGTTTTTGCTCTCCAGAAGCGTGAACTTACTCTGGGATCAGAGGAAGAGATTTCCCGGACTTAAGAAGACTGATGCCCATTACTAATATGCAATGTGGCATTTTGTTGTTTCGCAACTGTTAATGTATGTAACAAAATGTTTAAAAACCAAGTTCTGCAAGTAAAGCTTTAGAAGTTATTTCTTGTGGTAAAGAGGATTCATTTCTACATGAGAATCAGATCCATTGGCACTTTATATTCTAACAGGAAGTTCTGGAGCAAAAGGGGTTGGAAAACAAAAGAGAGGAAAACAGAAGAAGCCATCATGAGAAAATTGCTGGGAGGAATAGAAGAGGACAAGGATGCCAGAATAAAATAAGAACAGCAGAGGCACAAAACGAACAAAACAAATGAGGAATTAGAAATATCGAAAGCATTTTGGAAATCTGATAGAGATGATACAACTCCTGATCAATAAGTGTCGGGACAACAAAGTATTAACAGAGAGGTACAAAGGAAACTGGATTGCACAGTGCTTGTTTCCTTTGGTTTTCTCAAAAATTCTAAATTGTGATGTGATGGTTATTGACACCAATATAGGCAATAAATGGGGATAAAAGTGGTAGTTATAGTCACATTATCTATCTAACCATTTGGTACATATTCAGGCCACCAAGCCTTCCTGTTTTGAGAAGTTTCTGCAATATCCATTCTCTCCTCTTCCTCCTCTCCACCTGCCTGCCTCGCTTTCTCCCAGAGTGGGGTACACTTTTACAATCCAGCAACTCAAATGACAGGCAATCCAGTCAGGGCTTAGTTTAAAGTCACAACAAGGCTTCAGTCGACTCTGCCATATGTATCAAGCTGAGTTGCTCCCCTCCAGCCCACGCTCATCAAAGCATTAGCAGGAACATTTGTCAAATTCTCTCATTTTAAATCCTAAAGCATAGAAACTCATCTGTTTTCGAGCACCACCCCTTGACATAGACGTTTGATCTATCAATCCCCTTTGAGAAAACCTTGAAGTCAGGTGGTTTTCCATCATATTAAGGAAGGGCAAATATGCTATCCACCTTCAATAAAGTAAAAGAGGGGAGTAACAGGCCCATTAGTTTACCTTTGATCACAATTAACATTACCCATCTCCATTACCATTATCATTTATGAAGATTGTCAGGCTTCACTTTCAAGTATGTCTATGCTAGGAAAGGTAGCACGGTTGAATTCGGGCACAAAAAAGTTTGGATCCCTGCATTATGGGGGTTGGACTGGATGACACTCATGGTCCCTTCAGCCTTGCCGCATACTATGTGAGACTTACAAAAGAAGCAAGAGGACAATGATGCCATTGATCTCTCAGCATCCCAGAGCCTTCATAGCATGTGGAGTGAGGCCATTGATATGTTGAGTTCTCAAAGTCAGTGGTGCAGGTGAGTTGTTTAAAGTCTAGGCTTAACAGCCTTTTAATGGTGATGTGTAATGTTTCACTTACTTCAAAATGTGGTCAGCCCTACTCTCCTGCTCATTCTGCTGAGTGAAGCATGCCCTAATACCACCACTGATCAAAATACTGATCAGAAATCATATTAAACCTAGACAATTTGGGTTCCATTTCAGGCAGGACTCCACGCAAAAACAGAACCCCAATTTCTGGCATTAATGGGGACACTCTGAGTGACTCAGACAATGGAATTCCATTTTAAAGTAAAGGCATGGTTTAGAGCCATGGATAAGAACATTTCTGCATATACGACAAGTAGGACTTGTCTCCTCCAGCCTGTTTTTATCAAAACAATAGTTGGAACATTTGTCAGATTCTGTCGTTCTCAATTTTAAAGCAGAGAAACTCATCTGTTTTCAAGCACAACTTCTTGGCCTAGACTGTTACTCAATATGACCATTTCTTTCCCGCTACAGGAATGGTAATCCTTAATCCTGCGTTTTAAAAAGCTAAAACCAACAATTATGGTACAATTCAGCCAATGTTAAACACTTAACTGTTGTTGTTGTTATTATTGTTATTATTATTTCTACAGTAGAGATTTGAACATTGCTTAATTCTCTCATTGAACTCAGCAGGATGGAAGGGTTCTCAACTTGGATGAGATTGTGCTCCTCAATTTTATTTCCATATTTACTTTTGAAATTATTCAACTTGCTTCCCCAGCCCCCCCCCCCGTTAAATGAAACACACAAAATGGCATGTATTCCTCCCCTGCCCGAGAAGGAAATGAAATGCTTGATTAGAAACAAATCTTGTATTAAAGTATAAACAAGGAAACAGATTTAACATTAAGATTTAAGGGATGTCCTCATAAACACCTGTGCCTTCACCAGGCAGTTAAATTTCAGTGAAGGAAGTTGGACAAAGGGGTTGTTGGGCGCAATATGGCCTTGGCTCAATCTCTTAACCAAATGTGAGCCTTAAAATGTGTGTGTGTGGGGGGGAGGAATCCAACACAGGGATCGCTCTTTAGAGCTATGCCTGGCTCCCTCCAAATAAATGCAGTTTGCCTCGTTGTTTAATCAATGCATCATCTTCATCATCCTGTACAACTGTACCCTAGGAATGTAATGAATTCAGTTCTCTATTGATATTATTGCGTTGGTCCATAGGACAGGGCTCTCGCTCCCCCTCGCCCCCTTTTCCGAGGGCATGAGCAAACTTGCCCCCCTGTTGTGTTATTTTCTGCGAGGCTTTCTTGCCCTCCCTGACTTCCAATGATCAATACACTTTGTTGTGGGCTGGGAGGTGGAGGCGGACGGGGAGGAGAAAAGAGACGAGAGAATGGCAAACTCTGGGAAGGCCCGCTCAGCCGAAAACCTCCCATGAATAAAGCACTTAAGATGTAGACTGTATAATTAAGTGAGGACCTGCACTCCAGTCTCCCGTTGCACAGAGGCGGGTTATTAAGATGAGCGAAACACGCTATCATTATCCGGTAAAGAGTATGATGATTGGCTGCTCTGTGTCAGGCCTCTGGTGGCTGGCTTTGTCACAAATGCGGAAAGGAGAGTTCACTTTCTGTCAAAACTGGCTTTGCCAAATGTTATCATTTTAAAGGCCGTGAAAGAGAGGGAGCTGGGCCTAGGGGTATACACAGCCCCATATGCTGGTGACAGAGATACAAGTGTAATTCTAGACTATTAGAGTGACATATAAGATCGTTTCTGCCCCAGAACATGAGACAGCTGAGGGGATTATGCAGGACAGGCTGTCATGCAATAAAATTTTCAGAAATCTGTTAACCCCAGCTCAGACCCAGTGAATATTTTATTGCTGAACACTGTGGAAAAGGGATATTTATTAACTATAGAAAGGTATAGCCAAGAGGCTGGGTGGATGGAAGGTTACAGAGAGCCAAGCTCACTTGATATTGTACGGCAGAAGGAACAGAATGACAAGGGAGGGTGTGTGTGTGGAGAATATCTCTTCAACGTGTCAGGGAATATTTGCATCTGAGGCAGAAATCACTCATAATAAATAGGTGACATTGAAATCCGAATGGGAGGAGGGAGGCTATTTGCTCTTAAGGCAAAGTGCAGTCCCTGTGGCATTCAGCAGTAGAGTCCATACGCATTCAGACATGCAATGTATTTGACAGAAACCACAGCAGCTTCAGGTGATGTCCTGGCAAACCCAGGTGTGCTCCTTTGGTGTCGGTGACTTTATGTGAACCGAGACTGTGGCACTCTTCAATTTCAGAGAAAAAGAACTGGCATGATTGTCGATCTCACCTACTGTTCTTTTGCAGCATCGCTATATCAAAAAGGTTTTGCTGTGTGCCAAAGGCAGGCATTAATGACTAACCTCTAACTAAACTCATACAAATCAGGGCTGCACCAAATATTATCCAGCTGTGTATTTTATGCCCCACACACATCCGCCCCTGGGGCAGTGGTCTACACTAGTAATTTTCTCTCCCAAAAATGACTGGTGGCATTATTACTATTATTAAGTCTGCTGGCTGTTGCTGCTTTCATAACTCACTCTCCAAGGCTACTTCAGGTTCTTCTTTCTTCCAAGAGAGTGATCCCACATAGCCAGAGAGATGATGTCACAGTCCTTTGTAGCTTGTCAGAGCTGGCGACACAATGACATCAGTGAGGGAAAGTAAGGAGAAGTCAGAGTGAACAGCAAAGGTTTCCTAAAGCAGATTAAAATAAATAACTGAAATTTTATCTCTCTCTATCTCTTTTGGCAGTGCCAAACATGTTCATTTTTTTATTTTAAAGGAAGTGGTTTTTACCAAGCCCTGATAAATTAATGTAATTGAAATTCTGAACGATAAATAACTATATTATAGCTTTACTATGCAAAATATGAGCATGCAGAACAAATGAGCACAACATTGATTCATTTATTCTTGACTGTATTTTTTGTTTTTGTATTTCTGTTTGTGTACTTCACTACACAGGTTTATGTTTCCTGCCAAAATACATTGTGTAGCTAAAAACAAAAATGCTCTGTTTCCTATTTTTTAAAAATGCATAATTTCAATCCTTTCTTGGACTGCAGAATAAGACAAATTAATATCCCCCTTTAAAGAAACTATCCACACGCATGTCATTAGCAGCATTTATTCTCTGATTTTCTTTTTTTAAGTCGATACATTTCCCATTGCACAGTTTTAACGCAAGTGGCTACAATTACATGTGATCGCATTCAGCCAACAATGTCACAAAGGTCAGCAGAGAAAAATAACATGATATGCTATTTCAAAACTGCCAACATCTGAACGTGGAGACTAGGGTGTAAGAGGAGCCCAGGGGGGGCACTTGGAGAACAAAAGCAGCCCTTCTGCTAATTGACTGAAAAATTAGCCAGGTTCCCCTGTGGGAAGCACACAAGACTACAGCAGATGGAGGCGGCTTGGACACTGTGGTGCAGAAAACTCCTCGAAAACCTGCTGTGAATCTGCCCGCAATTATGGGTCACAACACTTTCCCTTGTTTAACAGAGCACAAGGAGCAAGACAAACAGAGGGGTAGCCAAATGGGAAAGGTGATAACCTATTAAAAATCAGGCAGTTAATCTCTTATTTTAACTGCTAAATAACTGGAATTCCTTGAAGGCCTGAGATCCATGTGTTGTTTTACAGACAATAGTAAAGCCACCTCGGAGCCATTTATTTCAATAGTCTGGGACCACTGATGCTTGCTGTTTCTGTCTTTTATTTACTGTAGGATTGACAGCCCATATTACCATAAAGACTGCATGAGGAGATACAGAAATGGCCCAGCACAGAAAGCAAGCTCCCACAGTAGCATTATCATTTTAATCAATGCCAATATACTAATAAAAAAATTGTGCGTAACTTTTATGTTGGTAGGGATCATACCTAGTTTCCCACTTTGAAATTCAAATGCAGGCCACGCAGTGAAATGCTGCGCGTGTTGGATTTACTTCCAGGTAAACACGCATTGGGTTGTTTCGTTAATGTTTGAATAAATTACCGCAGTGTGCTCAAGGAAATGTTTCCCCGGGACTATTGTTCCAAAGCTGCCTTGAAAACATTTGAAAGCCTGGGACCGCACTGGTGTGGCGCATATTTCAGGGCCCCATGCCCACCTTGATCTAGGCAACATGGCAAAATTACTGGAGTCACAACAGACTAACGCAGTGTTTCCCAACCAGTGTTCCGCGGCACACTAGTGTGCCGCGAGACGTTGCCTGGTGTGCCGTGGGAGGAAGGCGGTGGGGGGGAGGGGGCGCCGCACGCACCCGCGTCAGGAGCCAGCACTTACCTCCCACGGTGCAGGGAAAGACTGGAAGAGCGTCGCAGCAACGCGCAAGCGCAGAGCAGCCGTAAAGGGAGGCGTGTGGGTGGAGAAAAGGAGGGAGGGAGAGAGAGAGAGCGGGAAGGGGAGGGGGGAATCCCCCTAGGCGTGAAGGGAGCGCGCGCCAAAGGAGGGAGGGAGAGAGAGAGAGCGGGAAGGGGAGGGGGGAATTCCCCTAGGCGTGAAGGGAGCGCGCGCCAAAGGAGGGAGGGAGAGAGAGAGCGGGAAGGGGAGGGGGAATCCCCCTGGCGTGAAGGGAGCGCGCGCCGTACGTTCCAAATTTAAAGGAGGGAAGAAGAAAATCCCCATGTGACAGCTTTTGCCTCCAGGACGGCATCTGCCTGCGCCAACTCACGGCTGAGCCAGGACTTTTCGTACACGTGTGGGCGCTTCGTAGCATGTGCTCGGCTTTGCCCGGAAGCGCTAAGGAAAGCGGCTTGGATCAGAAAGCCTGGGCTCTTGCCGCGCGCGGCATTGTGTTGAAGCGTGCTGGTAGTTAGTGGGTTGGGAGAGCCGCAGCACCCCATTTCTTTTTCATACAAACATGGTTAAGAAGCTTTGTGGAGTGTCAGTAGGTTGGCACAAACCATGACGTTTGGGGACATTAATCTAGCTCAAGGTTCTTAATACCCTGAGACATTGCCTGGTGTCCTCTTTGAATAAGCGGGGCCTGAGCGTTCCACCAATTTAGGCCTCCTGCCCGGATGTGATATGGCTCCACCTTCCTCAAGGTGGTTCTGCTTTTAAATATTTTCCACCCTGTCACCATGAGGACTAGCGACTTCTTTTTGTAAAATATAAAATCGCTGCTCCTTGCTCTCATGAGACTGTGTGTTTTAATTCGAAAAGGGTGTTCCGTGTACATTTGTGCGAGCTGTGCTGTAAAAAAAAGGGGTCTGTATCCGTTTGTCAGTGGCAATTGGATGGCCGGATACTGCAGTGATGGAAAAGTTTTTGAAAAGAAAAGAACTGGACTCTGAACAAAATTTGGAGCCAGATGAGAGCCCAAGTATGAGTGGGCATGAAAAGAAAGCAAAGATGGTTAGCTCAAGCAAATTCTCCGGCACAAGGCAATATAGCGAAAGCTATATTTCATTTGGATTTACTTTCACCGGAGATGCAAACCAACCAACTCCACTGTGCGTGGTGTGTGGTGAAAAGCTAGCTAACAGTGCTATGGTCCCAAGCAAACTTAAACGCCATCTCCAAACGAAACACCCTTCGCTTCAAAACAAGAATGCGGACTATTTTGTTCGCCTGCGTGAAAACACGGAGAAACAGGCAACTTTCATGAGACAAACCTCAAAGGTAAATGAATAAAGTATTTTATAATTTTTCATATTTCTGTTTACTTACTATTTCATAATAAAGTAATTATAAAATACTTTCTTTGTGTTTATTTGATTCCTATTAAAGAGAGTTACTTTATATATAGTCAATATAGGCACAGAGTTAATTTTTTAAACATTTTCTAATGGTGGTGTGCCTCGAGATTTTTTTCATGAAACAAGTGTGCCTTTGCCCAAAAAAGGTTGGGAAACACTGGACTAACGTCTGCACCATGGTCAAAAGAGGCTTTGCGTTTCAGAAGCCTGCAGTTCTTTGCTCTGTTCCTGTGTGTCTCAGTCCTTGACCTCCACTTCTAAGTGAAGAGAATGTCCCCACAAGGAACTCCCTTATCCAAACTTGTAAAAATGGGGGTGGTTAATATGTCCTTCTGTATGTGAGAAATCCACACGTCTGCCAGAACCGTTGAGGCAGATTATATTTATGTTTCTCATGAGTAGCCGGCATGTGGCTATAAACCCACTGTATGTGGTTTTTGGAAATGATTTATGAGGACGTACTTCTGATACAAAACTGCTCAACATGCCCAACATAGTTTCCATGAGATGCACTTCAGTAACACTGACTACGAATGCAGTTGTGGAAATGGTTGCCAGATTCTGTCAGGACTCTGCTGGCAGCGTAGTTCGTCTCCCTTGACTGCAAAGTAACTGGAAACAGGACATGAGCGCTACAAGTGTAAGCTGCTGCACAGCTTAGTTTAAGGCTGGATCTCCATAACGCAGGCAGCAGGTGGCAGAAAGCTGAGATGGTAGAATAGGCAGTACCACTTCAGATCGTGCAACTTCGAATGCTCCCTGAGGTGAAAGGCTCCCTGCAAGCAGACAACCAGCCCAGAAGGGAGACATCTAGAATGTTTCTTCCTGATATCTTAATTTTCTGTTTTCATGAAGCATTTCCATGGAGAATTATGTTTCCTACTTGCAGCCTAAAGTGGTACAGTGGTACCTCGGGTTATGAACAGTCCTGCTTATGAACACTTTGGGTTACGAACTCCACAAAAAGTAGGTGTCACGGGTTGCGCACTTTACCCTGGGACACGAACGCAATCTGCTTCCGGGGCCGCAGGAGGTCTATGTAGGTAATGTGTGCCTTGGGTTAAGAATGATTCAGGTTAAGAATGGACTTCCGGAACAAATTAAGTTCGTAACCTGAGGTACCACCGTGCAGCCCATTCTACCACCATGTTTTTGCTACATAAAAGGAGATCCACACAAACCCTCTCATCCCCTGAAAGCATTTGTGATGTCACAGGCAACTGTGGCCCCATCTGACCTATACATTGAACACCCTGTTATACCACTTACACAGTGGTAGCTTCTCCGCAAGAATCCTGGACCCTGTAGTTGAAGAGTGTCAAGAGTTGTTAGAAGACCCCGGTTTCTGTCATATACCTACGGTCAATCCCTCTTCCCAGGGAACTTTGAGAATTGTTGCTCTGCAGCAACTCTCTGCAGGAACACGACTGGCGCTGTGGGTTAAACCACAGAGCCTAGGACTTGCCGATCAGAAGATGGTTGGTTCGAATCCCCATGATGGGGTGAGCTCCCGTTGCTCGGTCCCTGCTCCTGCCAACCTAGCAGTTCGAAAGCACATCAAAGTGCAAGTAGATAAATAGGTACTGCTCCGGCGGGAAGGCAAATGGTGTTTCCGTGCACTGCTCTGGTTCGCCAGAAGCGGCTTAGTCATGCTGGCCACATGACCCGGAAGTTGTACGCCGGCTCCCTCAGCCAATAAAGCGAGATGAGTGCCGCAACCCCAGAGTCAGCCACGACTGGACCTTATGCTCAGGCATCCCTTTACCTTTTTAATAACTCTCTGCAGTGGCAGAGGAAGAGGGGGTGCAGTGGGGGTGGACGGACCCAGGTGTTATCCCTTCAGAGGGGGTGACATTCAGCACACCGCATGCCCGTGACGCCCAAGTCTACCCCAAGCCGTCAGGGGAGGGGGGGAATTGTACTGCTTTGCCAGTTGCATTCCATCCTTCCCCCTTCATTTTAACAGCTATGGGAGGCTTGGTAGTCGCGGGCAGATGGCACACCAAATGTCCGCCATCGGCAGCTTGCTCCACCCACATGAGTGGCTCGCTCTGTCCCCAGCTGCAGTGCGCACAAGACGCTCTATGCACTGGAGTGGCTATCCCACCCCTGGGAGGGCACCCTCCGCCCCCTGTTCCCCTCGGGAGCACGTCCGCCTTGGGCAGCGCAGGCATATGCTCCGCCAATGGCTATCTGCACCCTTAAGAAGTTGCACTTCCCATGAGTCTTTGGGGGAAGCCATGGGTGTTTAAAGTGGCATGATAACTCTTTAAATGTGTAGTGCAGATAGGTCCTCAGTGGTTTCAGGGGTAAGTGATCATTGAATCATAGAAGCGTTGTAGAGCTGGGAGAGACTCAGTGGTTCATTTTATCCACACGCACCCCTACAATGCAGGAATATGCATCTGGTCAAACCCCTGACCTTGGCATTTTCAGCACCGCACTCTAACTAACTGAGCCGCCTTCATGAATTTCAGTGGCAGCCTTGTGTTCTTTGTGAAATGTAGTTGTGCTCTCCTTGCCCATTGCTGGCAAAGCTGCAATTGTTTGGATTGCTCTTTCAAAGTGTCTCCAGCACACAGTCCTCCTTTTATTTGTGTTTTATGAGAAGTGTGTTGGTTTCAAAAGAGCACAGTTCTCAGAGACATCAAAATTGAATTTTCGGCAATTTCTTCAGGCAACCTAGAATGATAGGACATAAGAAGGAGGCCCTAGTGAGAATACTGCTGAGTGTCAGGAAAGATCCACAAAGCATGAACACAAGATTTATATTGTCAAAGCTCTGCAGAAAAGGGAAAAATCGGCAAAGTATCAGCATTATATAGTGGCAGGATATTTTCTTTTTTGTTGCTGTTAATTGTCAATGGTATGTGTCACTGCAATGATGTTATGAAATGAATGTGAAATTATTCCTCAGTGTGTTTAACCGCAGGCTCCTCTTTTAAAACAACAACAAAAAATGCATTTCCCCTTTTGTTTTCTCTTTGTATAAAGGATGTGAGCTGGCTGAGTGGGATCAATGAAGCAAGTTGTAAATGAGGAAATGTATGAAAGGGAAATTGTAATTAGTGTACACACACACAAAAGACAATGCATCCACGGCAGAGCACAATTGCTGCTGTGCTATACTGTTTTCGGGTAGTGATGTGGAATCAAGGTTATGAGTCAATATCATTGCTAAGCCAAACCAGGAGCTCACTGGTGTTTTGTGTTGTCCTGTGGAGTTCTTGCTGTATTGGTTGTTGTGGGCTGGGTAGGGTGGCCTGGCAAATAAACACCCTCTAAGCTCCATAGAGAGACGCGGATGGCACTGTGGTCTAAACCACATAGCCTAGGGCTTGCTGATCAGAAGGTCGGCAGTTCAAATCCCCACGACAGGGTCGGCTCCCGTTGCTCGGTCCCAGCTCCTGCCAACCTAGCAGTTCAAAAGCACATCAAGTGCAAGTAGATAAATAGGTACTGCTCTGGCGGGAAGGTAAACGGTGTTTATGTGCACTGCTCTGGTTTGCCAGAAGTGGCTTTGCCAGAAGTGGCGGACAAACGCCGGCTCCCTCAGCCTATAAAGCGAGAAGAGCATGCAACCCCAGAGTCGTCTGTGACTGGACCTAATGATCAGAGGTACCTTCGCCTTTGACTTAAGCTCCATAGAAGGGTTCATGCATACGTGTCTCCTGTGTGAATATGCCATCACAGGTTGAACTTCCGGGTCATTCATAGAGGGGCTAGAAGAACAGGCTGGGTACCCAAGAGGAAATCCCAGACTTGATTCTCTCTTCTGCCGTTAACTCACTAGGTGACTTTAGGACAGCTATAGTTTTCTGTTTCCCTGTCTGTGACATGGGGATAACAATCTTGATATGTTTACAAGGATTATAGAGATAATGTCCACAGTGTATTCTGAGACACTGCAAATCACTACTTATGCACTAAGGGCGGCTGCTGCTGCTATTATGAATATATTACCTCAGATGTGATGGTTTTAATTAAAGGGAGTCAGTTCACACATGCAGGTGTAAGTCATCCAACAATGAGACGTTGATGGAATGATGCCAACTCAGATGTGGACCTGCCCTATAATGAACAACAGAGCCTTATATATCTTCACATGTAAGAGATAATTAGCACGTAACAATTTTGCCTTGTTTTGAACAAAGTAAAGCAAATCTAATTTGCTAGTCAAATAGATGGTGTGATTACTACATTAAACTGGACTTAGTATTGCTTTTAATTTGTAGTATGGGCATCTAACAGAAATTGAGTATTGAGCATCTAACAGAAAGGTGGCATAAGTTCTGAGTGAAACAGTCACATGGCAGATGATCTGCATCTTTGGGGATAAATGAACCTAAGTTAGTCATTGCTATTAATTTCTATTTCTATTAATTCTCATGAGCAGATCTAGCTCCACAATAATCCTCACATCATATCCTGCTACATTATCTCGATCCTTCAGAGGATGTTTCCAAGGCCACCACCAGAAGTTGGCATTATTGGGTAACTATTAGTGTCAGGACACCAACCTGGGCTACATCAGGATAGCATGGAGAGAGGTTTAGGGATTTGCTTCTCAGCTAGCCTGATCTTGCCACCAAGTTCATCATTTGAACATTGGGATAAGGCTTTAACCTGCCTATCTCCCAGTGATCCCAGTGCATATGTTGGATGTGTGTCCACATATATGTCTGTGCGTAGGGATGTGTGAATACAGTGGTACCTCAGGTTAAGTACTTAATTCGTTCCGGCAGTCCATTCTTAACCTGAAACTGTTCTTAACCTGAAGCACCACTTTCGCTAATGGGGCCTCCTGCTGCCACCGCACCACCGGAGCACGATTTCTGTTCTCATCCTGAAGCAAAGTTCTTAACCTGAGGTACTATTGCTGAGGTACTATTTCTGGGTTAGCAGAGTATGTAACCTGAAGCGTATGTAACCCGAGGTACCACTGTATGTGCATTGAGTGTGTGTGGTGTCTGTTTATGGCTCCACACACCACCAGAGAAGCAGCCACATCTGTTGCTAACCATGCCAATTAGCACAGGACCTCTAGGCACCCATCCACCAGTGGTTTTCAGCCTGCTTTATTTTCCTCTGCTCTCTGGTGTACAAATGGGCTCTCCTCAGCTGAAGAGTGTGCATAGGAACAATTATGTCAACAGCCCAACACACCTCCATTGTACCATTCCATCTGTTTCTTATATTCAAGTTGTGGGATATTTCAGTCAAACATAGCTATGCATGAGTGATAGTTAGTGCATAAAGGAGTTAAGCTCATAGAGTTGTGTTCCTAGACTTAGTTAGGTCATGCCCCCTCTTCTCCATGTGAGAGGAAGCAAAGCCTTCTCTTCCACCTCTCTGCACCATGTAACTGACCAAGGAAGATGTGCCTAAGCAAGCTCCAATCTCAGAGCACGTGTTTGAAGCTAGCTTTCCGTATTGTCTACCCAACTGTATTCCACTTGTGTTCTCCTTGCTGCTGCTTGCATAAATGCATGAATCTGACCTTTGGAGCATTTTGTGAGTAAAGCATTTTAAACTTACTTAACAGTTAGTGGTGTGTTCATTGCAAGAGGGGTAGAAAGAGGGGACAGCTTTGCAAGCAGACTAAATGGAATACTGTGCTGCTTGACTTTGTGAGTTTAAACTGTGCTACTGGGGCCTGTCTCCTGCTGGAGAGTGAGTTTAGCCCCACACTTTTAATCCATCCACCCAACTGATTCTTTTGCTATTTAGACCACATACGTAGGTCACAGAGATTCCTATTTCCCTCCCACTTAGGTAGCCAAAACAGTACCACCATGCACACACACAGAGAAAGCATCCATGCTCGGGGGGGGTGGGGTCCTGACATTTCTAGAAGTAAAATAAACAAAAACAGAATGGGTTTTTTAAAAAAAGGAAAAAACATGTGTGCTCAGGTAGAGTGGGAAAGAGCTAGAAGAGGACACAGGTACCACCATTTGTCCTCAGGTGAGGAGACTTTCCCACCGTGGGCCCTCTCCCAGCTGAGAAGGGAAAGTTTTGAAGATGATGACTGGGCCAGCTGACAGACAACCACCATTCTTTGTCTTTAATGGTTTTCAGTCATCTCTCCTTGGCCAACGAGACTTTCTCCCTTGCAGCAGCAAGAAAGGAGGGGGCTGGAGGTGCAGAATGGGCTGGCTGAAACCATCCATCGTTTCAACACTTCTCTCCCATCCCTTCCTCAGGCAAGGAGTCCAGATATCTCAAGAAGGATTGCACATGCTCAGTAGTCATGGGTTGCTAACTTGCTTCTGGAAAACAGAGGAAATGAAATGGAGCATCTTGGAAGAAGGCTGGCAACATTTTGTTGCTGGTACACTAGTATTCCACTAAATGTCATATTTACCAGTGCTAAATAAATCAAATATAAACTTTCTTTTATTTCTATAGGCCAAATCCAGGATCCAGTGGTGCAGGTCTTAATGACCAAATCAAACCCTTGCACTGTTGACATAAGTCCTTTTAGTCTATTGGTCATTAGGCCATTGGTCCTTTTAG